>NC_137085.1:25104790-25704790 GCF_951640355.1 Cnephaeus nilssonii | reverse complement strand
TTTGGAATGAGCTGGATTTATGTAAAATGAGCACCTGCTGAAGAGTCAGAAAGCCCATGTTCAGGCTTGGCTCTGCTTCTTAGTAATGATGGGGTTTTTCTGCAATCACACCCCTGTTCTGGGCCTCGGTTTCCCTACTTATAAAATTGGAAAAGAGTCCCTGTCTCGTACTACTCTACCTCTCTATGGAGGGAGTATGTGGGCCAATATCATAAAGGATAGGAAGGCAACTTGAAGTCTTTTGCAAGAATGATGAATTGGAGGTGTCTGAGATGGCTCAGATGGGGACTGCTCATTGACCAATAGAATGTGGTGATCAAGAGAGTGGGACACCTTCCTTCTGAGCCTCTCAAGACTATTTGTGCCCTTTCCTCCCTTTCTTCCCTTCCCTGGGTCTGCACCTCAAGGCCATGGACCTGAAACTCTGGGAGATGGGAAGTTGCACCTCATTGCTCCCTCTTTCCCTTTTATCCCACCCTCCAGCTACACAGTTATAGTGATGATATGTAATGCATGTTCAAGTTAATCACATGCTGTTTTACTGCTTGCTTTTTTCACCAAGTCATGTATTTTGGGGACCTTCCTATTGCTATATCTCTAGTGCACTGTTTTCTGAGGAAAACAATTTACTTAACTATTTCCCTTCCTATTGATAGTAAGTCAGGTGTTTTTGTTGTTGTTGTTTTTCTGCTCTGTACACAATATTGTGGCGAGCATTCTTGGATCCGTGTACACAAACTTGTACAATGAGTTGTGTGGGGCACACAAACAGTATTTCTTTTAGAAAGAGTCCTGGGAGTGGGATAGCTGGGTCAATTGAAATTTTGATGGGGACTGTCAAATGATGCTCATCAATTGGCTTCACCAGTTTGCACACACAATGTAGATTTCCGTTTTTCCACATTTTTGCCAATACTTGGTCTGCTTTTAGTTTTTGTTCAATAATTCTACTTTCCCTGACTAATGCAGCTTTGCATAATTATTAATTGTGTGTGAATTGTTAATTTTCTGTGAATTGTCAGTTTTTTCCTTTACAGATTTTTTTACAATTGAGTTGCCTTTTTCTTTCTGCCTGGTTAGAAACTCCATATATTCTGGATATTAACCACTTACTTGTTAGTGGGTTGTATATATTAGCTCCCAGTCTTTTTAACCCGGCTTGCCTTTTAACTTGGCTTAGTGTGTATGTTTGACTTAGAGAATTGTATAACTTTTATGAGCTTAAATCAAGGTAATTTTTATGGTTTGCAGATTTTGTCTTTTGCTTACGAAGGCCTTACTATTCTAAACCCACAAACTATTCACCTGTATTTTTTCTAATATTTCTATCCGTTTGCTCTTTAATTCATCTGAAAATTACTTTCTATGGATAGATGGTGTGAATTAGGAATCTAATTTAATGTTTTCCCCAAATAAATAGCTAATTGGTCTGATCTCACTCATGTTTAGTTCCGTGTTTCTTTTTGAAGTACCACCATTATTGTCTACTTAATTTTCATATGTACTCGGGTTTGTTTCTAGGTTTATGATTCTGTTTCATTGGTCTATATGTCAATATCTGTACCAACACTAGACCATTTTAATCACTACAGCTTACAGAGTGTTTTGACATCAGGTAGGTTGAGACCTGAATAAAAAATGCTATTGAATTTTAACTGGAACAGCATTGATGACTAAATGTGGGGGAAACCAGTGTATCTTCAATACTAAGTCTTCCCAAGCAAGATTGTCACTTCATTTATTTAGGTTTTCATGTTATTTTACTGTCAACTAGATTTTGAAGGTAAATTTAAAAATTATATTTGTTTTCTAGGATTTTTATGTTTTGTTATAAATTGAATCCTTTTAAAATTATTATTTACTTGATACTAGTATATAGGAAAGCTGTTAGGTTAAGTAAATGGATGTGCCTATCCATAGTTTTGAACTTATTAGTTCTAATAGTTTTCAATTGATTCCTTGAAATTTTTTTTTAGATGGGCAATCATATTATTTACAAAAAAAGGTGTTTTTTTTCTCCTTTTTCCCCCCAATCTTTATGTCCCTATTTTCCTTGTCTTTTGGCCTCCAGGGCAATAATGACTAATATCAATGATAGCAATTAATTCTGTCTTGCTCTAATCTTTTGTGGGATCTTCTAAGGTCTCACCATTAAGTATTTAATTGCTAATAATAATTTCTGATATTTTTTATGTTGAGAAACTTACATTCCATTCTGAGTTTCTGAGATTTAAAAAAATTAATTCTGAATGTTGAATTTTATTGAGTTATTATTATTGAGGTAAGTAATATCTCATTTTTGAGGCGAATTACAGGATGAATTTCTCTAATGTTGAATTGTCCTTTGTCCCTTGAATAAGCTCTCCTTGGACAAAATGTACTATCTCATATACTCTTGGATTTGATTTGTTACTGTTTATTATGTAGAATGTTTGCACCTACATTCCCAAGTAATAGTTGAGCATGTCTTCCTATGACCCATATTCTCCGTGATCTCATCTCTAGGGTTATCCTACTGTTAGCTATAGTCTGCAGCCAGTCCGGCTTTCTTACCCATCTTCAAACATATCAGGTTTCGTCACACCTCAGAGCCAATACACTCCCTGCTCCTTGCACTGGGATGGCTTCCTCTAGGGGTCTGAGTGGCTGGAGGCTGGGTGCTCATTAAGACTCAGGCACCTGAACTAGCCACTCCCCGCCATTCTCCACCCCTTTAGCCTGTTTTATGTCCACCACAGCACTATTTCTACCAGAATATATTACTTACCGATTTGTTTCCTTGTTTATTTTCTGTCTTTTCCTAAGCTGCCACCCAGGAGAGCAGGGCCAGTTTCTGCCTAGATGCTGCTGCCTGTCAGAGAGTAGATCCTCAGGAAATACCTGTTGAATGGATAAGTAGCTTTTTTTTTTTTTCTTCCAGATGAGGGGCATGGGAAACAGGATTTTCAGTCTCTCTAGGTTTGGAACACGTTTCAATTTTGTCTTCTTCATAGCATGCTGGTTGGTTGGTGCAGGATTCTAATATTTAAGTGCCAGTCCCCGCATGTGCAAACTGGGGATAATAAAGGCACTCATCTCCTGGAGTTTGTAAGGGCATTCGATGAGAAATGTATAAAGTACTTTTCACAGGTAGGGCAGGTAGGTAGCTGGTGTCCAGAAAATGCTTGCTATTGTTATTATTATAATAATAATTATTATTATTATTTCTGACTTCCTCACACAACGCGGAGGGACCTCCCTGAGCCTCGGTTTCTCCTCACTGGCCAAAGAGGATAGCAATCCCTGCCCTGCTTATTTCACAGGGTGATATGAGGACCAAATGAGAGCACGGAATTTGAAAATGATTAAGTGTCATGTGAATATTGTGATTCTTTCCTGCCATGTCCAAGAAAGAACCCCATGAAGTGAACCTGGGAAGCGGTGTGCCCGTGGGCAGAGAATAGACCTGGAGCTGGACAGACCTGGCCTCCAATCCTCTGCTACTTACCAGCTGTGTGACTTTGGGCAAATTATAAGCCCCTCTGGTGCTCATCTTCATGTTATTGCTGTGCATTCTGTAAAACAGGCGATAACGCCTCCTTCATGGGATTATTGTGGCAATTAGAGAAAAGTGAAAGTATAAAAAACCCAGTTTAATATTTTTCACAGAAGGGGGTATTTAATAAATGATATCTATTAATATTTGTCTATGAAAAGGTTTGGCAAGCCATGATTTAGAACATTCTCTTTCCAACTTCCCATCATCAAAAGGATCACACTTCACACATCCTCACTGGCAAATTTCACAGCTAGTGCATTCAAGAAAAGTTATTTGAATAACAAAATCTTTGCTCAGTTCCCCAAACTGCACATTCAAGCAGGGGTTGCTATAGGCTTCCAGTGCGGGGTGGGTTGAGGAAGGTGTGGTGATGATGGTCGCAGAGCTAACATGTGTGGGCAACCCGCTGCGTTTCAGGCACTGTGCTGAGGCTTTGCAGGAACTCCCTCATTCCTCCTCATCTTACAGATAAGAAAGCAGAGGCCTCGTGAGTCTAGATAGCTTGCCCCAGGCCACACAGCTATCAGAGGCAGAGGCCAGATCTTAGTCAGCAGCCTGCTGGTTGGAATCTTTGCTCAGTATTGAGATGGAACCGAGGCATCTGGGCAAGGCAGCTCTGTTCTCGAAGCTTGCAGAACAAAGGGAGAGCCCAGGCCTCCAAAGTGTGGCTTCTCATGGGTACAGTTACTTGCTCGTAGTGTGTGCTTGACTACTACTTTTTGAATGAATGAAGAGTCAACAAATACATGCATAAGCAAATGCAGTCTTCCTTTGAAGACTTCTGAAAACATAAGAGTATGCTGTACATTATATGCTTACTAGAGGCCTAGTGCACAAATTTGTGCATGGGTGGGGTCCATTGGCCCCCCCTGATGGGGGTCCATCAGGGGCGGGGCTGGTGGGGGAGGGGCCGCAGGAGGGCTCCAGGGCATGTCCAGCCTGTCTCACTCAGTCCTGATCAGCCAGACCCCAGCAGCAAGCTAACCTACAGGTCGGAGCGTCTGCCCCCTGGTGGTCAGTGCATATCATAACAAGCGGTTGAGCCGCCTTAGCGTATCATTAGCATATTATGCTTTGATTGGTTGAATGAACAACTGGACAACTGGACACTTAGCCAATTAGGCTTTTATTATATAGGATACGACTATAAGAGTGTTCTGTAAACAACTCTAAGAGACCACAAAGAAAACCATATCATTTACTTTTAGCCCAGAACTACAGGTAATGCTCAATCTCAGCATTGATTCTTGGCATATGTTTCCTTCTATTAATTATGTTAATATATATGACAGGCTGACTAGCTGTTCACCAAATCTGGACTGCATTTCTCAGCTTCTTTCCCAGGGAGGTGTGCTATGAAACAGATTCTTGCCAATGGAATGTGAATAGAATTGATGAGTGTCACTTTCTGGCTGTGGAGGTTAAGAAGTAAGTGTGTGTGTTGTCCCTCCTTTTATTTTCTTCATCTGCTGGCTGAATGCAGAGGATCCTGAAGCCCTTGAGGACATGGATGGAGCCACAATGTAGAAGGAGTCTGGGTCCCTTGGAAGACTGTCCACCAACCAGCAACACCTGTGTTGGATATTTCACATGAGCAACAAAACTTTTATTGTGTTGGGTCACTGAAATTTGGGGATTTGTTACAGCTCATAGCAACACTTCATTAAAAATTTCAATTGCTTCTGAATTATCAAATCTCCTTGTAGAGTTTTAGATATATACAGGGTTGGGTAAAAGTAGGCTTACAGTTGTAGTACAAATAAATAATACAATAGTTAATAGATAAATAATTCAAGAATAAACTGTTTTTTTTGCCCACTCCTATATATATGTTGGTTCACTTTGTTGTTGATAACTTCTAAAAGTACACTACATAAAAATTAGGGGCATAAAAAATGCCCTAGAAGCTCTTTCTCCCTCTCTATTCAAGGAATAGAAATGGTCATTATTGTTTACAAGCAGTTTCACATGTTCATTTAACCTTTATAATTTATGTTGTATTTATTGTTACACAGAGGAGGAGACTGAGATTCACTTCGGGATTTCCCCCAGGTCAGGCAGCGGTGTGGGGCTCAAACCAGGTTTGTCTGGCCTTATTTCTCTGCCTTTTTGTCGCAGCACAGGAGTAAATGTGAAGTTCTATGTGGATAAGTCCCTTTCTGTGAGTAAGGTGTCCAAGATGGCTCTGACAAGGCCTTGTCCCTTCCTTTTTCACACTTTTGTCTCTGCCAGGGTTTCTTGGGGGTGCAGTGCCCAAAGCTTGTGATTAAAAACAGCTGCAGAAACAAGAGGAAAACATCTCCTAAAAATAAGTGGCACCTTGGAACACAATGTGTGTGGACTGTTAGGAGGTGGACGAGTCTGCATGACATGCAGTGGCCACAGGGATAGCTTTGGGTCTCCACAAAAGGTGTCTCTTCCTGTTATCAGCTGCCCCTGGGAGGCTCCACACACTTGATCTCAGAACCAGGGGCAGAAAAATTGGACTCATCTTTCACTGATAAATGAGAAAACTTCCCTCAGGAGTTCCATCTGCTTGCAAGGTAGAGCTTAATTAGCCCATGTAGATTGTTATTCAATTATACGGTTGGTTCAAAAGTATTTAATGAAATAAAAAAATGCTCATCTAAAAATATCAGGTGATAAAATAATATGATGCAAAATAGTACAATCAAAAATTTATTAAAATTTTTTACAGTCACACACATACTTGGCAAGAAGACTGAAAGAGAATACACTTCAGTGTAGCAGGAGTTATTTCTAGATGATGAGATCAAAGTTGAAATTTATTTATTTTAAAAATTTTCTGCTATTTTTAATTTCTGTAAAATAAACAAACACCATACAGGCAAATGTGGCTCTGTTGGTTGGAGCACCCACCAGTACACAGAAAGGTCTCCAGTTCAATTCCCAGTCAGGACACATACCCAGGTTGTGGGTTCTATCTCTGGTTGGGTGTGTGCAGGAGGCAAGCGATAGATGTTTCACTCTCACATTGATGTTTCTCTTTTTCCCTGCCTCTCTCTCTAAAATCAATAAAAAACACATCCTTTGGTAAGGATAAAAAAAATCCTCCCACCTTTAAATACACTATTTTTATAATAAAAAATGATAAGGAAGAAGTAGAGATTTTTCTTGAACTGATTTAATTTAAGGTTCTTGCTCATTTTCAAATTTTAGCTTTGTTGAGAGGAAAAAGAAAATTAAATGAGCTACAGAAAGTTGGCCACAAAAAATAGTCAAAAACATTTTGATTTATTGTGAATTGCCTAGTTTACTTCATAGAGTTTAGATAACATGTAAGTTGTTTCATTTTGTTGTTGGTGTTTTGGTTTGGTTTAATTTTCCTAAAAAAAAATTCAAACAAAAAGTCCAACTCTCCTTAGCTAAAATTAAAAAGTAAACTAGATGACAAAACCTATGTATATAAATTTGATAGAAAGTTAAGAGTCACTTTTTCTGAAGAGTGTTTTAATGAAAAGGACATTTATATTTCTACTCATCTCCATAGATACAAATCTTTTAAATACGACACTATGAAATTTGGGTTGATTTAATTATTGTTTAGAAATTTTAAAAAAGAATATAAATCATTACAATTGATTAAATATTTACTGAGCTTCGTATTTGTTTCCTATGGCAGCTGTAACAAATTACCACAAACTGAGTAGCTTAACACATTTATGATCTTATGGTTCTGTAGGTCAGAGTTCAGACAGGTCTCACGGGGCTATGATCCAAGTGTCAGCAGTGCCGTGTTCTTTCTGGACTCTCAAGGGAAGAATCTGATTCCTTGTCTTCTCCAGTTTCTAGAGGCCACTTGCATTTCTTGGCTTGTGTCCCCTTCCTCCACTTTCAAAGCCAGCATGGTAGGTTGAGTCCTTCTCACATTACATCACCCTGACCCTCTCTTCTGCCTCTTCTTCCCCTACTAAGGACTCATGTGATTAGACTGGACTCACCTGGATCAGCTCCCTCTCGAGGCCAGCTGATTGGCCACCTTAATTGTATCTGAAACCTCAATTCCCTTTTTCCAACTGAGGTAACCTATGGATCATTATTCTGCCTGCACAAGCGCCTACTCGGTGCTACATGTGACACCAGGAGAAGCTGGGGAAGGGGACAGGTGGGTTCAAAAACAAAGTTCATGGTTAGAAGCTGACATCAGCCACTAGGAGCATACCTTCAATCCTAGGTGGACAGTGATTAGGGTCATGATAAATTAATATGTGGGGACTTGGGAGGGGACCATGGTTCCTTTTAGCTGGGAGACTCAAAGGAGGTTCGTGGTGGATTGGAATTTGGACTGGATCTTAAAGGATAAGTAGAAGTTAGATTCAAAATGACGACAGAGGAAGCCAATGGTATTTCAAGTAATAGGTATTAATCAAAGCTAGCAAAATCGCCATTTTTGTAAGGGAATATGGTAACATATTGATGTTTTTATTTAACCTCATGCATCAAAGCAAAAGGCATGGAGGCAAAGACAGCAAAAAATGTCACAGGAGAAGTTCAGGCAGTCTCTTGCAGCTTCTTTCTAGCTTGGCCAGAACATCTAGTTCATTTGTTTTAGCTACTGCTTATATCCTTACTTTTCTCCTCACACAGCCTCCAAGGTGCCAGTTACTCAGTTCCCTTCTGAGAAAATATAGCTACTTAACAATTATTTTATGGCTTATAAAGCCTTATGCTTTGAGCAGAACAAATCTCCTGTTTTGATTGGACCGGCTAGAGCTAAAGGCTGCCTAATAGAGAAATTCCTACTGGGTGCCCATCATCCGGCCCTATACGATTGTATCTGCTTAGGGCACTTGAACAGGAAACCAAGAGAAAGCAGAAACTCCAGGGAAAAGAGAGAGAGAGGGAGAGAGAGAGAGAGAGAGAGAGAGAGAGAGAGAGAGAGAGAGAGATTAGTAAGCATTGGCCAAGAGCTGCTATTGCATCCTTTCAATAAACTCCAGTTTTTGAAGGTTTCCTGAGCATCTATCTTGAAGTCAATGAAAATGGCATTTGGCACCAAACCTTGAGTCTATTGTGCCTGGAGGTTATTTTGGTTATTAAGATTTTCATATTGATTTGATTATTCATGAGCTGGCAACAGTCCCTCTGGTAGCCAAGTGCTTCTCTTTTGCACCTTATCACACACAACTCCTATTTACTGATTTTCCAATAAGTACCCATGGAATATTTTTTTCTCCTAAATCCTGGGTCAATTCCATATCATATCACATCATATCACAGTATTGGTCTGGATTCACAAGAGTGAGGATGCTTCTGAAACCCTATGTCTACAATCCAGATAGTACCTGGTAGATGGTGTGGCCATGGGCTCTGTCTCAATAACTAACTTTCAATGGCAAAAGTGGAAAGATGGGGTTAAAACGAATTACAAGCTTTTGCATTCAAATTGGTGGTTTTTTTGTCGCCTATAAAAATAGATCTCTATTAAAACTCAAAGCAGAGGAGGAGTCATGAGGGCTGCTGAGTTACAAGGCAGGCAAACCCCTCAAGAAAGAAAATAGACTAGTTAGTAAATTAATTCAGGAAAGAAAAAAAAGGTGTCCAAATGAAACAAGATACCTTTGAGTGGTATTGTTAGTAATTACTATTATAAGATGAAATAAAATAGAAGCAGGCAGGAAGGACAGAGAAAAGAAATGGTTCACAAAGCATTTCTCAGAAATTTAGAAACAGGAAGATTTTGAATCAACCTTTTTTTTTTTTTTTAAATAATCACAAGCTTCAAGGAATTATAAAAAGGACATTAGAAACAATGACCAGCAAACTGGAAATCATTACCAGTTGATGGGAAGAAATAAAAAATAGGCTCACAGATGAGAGGGTAAAGATAGCTAGAGCCAAAAAATTCCGTAAATTGGGCTATAAAACAAGAGAGGGCCCTGAGGATTGGCAGAGGAGCAATGTTCCCAAAAGTACAGGTAAATCTGAAGGAAGAGGGGGAAAAACACACACCAGGGAAAAAGGAAGAAAATAAAGAAAAATTCTTACAACAATATGGTTCCCAAATAACTATCATAGAAACATTTCAAGAACAACCACAAAAAGAAACCCAGAGAAAGGTGTACCCTGATAATTAGTGACCAAAAAAATTCTTGAAGTCCATGTGCAAAGAAAAGATCTTAACAACGTATGGAAGAAGAGAAATGTTATCCTGTATAACTCAATATACTAAAAATAGTGCCATATTTAGCAACAGCCACTCTAGGAAAAAGCAAAACTTATGGTCCCTAAGTTTAATATACCAACCCAAATAAGAGCCCAGCCCCTGGTTTGGTTTCCAGCCAAGACACATCTTTGCATTTAAGGGGAAGAGAAAATTTTTGCATAGCCAGAATGTCCACAAAAATGAATCAATCTTAATGCTGAGAAAAAACCATGGAGGGCAGAAAAATTTGTTATTCTCTTATACCAGGTGGGTTAAGCCAAGGATTTCGCTAGGTGGGGTGACCAGCCATCCGGTACGGTTGGGACCGAAGGATTTCCTAGGGTGTAGGACCTTCAGTGCTAAAGCAAGACAGCCCTGAGCAAATTGGGATGGCCATTCATTCTAGCACTAGTTTCTTCCACGTAAAAACCCAGGCAAGCTACTAGGCTCAATGGTCAGTAAAATTAAGATTAGTGAATTCTCTAACCTCTTCAGGTACTTTTTCAAGTTTGTTGTTTTATTCTGTCTTCCAGAAAATTGGTTCTAAAATATCCAGCATTTAATCAATCATGTACTCATCTAGTTAAATATCGATTGCAGGCCTTTTTAGGCCTTTGGGCTGGGTGTGTGGTTACAATGGCAAATACTCCCCAGCCTTCATGGGACTTAGAGGTACGAAACGGGAGGGCAGGGTATGAAACAAACACAAATGTGCAAATCGTTGGAAATGTGATAGGTGGTATGTAGGAAAAGAATAGGATGATAGGACTGAGAGTGACATAGAAGATGTAATTTAGATTGGGGAGGGGGAGAGGAGAGCTCTGGTCAGAAAATTCCCTCTGAGGAAGTGACAAGAAAGCAGAAACCTGAGAGTGAGAGGAAAGAGGAATCAGATGAAGATTCAGTCTGCAGTTTCAGACAGAGGGGCAGCATATGCAAAGGCCCTGAGGCAAGAGGGAGCTTGGCAAATTAAAGGAGTTGAGAGAAAGCCAATATCTGTCTTGAATTAAGATCCCCTTAAATTAAGGGGAAAGAGAAATGGCTTTACCCTTCAGCTAGAAAGCCAGGAATGATGGTGGCAATAGTGGCCCAAGCAGAGGAGAGAGAGAGAGAAAGAGAGGGAGAGAGAGAGAGAGAGAGGAGACAAAGGTTAAAGGTTAGTGGTGAATAGTGATCCTATTTGCCTGAACTCTTCTTATTGTATCAAAAGAAATCAATATAGCTGCCCTGGGGTCTCTCTGAGAAAGACACATTATAAAAGGCGTTGGAACACAGATGGAGGCAGAAGCTCCGGAAAAAAAAACACCAGGGAAAAAGGAAGAAAATAAAGCTGAAAACAAGAAGATGACAGAGACGTAGGAGAACGCATTGTGGAGGATAAAACACCACTGAATCAGAGATTTGCAAAAACAAAGGGGAAAGCTGTAAAGGCTGCTTCTAGCTCTGCCAAGTGCCAGAAGAATAAGTGAGGTAAATGGGGAAAATTTCGGTGCTAGTGGATGGTCTCAGGCCCAGAAGAGCCAGAGATGCCCTCATATTGTTTAACAGTCACCTTAAGGAGTCCCCCAAAGAGATACACCTGAGAGATTCTGGCGCAGGAAAGCAACATTTTCTTGCTGAGGTTTTTTTTGTTTTGTTTTGTTTTTTGTTTTTCTTTTTTTCTGCACACGTGAATCCATAACCTGTTAATTACTCAGGCTAAACCTGCAGGGAAAATTTCTCCATGCTTCTCAACTCCATCTTTGGACCTATTAAACATTGTAAGTAAAATCTACGTGAAGACGTTGGAGATGTGCCCTACAGCTTGAAGGTGGAACAAAAGCGGGAGTTGGGGTGGAAATATTGGATTACAGAAAGGCACGGTCACGTGGGCGGGTGGGCTGATTGATTTAGAACAGGAGGATGGAATCTAGCAATTCCAGGAGCCCAGTGCTCGGCCAGGAGGAGCCCCAGTGCTGACGAAGGGCTGGAATCGGCTTTTCTGTTCAAGAGCCCGGCCCGGCTCGTTGTGGGCTGCAGGGGACCAAAGGGGCAGCGAGGGTGCGGACGCAGGCAGGGCCTGGCCTCTCCTGGGAGACGGCAGCCCGGGCGGCAGGGTGGCCATCCCCATGCAGTCCTCTGGCACCTGCTCTTTACCCGGGGCTTGTGTGTGCTCCCTGGTGGCACAGGTCTGAGGATGGGGACACGTGTTACTTCAGGTTCTTGTCACGTTCTCCTTTGCTTCCAGAAGGTGGAATGCAAACTTGCACAAAAGAATGACAACTAAATCTCCGGGCACCTTCCTGCCTAACAGCACAGGGAATCCTTTAACGGAGGGCCAAGTACACATACCGAACAACTTCAGGAATGCTTTTAAACCCGAGGAAGTCAATATATTGTGTGGACTCTAAAACACAGTTCAAGTGTGACCCGAAGTAGGAATGTTGATTTCAGCTCTTGCCATAAAATTCCCACTAGGTTATTTGTTTTATATGCTTCAAAGAAACCTTGGGAGGTTTTTACATGGCAAAACCGAGTACACAGAAATCTCAAGAATGAAGTCAGAGACGGGAGAGGATGAGCTCAGCCCCACTGGGAGTGTTATTGACAAGCCACTGCGTCACATGGTGCGCGTGTTAAATATAGCAGAGCACAGGCTTGGAGTCAGAAGCCCCGGCTTTAAATTGCACTCTGGCACTGAGTGTCGGGGTTAGCGCTGTCTGATGATAAACCGGTTAGTGATACTTATTTTGGGAGGGTTAATGAGATGATGTATGCAGACCATTTAGCACAGGGCTAGGAGCGTAATGGATACTTATTATCAAATTTATGATCATTGCTATTATGGTTATTATTATGATGGTTATCATTGCAGGACGCGCGAAATCACGTTGAGAATCCTCACTACTAACTGATTTAAAAAAATCACTTTAATAATAGACTCAAGAGACAACTAATCCATTACATTCATAGACCTAGTAAGTACCCGGAGAAGCCAGCAAATGAAGCAGCATACAGTGAAATCGTCGCTGTAAGTCAGGAGAGGATTTCAACGTCAAGCCTGAGTGTTATGGCCGGAATGTGTGTTTGTGTCCTCCTGCCATTCATACGTTGAAATCCTAGCCCCCCAATGTGATGGTATTGGGAGGTCATTAGAGAGGTCTCCCGCTTCATGAATAGGATTAGTGCCCTTATTAAGAAGAGCCAGGACAGAGCTGGCTTCCTCCCTCTGCTCTCTGCCATATGAGAATCCAACAAGAAAGCCATCTGCAAACCAGGAAGCTGCCTCTCACCAGGCGCCAGATCGGCCGGCACCTTGATCTTGGACTCCCCAGCCTCCAGCGCTGTGAGCAATGAATGCTTGTTGCTGAAGCCGCCCAGTCTATGATAATTTGTTATAGCAGCCTGAACTGACTGAGAAACTGAAACAATAGGAGTCTAAAAAATAAGAAGACAATGATATTGGCCCGGTTGCTTAGAGTTAATAAATTTATGCAGTATTTAAGTGTGAGAAATAATACTAGATAACATCACCTACTTAGAATATGCAAAGCTAAAATGTCTATGCCAAAAGGCAGACAACGATGAGGTTTTAATGAAAAGAACAAATGGGATAAAATGACAACAAGCAAAGAGAAAAAGCTAATAATAGATTAAGAATCAATCACACAAAAGAAACACGATTTCACATAAAAGTAAGCTAAATATGCACAATTTTCACAACCAGAGAAATTTAAATAACTTATTAAAAATAATCTATAGCATCTAAAATCCCCCATACCAGTAGAAGACACGCACAGAAACGTTGATAAGATTATGCTATTGAGAGATTTTTTAAGTAATTAAAATTTAATAATAATAAACATGAAAACAATATAGCTAATAAGAATAGCAATCTCAAACATGTGAAAATAGGTCAGAAAGGAAGACAAATATATATAGAAGACATAATACTTCACACATATTCATTTCTCAAGAAGTAGTTTTGTTTGGTAGGAATTATGAATCCAGAAATTCAAGACTGAAAATATTAAACCAAGAAAACGGATAACATTTGCAACAAGTTGGGTGGTGGTCTTTTTAGATACATGACTTAATATATTGCAGGAGTTTTTGGTTGGTTGGTTGGTTTTACTTTGTTTAAACAATACAGAACAACAACATAGAAATCTAAATATAAAAATTATGTGGAGAGACTTCATTCTTCAAGCATGACCAGAGTGATCTTCCTAAGTCATGCGTCATTTTAGCCTTAAGGAAATCTGAAAGCTCTTCATGAATGTAGAATAAGGAATCTCCTTCCAAGAAAAACTAGGGAAAAATATGTCTGAAGGTGTTGATGAGCTACCAAGCAGCCAGGACCTGAAGTGTCAGATCCTTGAAAGAAGAAAACTCATTGAGATGAGCCTGCCATTCTGCATTGCTTTTTCTCTGGAAGCATTTGCTGTTTCATAAGAGAAACTAAGCAAGTGGAAAACTATTCCACATTCATGGATTAGAACATTCAATATTATCACTTCCCCCAAATTGGTTTATAGTTTATTCTGAGCCTAATCAAAATGTCAGCAGATGTGTGTGTGTGTGTGTGTATAAAAATTAATAACCTGCTTCTAAAATTTATATGGAGACCAATAATACCTAAGGCAATCTTGAAGAATAAAATGGGAAGATTCACACTACCAGGTGAAGCTATAGTAATTATAAGAGTATAGTGTTGGTAAGAGATCGCTATAAACCAGTGGTATAGAATAGGAAATCCAGATATAGACCAACACCTGTACAGTTACCTGGTTTATGACAAAGGGGACATTGCAGTACAGCGAGAAAACATTTGTCTTTTCGGTAAATGGTTCTGGGTCAACAGGATATCCATATGGAAAAAAATAAATCTTATCACCTACTTCACACTTCATGCAAAAATCAACTCCAAGTGGAAGATAGCTATAAATGTAACAGTTAAAATCACGAAGCTCTAGGGGATACCATAGGAGAATATGTTAATGACTTTGGAGTAGACAAAGAGTTCTTAAACATTAGGGGGAAGTAGCATTAGACAAAAAGGCAAATATTAAAAAATTGGACTACATAAGAACAAAGAACTTCTGTTCAGCAAATATACTATTAAGAGAGGGAAAAGCAAATCACTAAGTGGGAGAAGATATTTACAAAACATGTATTTGACAATGAACTTGTGTCCAGAATATAAAAGGACATATACGATCAATCAGAAAAAGATAGGTAATCCAATGTTTTAAAAATGCAAGAAACCTTGAACAGAACTTCAGAAAAGAGACATCCAAATGGTCATAAGGATATGAAAAGCATTAAGGGTCATTAGTCAGGAGAATGGAAATTAAAATCACAAAGAGATAACACTACACACTCACTGAAACGGTTAAATCTAGAACACTGATAGTATCACAGGTTGGGGAGGATGTGGAGCAACTGGAACTCTCATACATTGCTGATATAAGTGTAAAGTGGGTTAAACCATCAGAATTTCTGATACTCAACTATTTTGACTGCAAAAACTATAATTTCCTAAGGTTTAAACTAACATGACCATTTTGGGAAACTGTCAGCAATTACTAAAGCTGAACATACACATAACTTATGATCCAGTCACAATTTCACTCTTAGGTATAAATCCAATATAAATGTGGGCAACATAAAACACGATCAGGAATGTCCATAGCAACATTAATTGTAATAGCCCCAAACATAATCTATTCAAATATCTATCATCACCTGATGGAAAAATAAAGAAACTGTGACTTATTTTTTCAACAGAATACTCAACAATGAAAATGAATAAACTATAGCTATAGGTGACAATGTACATGAGTAACACACACATAACATTGAGTGAAAGAAACCAGACACAAAAGAATGTACATTGCATAAAGTTAAACATAAACACACACACACACACATACACACACACACACAAACCAAAACTAAGTATAGTGATAATAGACAAAATAGTGGTTACCTTTGGGAAGGGGTATTAATAATTGGAAGGGGCACAAGAAGGAGTTCTGGGGTGCTATCAATGGTCTATTTCCTGATCTGTCTGGATGTGAAAATCCATCCAACTGTACAGTCATGCTCTGTGAACGTCTAAAATATAAATATACTTAAATGAGTTAATATTACTTAATTAAAATTCAGAGGTGATAGAGAGCCCCAGATAAGTTTATAACCCCGGTGCTCCAGTTATCATCAGGAACTCTGGAGAAAATGACCTTGTAGGTAATTTGAGTCCCATGGACTCACCACGGTAGAGAAGATGTGGAGGGATGGCGTGTGCAGGCAAAGACTGGAGGAAAGCAGAATACCACCCCGTCTAGCTCTCCATGCCTGCATGTATGTGGGAGGAAATCCAAATGTCCCTTGAGCTCAGGGGGGACCCAGAGCTGCCAAAAAGGCCCATAGACTGTAAGAGACCTAGAATCAGGTTGGAGAGTTCTCTGAGAAAGCTGATCTTACAACTGGAGACCATGGCGCAGACAGTGCTCGTCATAGAACGTGCAGTGGAGGTAAGGCTGGCATATGAAGAGCAACAGATGAGACATCCCCACAAAGGCTAGTGAGGTTCTGGAGGAAGCACAAACCAGGCACTCCCCTCTGACATCAGGATGCTCCGTGAGGACCGCCTACTCCAGGCCAAGGAGGGGGAAAGGAGGGGCATTTGTGTGAGGCCGGGAGAAGGACCGTAATGGAGTCTCAACTCTTCCTGTTCTCTTCTCCCCTCTACCTGTACTCTCCTCCATCCTAAGAATGTTATTTCCTGTTTTTATTCATTCCTTGGTGTATGGTAACCACTATAAACTGAGCTCTTTCCGATTTGGCTCTTTGGAGCCCATACATCTTTTCTTCTACCCCCAAAACATTGCTTTTGAAAATGAGCGTCTTGATTTGCACAGGTCTAAGATTCTAAATTGGAAGTTAAAGGTTGAACTGACACTCTTTCTCTGCATTCTGGCTTTGACAATCGTACTCTCCTCAAGAGTAATGACCCGCTGGCTGAAAAGGGCAAACTTGATGTACAAAAGAGTGGCAGAAAGGAAAGCACATTAAAATACTTCAGAAAGTTACCTTAACACATTAGTTTTCATATTAACTCAAAATAAATCTTCATACAGCTGTTTTGGGATGCCAAACAGGCAATACACAGGCGGCACTTAAGTAGTATGGTGCCCAGAACAAGGAAGGCCACCTGCCAGTTTTCCACTGTTCTATGGCCAGATGTTGGTTTCATACTACAAGTGGGTCATTTATAACCCTCAGCTTGTTCAGGTTCAGACAAAGGATGGAGGGGTATTACAGTAGTTTCTGCGGGCCGTTATAACAAAAATGACACTGTTGGCGGAGTGGCTCAGTTGGTTATCATCCTGTGCACCGAAAGGGCATATACCTGGGCTGTGGTTCCATCCCCAGTTGGGGCACATGTGGAAGGCAACCAATCGATGTTTCTCTCTCATATCAATGTTTCTCTCTTTCTTTGTCTGCCTTCCTCTCTTTAAGCATGCCCTTGGGTGAGGATTTTAAAAAATACTATTGATAGGGTGGCCGAAACAACAAATATTTATTTCTCACAGTTCTGGAGGCTGGAAAGTCCGAGATCAAGACACTGGCAGATTTGGTGTCTGGTGACTGCCATCTTCTTGCTGCATCCTCACATGGTGGAAGGAACCAGTGAGCTCTCTGGGGTCTCTTTTATGAGGGCACTAATCCCACTTATGAAGGCTTCACTCTCATGACCCAGTTCCCCAAAGGCCCTACCTCCAAATACCATCACATTGGAGGTTAGGATATGAATATATGAATTTGGTGGAGGTGGGGGAGTCATAGGTATTGACACCACAACATATATGGAATGGTTGAAGAAGCTGTATGTTTTAACCTTAAAAAACAAACAAACCCCAAACCTCAGGAGAACCTATCAGTTGACTTCAAATATCTATCTAAAAGGTTGTCCGTTATTATCTTAAATAATACTCACACCTGTGTTTTAGGTTATATCGGCTCATGTCCATTTTTGGGTAAGAAAGAATAGGTAATATATTTCCAAACAAATACAATACAATTCAATTCTGTATATTGATTAGATCGATCTGTTCAACATAGTCTTATAAATAAAAAATTTGGGTTTTTCATTTTCAAATACAATTGCAAGTAAAATAAAGAGGCTTATTTTATTAAAGCAATTATATATGTGTTCCTGAAGAAGTTCTGGCTGAAGAACAGAATACAAAAGCTTGTTTACTTCTTTGAATGACTTTATGTAGTAGATAGTTATTTTCTGCCCAGCATAGCAAAACAATACATTCCTAAAATTTAGTACATAGAATTGGAGACCATTCACTGTCCATATTTGCTTAAATCAACTTTGGAAAATAAAATATCCACATTGAATTTTTTTTTATGAAGCTGCAAAGTGAACTGGGATAAACAAAATAATAATAAAAACCTATTAAAATATGCATTTGCATGATAAAACAAGTCTTTATTGAATTGTGTAAAATAGGGATTATGGTTCTTTTATATAGAAACAATTCATTTTTTAGAGAAATAAATATGAATCAGTTACTTGCATTTTCTGGCTAGTATTTTATCCAGTAAAATTGATCAGATATAAATAAAATTCTCCGAATGATTACAAATTCAAGGATCAAAGCATAGTAGGAGAGGGAACAAGGTTCATGCATGCTCAGTTGAAGTGATTAAAACTTTAAATATCTTTGATTTCACAGGCTTTGCATGAGAACATTAAATGAATCTCCACTTAGGCAATTAAATAACATCCACCCTAATGCCCAATGACTTGGAGAAAACTTTCTGATCAGTACTTTAATAGACCTCTCACAAATACTTGTAACAATCTACTGCAAAATTCCTATGTTTCAGAGACATAAAAGACACAGTGACTTTTACATGTTATCTGAGCATTCATAAAATCTTGGCATTTGACATTTTTATCATTATACAGTTTAGGTGTTCCAGTTCCATTCCTTCTGTTCCATCACACCCCATCCCATCCCATCCCATCCCATCCCATCCCATCCCATCCCATCCCATCCCATCCCATCCCATCCCTCACATAGCCACACATTTTAAAGACTATCCATTTTTTATTTTAGAGCCTAACACAACATTGAGATCTGAAAGGCATCTTATATAATAAAGAAGTAATATGCAAATTGACTGTCACACCCTCACAAGATGGCTGCCTATGACGAGACCAGCAAGGGAGTTAGTGAGGGATGACCAAACGACTGAACAAGCAGGCTGCGTGGGGTGACCAGTCTGGCAGTGGGGGGGGGGGCATGAGGGGCAATCAGGCCGGCAGGGGGGCCAGTTGGGGGCAACCAGGCCAGCAGAGGGGGATGGTTGGGGGTGACCAGGCTGATGGGGGTGGGGCAGTAAGAGGCAACCAGGCTGGTGGGGAGGGGGGCAGTTAGGGGCAATCAGGCCGGCACACAGAGGCAATGAGGGGCAATCAGGCCAGCAGGGGGGGCAGTTAGGGGCGACCAGGCAGGCAGGCAGGTGAGCGATTACAAGCCAGCGGTCCAGGATTGTGAGAGGGGTTCCAGATTGGAGAGGGGGCAGGCTGGGCTGAGGGGACCCCTCCCCTCCCCCTCTGCCATGCATGAATTTTGTGCACCGGGCCTCTAGTCTAGATATATTGTGGTGGTGGCTTGAGAAAGAGGCTTTGAGTATGATATTCATTCCTTTATCCATCTATCCGTCAATATACCAGTATTTATTGTATATTGCACACAGTAATGCATTCAAGAGAAAACAATGGTAAGACACAAGATTCCTGACCTCTTTACAATGCTTTGGGTACTGAGATAATGTTCTTCCCCTTTCCTCTTTCTTTGGAGCTCATTTGCAGTTTCCCCTAATTATCAGCTCTTAAGAAATGAATGGAGGCCCAGATTCCAATTCTGTGCGAGGCACATACATTGGGTGAGACTAGCCATATGTCTCAATTGGCATATATATATATATATATATATATATATATATATATATATAGTCAAGAAAGGATTTGTTATGTCTTTAATAAAGATTTAAAAAACAGATGCAGTTTTTATTCTACCACACAATGGAGCTATTTCTAAAGTTCATTAGTGAAAATTAATGTAGGCCAGTGACACTAAGTTTTGGCATAGGGATGCCAATTATAATCAAGTGTTTGGGACAAACTTACTAAAATAATTGTTGTTAATCTGAAATTCAAATTTAACTGGGCATTAGGTGTCCCCCCACCCTCCCAAATCTGGCAATCTTATTTGGGTCTCATACATTTTACAAAGTCCTCTGTTCAGTAGAAGCCAGTTCCAACCAGGATTGTGTATAAAAGAGGTCTGGAACCTCAGCTGGATGGCTCACTTGGTTGGGCATCGTCCCATGCACCAAAGGGTTGTCGATTTGAGTCCCAGTCAGGGCACCTGCCTGGGTTGCCAGTTCTGTTCTAGTCAGGGCACATAAGGGAGGCAACCGATCAATGTTTCTCTCTCTCTCTCTCTCTCTCTCTCTCTCTCTCTCTCTCTCTGTCTCCCTGTCTCTTCTCTCTAAGATCAATAAACATGTCCTCAGGGAAGGATTAAAACAAAAAACAAAAAACAGGTCTGGAGATCCTTAAGTACCAAAGAGAATTCCTTCCTGACTTTACCAAAAAGTCACCAAGATTATCAGCCAAGATGATCAGAGCCTTTAAATAAACAGTAACGCAAGCATTAGGAAGGATGCAAAATGTCCAAAGACCAGGCCTTTCTATATTTGATCCTAGAATGAAATTCAAAACGTGAAACTGCTCTGAGGAGGGCATGCTGGTGTTTCAGGTGACTCTCTGGGTTCATGGCATCAACACTCCTTTCCATAGTGTTTATCTCAGAGACTAAAACAGTTCCAAAAGAACTTCTCTCACTTGCCAGAAACGATCTATTTTTAAAAACCCTTATTACAAAAAACAAAAAAACCACCCTATTTAAATATCATGGCAATAATCCCTGAGGAAAGGTGTAGTATTGTAAAGAAAATTGTATGGTAAAAAGATTTAGGAAGGAACTCTTGGGGGGAAAAGTCTCTTCCTAGCTGAGACTTTCTGAACGCACATACCCAAATAACTCCAAAGAGACTCACTACTCAGTATTTTTAAGTTATGTGTAGATGAATATTTTACAGTGATTTTAAAGAACAGATGTTCTCAAATTTTCCCCTTGTGCAAATTTTGAAAATAATATTTAAAAATGTCTTCAATATTCCAAAGTGCTTAACCTTTGCTCTGAGGTAATTACAGGTAAACATCTTGTTACCCATTAGGCAGGTTTTTCAAGGTTGTTCCTAAATCACCTACAAGTCATATTCAAATGTTTCTGGCACCTGGTAGAGTCAACTGAAGAGCAGGGTGAGGATTTACTCACACAAACACCCAATGATATTACGAACAATAGTTGATGCTTTTGATCTCCCTCATGACCCAGCTTCACGCCAGAAATAAAAGGCAGAGTTGGAACTAGCCATAGACAGAAGGGTAGAGGAATCTGAGGATGCCTAGGCTGCAAAAGAGAGACAGAAAGAAGACAGGAGAGCTTTCATCCAAACTTGGAAATGTTATCAAGGGAGAGAAAGGGTTGGGTGGGTTGCATGTGGGCCGGAGGCCAGAGCCAGGACATCTGGGAGAAACCGAAGGGAGGTAGATTTCAGTATGTGCTGGAGAAGACCCCCCAATGACAGCGGCTCCCACTTCTCCGCTCTACTGAGGGACATCAAAATATTAGGAGAGCTGGTTTACGTGAAGCCTGGCTTTTCAACTTGATTCCGTGCTTCACAAAATTCAATTAACAGTGAAGCCAGAATGTGCTATTTCAGACCCTGGACACTTGAATTTGAAGCTCAGCTCTAGCTGAGTGACCTTGGGTAAGCTGCTTAAGTTCTGCATCCACTGCAAAGCATTGTGAAGATTGAATAGCACTTGAATAATGCCTGGCATCTACCAGGCACCCCATAAATGTTTATCTAAAAAACAGACAAACTGAAAAAAGAAAACGATTTCACCTGGGCTGGGCTTTGTTTTTCTGAGCTCTGGGCCTTCTTTGAAGGACCACAAACATACGTGTGGGAGAAGAGTAGACTGTCCCCAACCAAGGTTTAGTGGGGTTGAAGAGGTAAGCAGCCTGATCCCTGGTGGATTCCTGGGAAAGTAGTTGTAGATTTCACAGTAGGTGGCTGCCTGAACTAGCTTTGGCTTTGCACCTTTGAGCCTACGGGGCTTTGGAGGGATGTGAAAGGACTGGGGACTAAAAAATTATGACCATCCTTTGAAGGCCCTCAATTTGCTGCTTCCTGGGAGATTTCTTTAAAGCCAAACATTTGCTTAAACAAGGAGTCATCAACAGTGTAATGATTCTTTAAAAATACTCCTATCGTCCCTTCCACTCTCTACCAGAATCATTAATATCTTCATGCTTAAAATGGAGGAAATAGCTTGAAGGATTGTTGGGAGGACAGGGTGGGATGAGGTGCCTCTCCTGGAGCTGTGAAGAGGAGGCTCTGAGTAAACAGCAGCCGTAGTAGAGGTTATTGCCGTGAGATACGGGCTCTCACGCCTGCTGTTCCATTCATGCCAGTGACAGGTCATGGCTTTCTCCTCCCTCCTATTCTTCTGGATCCTGCAAGAATCTTTTTTGAGGAACCATATTTCCCCACTG
Source organism: Cnephaeus nilssonii (assembly GCF_951640355.1). Lineage (NCBI taxonomy): Eukaryota > Metazoa > Chordata > Mammalia > Chiroptera > Vespertilionidae > Cnephaeus > Cnephaeus nilssonii. The sequence continues at coordinate 25,682,385 of NC_137085.1, read as the reverse complement.
TGAATGATGAATCCAGGGGGATTGCCAAACTAGTGACCCATTTCTTTGGAACTTTACTTGCACCTTTTTCCATATTTAATGACATTCCACCAGCAGGATAAACATATACTCAAGGTTGAACCATCTTCTCTTTCCCCTTGGATCAGGAACCCAAGAAAACAGGTGCAGGAAGCAGGTGGGAACTCTGGTGAGCAGGATGCTGCTGTGCCATGCTTATACCACTCAACGGCCCCACCGGGATGTGTGTGAAAGGAATGAGGGGGCTCTTCAGCTGCATAGGGGCTCATCTCTGTAATATACACACAGCAGTTCTGCAGAGAAGGGTAGTGGGGTGTGGTTCCTAAAAGCAGTTCTCTCTTTCAGTCAAGACCAGAAAGAGACAGTTTCCATGGCAGTGCTTGCGGGAGTTTCAAAGGGAGCACATTCCTCTGGTGGTTTAGAGATTCAGGGATGTGGCTTAGCCTAAAAGGAAGAGAACTACCAACAGCACCCACAAGTACAGTTTGCCTTTCTGGTTAGAAGAGAAGAGGAGTGACCCCAAAGAATATCTCTCTGAGTTCTTTTAGAGAATAGAAGGGTTTCCAGATTGTATAAGAGAAATGTCAGAAAAGTAAAATAATGAGAAGACTTCCAAAGAGATACATAGAAATTGCAGTTTAGAAAGGGGCAAATGGAAGAATGTGGTTTTTAGCATTTGCATACACAGGCCCTCACCTTATTCCAGAGCATGCTTTGGAGCTATTTGCAGAAATACACAAAATACAAAAGGATAAGAAATAAGTAAAGGGCTTTGGGTTAAAAAGGCCTTTGGGACCTCCAGTTAAAGATGGCAGCGCACAGGCATTTTTAGTTCTCACCCATCCCTAGAAACCCATTCAAAACAACAACAAATAAAAAACAGAGAAGAAAAATGTCCTTCATCTTCAATAATACAAGGAAAAGCCACAAACTATGAAGCATACCTACTACCTACTGTGAAATCTGGAGGAAAATGAGAGAGAAATAGAGACCACCTCAGGGCTTGAGCAAGAAAGAGGTTTCCCCAAATGTGAGGATACCCATCCTGATTAGCATAATATAGCCCTGAGCAGGGTGGGTCATCCTACAGACAGGAAGGTCCCTGAATACAACTGGGAAGCTGGTGCTAATGGCAAAACCACAAGGGCCCACCATTTCCATGGTCTGAGACCAACTCCTAGGCAAGGGCAACTGCCCAAGGTGTGATGGGTGGAAGGAGGCTGAGGTGGCAGCGTTTGCATTTGCCAGAGAGCCTGCGATTTAAAGGTTTTGCTATGAACAGCATGGACCAAAAATCCGAAGGGAAATAAGCAACCAACTGCAAAGGAAATAACGGATTTGACGAAAGGGGGTTTGAGACAAGAAACTTGATCCAAAGTTCCAGACTGGCTCCCCAGCTCACTTTTCCTTCTTCCCCCTCCCCTCCTCAAATGAAACTTTGATAAATAAAACTTAGCGGATCTCATTAAAAGTTCAGTAAGGAACACAAAAGAACCCACCCAAGACTTAGGCATAGATCCCAAAGGGAAAGGAGCCATATGCCTATAAAAGAAGCAAAAGCAGAAGAGACATCTTGATTAGGTTTGAAATATCCAAGATGCTTCACTCTGGTGTGTCTGGTGGTGCCAAATTAAAGCATTATTTCTATTGTGAAAAAAAAAGAAAAAAAGACTTGGTCGTGGACTTGAATTCTCCAAGTAAATATTTTCTTGGCAGTGCACAACCTCAGTACAAAATGCCTATTAGGCACCAACTATAATTATAGCATTCAATTAACATTCTCAAGTGATTATCATTTCTGGCCTACTGGTGATTGGGAGGTCTGAGTTCTGCCTAATATCTTTGCCTGGAAACCTCTGGCTGATACTTGAGTTTGACAATTTGATATGGTCACACTAATGTGGAGGATAGAGGGGAAGTGTGAGTTGTGACAAGTTCACATCACAACTCATGGCAATTTGTTGCCCGATCTTTTCAGTAAAACTGATCTTACTAAGGTTTGAAAAAAAGTCATTTCCAACCCAATAGACACTTTTGATATTAGTTTACTAGGCTTATTTCTGGAATATGTGGGATTTTGACCACCCCTTTCTGCTCCAGAAGAGTAGAAAAGAAGTATAGAAAGATATAGGTAGAGAACATATTAAACTTCTCCTAAACACAGGAGGGCAGTGATTTATTGAGTGCCTAGTATGAGCCATTTGTCATTATTTCTCTAGTTTACAATCACTCGTTTTAAAATGGTGGCATTATTCCCATTTTACAGATGAGAAAACTGACTCAGAGAGGTTAAGTAATTAGTTCCAAATCACACAGACAGTAATTGGAGGAGTTGAGATTTAAACCCAATGACGAGAGAACGAGCCAATTTACATTGAAAGGGTTATAGTATTGAGCATTCCTCAGTCAGAAATGTTTCTTAAAAGAAATCTGCCTACTTGGAAACTTGGGTGGGGTCCAAGATGGAAATATAAATATATGCATTTTACTCTTCTCTTGTGCAAAATATCATTAAAAGGGCCAAAGGAATATAAAAGGAGAAGAAATAAATATGCAGGAAAATAGGGAAGGGTGTTTTCCACTCTAGAAACAATACATGCTTTCTGGGGGACACAGTGGGGACATACATGCCTGGACTGAGCAGAGGGGAGTAAGGGGCTGATCAAGATCATTTGGTCACATTCCATAATATCCCCACTTAGTGCTGGGCTGGACATGAAGGTGGGCTATGGAACCTCCAGAAGCCTATTAGAGCAAGAAGGCTACTCAGGTACCTGCCTCATGTCAACCTTCATGGTGACCAGGTGAAGCAAGGGCCCTATTTTTCACCACCTTCTAATTCAGGCTGTGACTGGCTCTGAGAAGTGGCAGAGTCAGGGTTAAATGCTCTCTGGGATTTAGCCCATTTGTGCCTGGAAGTCCAACTGTTTGCCTAATTGTGCAGGGGACACTGGAGATGAATCCAAAAGAGTCCTTACCTTCCACGAGTCCCGATCTTTGGTGGGATGCAGCAATACTGAGCTATGACAAATGGCAGGGAAAGCCCAGAGGAGGGAATGACTGTGTGTGAGGAAGAGAGGGCCTCCTGAAAAAGGTGACACTGAGCTAGAATTTAGTCTGAGGAAGAAACGGTTAATTTAAGGGGAGGGCAGCTCTGAATGAATAGCGGTACATGGGGAAGACAAGAGTGCATGGAAAATGGGTGTAAGTACTTGGGGAAATGGGAGAGACTGGGCATATACCCATACTCATGTACACCCCTAGGGGGCACACTTCCAGGCCTCTGTTGAGAGGTGCCTGAGGTGCCTGAGCAGCAGAGTGGGCAGGGCAGTGTTCCCTGATGCTTTGGAAGGTTTGGGGATAGTCCCGTGTGCTCTGGCAGGAATTACCAATTGAGGGAAGAGGTGGGATTGCTGCTTTTTATGGTAGAAGGAAACTCCCAGCCAAAAGAGGAACAGTGTGGACTTGTAAGGTATATAAGGTGGTGGATCCAATTATTCCACATCCCTGAGTCTCAACAAGTAGGACCTAGAAGCAAAAGAGCAACGCTAGTGGCTGGCTAGTACCCACTGAGCATCAGTTTCTCCATCTGTAAATGGGGGGATGTAGTAAATTCTCCATCATGTGGTGACTGTGTACCTGAGCCTGGCATGTACAGCGAGTATAAATGGAATCATTATTTTTTGAGCTATTCCTATTTCAAATCCAATGCTTCTTCTTCTATTCAACAATGACCTCTTCTGAAAAAGCAAACAAGCAGAGAAGCAAAAAATAAAAAAATAAAAAATAAATAAATTAATTAAATTAAATTTTATTTGTACAACATCATAAAATTTGCCAAATTTGCCAATTTTATTCTTCCTACGTCTTTGGCCATGCTTTCTCATGCCATCTCATTCCACGGTTTTGTACATGTTGTTCTCTGTCTAAAATACCCTTCCTTGTTAATTCCCCAATTGACTTATCCTTTAACACTCAGCTCAGCAGTCACCTCTGCACCGACCTCCTAGCTGTATGTCCCTCCTATGGTACCTTTTTCCTGGTGTACCTTCGTCCCAGATTATAACCATCTGGACATCTGTCTCTCTCCATAGACTGTGAGCCCCTAGGGACAAGGGTGGTGCTTTAGTTCTCTTTACCTACCACCTAGTATGTTGTAAACCTGAACAGATGTTTGTTGAAGATTGTCTCAATGCAGAATCCATGAAATATTGGAAGAAAATGCATTTTTAACCATTCTTGGCATTGACTCATTGTGCTGAGAGAAAGAGAGAGAGAGAGAGAGAGAGAGAGAGAGAGAGAGAGAAAGAGAGAGAGAGAGAGAGGTTCTGAAATTAGATATACTCTCATGATTCATTCATTGAAACAAATGTTGGGACGACTCCTCTGTCTGGCATTGTTCCAGGCTCTGGGATACAAAGGTGAGTAAGAGAGTCTGTTTCTGCATGCATGCTGGATGACTGTGACGGCAGAGCTTCACATCAGATATCCAGGGGTGTAGTTACGGCCGGTTCACTCACACTGGGGTGCTGGGACTGCCCCCTGATACCTGATGCTTGTGGCCTGGCCTCTGACGCCTGCGTTATAAAGAGTTGGATAGGAAAGTCCAGAGCTGTTGGATTCTGGCCCTCTCAGCAGGTGTAAAATAATATAGAAAGAGCAGGTGAGGTCTAGGGGTCAGGAGACCCAAATTCTGGTGTGAGTTTTGCTTTGAAAGGTTGCACGACTTTGGGCAACTTGCTGCCTCTCCTTTGAGAGAGATTTCAAGTTGTTATAAGTTTCTGTTCACACTAAAAAGAGTGGAATGAGATCATGTCCAAGGCTCCTTCCAGAAGGCTTGGATCTATGACAGCTTGACGCAGGCCCCGAAATCCATCAGCAGGAGCACTTCGATTGGGAAGATACCCCATGGCCTACAAATTGGGTCTTTCCTCTTCCCAGCTGTGTGATTGGCATCTCACCAATACAGTCATAGCTTCTGGTTGAGAGAAGCAGTGCCCTGCCCCTCAACTGTCAGAACCTTATTGCCCATCGGTTACAGCCATCTTCGGTCTAAATGAAAGTCCATGAAGTAGACCAGCTAAGGGACCTCAGAAAGGAGGGGGTGGAATTCTGAGCACAGTGAGGTGAGTCTGTTTATTTGTTTCCTAATTATAATTAGCAAAAGGAAGAGTGTCAGGAGTCTTTAGTGATTCACATCTTAATAGCCTGGTTATAATTTATTAATCCCTTTCATCAAATTTTCAGCAGCCCTTTCCCCAGGAGTCTAAGACTCACTCAAATGTATTTATTGTTTCTAGGTGGGGTGTCATTAAATATTTGGCACCTCCTAAAGCTGGTTGGGAAACTAGATTATATACCATGTGAAAGCACACGATTTCTGAAGGGATAGGCATGAACTGACAGAACACAAGGCAAAATGAGTGGTAAATGCACATACACATGTTTATTCTTTAAAATATTAATGACCTCATATTTATCTCTAATACTAACAATGCAAGTCTGCTATTTTACTTTTTCCTGTAATTTCTCCTCACCAGTCCAAGCCAGTGGTTTTCCTTAAAGTGGAATATAAGCACTAATAAGAAATGTGTCATGCTTTAATATTTTTTTTTGATATACATATATATTGTGAAATGATTACCACAATAAAGTTAGTTAACGCATCCATCACCTCAAATAGTTACCATTTTTTGGGTGGTAAGAACATTTAAGATCTCAGCAAATTTCAAGTGTGTGATATAGTATTATAACCTACTAGAGGCCTGATGAACGAAATTCGTGCAAGAGTAGGCTTTCACAGCCGTGGTGGCTGCCTCGATCCCTTCCTCGCAGCCGCGGCTGCAGGCCTGGCTTTGTCTGGAAGGTCATCTGGAAGGACGACTGGATGGCCATTCGGTCGATTGACATATTATGCTTTTATTATTATAGATAGATCCTCAAGATTTATTTATCTTACTAGAGGCCTGGTGCATGAAATTTGTGCATGGGAGCAGGCGGGGGTGGGGGGGAGGGCGTCCCTCAGCCTGGCCTGCACTCTCTCCAATCTGGGACCCCTTGGACATCCCTCTCACAATCTGGGACCGCTGGCTCCTAACCTCTCGCCTGCCTGCCTGCCTGATTACTCCTAAGCACCTCTGCCTGCCAGCCTGATCGCCCCTAACTGCCCTCCTCTGCTGGCCTGATCGCCCCTAACCACCTCTGCCTCTGCCCCCACCACCATGGCTTTGTCCGGAAGGATGTCTGGAATATGTCTGGTCTAATTAGCATATTACCCTTTTATTAGTATAGGTAACTGAAAATTTATACCCTTTGACCATCATGGCTTTATTCCTTCTTTTTCCTCTAGTCCCTGGCAACCACCATTCTACTCTGTTTCTGTGAGTTCAACTTTTTTAGGTTCCACACATAACTGAAATCATACAGTATTTGTTTTTCTCTATATGACGTTTGACTTGCACAATGCCCTCAAGTTTCCTCCATGTTGTCACAAATGGGAAGATTTTATTTCTTTAAATGACTAAACATTATGTATACCAAATTTTCTTTATCTATTCATCCATTGACAGGCATTTAGGTTGTTTGTCTGCATGTCATGGCTATTGGAAATAATGCTGCAATGAACACGGGGTGCAGATATCTCTTTGAGATAATGACTTCTTTTCCTCCGGATACTAGTATATACCCGAACTGGGATTGCTGGGTTGTATGGTAATTCTATTTTTAATTTTTTAGGAACCTCCACACTGTTTTCCATAATGACTGTAGCAATTTACATTTCTACCAGCAGTACACAAGGGTGCCCTTTCCCCCACATCCTTGCCAACACTTGTTATCGCTTGTCTTTTTTATAGTAGCCATTATAGCAGTTGTAAGGTGACATCTCATTGTGGCTTTGATTTGCATTTCCTTGATGATTAGTGATGGTGAGCCCTTTGGGCTAACTTCTACCAACTTTGGGCTTCCTTTTGCTAACTTTATGATTTTCTTCCTTCTAATAACTTTGGGCTTAAAGTGAGTCTTCTTTTTCTTTAGTTCCTTGAGGTATAAAGTTAGGTTATTTATTTGAGATCTTTATTTTTTTTCTTAATGTGTTTATAGTTATAAATTTTCCTCTTAGAACTGCTTTTGCTTCATCCCATAAGTTTTGCTACACTGTATCCCTAATTTCATTTGTCTCAAGGTATTTGTTGGTTTATATTTTGATTTCCTCTTTGACCCATTGGTTGTTCAGGAGTGTGCAATGTAATTTCCATGTATTTGTTAATTTTCCTCCTGTTACTAATTTCTACCAGTTTCATAGCATTGTTGTTACATGATTGTAACCTTCTTAAATGTGTTAAGATTTGTTTTGTGGCCCAACATATGATCTCTCCTGGAGAATGTTCCCTGTGTGCTTGAGAAGAAGGTACATTCTGCTGCTATTGGATAGAATGTGATTCATATATCTGTTAGGATAGTTTGGTCTACAGTGCTGTTCAAAATATGATTTTTCTTTACTGATTTTCTGTTTGGATGATCTATCCATTGTTGGAAGTGAAATTGTAAACACCCCTACTATTATTGCATTGACGTTTATTCCTCCTTTCAGTTCTTTGAATACTTGCTTTACTAGTATATATTTAGGTGCTTTGACATTAGGTGCATAAACTTTTATAATGGTATCTTCATGATGAATTGATCCTTTTATCATTATATAATAACCTTTTTTTTTTTGTTTCTCATGACCATTTTTTGACTTAAGGCTTCTTTGTCTGATATAAATATAGCCAACCCTGCTCTCTTTTGGTTTCCATTTGATTGGATCTCTTTTTACATTCCCTTCACTTTCATCCTATATATGTACTTAAAGCTAAAGTAAATCTTTTGTAGGCAGCATGTCATTAGATCTTGTTTTTTCAATCATTCAGCCAGTGTCTGTCTTTTGATTGGATAATTTAATCCATTTCTGTTTAATGTCATTGATGGATATGGAACTACTATTGCCATTTTGCTTTGAGTTTTCTAACTTTTTTGTAGTCTCTTTCTTCTTCTCTTTCTAAGTTGGTGACTTTTTATGATGGTATTTTTTTTCCTCTGTGGCACAGGAAGACTGATTAAAATGGAAGGAATACATTTATGATAACTTGATAGTGTGGCAGCAAATGTGGGTATTTCTGTTGCAATTATAGTTTGTTGCTTTTGGAGGTCCATTATGTAGTCTTCAAGCTTGCTAGCCATGTGGTTAATATGAGAGAACATGACTTTTCAGCTTATTGTAAAGAGTGTGGGCAGCACAAATGAGGCATTTGTAAAGCCCTTGGGAGTGTGAGCCTACTATCTCAGTAATCCCATGTGGGACAGAGTGGGACACGGAAGCAGTGAAAAGGGTTAGAGAAACAGTATTGCTAAGATACTACTAAGACTGTTGTGATGATTCATGATATTTTCTCTATGGGGGACATCTATGCCTTGGGGTGAGGGGGTCTGGTTATTGAGCAGCCCATTGGATTAACTGGCGATAAACAAAAAGGTTGACCTCTGGAGGGTGCACTACATCTCACCTCCGGTGGAGATCAAGTCAAGGGCATGCTTGAAGGACAGTTCTCCAAGACGAGGGGCAGGTTGAAAAGTTCTGAGCTCTGCTTAGACGCTCCTCCCTTTGCAACCCCGGAGGATCTGACTTCAGGTTTCCTCTCATCTCCTAAGTGAGGAGTGGCTAAGAGGCCAATGCTACCACTCCAAAGGCCAGTGGAAACAAAAGCGTGGCATGAAGTTGAAAAAAGGCGTGGGTGGGCGGCTGAGTCAGGCTGCCGTAAGCTTTAGGGAGTGGCCAGCTTTCTCAGCTCCAGTTAGGGCTCAGCCTGAGGAAAGGGTATCTTATAGGCCAGTTTTGCTTGCTTCTGGCCAAGGATTCAAGCCAGAGGTAAAAAATGGAATTCTAGGCTCACACATCAGTCAGCCCACACTACCAGGACATTCTATTAGGGGTTGGGGCCATGATTAGCAATGCCTTGCCTTTGTTCATCCTTCAGGGACCCTGTAGGTCTACAGAAAACAGATGCACTAATCCAGAAGTCCTGATCCTGGCTTCTTACAGGCAAAACTAACCATTAGCATCTTTAGTGTACAGGTCATATGGTTTAGGAGTAGCAGAATGAGGATTGGCCTTTTCTTCCAACTCTCCTTCCCCATGCACCCCTGGTCTGGGAGTCAGGACGCATGCATTTTATTTTATTTTATTTTATTTATTTTTATTGATTTGAGAGAGAGAGAGAGAGAGAGAGAGAAAGAGAGAGAGAGAGAGAGAGAGAGAGAGAGAGAGAGAGAGAGAGAGAGAGATATCAGTTGCCTCCAGTATGTGCTCCAAATCTCGGCTCGAACCTGAACCTAGGTATGTGCCCTGATCGGGAATGGAACACATGACCCCCCAGTGCAAGGACAATGCTTCAACCAACTGCACCACACTGGCCAGGGCCGGGTCGCACGCATGTTAGCTCCCTCTCTGCCACTTTGCATGGGACACCAGGAAAGCTCTCTGAGTCTCAGTTTCCTCATCTGACAAGTGCATGGCTCACACTAGGCCTGCTTCAATCTGACATTTAATAATTCACTACATCATCACAGCTCTTAATGTTTTGGTTAAAGAACTTGGTATTTTAATTTTCTGTTTTTCTGTCTTAAAGGCATCAAATCAGGAATTCAAGCCTGTAGCCAATGAACTTTTCGCCCCCGTTATGAGAAACAATCTCCAGAATGCCAAGGACTTCCTGGGGGCGCGGGTTCGGGATTCTTCGTGTGCATAACTTATTTTGTCTTAAGAAAACAAGACTCTTGTGACGTCCTCCTCCCCAGTAAAGTCAGTGACTTTAGACTTCCTTCCCAAGTCCTTGCCGAATTGTAGGCAAATTGCAGCAGGAACATTTGATCTTCTCTCCAGATGTTTTGATCACAAAAGGGCCACATATGTGCACACATTCCTGGATATTTTTAGATTTTTACAGGCTCCAAAGTTCTAACTGCTTTTTCACTTCGCACGTTGTGGATGCTGTTGGGAGAGGCTCTGCCAAGGCAGCTGAGGCAGAGGCTGATGGAAGAGGGCCTGGCACCGGGGCACTCCCGACGCCGCCCAGAGTGGCTCCGAGCAATCCTCGCAGGCCAAAGGCTTCAGTCCCTGAGGCCTCACTGGCCACGAGGAGGAAATAACCGCTGCCATTTAAGAATTATGGGTTACCCAGACACTGCCTGGAAGAGTTCTGGCTGCAAGTTCCCTAAAAGCCACACCAAGGCCCCACTCTAGAGGTGGTGGGTATAGGGGAGGAAATATTGGGCAGAAAGTCAGATGTGCCTCTGGCTGGCTATATGACAGTCACTTTTCTCTACTGGGTCTTAGTTTCATTATCTGCAAAATGGGATGCATCACATGCGTAGCCCAGGAGCCTGCAAACTACAGTCTGCAGGTTGGCTGTCTGTCTTTGTAAATAAAGTCTATTGGGATACAGCCCGTCCCACTGGCTTACATCTGTGGCAGAGGTGACTAGTTGTGACAGAAACCACAGGGCCCACACATCTGTTTCGCGGATCTTTAAGAAAAGTGTGCTGACCCTGATGAAGCAGGGGCTGCATTCACCATTCCAGGATGTGCCACAGGCATCTGCTGCCAGCGCTGGGACTCTCCTCTTGTCTCTTGGGGTGGGGTGCTAGCAGTGAACACCCCCGGGAGCAGCTCTCACCCAATGACTAATGGAAGTTGGGGGTCACTCTCCTGGCAGGTAGGAAATGACTGAAATGTGTTTTGTGTTGTCTCCTACATGGCCCCACCCACGCCAAGATTACGGAGAGAAATCAAGGAGAGCAGTTCCCACTGTTCAAGGTCTCCCCAGGCACGAGGGAGACAGACCTCGATGTCCATGGAGCCCACAGTTTTGTGGGAGAGACAGACACACAGCTCTGTCATCCCGGCACCTCCCTGTGTGAGTCCTATGGCAGAGGTGCCATGTCCCATTTCAGGGCCAAGGGGGCTCCGGGAGGCTTCTCGGATGAGGAAATGGCACAGCTGGACCCAGGAGGGTGGGTGAGCACCTGCCAGATGGAAGCAGGAGGAGAGCATTCTGACAGAGGAGATGGAATCCCCTTAAGGGCAAAGGCCTGGGGGTCTTGGGATACTGTGAATGGTTGGGTGGGACCGAAGCCATCAGGAGGTGAGGCTGAAGGGTAAGCCAGAGCCGGATCCTGGGAGGAAGGCTTGGTGCACATGCTGAGAGGTTGGGTTCAAATCCGAGGCACTGGGCAGGTGCTGAGGGTTCCAGGCCTGGAGTGACAGTCACAGCTCACCCTGGTCGGGGGAGGGTTCATTCCTGGGGCTCTGATCACACCTTCCCCAGGAGAGCTGCTTTCTCCCTAGAGCAGGGCTTCTGAACGGTGCTGTGTCTTCCTTCGCTGTGGGCGGCTGTCCAGTGCCCTGTAGGATGCTAAGCAACAGCTTCCCTGGCCTCTGCGCACAGGGGGCCAGCAGTCTTGCTCCTGCGGTGACAGCCACAACTGTCTCGGGTGGCAAAACCGCTCTTGGTTGAGAACCACTGGTCTAAAGGTTTATCTTTTTGGTTGCTTGTTTTAAGTATGTATACAGATGGCGCTGCCTGTGTTTGCCCTTTTCCCTCCTTCTAAGGCCTGGCAACGCCTGGCCTCCAGCCTTTCCACGAGGTCCGCGGCTGGACAGTGCCCCTGGCTCCCGGCACAGGCCGTGTCAGCACCTGTGGCGCAAGCTCCCTGCTCATGGGGGCCCCGGCTGGGCTGCTGTGGGGAGCCAGCTGGCAGCCGCTCTCTGTGTCAGGCCAGCAGGGCGCCTACCTGTGAACACCACGTGCTGCCAGGGAGACTCCTGGACGGGCTTCCACCTCGAGGTCGGCTGGGACCAAAACTATCCAAGCCTGCTGGCCCTGCCCCTCTGTCACTCAGTCCAGTGGTCTGCCAAGCTTACAGCCTAGAGGGATGAGTCAGCTCAGGACGCCTGCCAGGGAGAGGGCACCAGGCTGGGAACAGAGGGCAGGCAGTGGCAGCTGGAGGCCATGTGATCGCTGGAGGCTATGTGTGTCACAGGGCAGAGCTGGACCGGGCTCATTCCTGTGCTCAATCTGAGCCGGCCTCACATGACTCCTCTGTGGGAGCCTGCATGTCAGGGGCGGGAGAGGGGGCGGTAGGGAGGGGGAAGTGATTTTAAGATCCGGGCTGGCAATACAAAATGCATTTGTGAATCACAAGCAGATATTCATCACGTGATCCCATGGGCTTTGTCGATGCAGAAATCAGGTTTGGGGCACAAAAATGTCTCCCACTCGGTGCTCTGTGCGGGCCGTTGGGAGCCCAGAGGGGCTCCAGGATGTGGACAGGCAGCGAGGAGCCAGTCATACCATCGGCCTCTGGCACCCCAAATGTCAGCAAAACCAGAACACGAAACCAGCCCCCCATTCCAGCACTTTCCACATTTCATTCATAGGTTATTCTCACAACAGCCCCATTCCCCAGTGAGAAAACCAAGGCCCTGAGCGATTCCTCCAGTTCCCTTTTCTTCCTTCCTCAGGGTGTCCAGGATTTAATCAGGTTTTGTGTTTGTTTCGATATTTCCACCTCAGCTCCTTCTACCTCACAGTGGCCCCAAATGATACATGCTGGCAGGTCCTTCTAGCTGATGGGATAAGGTGAGGGGTCCTAAAATCATCCTTCCTCCAATGGCGAGGGACAGGATCCCCCAGCCCAACAGATCACAGATGCCAGAGACCCGAGTCGGACAAGTTCTAGGCTGCGGGCATGAGAAGGAGTCTGGCGAGGCCTCTGAGTGCCGAGAGGCTCCTAACCCTCAGGAATGAGAGGAAAGCCCCAGGGTTGCTCCGGCAACCCCACCCCACAGCTCCCAGTGGGCCAGGAGCTTTATTTAGTTGTGCTGAAACCCAAGAGGCCCGGACCGGGGCTCCTAACCCCATGTCCTCACCATCCAAGAGGACAAAAGCTCGTGAGCAATTCTATCCCCCGGGGAGGAGCGCCACCTGCCTCGTGCTTGCCTAGTGTTTCACCTCTAGAGTTATTACTTTTAAAATAGCACTCAGTATATTTAATCTCATTACACCAGCAAAATATAGTCAGTGTAGAATACTTGAGAGATTCAGAAAAGTATATGAAGATTCTCCATTACCTCACTCATCAAAGACAACACCTTTAAAATTTTGGTACACAGCTTTCTTCTCTATTCTTGAGTCAAGGATATGTGTCTGGCTCTAATAAGTAAAACCACCGTAATACTTTATATACATTTAAAAAATTATGGAGGCAAACCATACATAGTAGAGAGTACAAATCTTAAGGGTACAGCTCAGTGCATGTTTATATATTATTGTGTCCGTGAGGCCATCCCTCAGATCGAGAAGTAGCCAGTATGCTGGCTCCCATCATTCCAGATTAGATTTGCCTATTCTTGAGCAGCGCATAAATGGATTCCTACAATATTCACTCTTTTGTGTCTGGCTTTGCTCATCTAATCCATAGGATCTATGACAAGGTTTGGCCTAAGAGACCTGGACTGGGGCTCCTAACCCCTTGCTCAACATTGGCCCATTAACGGTGTGCTGGGTGCATGTGGAATAATTGGATGAATGGGTGAGTGAACCAATGAGTGAGTAGGCTTTGGTTATGGGGTGGTCTCTTGTGCGTTCCAGTTACCATCTGGTGGTCCGTGTGGAGAAGGGGGAGCAGTTGGTGGTTTGTGTAATAATCCGGGTGAGAGTAAATGAACCTGAGCTAAAGGGGAGGCAGTGGGGAGAGTGAGGAGGCTACACAGGCCTGTCTGCTTGGCACTCACAAGGGTTGGGTTGGTGCCCCATGAGCAACAGGACCAGGGATATTTTTAGAAACCCTATCAGAGCAGCCACTTGACACTGTGGCTGCCTCATTGTCACAGTGTCACATGGTTAGATAGAGAGCCCCCACTCTGGGTCAGTCTCCTGTGCTATGAGCCCACTACCTCCTGCTGAGCAGGTGGCTTGGGGTGATGACCAAGCACATTGCTAGAGGACCTGGGCATCTCTGGAGAACAATCCACTGGGAAATGCAAGCACCTGGCTCATGAAAAAGTGGGTGCTGTCGTCCTGCACCCCAAGAAAGGGATGCTTATTCTCTAGGACCAGAGTCATGGCACAGCTCTCAGCAGTGTAGCCCCCTTTCCTATATAAAAGTCTCACCCCTCTCTTGCTCCTTGCCCCATCTGGGGCCTGAGCCTCTTTGGCATTTTTTCCAATATATGACCCAGAAATTCCACCTCTGGGTATTTATTAAAAGACAATAAAAACACTAACTCAAAGAGATACATGCACCCCATGTTCATTGCAGTGCCTTTATAATAGCCAGGATATAGAAGCAACTTAGGTGTCCATCAACAGATGAATGGTAAAAAAAAAAAGTGCTATATTCATAGGATGGCATATTACACAGCAATAAAAAACAAAACAGTGAAATCTTGCCATTGCAACAGCATGGACAGACCTATAGGGTACTATGCTAAGTGAAATAAATCAGACAGAGAAAGACAAATACTGTATATGGTTTCACTTATATGTGAAATCAAACAAACAAATGAATAAATCAAACAAAAGCAGACTCATAGAAAGAGACAAAAAAGGTAAAGGGGAATATAGTCAATAAATCTGTGATAAGTTTGCACAGTGACAGACGATTACTAAAATTAGTGGAATGATCAGAGTGCAAGGTATAAAAATGTCAAGTCCCTATATTGTACACTGAAACTAATATAATGAATATAATATTGTGTGCCAACCACACGTGAACAAACAAACAAACAAACAGTTCATTGCCCTTGGGCTTGTGATTAATGGGTTGTGGAAGATGAAGAGGAGCGGGGAGGCCCTAGGTTATTTTTCTTTATCACTGGGGGGATCGCATGGCTTTGGGAACGTAGGAAATCAGTTCTCAATGAGCTTTAGAGGCATTGGAGTAGAAGGCAGTCATGCTGTAAATTTCTGCCCCACAGACGAACAGGCCTTGAACAAGCTGTTAGAAGAACAACCAGAGCCGATATTGAGAGTGCTTGTGCAGCGTGTGGCCTGGCGTGGTTGTTAATGCTTCCCCTGAGCACAATAACATGGCAGGTCAGCAGTATTTTGGGGCTCCACTTGGGAAAATCCCACCCGTCAGCTAACTACTGCTGTCCTCTGTTTTGAGTCGAGGGGGAGCAGTGTCATGACAAGGCACCTGTGTCCATCTGCCAGTTTAGACGAAGGGCCAAATCACAGGGCCAGTAATGCCTCCTGGGCAGAGACATGAGCCGAGCAGCTGTCCCTGCCAGGGCAGCCAGGGCAGCCAGGTCACCACGGGCGGCGTGAGGTCCCCTATGGTCAGAAGGTGTCACAGCTATGGTCAGAGCAAGGCAGATAACCTGCTCCTGGCCCCTCACATAGATATGAATCCAGAAAGCTGGGAAGGAGGCCATTAAGGCCAGGATGGAGGGCACTCCCAGCATCCCCTGTGGCTAGAGGGATGGATCCTTGGTGCACTCCGGGGACAGCTGGGAACTGAACAGGTTGCAGTCAAAGGACTCCTAGATTGCAGAACATCTCCAAGCTTCATTTTCCTCTTGTGCAGAGTCAGTAAAATGAGATGAGGCATCAAAATGCCCAGTAGATTGAATGATGTTATATGAATCTCAGGCATTATTTGTCTCAGAAACTTTTGTCTTTAATAGTTTTTATCAACAACAAAAACTGGATGCAGGCCTATCAGATGTGCAGAAAATAAAGCTGAGAGGCTGGCTGAGACATAGGTAAGGGGGAACCTAAGATTGCAGGGTCTGAAAATCTTCCATTACCCTGCTTTCTCTCCCCTGGGGGCCTTCTCTGCATGGCCCTCCATAAACACAGTGCCCCTAAAGGAGGTCCATCCCTCAGGTCATGTCATCATGGGACTGCTGCCTCTCTCTAGCTCAGGGTTTCTTCATCTGGGCACTGTTGACATTACATACCAGAACATTCTTTGTTGTGGAACTTCCCGGAGCATTGTAGGATGTTTAATAGATGCCAGTGGTGCCACCCCTCCTCTCCTTGTGATAAACAAATGTCCCTGGGGGACCAAATCGCCCCTGGTTGAAACCACTTCTCTAGCTTCATTCTTTGTTCTTTTCTGCGTTGTATGCAGCTCTGGTCACATCAAAGTACAGGTGGCTCCTTAAATAAGCAAAGCTTTCCAAACCTTTGCATATATGGATCCCCCCCGCCCCCCATTCCATGTCTTTGCAGCTGCATAAAGTAATGCTTATCTTTGAAAACTCATGGCCAGCATCCCTTCCTTGAGGGCATCATCTCTGAGGCTCTCAGACTCCAGTGTCCTCACAGTGTTCTTCTCTTGGAGCCCTGGCTGCATGGTGGGTGTTTTTTTTTTTGTTTGTTTGTCATTTTGCTTGTGATTGTCTCTCCCTCTGAACTACACGCTTCTTGAGGGCAAATCCTGGATCTCATTCATCTTTGCTCCCTAGTGCCTGGTGCACGGCCTGGCGTTGAGATGGGCTCAGTAAATCCATGTTGAGTAATATCATTAACTGAATCTACTGGCTGGTCACAGGACCTAACATGCTCGAGTCCAAATGAGAACCTTTTCTGGATCTGAATAAAGCAGAGAGCCTAGTACTCCATCCTTAGGCAGCACAGTGCGATGTCTTCTCTTATGCAGAGAAAAGCCAAATTATTAGTATTTTAATCTCCTGGAAGCTAGAGAGATGTAGGGAAGTTTCCTCCTGGGAAAAGCCTCTTTCAGACTCTGCCCTTGAGAAGACATGGGCGTGGCTGCCATAGGTAGCACTCTCTCTTTGGAAGATGCTGAGGATGGAAGATGCTGAGGATGGACTCTGGCCCGAGCCAAACTTTCTGCTTGTGTCCCTCTGGAGCAAGGCACTCTACCAGGTCCTTCTGAAACGCAAATGTGACCCCTCCTGTCCAGGAGCGAAGCCTGGCCCTGTAGCTCTCAGCACCCTTGGCTACGGGACTTCCTCCAGCTTTCCCCTCGGCATTGTCAAAACGGGAACAGACTGCGCAGAAGGAACACGTTTGGTGCCGAGCCCGGAGCCAGGGCAGATCCAGACAATCTGCTCTGCTCCTCCCAAGGAGAGCGGAAAGGCTTTTATGACTTGCTGACAACCAAGTCAGCCATGGGAAAATCTCTAGATGACCAAACCTAAGCAAAGCAGAGACCCACAGACTACCTGGATGCTCCTTGAAAAAGGAAGCGCTTTTGGCTTTAAATGCCCAGGCTTCAGTGTGTGTGTGTGTGTGTGTGTGTGTGTGTGTGTGTGTGTGTGTGTGTGTGTATGTACGTGTTGGAGGTTGGTGGTGATGTGCATATACTAAAAGAAAAGTCAGGGACTCTTAATAAAAAGCTGTCAAGTCCAATCTCCACCCGGCACCGCACCCCTCCTCCTCTCTCGGACAACTTCAGTGACAGGGACCTCTCACTGTTAGTAGCTCTGTCTAGTAGAAAGCGTTTGGTTTCTCTGATGGCTTACCCTTTTGTCCTAAGTCCAATTCTTTGTTCCATTGGGAATTGGTCCAATCCTTCCCTGGGGAAGATTTTCAGAGACAATTACTTTGCCACCCAAATCTATTCTTCTGGCTAAACAGACCCACTTCTTTCCACTGTCCTCCCCGTGACACAGTTCTGAGTCTCCTCCCTTCCCGATCACCCTTTTCTTGTCACCACAATAGGTAACACAATGCCCCCATTGTCTGAGGTTCTCAGAGAGTGAGTTATTTGGTTTGGACGAGTGTTCCGGAGGGCCTGGCAGTTAGCTCTTCAGCAGCACACTCTGAAACAGCATGACAGCAAGGTTTCAAGCCCCCAGGATGCTGGTCGATTTCAGAGTGTGCACATCTCTGCCCATTCTCTCTGACATTTCTCATCACCTCTGACTTCATCTCTTGACACTTCTCCCCATACCTCCCTGCACCTGTTTGCATGACACCTGCCACAAGACTGGACTTTCTGCACCTTCCCTGAAAGAACTAGACCAAGGAGAGGAAGCCACAGAAGTCAGGTCACAGGCAGACACGAGAAGCATCTTCCAATGGCTGTAGTTCAACAAAGGGAAGAGTGACCCCCCCCTTTTTTCCTTTGAATGGCAGGAAGCTCACCACCTCCTGAGACAACTCACTCAACCTTTGAATGGCTTTGACCTGAAATCTGTTCACCTGGATGCCCCAGAGGGCATCTTCTTTTTTATTGTTGACATTATTACAGATACTCCCCATCCCCACCCCTTTGCCCAGCTCCATGCAGCACCCCCTTCTGGCTTTCACCACACTGCTGTCTGTGCCCAATGGCTATGCATAGATGCCTTTGGCTAATCTCTTCACCTTCTTTCATCCAATCCCCCTAATTCCCCCACCCCCCCCCCACTTTCCCTCTGACCTTTGTCAGTCTGTTCCATGTATCTATCCATGCCTCTGGTTCTATTTTGTTCATCAGTTTATTTTATTCATTAGATTCCACATGTAAGTGAGATCATATGGTATTTGTCTTTCTCTGACTGGATTTTTTCACTTAGCACAATACCCTCCAGGTCCTTCCATGCTGTCACAAAGGGTGAGAGTTCACTTTTATTTATTTATTTTTACAGCATATAGGGGGAAAACAGAGGTTATTTATTGCTATTGTTTATGACAAAGACTAATAGCAATGCTCTGTTGAGTACTACCCTGGGCCAGAACTAGGTTAAGTACTTTATAAACTAAACACAAATGTTGGGTTTCTGAAAATTCCAAATCTCACGGAGTCACAGCCGGAAGGTCCCCTAGAAGTCATTTTATGTAGTCTTTCTGTTTCAGATCTTAAGCCACCAAGCCTAGCTTGGTCATTGATAGATGAGAACAGAGTCTCCCTAAAAAAGGCCATGGTCACAAAGATTTCCGGACATGTCTGTCTTCCTGGGGTTTCTCAGGAAGCCAGTGCTGTGGGGATGTAAAGTACTGGCTGCCCCCAAGGTCACCCAGAGAACCTCCTCAGTTAGACCTTCCCATCCATCTAGTGCCAAGAGACTGGTCCGAAGAGGGATGTTCTCAGGAGTCCGAAGAGGGGACACGGGGGGTCTTCTCTGGCCACTGAAAGGCAGTGACAGTCTTAGGTCAGGTTCCCTAGAAGCAGAGACTGAGACAAGCATTAGGCACCGTGGCTTACTGAGGGAGTGTTTTTCAGGAGAAACTGCAGGGGAGGCAGGTGGGGAGACAGGATAGGGAGGAAAAGGGATGAACGCTGATGTGGTCAAGGGCAGGCTATCTATACAATATGGGTGAAATGCCAAAAGAAATTTGCATTTCAGGTAAACATGAGTAATATTTTTATTACAAATATGTTCACAATTTTATATGGGACACACGTATACCAAAAATGTGTGTTTTGTTCATCTGTAATGTAAATTTAACTGGATAGCCTGTATTTTTATTTTCTAAATCAGGCAACCCAGCTTAGGCTGACCAATCAGCTCTGTTTGCCCCAAACTGAGGGATTTTCTAGGATGTGGGACTTTCTGGGCAAGCAGGATGGTTGGTCACCTCAGCTATGATCTCAGGGAAAGCCTAGCCTCGGCCTGACCTTTGGGGAGGGGTGAAGTGGGCCTGATGCTCTGGAGCCCAAAGCACTCCGCAGCATTGCCCCCTGGACATGAGGGGACTGCCCTTTGGGATCCCTGTGCCATTTGCTCATTGCCTGGCTGGTGGTGGGTGGGTGGTGGGTATGGGGAGAAAGCTGTAACCTCCTGGAGACACAGCCGCTGTCTCCTGAGAGCAATTCCCCTGAGTAAGGGGGCCGCTGTGAGTCATTGACAGGCAAACAGGTCGCACTGACAGCAGCTGGGGGCTGGGTGCCAGAGGGGACGAGGGTGGGATGCCAAAGCAAGCCCTACACTGTCTATGGCCCTCCAGCCCCGAGGTCCTGCTCGGCCCTGCAGGAGAAGGGTTGGGAACCAAGCCTGCCTGCAGCTCCTCTGTCTGGGCTGGGTGTTTGGGGGATCCCAGCACCCAGCAGCCTGGGGGTGCCACTATGTTTACCAAGCTCACTGAGAGCCCAAAGGAGGGGGACATTATTCTTGACTAGGAAAGAGAGGACCAAAACAGATGTCCCAGGGGGAACAATACCTGTACCAGGTCTCGAAGATGGATGGGAATTTGGCAAGGGTCAAGGGCGGGGAGGCCAAGTGCTGGTGATGGGAAAGGTGTGGCCAAAGGCATGAAGGTCAGTGTCGTGGATGCCGTGGCGTGATGCATGGCAATGCCAAGCAGCCTCCTCACACAGTCCTCCAAGATGTGGTTCCACGGGACTTTAATTCCTTTCTCACAAACTAGGCCCTGCGCCGGGTGAGCCCAGGCCTGGCCAGGTTGCAGATTCTGGGGCAGGTTTTGTCTGAACTGACAAAGCATCTGGCCCATGCGGAGGGCTGAATGATTTATTCTCCGACCCAAGCTAACGCTCTGGAAAAGTGCTGGCGGCCCTCCTGACCCGGGGATGCCCGGGCACCTGGGGAACGTCCCAGCTCCTGGCCCAGATTCATGGGAAGACAAGCTTCCTTCTCACCTTTCCAGTATATCCTGAAACCAGAAGCCCCGCGACACTGGCTCCTCTGTCACTGCTCTGGGATTTCGGCTCTGGCTGCGGCGGGACACCCACACTGCCGAGAAGCCTGAGAAGCTGCCGGGACAAAGGTGCAGGGAGGGTCAGCCGGGGAGAGCGATGGGATCCATCCCAGATCAGTGTCCCCATTTCTGGGCTGAACTGGGCCCGGCACCGGTGGAGCTCAGCATCCCAGCCTTCCACCGGCTCTGCGATTTCTTTTCAGTCCTTTGCTGAGGGAAACAGGACCACTCCGTCCTTATTTCAACCGCTTATTGCTGTGCGACCCTGAGCATGTCACTTGGCCTTGCTGAACCGTCTCTCGCATCTGTACGAACGGTAACGTCAGCACGAGGAACTAACAGACTCTAGCATTTGCCAACTTTGGAAGCAGCACAGCCACATGCACTCTCTCATTTAAACTTCTCTGCAAATTATGAAGGGAGGAGTGGGCAAGGTGGGATGATTATTATCTCTGTTTGAAGAGAGAATAAATATATGCAATGTGACGTGCCCTTAAGCCACAGCTGCCAGGCTTCTGGGCTTAGGGCTCCTGACTCTGGGACACCAAGAGACCATAATCTCTCATCAGAGTCCCCCGGAAATGTTTGAGCCAGCGAGTCAGCAGCGTGGACGTCTCGGAGATGGGGGCCCGGGGAGCCTTTGGTTTCCATGAGTTCTCTGACGCCACCGAGGCCGGGCGAAGGGGGGCCGGGTGTCCTACCGCTGGCCCTGTTTCTGTTTCTACTACGGTCTGATGCAAACCTCAGCACCTTTCCCCTTAGAAATGCAATAGGTAGTTCACTCTGATGCCCCAGCCATACTGATTGTGGGGAGGAATAAAACAAGATTTGACAACAAGGGATTTCTTTTCTGGGACCCTGAGGTGAGAAGGAAGCAGTAAGGAAAGTGTGAGATTGGGGGCCAGCACGCAGTTTGTAGTCGGACACGTAGATGTAAGTCCCGGGAAAGCCAGTTGGCAGCTCAGTGGCTTTAGGGCAGTCACCAGTCTCTCTGGCCTCCGCCTCCTCGCCTGTAAGTTGGGTGCGGGCTGGGCCGCCCAGCCTGTTGTCAGGGTCCGGGTTTCCACAGCACCTGCACGGTGCTTGACCACAGTGGGCACTTATCACATGCGAATTCCATTGACTTCTCCTCCCCGTCGTGCACCTGTAAGTATGAAATCCCCTCCTATCAAACCCGATAAAGTCAATCTGATAAAATTAACTTTTAAGCTAAGAAAAGCCTCAGTGTGAACACACACACACACACACACACACACACACACACACACACACACAGAGCTGGAATGCCACAGAGAAGGAAGGCCAGGCTGGGCAGGCCCAGTGTCCTGTCCAGACAAACTTGAAGGTCGTAAAGGAGCCCCAAGATTGGGGTGTGTATTCACCCCCCACCAGCAGGCCCTGAAAACAGCCCACACCCCAGCACTTGGCCACGCTGCCCACCCTGCTAGTGAGGACGAGGCCCTGGGTGTCCCCAGAAAAACCCTGGAAGCACAGCCTGCCAGGACCTCTCCTTCTGACTTCCTGTTGGGAAAAAAGAAAGGAAGGAATTCGGAGAAAGGAATGAAAAAGAGACAAGAAATGAAAGGAAGGCGACGGAAGGCAGAGGGAAGGAGAGAGACCTGGTACAAGTGTGAAATCCAAATAATAGACTCAGGATGGTGAGATGCATGTGAACAGAGTGTGACGTGGGCAACCCCCACGAATAGATTTGCCGTTAAAAATAGCCTTTGTCTAAATGTGGAAAGGGTGTAAATATAGTAGCGGTTTCGGCTTACTACGGAGCACCCCGGCTCCAAGTAACAGAGGCTTATTATAGGACGCCTGCGTCAGCAGCGGGGAGCAGGAGGGCAGACAGACAACCCCGGGGTGTGGGTACAGTACCCCCCGCACCCGGGAGGGGTCAGCCAGCCGGCATCTCCCTGTCCCCAGGCGGGCAGTGGATGACTGAAAGGCTCTCAGAACTGGGCTGGGCAGAGAACTAGCCAGGCTGGGGAAGGAAGGAGGGGAGGAAGGAAGAAATCGCGGTGCTGTAAAGGATCTGGGGAGGATTGTCTTGGAAATGCTGCTCATTTTCATCTGGAGTGTAACCCAGCCGTGAGGCCATGGTCCAGCGGGCTGCTTGCTCCTGGTCCCTGTAGGAAGTTTTTAAAGGAACCCCCTGGAACCACCAGCTTTCGGATAATCCAGTTTCCTCAGCCCTGCGCTCAAGGGACAGAACTCAGAAGAAACCTCTGGAAAGTGCCAGAAAGGAGTGTGATTCAAGTCTTAACAACAATAACAAAAAAGGACTGGGTTTTTAGCTCCATGCCTCTGGCACTGAGGAGGTCTGCAGGGTGTGGTGGCTGGATGACGAGTGGACAGCTGGCTGTGGCTGAGGCTGAGGCGGCTGCTTCCCTGGTCTAAAGCACAACCCAGGGAACAGAACTGCTCTGTGGGAGCACATGGGTCTCCATTCTCTTGATACAGGTGCCAAGGGTTGACTGCCCGTGTCCAGGCTAAGACCTGCTCTGGCTGCATGTGTCTCATCCAACCCTTTAGGGGGCTCTCATTATTCTCCTGATCTGTCACCCCTTAACCCAGGTCATCTCTGCTCCTGCTTACAACATATTCCTGCATATATCACAGTCTCTCTCTCTCTCTCTCTCTCTCTCTCTCTCTCTCTCTCTCTCTCTCTCACACACACACACACACACACACACACACACACACGCACACACACACACACACCCAGTATCCAGCTAGAAGTCTGAGGCTCATTTCTGGCAATAGCCCTCACACTTGCTTTGTCTCACTCTGGTCCCTTGCTCCCATTGCCAGGCTGTGGCCCGCTGGCTCCTTTTCTTTTTCTAACCTTCAGCTTGCTCCTTGGATCTCAGACGGACCTGGTTCCTCCATGTGGATCTTCAACTCCTGGCTCTTCTATGACATGATGGGGGCTTGCTCTCTGGTTGTTCTGCCAGCTTGGGTGACCAACCCACAGATTTAGCTCTGCCCCAGGACTGACGCCCTTATCATCTCTCACCCACACCACTACTGGGGACTGGTTTCGTCCCTCCCGCTCCTTTTCAGCATCAGCCCTAGAAACCACCTCTCTAAAATGTAGGCCCAAAGTGTCACTGTCCCGCTGAGAATGCTGGCATTGGCTCCCCGTGGCCTATAGAAAAAAGTACAGACTTTGGAAGGCCCTGGCTTGCCCCCCATCTGCTTTTCTAGCTACGCCTCCTGCTACTCCATACCATGTAGTCCATCCAGAGACTCTGGAAATGAGCTCCTGTCCCCTGGGCATAGCCCCTATTGGTGCCTGTGTCAGGGACCAGGCCATTTCCTTAGGCTGCCCTTCTCCTCCAAATCTCTGCACCTCAAAGTCCTACCCACCTTTTCCAACCACACCTCTTCTGGGACACTTTTCTGGATTTCTTCTCCCACAGCCACCACCTCCTTTTTCACTCCCACCCTGAATCCTAAGTCACTTTTGTATACTTGGGAGATGGATCAAGAGGCCCAGTACCATGTCTGGGTGAGGTGCCCTTGCATGTGCTCCAACAGAGCCGTATATCTCTCTCCCAGGTGCTTACCACTGGGTGTTGGAGTTGTCTGGTCAACCACTGACCTCCCCCACTGGACTATGACTCTCTTAGGGCAGGATCTGGACGACCTTGTTCACACTGTCTCCCCAGTGCCTAGCACAGTGCCTGGTTTGTTGCACTAAATGAAACAGGCCTCCAGGGCTCTCTACTTCTGTCATGGAATGAATGGATGTGTCTCCCCCAAATTTATATGTTGAAACCCTAATCCCCAATGTGCTAATATTTGGAGATGGAGCCTTTGGGATGTAGTTAGGGTGGAGCCTACAGGATAGGATTAGTGCTCTTATAAGAAGAGCTGGGGGAAAGCCTCCCCCCCACCCTGCCTTCTCTCCCAGCCACCTGAGGACACAGCAAGAAGACTGCAAATTCGGAAGCGGCCTCTCACCAGCACCCTGATCTTGGACCTCCAGCCTCCAGAACTGTGAGAAATAAGTGACGGTTATTTAAGCCACCCAAGCTATGGCATTGGTTATTGCAAACGAAGACAACTTCCTGACCTTGTACAGATGTTCCCACCCATTTCCCGGATCTGCTATTTATCACTGACTCTGCCAGGAGCCCCTGATATAAATGTGAGGACCACCCAGATCCAGCCTGAGATGCTGAGCCTGGAGTCAGGAGGACTGGGTGAGAGTCTCGCCTCCACCTCTTCCTAGCTGTCTGCCACTGGGCACGTCACTTTACCCCTCTGAACGGTTTCCTCGCTGTGAAAAGGGGTGGCACCGCTCACTGCGTGGGGTTGCTCAGAGAATTAAGTGAGAGAGTAGAGCTGAAAGCATCTGGCAAATTGCACAGTGCTCTCCACATATCGAGGCCATGCGTACAGCCCTCACCCACTTACGGCTGTGCTCTGGAAACCTGCCCAGACGCCAGCGATGTTGACTCCAGCTGCCATTTGGGCCCATAAGAATATCCTAGAAAGTACTTTTGACACCTCTTTGCATTAACAGCTTGAAATCTCCAGACACTTCTGATTACCAGAACCCTTTTCAGTACACGGTGGTTTTCTTCCTCAAAATTCTAACAAAGAAAACAGGCTTTTGAACGGCAGTCAGAACTGGCAGAAGTTGGACTCTCATTGTGAACCGAGGAAGGAGGTTGCGAAAGGAAATGGGAAGAAAGTGGATCTGCTGATAGCCAGGCTGGTGCTCTTCCAGGTAAGTCTACCTGCCCTGGCCGCAAGTGGCCCTCCTGGGCATGGCTGGTCCTGCAGGCTCCCAGGGTACACTCTGGAATACCCAGTAACTGAGCAGATCATATCGTCTGCCCAGAGAGTGTTAATGCAGTGAAAGAGCTGGGCTCAAGGTTCAGCACAGCCCAGTTCCCATCTCTGTTCTGTCCCCTTCCCGACAGAGTCAACTCGACCAAGTCTCCTAACCTCTTAGAGCCTCAGTTCTTCATCTGTAAAATGGGGATCATTTTGATAAGAACCCAAACCGAATGTGATCATTTATGAAATCTCAAGCATAGTACCTGTGCTCAATAAATAGGAATGGAGACTGACTTTATTTTTATGGTTTTAGAAGGTGAAGGGATTAACCAAAAAGCATATATACATAACACACAGACACAGACAACAGTGTAGTGATAGCCCGAAGGTAAGAGGGGTGGGGGGTAGGGGAGGGGGGGCAAAGGGGAGAAAAGTGGGGATAGAAAGAGCCTTTGCTCGGGGAGATGGACATATGATGCAGTGTGCAGGTGATGTTTCGTTGAGCTGTACACTTGAAACGTATGGCTTTGTGAACCAATGTCACCCCAATAAATTCAATAAAAAAGCAAAGATGCCTAAATACATGAGTTAAAATGATAATGAATAAAATCATCATAAAAAGAGACTGATTTTAAATCGATTTCTCCAGATTAGTATTTCATACTGCCAGGGAACAAAGAAAATGATTCAGAAAACTAAAGTGTTGGAGTAGATTATTTTTTTAACACCTCCCAAATAGGTTAAAACAAACTCCACAGGGCAGGCTGAAAAACTCACCATGGTAGCAAGGGTTTGGGGGAAGGACAAGGAGAGGGATCTCCTGTAGGATTATACCAGAGAATCAGAGCCTCAAATTGTTTAGAATCTTCAAAACTTGTGTTGTAGACTATTATGTAGAAAAATTTCCAGCTAGGAAGTAATATATGTTTCCACATGACATACTAATAAAATTGTATCAGAGTGGATGCTTCTGAAAGCATCTCTCTTCATCAGTCACTGCTCTGTAATCAATCTATACTTCTCTATGTATATATCCTTCCTCTGCCTTAATTTTTCTTATACATGCACACATATGTGGTTTCATGCAACAGTAAGGTGAATAGGTGGGATGGGGGTGTGGTGGAGAGGACAAGAGCTCAGATTTCGAAGAAAAACATTCCCAGTTTAATACATGGCTTTGCCTTGTATTATCTGAGTGGTGTGTTGGGGGAAATGTATAAGCCGAAGAGGATAATACCTCGACACCTATTATCTACCTCAAAGATGAGAGATGTTGTGTGTAAAATGCTTAGCATAGTGCTAATGGAACCATTGTATAAATTGACATACACATGCATATAAATGCTCACCCACACATGCAAATATACCCACTCACATACATGCACACTGGCAAATAAGCATGCATACCTACACATGTGTGCATTCAAATACAGACAGAGACACAGGGCGTCTGGACCTTTGCTGTATAATGTAATCAAGAAATAGCGTATTGTGCTGAGAGGTCATTGAGCCTGAGTTCCCACACTGTCCTGGGTGAGAAGACTGTGGGTTTGGGGTACAAGGCTCCTGGAGTGGAGGTGTGGGGCTGAGACCAAGCACCTGATGTGGGTACCCAAGTGAAAGATGTCAGGATCGGGTAGGTGTGGTGGCCATGAGAATGGACCTTGCAGACAGGGAGCCAAACTGAGCAAGGAGCCCAGCGGCTGTGCACTCAGAGCTATGGCCACACTTCCTGTGGGCTGTTTCTAGCCAACCAGGGACAGGGATGTTAGGGCACACCTCTCTGCAAGAGACAGGGGTGCTTCTCTGCAGGTGACTTTGGCTTGAGGACTCCCTGACAGCCTTGCTGAATCTTCCTAGAGCCCAAGACAGTCTAGGACGCTCTGCTCAACTGCCCCTCCCTTCTGTGTCTGAGTCAGACTTGCACTGTGTGGTATGATGGCTCTCCTGGCTACTTCCAGCTCACTCCTCATTTTCTCTCAGGTGTTTCCCAGAGTAAAATCCGCATGTGCTTAACCTTGTCTTGCTATCTGCTCCTAACACCATAGGGGAGTGTGGGATCCCAGATCACAGAGAAGTCCCAGGAGCCCAGAGGAGAGAGCACAGATTAGTATCCCCGATCAGGCCTGCTGTACCCCATTTAACCTGCACAGCCACACCACCTGGTGGTGCTGATTAGCTTCCCTGTAAGGTGAGGAGCCGGAGGTCTGGGAAGCTCTATGACTCACCCAAGGTCATAGGATCTGAAAGTAGCAGAGCCTGGTCAGCAACCCAGACTTCCTGACCCCCAAGTCCCTGCTCATTTTTGCTCTATGCTGCCCACTGAGTGCCTTACCAAGAGCCTCCACAAACATGATATCATACCCTCAATTTCCCCCGTGATGAGAGTGAGTTCACATACCCGCCACTCCCCCCCCCCCCCCCCCCACACACACACACACACCTTCACAAATGAGCAGCTCACACTCAGAAAGGCCAGGTCAACTGCCCAAGGTCACTCCGTTAGCAGGTGTCAGGGCAGGAATTATAATCCAGGGCCTCCTACCTCAGGGCCATATTCCTAGGTCCCCCTTCCAAGACACTGTAGTCCCTGCAAAAAAACTGGGAGGTTGCCTGTTCTACCTTCCACTCCCCACAATTCTCATTTTTCCTCTCTTTCTGGGAACACAGCCTCAGGGTGAGGGAGGGCCTGGCTGTGCCTGGTACACAGCAGCCCGGGGTCCGGCCTGAGTGTGGGGAGAGGCTCCTGCTTCCACCATTGGAAATGCGCCCGCTGAGCCGCCTTCCTTCTTGCTTGAAAGTGCTCTAGAGTTTCTGTGCTCACAATGCATTTCTTTGGAAGTCTGCCCTCCGAGGGTTGCCATGGTGACTATTTTGATACTGCATGCTAGAAAAAGCCGAGGCACCTGCTGGTCACACCACCAAAACTTGTCTCTCTGAAAAATCAGCAGATGGCATTTGTCAGAAATTCCTACTTCTTGATTAATTTGGGAACGAGAGGAGTGTGCTGCGGTGCTGATCTCCTTTAACCTGGCTGTGTTGGTGTTTTGGGGGAGATGTGAAATCGCTGTGCCCCAATCCCTCGAGCTGCCTTTGTAGTGGTGGGTTATTCAGTTTTCCCAGAGAAGTTACGGAGTTGGGTGATTTGCATTCTAGTAGACGAAAACAAGAGGAAGACCATGATGTCATGTTCCTATTAAGAGAAGTTGAAATTTCAGGGCTGGTTCTGGAAAAACCCATACCTTCCTTCTAGTAACTTTCATGAATTCTCAAACACGCCTCAGGTTGATTCTAGCTTTTAATTAGCACGGAGTGCAAAAAAATAAAAAATAAAATAAATAAAAATCCTGAGTTTGATTCGAATTCCGTCTCTACCACCTATTTACCGTGACCTTGGACCAATCCCTCAGGCCATCAAAACCTCAGTTTCCTCAATTGCAAAACAGTGATAATATTTCTCTCAAGCGATTGTAATAAGGATTAAATGGACTATTAGTGTTATTACTATTATCATTTTTTATTAGCTAGAATTTAATTTAGGCATGGAGGGACGGATCAATCTGTATGCTCATGTAGTTTTTACATATAACTGTGCTTATGAAAAGAAATCAGTTAATTTCACTGTCTCACTCTAGGCAGTGATATCACAGCTGATAATAAAAAAGTCCCGCAGATTTCTGGTTGCACGTGTACAGAGTGTCTCTAACTTGTTATCTCATCCTGCTTTTCTAGGAACTTGTTTCCCCCAAATCTCACATCCTGGCTTGCAGTTTGCAATACTATTTGTTCCCAGTGTCACTTAGCAATGCATTGTAGTTGTGAGCTGGTTCCCTAAGCATACACGTCTTAATTTGGGGGTAGTGCTTTCAAAATCAGTTATGTAGTTTTCCAACCTTCTTTCACCTATTGGGTCTCTATGGAGAATGAGTCTGGTTCTATGAGGAGGCCTGATAAGTCAGGGCTGGCAAAACCTAAGTGATCACGCTCCCCTCCTGTGGTCGGGCCAGACATTGCTAATCAATCATAGCATTCTTCCACAGAGCCACTGAAGAGCCTGAGAACCTTTATGAAGATAGTGCTCAAAGCAGCCACTGCAAATTCATCAGACTTAGCACAGGAAAGGGAGAAAAATCTGTTTATTGGCCAAGGTGTAGGGGAAAGAAACCTGGAGTGGAAAGCAGAAAAGCTAATGTTAATCTCATTCTGCCTTTAACTAGCTATGTGAACTTGGACTAATCATTTCTTCTCTGAGGCTTAGTTTCCATATTTGAAATGAGCTGAAAAGAAAAAAAAAGAGAGAGAGAGAAAGGAATAATCTTTAATTCCTTCTAGTTCTAAATGTCTCCATGCTCTCACCATCTATTGCCCCCACCTCTCACCACATACACACAAGCCTCCTGTCAGGTGAGCTTCCGGCACCCAATACAGGCTCTGATCTGTGTTTTTTTTTTTTTTTTTTCTTGGAACTTGTCCAAATGATCAGATTTTATCAAACATCCTGGAGGGTGGCTGAGTGCTAAATAAAACATTATCAGATACTTAGAATTACCAAATCATAGCATTTCCGAGCTGCAAGTCACCTCAGAGTACACTGAGCTGAATCCTTCATATTGGAGGCAGGTCCCTCAGCCTGTCCTGCGCCCTCTCACAGTCCGAGACCTCTCAGGGGATGTCTGCCTGCCAGCTTAGACCTGCTTCCTTCAAGGAGTGGGCTTAAGCTGGCAGGCAGACATCCCCCGAAGAGTCCTTAGCACTGCCTCAGAGGCAGGAGAGGCTCCCGCCACCACCGCTGTGCTCGCCAGCTGTGAGCCCAGCTTCTGGCTGAGTGGCGCTTCCCCTGTGGGAGTGCACTGACCACCAGGGGGCACCTTCTGCATTGAGCGTCTGTCCCCTGGTGGTCAGTGCGTGTCATAGTGACCGGTCATTCCGCTGTTCGGTTGATTTGCATATTAGCCTTTTATTATATAGGATGAGGACACTAGAACAAGAGAGATTCTGTGATTCCCTGAGGTCACTCAGCATGTTACCTAGTTGATCTGGTCTCCATTTGGGGATCCATCAGGTCTGAGACCAGGTTGGTCCTTGGATCATGTGACCTGGACTCCACCAATCAGATGTGCCCGTGAAAGGATTCAGTTCAGAAGTGAAATAGGAGGGGGGCGGGTGGCTCAGAACCCATGCTTTCACCAGAGTGGTAGTGGAGGTGTGCAGCCTCAGGAGTGGCAGAGCCTGAGGTTTCAAGTGTTCAATGCTCAGTGTGTTTGGTGCAAGCCATGGTGTCTATGCCCAGGAGTGCTGCCAGTATGTGTGTGTGTCTGTGTGTGTGGGGCACTCTTCAATGATATAATCTCAATTCATGGGCATTTTCCTGGGTGGCTACCTTTACTGTACACTCTTTCACTGTCTTGGAGATTTTGTGAACTATGGAGTATTTTTTAATAAATTCTCTTTCCATTGATATGAGCTAGGTTGGGTTCTGTTGTTTACACCAAGGGTCCTGGCTGGTGCACCAACCCTTGAAAGGAAAGGAAATTCTAAATATACATGCCACTTTGCAGACACTTGTTAATCCTCTCCCTTCTCCTCCGCCCTCCTGCCTTCCCTCTGTCATGCCTGTCAACTCATCAAGGCAGCTCATCATCGAAGCATTGTGGGACTTGTGAGAAGGATATGTTGGATCTAAATTCCCACAAAATGACACTGATTGTTTGAAAACGCTTACAAAGAGGCACTGCTCCTCAGTGGGGAGGGGTAAGAATCTCAAGGATTTATGAAAGCTGCCAGGGGTTGGGTCAAAGAGGGTACAGATGTCCCTTTAATTCACAGCATGGTAAGTATATATGTATATATAAAGACCTCTGTACTGATAAAAAATTTCCAGAGAGAACATCTCTGCACCTCCCCCATCACCCAGGTAGAGAAACACTGATTTGTTAGAGTTCCTCCAAAGTGTGTTTAAGGCTGTATGCCCCTTTTCCTGCCACCTTCACACCATCTAAGAGAAGATGGTGACATGATGGCTCCAAGATGAGACAAGATGACAACTGCATGGGTGAAGACTTCTTACTGTGGGATCCTGTGAGTTGGGAATAAGCTGTGGGACTTGTGAAGCATTAAGGATGGAGCTGCAAACTAGGAACTGAATAAGCATGAGCTGAGAACAGCAAAGAGGCTGTGGAGATGGGAACACTCCCTTATGGCCTCATCCCAGCCCATTCCGCCCCCACCCCCCAACTGTCTGTGAGTTTATGAAGATATGGCTTCCCTGTGTAACATCAGTATTTCCTACATCTAGCAACCTGTGGAACTCATTCATTCCACAAACATTTACTGACCAGTATTTGTATGAATGGTTGGGGGTACTGATAGCATTAGGATGTAATCATATTCTATTTATCTTAAGAGAGATAGTTGGGCCCAATGGGTGAGAGTGTGCATTCTGGAGCCCAGTTAGCTGGCTGCATGGGTTCCAATCCCTGCATTAATTGGGCAAATTGCTTAACCACTCTGTGCCTCAGTTTCATCATATGTAAAATAGAGAAAATCTTAGTTCTTACCACATAGAGTTGATATGAAATTAAATAGTTAATACATGTAAAGACTTAAACCAGTGTCTGCCATGTAATAAGTCTTCATTAAATATTAGCTTTTATTAATGTAAGTAGGCCAACCCTATGAGAGAGAGAGAGAGAGAGAGAGAGAGAGAGAGAGGGAGAGAGAGAGAGAGAGAAAGAGAGAGAGAGAGAGAGAGAGAGAGAGAGAGAGAGAGAGAGATATTAAGATTGTTGGCAACTATGCAAGCCATTCCTTTCAAAGTGCATATGCTTCCGAGGATATGCAAGGTGGAATTTTGAAGTGTATTGATTAGGTATGGATTTCCCCTTATGCACATACTGAAGAAACTAACCCCATGTAAGAATAACCCCACTATATTATTATCAGCAGTAGTAGCAGCAGCAAATACTTACTGAGCACACACGTTATCTGGCTAAAAGGCTAAGTATTTTTAAGCTAAGTGTGATTGAACTGGTTAATTTAATTCATACAATAATTGGTATTATAATTATTCCCATTTGCAGATGAGGAAACGAAAGTATAGAGCAGTAAAGCAAATGTCCAAAGTTACAGTGGACACATGGCCAGGTGAGAGGTAAACTCAGGTTTTATAAGTGCAAATTCTGAGTCTTGGCCAATAAGCTATGCTGTCCTTGGGGAACTCACAGGGGGCAGTTGGCAATTTTAAACAAATTGTCAGAATGGGTTGGAAAATTGCTGGAAGAGGTGATACTGTAATTAAGCTTTTCAAAAACCTGTTCTCTGCCTTCACTGTCTTGTTGGTGCCTAGATGGCAGAAACCAGATCTTAAAATCTTGGTTTGCCTTGCAGCAGCGAGGTGCTTGGTAAATATTGCTGGTGAGCTTGTTTCAGAGTGAGATGTAACAACTCTTTCAGGCGGGCCTGTGTCTGAGCTAATATTTCCCTAGTGTGGATTGCAAACCCTAAGGGCATGTTATTGTTTCTGAAACCGGAGCCAGAAAAGACAGTCTCTGTTTAAGGATGTAGGAATGCTCAAGTAGAATGATGTTTATTGCAGGCACATTTGCTTCATGTGGGCTCCTCTGGTTTCTGGGTCATTTACAACTGGCTACCTTGGACTCATATGTTCCAAAAAGTTCCTGGCTGTTCTGTTTCCCTGAGTCATGAATTGGAAATGCAAAAGGAGAAGGCAGACTGTATCTTGGCAATGAATTACATCATTTTGTATGTAAGAGTGAGCTCTGCACCCACATGACCCCTCCCGCAATCCGCATGCTCCCCTCTCTGCTCGGGCACCCAGGGGAAGCGCGATCCCCACCATTCATTCCATCTTTGGGATGTTCTAAGCTACAGGTCCTCTAGCTGCCGGCTACAGCTTCTTTCACTCATCCTACTTCTCCAACCCAGGGCCGTGCAGGCACCATTCCCTCGCCTCATAACAGCCCTTCAGAGATTAGATATTCCCTCTGCCATACTCACAGTTCCTTTAACCGTCTGTGATTGAGTATTATTTCCATTCCCCCTCCCAACCTGTTCAGCTGAAGTGGATGTGAGTGGGAGGCCCAGACGTGAACGAGGGACTCTAGATATGGTTTAACCAGCACGGTGAACCTGAACCATGCTCTTTAAAACAGCTGTGTTGTTTCTGCAGCCACACCCTGTCTTTGCCGCATCTTGAATGTACAGTGAGCTGGATGCCACCGTTCTTTCTCTTGCGATTGCTGTCAAGGCAGATGCTGTGTCCACAGTAAGTGAGCACCAATCCCAGGACTCTGAGCGCCAGAGGGAAACTGCCCTGAGTGGAGAAATAAGAAGCCAAGCCTCTTCTCCTTGCACAGGTGCCTGGGGGTACGGACTGGATTCACGTGATGAGAAACAGAGCCCAGGGAACAGGCAGAGGAAGAAGGCCTTGAGAAAGAAGGCCGGGGCCAGGAGCACACGATTTCACCTATAGAGTAGAGGTGCCCACGCTTCTGCTCCCCAGGAGGAGACATGGCCAGGCCAAGTGGCACAGAGCCTAAATATGCTGGGTGACCAAGAAACAGCATCTGATATCCAGAAAGCAGGATCAACCTGTTTACATTTTTACCACGACCTCTCTTTTTTTAATTTTCCTTTTTAATTACAGTTTACATTCAATACTATTTTGTATTAGTTTCAGGCGTACCACATCATGGTTAGACAGTCGTATACTTTACAAAGTGATCCCCCTGATATTTCAAGTATCCACGTGGCACCACACATAGTTATTACAATATTATTGACTAAATTCCCTGTGCTGTACTTTACCGGAAGTCTCTTGGGCAAAATGAAGAGATTTCATTGAGTGAATCACAACAAAATTCTCCTCTGCCTGTGTGTCTCCCCAGCATAGGGCATGCTTTGATAGCTGCACCATTGTTCCCATCTGGAAGCCCCCCTTCACCCTTCTCTCTTTCCCAACCTGTAAGCCAAGCCTCAGATTGAGAGGAGGGCCAGCAGGAGAAAACCAAACTCTTGTTTCCCTATCTCCTTTCTTGCCTCTGCCTTCATCTGTGTTCACATTTGCTCCATTCTTCTAAGAGTTTCTTAAAAAGCTTTCAAAGGCATATAAGATGCATGTTTTGGTGCTAAAAGACCGTGCTTGTAAAGCAGGGTTCATTCACCTCAGCAAGTTAAAACTTCTGTCTCCTCCTACCCCTCGTTCACACTGTAGGAGCCTGTAGGAGCTTGGGGTGGGGAGTGAGGGTGGAACAAACAACAAAGCCTGGGTTCAAATTCAACTCAGCCACTTGCTACCTACGTGATCCTAGACAAGTCATTTAATCTGTGAGCCTCAGTTTCATCACCTGCAAAATGGGATGACATACCTACCAAGGAAAGATTCCGTGGGATGATGAATGCAAGGCATCTAGTATGTGGCTGGAAACAAGATTCCTCTTCCAAAGCAAGTCACAGTCAGTCAACAACATTGTGCTGGGGCCTGGGGAATGTGCTCACATGTTTCAGACTGAGTCTGTTTCCTGGGAAAATTCCTGACACAGGAGAGATAAGACAGGCATAGCAATGCCTCTACAGGAAGTGGAGCATGCTGAGAGGGCAGC
This sequence comes from Cnephaeus nilssonii, assembly GCF_951640355.1. Classification (NCBI taxonomy): domain Eukaryota; kingdom Metazoa; phylum Chordata; class Mammalia; order Chiroptera; family Vespertilionidae; genus Cnephaeus; species Cnephaeus nilssonii. The sequence continues at coordinate 25,647,296 of NC_137085.1, read as the reverse complement.
ACAGGGCTGCGAGAGGCAAGAGGCTAGGCAGAGCCTGGGAGGCTCCAAGAAAAGGTGAGATTTGAATGGGTTCCTTCTGGATGGTCAGATTTGGCCATAAAGGGAAACAGAGGAAAGGAAAGCATGGTGCCTGTATAGGAAGAGTTGTCACATAGAATCAGCAGGTGGTAGGCCTGGAAAGCAGATGGAAGGTGAGTATAGTTGATTAAGGACTAACTTTTTTGGCCCAGAGTTAGAGTTACAAACAGATCCTCTAAATGGACTTCTGCTCATGCTCACAGGGTATGAGCAAAAACCAGTCTAGGAAGATGTAAGGTTTATTTCCATTCCCCCCAAGATGAAGTGGGGGTGGGGGGAGAAACAGAAGGATCACTGTTTCTCACTCCTCCAGTGGGTTTTGCGCTGATAACTTCAATGGAAGATGGAGATAGTCTGACAGCCTGTGGGCCCCAAGGACACCAGGTCCTTCCGTATCCTCTCACTCACAATAACAGGGTCCTGCATGGGTATCCTTGCTTCAGGCTGTCTTAGAGGGATGGTCAGCAGCTCTTGTCTTTTACGGAGCCAGCTGGTGTATCTCTAACTTTTATTGACAATCATCTTCAAGCCTGGATTATTCGGGCAAGAGTGGGCATCAGTTCACTAAAAATGTATATCTGAAAGCCCGACCTTTTTACCATTTCAAGCACAGCATTGGCTCCTACATATAAACTGCTGATGGTATCTGTCATCTTTATATTTAAAGCCTTCTTGCTTCAAACACTTCAGGATAATGGTATCTGCGTATGGACTCCATGTTCCCCAGAAAGGATTTCCGCAGGATTATTACCAAGATGTACGTATGAAGGCCAGATTCAGGCAGCTAGAGGATCTTTCTGTAGGTTCAAGAGAAGGTATGTGAGATGTGGGGTGGGAAATAAAAGGCCCAGGCAGGAGAAGAGATCAGCAGCAGAAAGACCATTGAGGAGAAGCCTGGGGCATACAGTAATTACCCAGAGGAAAGATGGGGTCTGGACCAGGCAGGGGGCAGAAGAGAGGATAGACTCAAGAAATAAAGGACAGACCATGAATCTAAAGAGGTGACACAGGTGCCAGTCATGGGGAAAGTCCTTAGGGAGGAGGTAGGCCACCTCTTCAATGACAGTGAGATGAGGGTGCTCCCTCCCAGTCCCTCTGTTTACTTTGTACAGAAGGAGAGGCCATTCTCTGGGGTAAGATGTGGGGGTGGAGGTGCCTGAGGGCCTCAGGTGAAACACCTGGGTGAGGTGGAGGCTGGAACCACAGGGCAGTGGCGGACACTAGGGACCCTAGCAGGGGAGGCTGTCCCTCTTCACACTCCCCTAGAAGCAAAGTGCTAAGTGCAGATGATCAAGCAGACCCCAGGGAAGAGCCTGGGTTGCGCTGGCAGGTCAGCTTCAGGAGGCTGCTGGAAAGGGATGGATACGAAATGCCCAGCAAAGAAAGGAGCAGGTGGGTGCTCAGTGTCAATTCACCACGTCCTTCCTTTTTCCCATTTCAGAGGCGTTTCCAACTTTACAATGTTTGACCTGGAAAGGACCATGTCACCAAATCCTCACGTTTGCCACAGGGAAGAGAAGCAAGTACATTAAGGAATGACGGGCTTCCCACACACAGGGTCACATAGGAACACTAGGGAAGGACACTTATTCCTGGAGAGGGCCTGGGGTGACCTTCTCAGGGAGGCTCCCTAACCCAGACGCAGGAAAGAGATCCAGGATTTCTGAGGACGCTCACCACAGGCTGGAGCAGCCACGGGACTTGGTGGATCAGCGTCAGCCACTGCCCACGCAGCCTGCCTCACCCAGTGCGTTACTGCCTCCCTCCCTCCTTCACCCCCGAGCCCTGGCTCTCTGCTGGGCTTCTCCCACATGCACAGACACACACCCACACTGGCTTTGAGCCCTGGCCGCCCCTGGGAATGGTCTTACAGGGTGGAAAGCTCTTAGGATACTTTACTAGGACGAAAATTTCATTGTGGAAAATCTCCCCAGGCTCCAACCGCTGACTCATCCCTTGAGCCTTGTCCAGGAAATCAGTTTCCAAGATTGCACAAACTCACATGCAGAACAGCTATCAATATGTTCGCATTTGTATCCATGTCAATCTCCGTTCCTTATTCCTTGATATAATGAGTTATCTAATTATGGTGACATCTGTTGAGGAGGAATCTAGCTTCCCTCTCCCCACTCAGAACCCAGTACAGGGCTCTTTTGGGGGAGATGGCATGCTATGGGGTTTGTGGGGGAGAGGCAGGACCCCAACAGGAATCCGCCGTGGCTGCCACATGGCTTTTGTCATTCCCAGCAGCCAGCTACTCCGTATCCCCAGCACCATCTCAGAGGCAGGCGGACCCACAGAATGAGCTGATATTAGAGCTGTAGACTCACTCACTGTCCACAGGTCTCTGTATTTCCAGCCCAGGCTGATTGCATAGTCAAGACAGAAGGTAGAAGAACATGTGCTGGTTGCTTCACCATTGTGCAAGAAGTAACACATAAGCTTTATTTTAACCCAGAGATGAGTTTACATTGGTTAAGCACCATGTGACCTGGGAATTAATATCTACAAATCCTCCTCTTGCATGTCAGCTTTCATTCCTTCAAGCCAGATTTTAAGACTTAGTGAACATTCATTCAACAAATAATTATTGAGCACGTGCTAGGCACTGGGGGTAGGGTGGGGAGGGGGACTGAGATAAATAAACACCCAGTGATATAAATGATAGCCACACAGGAAGAAGGTGCCCAAGGCCAGAAGAGGGTGCTGGGAGACACTTAGAAGACAGTGCCATCCGGTCCAGGGCTCCCCTTTCGCCATAGTCCCAAGGTGTCTTTAGAAACCATAGAGTCTTCACTTCTCATGTTGAACTCCACCCCCTACCCAAACAAAGCAAAACAAAACAAAACAAAAAAGACTCGCAATGGCACAGCCCAATATGCCAAACCAAAGACTCAGCCATGTCAGTGACTTCCCAGGGAACCTGGATTCATTTTCCTGGTGCTTCCCTTTGTTCCTTTCCCAGGAGAACTCTGATCAGGTTTATTCATGTTTTTAGGCTTCCTGTGTTTTGGGGGGTAAAGGTGGCCTCTGTACATAGCATTTCTCTCTGAGAAGTGTTAGTCCTAAGGAAGGTGAGGAAACAGAGGACGCACCGCCCACACAGGCCCTCACTACATTTGATAAGATCTTCCTCTAAGCCCCAGCACTGTGTCTTCTGAAGTATTTTTTCAATTAAGAAAATTCTTCCACTCATTTTTCTAGGAAATTCCTAATGGTGTAGTCACCAAAAACTAAGAGTCTAGAGAACTTAGTGATCCTAATCACAGAACTGTAGGGCTAAAATAGGACCTTGAAGATCATCTAACCAAATCTCTTCGTGTTTCAGATGGGAAGATCATCTAAAACAGTTGGGTTTTGCAACTCTGCAATTTCAAAATGCTGCAGGGTTTGCTCATGTTCCTTCTGTACTCAGATTCTTAGGTTCCTGCTATTGGCCACATAGTTTTTCCCCCTTTAAAGATCAAAGTATCCTTGAATATAATTAATACTTTGTTTATACCATAATTAAATTCCATTCTATAGTTTGTATTCATTCATTCAATTAATCATTTATTGATTCATTCTACAAATATTTATTGTAGAAAGGCTCAACTCTATTATAAAAAATAAGACAGACACAAATAGCTTTAATATATAACAGTAACAATAACAATAATAATAATAGCAATTATTGATTATATCGAGCTCACTGTATTCCAGGTACTATTCTAAGCTTATCAGATATATTAACTTGTTAAATTTTTAGAGTGACTTTAGGAGAAAGGTATTTTTATCCCCATTTTAATCAAATGTGAAGAAAAAGAGGCACAGGAAGGCTAAGGAACTTACCCTAAGCCACAGAGCTAGCAAGTACTAGAGCTGTGGTTCAGATCCAGACAGTCTGGTGCGAAGATAAGAAAGCCTTCATTGCAATTAGAGGAGGAACACTTGAAGAGAGGTGAAAGCTCCGAGGAGGAAAGGGCCCTTCTAGTTGGGGAGAGCGGGGAAGGCTTCATGGAGGAAGTGGCACCTGAATGGGGTTGCCAGACTTAGCAAGTAAATAGACTGTGCCAACTTGGCAAACCTTGGTGTGGAGGTGGACACAGGAGGTAACTGCATCAGGCAATGTGACCACATGTGCGAAAGGGGGACCCTAAGAAACAGCAGTCCCACTGCTCTCCTTACCCTGGAGACTCACCCACCCCTTCCAATCCCCCACACCCATTGCATCTGGAAAGAGCGGGGTGACCATGTCCTTCTCTACTTAAAACCTTTACCCATTCGCCGCAGGGCCTTCAGGATTCAGTTCTGACTCCACCTGAGATATTCCCCCTTCATTTAATCACATCCATTTAGTCGTCCATTTCATTTCTCAGCCTTATTGCAGATGAACTTCCATCACCATAACAACTGACTCCTCCAAAACCTTCAGTGATTTCCCACTGCCAAATGGTACTGATTCTCCGGACTGGCTTTCAAGGCTTCCCATAGACCAGACCCTCATATCCAACCCCCTCTCCCCAAAGAAACAACCTTTTCTAACTGGGTTCTTCAGAACCAGGAGCACATCCTGCTCATGGCCAGCCCCATGCCTTGGCCACCACATCCCAGAAAACGAGAGTCATTCTTCTGTCTGGCTCCACCTATCCCTCCAGCCTAACTCCAGTCACCCTCCCCCGTCCACAACCCGCTCCGCCTTTGCTGACCTCTCTGCTCTTCCACACCCAGCACCGCGGTGGGTCTTTGATTCTGTTCCCAGCAGAGCTTCAGGCCCCTTTATTTCCACGAGGCCGTCTGAAGTGTCATCCCTAGGCCTTTGCTTGCAGAGAGGATTATTTTATTTCGATGTGTTTCTGTTGGCAGCGGCCTGATGCATCACACATCCAACTCAATGTGCGATGTGCATCACACAGTGCTCTTACGAAAGGAGTAAACAGTGAGACAAGCAAGCGGCTGTCATTTGTCTCAAAATGTCTCCATTCTGAGAATTGCAGACTGCAGAGAAGAGCTGTCAATCAACAGGCATGAACATTGGGAGAACTGACAGAGACACTTTTCGAACTTTTTAAAAGAAGAAAGTCCAAACTCTTTAGCCAAGCGCCTCAGAGCTCAGTGATCAATCAGTAAATATTTATGGACTGCCTATCACATGCCAGGCACTTTGGTAGGTGCCTCAGAGAGTATGGCACACAAAGGACAAGGGCTTGCTCTCCTGGAGCTTGTGTTTTAGTAGAGGAGTATACAACAAGTGCCTAAACCAGGGGTCACCTGACTATGACCCACAGATTAAATCCAGCTTGCCACCTCTTTTTGTAAATAAAGTTTTATTGGAATACAGCCATGCACATTTATTTATGTACTGTCTATGGCTGCTTTCACACTACACCAGCAGAGTTGAGCAGTTGTGATGGAGACCGTATGGCCCGCAAAGCCTAAAATATTTATCATCTGTGTCTTTATAGAAAAAGTTTGCCAACCTATGGCCTAGAAAAATAAGTATGTAATATGTCAGGTAACAATTCATGGCATGAAGAAAACTGAACAGGTGTAAAGATAGAAATGATAGAAAGGAGTGTCCATGCATACCCGCTCTTGGAATCTGACCATTGAGGACAGAGCTGATGAGGGGAGGGAGTCACAAGAAACAGATAACTGAGGAAGGGTGTCGGAGAGAGGGGACAGCAAGTGCAGAGGTCAGGCCACAGAAGCATGATCGTGGTTCAAAAATACCAGGAAGGTTGGGGGCTTGAAGCTGAGTGAGATAAAAGAAGAGGAATAGAGATGGGATCAGAGAGATCATGAGAGGCCAGATGATGGTGGACTTGAAGGCCATGGTACAGATCTTGGATTGATTCTGAGTGAGGAGTGAAGCCATTGTAGGCTTGGGGCAGAAAATGGTCTAATTTTGAATTTTGAAGGACCTTTTACTGCTGTATAGAGAAAAGGATGTCGGGGTAGAAGCATAGAGGCCAGTTAAAAAGCCACTACAAGAATCCCGGGAAGAGATGCTAGTGTCTTGGACCAAGTTCACAGCCACGGGTGGTGAGAGTGGTCTGACCAGGGTTCATTTGGAAGGCAGCATGCTAGAATTCCAAGATGGATTCGATGTAGGATAAAAGAGACTCCACAGTTTTTGGCCTGAGCATCTTGAAGAGTGGAATTGGCATATGAGAGGGGAAAGATGAGTTGGAGCAGGTGAGTGACTAGACATTGCTTTGCATGTGTTGAGCTTGTGAGGTTGGCAGGTAGTGGTCACGGGGGCCGGGATGAAAGAGGGTGTGTCATGACATGTGTCCATCATCTCTGAGGCAGGAAAGCAGGATTGAGGTGGATTATCTGCTGACTCTCAGAAATTCTGCCTGCCAGTGACATGTGATAATATATAATGCAGAGGCTTGTTGTGAGGCTTAGGTGAGTGATTACAGGCTCAGCACCTGTATAACAGCATCTAAAGAATTATAGACACTTAATAAATGCCAGGTATTCTTATTATTAACTAGAGGCCTGGTGCACAACATTTGTGCACTTGGGGGGGGGGGGCGTCCCTCAGCCTGGCCTGCGCTCTCTCGCAGTTGGGACCCCTCGAGGGATGTCTGCCAAGGGGTCCTTAGCGCTGCCATGGAGGCAAGCGAGAGGCTCCTGCAGCCAGCTATGAGCCCGCCTTCTGCGCCCTACATTGAGAGCCTGCCCCCTGGTGGTCAGTGCGCATCATAGTGACCAGTTGTTCTGCCGTTCGATCAATTTGCATATTAGCCTTTTATTATATAGGATATTCACCATAGCCCTGCAATGTGGGTATTTTTATCCTCATTTTACAGGCTCAGAGAACTCACGTGAATTGCCCAAAGGCCACATGGCCAGGAAGTTCCAGAGCCCGCAGGTCCATCTGGCTCCACGTGCCTTTTGCCTTTTGCAAGATCTCACTGCTGCCGGGGTTAGCGATTCTAGTGATTGCAGCTGTCCAGACAAGAAATTGGTCTCCAGTCTCCTTACCTACCCTTTGCTGCCTCTGACCTGTTTTGTTCGAGGCCACTCTGCTTTCCGAAGTCGGCTACCCGCTCAGATGGAAGGCCGCTAGGAAACACTGTGATGTACATCAAATGTTCAAAGGGTGATAGGGCTGAGCAGGGAGCATCATCCCCATTTCAGGAGATACTGAGTTTCAGAGAGGCTGGAGGACTTGCCCAGGTCATGGGCCCTTGAAAGGCAGAGTAGAGGGAGAAGGGAAGTTGCATCTCTTAGTTCCTGATTCTGAGCCTTTCCTGATCTGTCAGTCTCCCCTACAGGCTCCTGCTCATGTCCTGCTGTTCCAATCCAGCCAGTGAGAACTGCCATTGATTTTATGCTCTTCTGAGGGAATGTGATATAAATCCTGTGTAGGTGGTCAGTAGCATGTACACATTTTATTTCCCTTAATATTCCTTTAATGGAGTATCACTTGGGTAAACACTTTGATTAGCAAATGTTTATGCTTTGTGGATTTGACGAAGTTGGACTTTTCCAGTGACTGGAAAATACTGAGTGCTGTGATTATTTTGATTTTCGTGAAGAATCCAATGGAAACCCAGGGTCCTAGGCTGACCCAGCGGGAGGAGCCTGCGTCATTGACATTCCCAGTGACAGCGGAACAAATTCCTTCTCCTCTCTGGGCCCCAGCAACTTGCTCTGGGAAACAAGGGGGTTGGACTAGATAATCCCTAAGGGTCTTTTGTAACTAGAGGTTTTGACGACTGGCCCCCAGGCCGAGGTTCCTAGGAGCACAGGGATTCTTTCTCGCAGCCTGCATGCAGGGTCTGCCCTGGGTCTCAGTCCCAGGAGGGCTGGCTGACGCCCAGGGTCCAATCTGCAGCCTCGCCCTGCGGGCCCCTGCCTCAGCCGCAGCCCAGCCGCTGCTCTCTGACGTCATGGGGAGGCTGCCTGCCCCAGCCACAGCTCTTCCAGCCTGAGCGTTGCCCCCAGCAGCTGGGGCTCTTCTCCTTGGCCATGCAGAGGCCAGACAGGAGCCAAGCCTTTGGCTCTGCCTGTTTCGAGAGCTTCAACGGAGGGGGCACCATGTGTGGTTGAGGGCCAACAGTGACTGAAAGTTCAACAAATCCATTTACTGCCCTTTTTTTTTGCCCCCCCCCCTTTTAAAATACTTGAATGATGACCTTTTCCCTACTTTTGAAACCAGGCATGTTCAACTTATTTTGTATTTCCCGTAATATATGCCCAGCGTGCAGTATTCTTTAAAGTGTGAAGCCAGTTTATATTCTTGAGGGGGCCTTAGAACCCAAATATGCTCAGGCCTCAGCACATGGGGGTACAAGTGAAGTTCCGGTGACATTAAGGCCCAAGTCTCTCAACCATCAGCCCCAACAGCGATGACCAGAGGACACCAGCAGCCCTCTCCCCAGCTGGTCCCCAGGGCCACCTCACCTGTGCTCCCCAACATGTCCAGCTGTGTTTTGCTCTGGCCTTCCTCTCAGCCCCTCCCTCCACCCAGATCCACTGCTCAGTGTACCTTAGCGTGGCCCTAAAGCCACACTCTGCCTCTGGTACAGAGGGAGGAAGCGGGTGGCCTCATCTGCCCTGGGGTGGGCTCCTTGCATGCGCAAAGCCTTTTAGTCTTTTATGAACACAACCCCTCAACTTTAGCTGCACCTCCTCCCAGGTTCCAGCTCTCCAGTCTACAGAAGGGGCAGACAATGTCCTATCTCAAGGTTTCTCTTCTTTGTATGCTCCCTCCAAATGCACCCACCCCCCCTTGATCAACAGTAAAGGTCTCCATGCCAACAGTATTATAAAAGGCATTGAAAGCCCCCCGCCCACCAGTCTTCACACCTCAGTTTGGTCTGTATACTTAATTAAAAAAAAATAATTTTACATCTTAATTGATATAGGAGGAATTCTAAGATGAATTTATTACAAAAATAAATCTTGCAATGTCAAAAACAGATAGCAAATAGGACCAGAATATTTGAACAGGTTAAAAAACACATTAGTGGACTGAATGTTAGGCAACTGATCATTAATAATTTGGCCAGCAGAAGAAATGGCTTTAAGTGGTGTCATTTTAGCCTATGGGATCTCTTAAAGAGGAGAGTCTACCTACAGTGGAATGTGGATTTTGGGGACCTAGCCCAGTACTGGGGCATAATAGGAACTCAATAATTACTTGCTGAATCAATGAATGCATACATGAAGGAGGTAAGCTCAGTTATTTCTAATTTAGCTTTGATGTTGCTAGGTAGAATCTGGGTGGGACGTCTCTATTTTTAGAGAACATCACAAAATTTTTAGGACATTAACAAATTCACTTTCACTTGGAAAATAAATCAGTGCCAGGCAGCTTTGGGGAAGATAACAGAGCAGAGATGGTCCAGAAGTCCAAAGGCCTTGTCAGTCACAGGCCTGGCTTTCCCTCCTGAAAAAAGTACAGGACACCAGAGGTAGGACTAATGGCCCCACCTGGGTTACTGGGGAGGGCCCCCAGAGGGTCAGGACTTGCGGGGGGTCTGCCAACCTTGACTTCTTTGCATCTTTCCATAACTCAGCTGTCGGAGAAAGGATGGATTTCTGGGTTAGCAAAACATTTTTCTAGAAGCACTAACCGGTTGAGGTGGTCCTGGTAGGACTGAGATATACTAAATTTATTCAGTCATTCACAAAATTGAGCACCTATTTTGTGCTTGGCTCTGGGGCAATAGAAAATCAGGCAATCCTTTCCTTCAGGAGCTCACACTTTCGAGACAGGTTAAAGGAAGATGAGAATGTATTGTGGTAATTAGAAGTGCTGAGGCTAATTAGAAGCTTTGGGGCTAAAAGCATCTCAACTAGCTTTGCAGGGTGAGGAAGGCCTGAGGTCTGAGCTGAGTTCTGAAGGATGAGGAGGGGTAAGTGAGGATAGGGGTATAGGCAAAGGATGCTTCAGGAAGAAGGAGCTGCAAATGAATTGGTTGGGGGCGGGGGAAGGGAACAGCTCAAATTCAGTTCTCAGTGCCTCCAAGCTGCGGTGGGCTCCTGGAGGGTGGGGCCCGCACCACTTGGGATTTCATTGCTGGAGGTGTGTCCATCACCACTTCGGCATATACAGAACCCAGCTGCACCAGGAAGCAGGTCCCCAGCACTGGGGCTGCCCTCCTGGAAAATCAGCATCAGAATCCCGGGAGAACCACACAGCTTCTTCCCCCATCGAGGTGAGCTGTGGTCCTGGAAGGGGAGGCAGGAAGGTGAGGGAGTTCTAAGAGTTGGTTACAAAGTACGGAGAGCATCCTATTCAGAGGCTACAGAGATGACAGAAGAGGCAGTGGGTAGGCTAGGCACACGGAACCTCAGGGAGATTGTGAAAGGAAGCACAGGGGGCCTTTCAGGGGACTGTGGCCAGACGCCCCTGTAGGAAGGAGCTGTGAAGGATGCCCAACCTGTTGGGAATATGGGCTCCAGAGAAGCCAAAAGATTAGAAACAGAGCAAACAACCCAGGCAAGTCAGACAGCAGGATAGACTCCCTGTCTGGGGGAGTGTTAGAACTTCATTATCACCAACAAGGACGACTGGCTGACGGGTACCACAGGGATGTGACCATCTTGAGATATCATATCAGAGCTTGCCACAGCAAAAGGAGGAGATTCTTGTCCAAGTCTTTAGATTTGGATAATACCCTTCTACTGCAATGAGAATCTTTGATTCATAGATGTCACTTAGCCCTGGGAGGCCTGCAGAGGGGAGGGCAGATCCCCAGGGGATGGACAAGACTAGTGAGGTTCAAGGGCCACCCAGCTAGTGGGAGGCAGAACCAGTGTTCAAACTCCCATGCTTGTCTGCTCCCATTCTTGCTGTCTCCTATAGATTATTACTCATGCACTGTCATGCTGCAGGTTTCAAAGCTCACAAAGGTTTAGAGATCTTCCTTTAAGATGTGATTCCCACGGGAAGGCACTCACCATACTTTGCTACGTGAAACAGGTAGTTTACAAAACAGAACTGCTGTACGATTACATCTTTGTTGAAGAAAAGCATGTCAACACGCACTCTTTACATGACCACTGGGCAATGTCTGGATGAACAAACACCAACATCTGGCAGCAGTTGGCTCTGGGTGATGGAATTTCCAGGAATTTTTTTTAAAGAATTCTTGCTTATCTGTGTTTTCTCATTTTCCTACAATCAATATAAATTACTTCTTTAAAAATTGGATAGTCAAGGTGGAGGTGGGTGGGGGGAGATTTCACAGCTCGTAGCAACAGTTTCTCAAAGAAACATTATCCTTGAGGGCTAGTCTGTTCTAAAATAGAACTCTGTTCAGAAACTGGCAAGTCAGCCCATGTCAAAGGGTATCAAAGGGTCCTCACAGGGTCTCTTTGAGAACTCAGCCTTTACAGGCCACAGAGGGGCCATCCCAGATGGAGACAGGCCAGCTGCCAAGGGATGAGGAAGGCCCTCTGCTGCCATTGTCAGATGCACAAAGACACCCAATTTTAGGCAGCTCTGACTGCCCTCTTTACCCCTGGCACTACCGTACTGAACTATTATTATTCAGATGCGTGCCATATCCCCCAAGGCTATGAGCCCCAGAGAGCAGGGCCATGCCTTGAGATAAACTAGGATGTTCTGTAGAGGACTAGTGAAGAGCTCAGGCTTCAAGCAGATAACCTGGGATGAAATCTTAGCTCTGTCTACCACTAACAAGTTCTGTGATGATTAAAACCCTCTTAACCTCAGTTTGCCCATCTGTATAAGGGGAACGATACTAATTCCTACTTTATAGAGCTGTGAAAAAAATTGGATAATGCATATATATCTTTAGCATGGTATCTGATACTCAATAAATGGTGCTGGGAGCGTATTATTGGCATTAATAATCATCATCGTAGTAGTAGTAGTAGTAGTAGTAGTAGTAGTAGTAGTAGTAGTAAGTTCGGAATCCCCATGCCCAGCCTGGGTCTGGCAGGCACTCTATGAATATTTACTTAATGGAGAGGTGGACTAATAAGTTCCTACACAATCTTCCTCTCCCGCTCCCCACCCAGCACAGCTCAGCAAAGCACCACCCCCAAACCTCCTCAGAGAGCAGACAGAGGCAGGACTAGCCTATGACATTCTTCTATCTCTGGTCCTTAGCCCGACACATTCTTCTCGACCCCAAGGCCATACTTCTTGAAATTCAGTCTCTTATAGTCACAAAGTTGAAGTGATTAAAAATGAATGTTTCAAGTCCACCTTGGATTCCCATGAGCCAATATTTGGTTGGGGAGAAGAAGAGGATTGCTACTTCTATGAAGTGGATGCCCACAGAAAAGGCCTATCTGGCTGACAACCTCTTAACCAAGTTTTCATGGTTCAGAATCAAGCGGGAACCATGGGTGGCTGAAGTAGTGCTGAGGCCTGAGAGCCCAGGAGGGTGCAGGTGCCCGAGGGTCTCTCATGGTGGGAAGCAAAAACCACAAGCTCTGAAATCAGGAAGACCAGAGTTCAGATCCTGTCCCTGCCTGCTCTCCAGTGATTTGGCTGAGCAAATTATGAAGCTCTCTGAGCCTCAGTTTCCTATTTCTCTGTGAGAACTAAATGAAATGACAGAAATTAATGTCTGCCTGACTTTCAGTAGCTGTTTAATGGATATTAATCTCCTTCCCTTGGTCACCATCTCACTCAAGCCCCATGGGGGAATTGGATATCTCCTCAATTCTGAGCACCCCAAAACTTTATAGAGGTAAAGGAGATAGTATTTGAGCTTGATCTGGAAAAAGAAATGGATAGAGTATGGAAGTATGGACATAGGGGGAGGACATTCTACACAGAAATAATATAATGAACGAAGGCTCTAAGCAACAATACATGCTATGTATTGTCAGGGTGAAATGAATCAATTACACTTGGGCCCTATTTAATCAGGCAGTTTAGACAGATCTTTGTTTTTCTTTTTCCTTTCTCCCCCTGTTTGCTTCTTCACTTCTTAACTGTCTGGGAGAGGTTAAAGCAATCTGAATTAAGTTAGTTAAATTGACTTTTATTATTGAATTATAATCATTTGTGCAATTATGAAACCAGGTGTTTCTGATTGAGATCAATTATTTCTTCACCTGATCACTATAGAGCTAATAAGGATTTAGAGTTGCTGTTCAAGTATACTTCCAGCCGGGTTGAAGCATTCTAGAAAGGCATTTATTAAGCCAATGAGTGGTGGAAAAAAAAAATCTCGGGGAGAACAAGGACAGAGATTAAAATCCTTTAGGAAAAGGCCTAGAAAAGCTGATTTGATCATTAAGGAGCCTTGATGGGTGGCTGCTGTTGACAAGGAATCTTTGAGGTATTCCTCAGGAGCTTTGCTGGGGTGGGGTAGAGTGGGGGCGGTGTTGGCATGGGGAGGGTGGGAAATCGAGGACACGGACACTCTGTTAAGAGCCATTTTCTGCTGTGTTCCTCTGCTGGGGTGGAGTTGCCCTCTCTCCCTCCGGAGGCTTCAGTCCTGACCCCTGGAAAGATGGGAAGACTCCACGGTCTCCCGTCCTTTGTGTGAGGCATGTGTGAAGTGCACGGGCAGTCTCCCCTCTAGGAGATGCAGTTTTGGATTCCTAGAGTTCTAGGTTCCTCCACATCTGGTCCCTCTGAGACCTCGGTGAGGATGGCAGAACAACAGTCATTATTTCCATCTTCATGTGGGGGCTTGAGGCTTTGTTAACAGACTTGCCTACCGTCACAGAATTAGTGATTAAGACAGGACTTGGATGAGCCCTTCAGATGCCAAGACCATTGAATGGTTTTTTCCTTCATAGCCTTATTGCCACATACCTCATTCGTAGGCAAAGATGGTGAGTTCATCATCTCTGCAGTGGTTTGCAAGCCTAGATACATATTAAAATCACATTGAGAGATTAAAAACACATAGGTTGCTTAGGCTGTTTTCTAGATCAGTTCAGTAAGAGTCTCTGAAGTGGGTACCATTGTGCCTTAAAACCCCCGAGGTAATTCTAATGTGAGCCAGGGCTTTAAAGCACTAATCTAATGGGTGACTAGTTAAGGGGAGCCTGGCCTGGCCTTGGGGAGTTTGGCAGCTATATAAACCTTTGGTTTGCAAATGACAGACACTTATTCAGCTAAATTGGCTTGGTTATTTGCAAGGGGATTTATTAGAAGGCTTGTTTAATCAAGTGGCGTGTAGGGATATAGTGAGATCTCAAGGACAAATGGCACATGGAAAAGAAAACCTGAGCTCACCTGACCCATGCCCACAGCCCTCATCCCTCATGCCAAGTTCTCTCTGTGTAGCCTCTTCATTCTCTCTCCCCTCAGACTGCTTTGCCACAGTACCAGGGACCTGGTCACTGACAGCTCTAGACATCTCCACTGTTGGAGAAGATCTGAGACTTCCCATTCTTGGGTAGGTGCCCACTCTAGGCCAATCACTTTGGTCACATGGCTGTGTCACTAAGATACTGGCAGTCCCTATTCAAACCACATGGCTAGAGTGGGATAGGGGTTATTTTCCAAAGAAGGAAGAGGTACTGTTCTATAAAGACATACAGTAGAGGTTCCCTAGCCATCACCTGAGACGTTCACATAGGATCCCTGCTGCTAGACCACTTCCTAGAAAGAAAATCCTTCAGTAGTTGCCCTGAGAGTCCTGCTGGTCTGGAACCTCACACCACCAAGGAGCACAAATTGACATCTTTGAAAGCACGATGATCCTGGACACAATCATTTCATGAATGTTGAGCAGCAGGAGTTAAGTGCTAAGGCAGTGTAGACACCACTTCCGCCCCCCAGTGGGCCAAACACTCACAGCCTTGGATTTGGATGGGGCTTTGTATTAAAGATCTTTGGGTTACAACTCAAACAGGTTTACACACATAAGAAAAGGAATCTCTTGGCTCACATGATAGTAACACTCAAGGTATTTGCTTTAGGGGTGGCTAGATGCAGAGCCCGGACAATGTCTTGAAGACTCCGTCTCCTCCTGTTCCTCTCTCAGCTCAGCCCTCCTCTGGGGGCTCCCCTCAAGCAGGTTTTCCCCTCCCAGAAGCTAGATGGTCATCAGCTTCTCAGATACTCCTATGGACAGACCAAAGTCTCCCTCCACTCCCCCAAAAGCATTGACCAAACTCCAGGGCTGTGTATCAAATAACGAGGGTCCCAAATCTGAGCATGTACCTGTGATCAGGGGATGAAACTGCGGGGGGATAGGGGAGGAGGAAGCACAGTGAGGGTGGGGAATGAGTAGAAGGCAGGGCAGGACAACCGATGTCCTTTAAAGACTCTAAAGCAAATCTTGTTTGACAGGCCCCAACAGGGAGAAGCTCGCAGCCTGCCCAAACACGACGCTCTGTGAAGCCTTCTCTGACCAATGGCCTGACTATGGTTAACACTCTCTTTGTCCACCTCTCATCCTCTCATTTTGTCTCCAGGAAATACACTAAAATCACTCCTGGAATGAACCTGCCGAGAGACTGCATACGAACCAGTTACTTTGGTCCCCTGAAAACCCAGCACTAGGCTGTGACAGAGAAACTTACTAGAGTTCCACTGAATCACAGAACTCCCTTGTGCCATCACGTTGAGTAGGAAAGGGGCCCCCAAGGGTGGTAGGCAGAGATCTGAAGCTGGGCGCAGGTCCTCGGTGCTCCTGGCTCACTGTGCCCCTCAGACACACCCCTTCTCAAATCTGGGCTTTGTCCACAGGATCTTGCCCCCTGTCTGGCAGCATTACTCAGAGGTTTGTGTCGATACATGAGGGAGCAAGTTGCAATAGTCAGAGTATCATTGTTTCTCGCCCATAAAAAAACCAAGGTCCGGTTTCAGAAAATACTGCATTAGGAAAAATCGTTTAAAGGTAGAAAAATCATGCAATGCTGGGATTGCCATACAGCGTAAGGGAAAAAGCCCAGAGAAAAAATGGTTTTAATATGAAATATGTGCTTTGAAGAAAATAATAGGGGGGGAGGGGTGTTGCAGGAGAGCAGAAGCAGAAGCCAGAGGTCTGTGGAGCAGAACCTGAGAGGACGAAGGCAGCCATGCTGGAAAGGAACCCTGAGCACAGGCGGCTGCTGAGGTATTAGCTGGAAAAGCCATGGGGTGTGGTCTTTC
Organism: Cnephaeus nilssonii; assembly: GCF_951640355.1. Taxonomy (NCBI): domain Eukaryota; kingdom Metazoa; phylum Chordata; class Mammalia; order Chiroptera; family Vespertilionidae; genus Cnephaeus; species Cnephaeus nilssonii. The sequence goes on along the minus strand of NC_137085.1, from coordinate 25,631,176 downwards.
CAGGCCTGGCCACGAAGAGGTGCTGCTTTGGAAGGCCCTGGCCCTTCTGCTCTCTTTCCATAACCAGAGCCGAGGAGTCGGGTGAGCTTTGCAGGCAGATTACAACCAGACCCCATTCCGTCTTCTGACACCATGGCTGCTCCCTTCCCCATCATCGAAGGGCGAAGGGCGTCTGGCTTTCCTCACTTTGTCATCTTGGGCTGTACGTAACCCACTTAAGTCACCATTGGACAGGGAGAAGCTCGCAGGCTGCTCTGTTGCTGTCCTTCCCTCCAAGCCATTAGTATGTTTAATAGCTCTGGCCCCATGCTGATTTCTGACATGCGGTAATTAATTCCTTTCCACTCAGAGACTTAGCCATTCACAGGTCTCGATTCAAAAATGTCTCTGCTCTGTTCCTTTTGAAAAATACTTAAAATGTTAACCAGGGAAACCATTTGGCCTTTTGTGAAAAGCCACTTACCTCTATCCTATCCTTATAGGAAAATAAATTCCAGGTGTATTGATGCTTTCAATGTAAAATATAAAACTCTCAAAATACTCTCAGGTGAATATTTATATGATCTTAGGGTGGGAAAGGTCTTTCTAAGCATGCAACTAAAGGCAGAAACCATAAAGATCATGAGTTTGTTCACATCAAAAATTTAAACCTCTCAGTGGCCTACATGAATAAAATAAAATGGAATTAAATGAAAAGAAAATGACAAATTTGGGGAAACTATTTGGAATGTATAATGGCTACTACCTATAAGGATGATGAAGATGCTAATATTTATTTCTATGTGTCAGACTGTATGTTAATATATACAAGATACTAAACAGTTTAATTCACAAAAGAAAAAATCAATGGTAAACGTAAGCGAAAATATTCTATCTTCCTTATAATCAGAGTAAAACAGCAATAAAAGGCTGCTTCCAAAATTAACCAAGATGATAAAAACAATAATAACCAAATGTATTATGTTCACTTTCAGACATTGTTGTTTAACGTCTAAATTAGTACAAACTTTCTGAAGGGAAAATTCATCAAAATCAAAAGTATGAATCCATTTCTACATCAAAGAATCTATCTTGGAGAAATATTGATATGCACAAAAATGGAGTTATATTATGCTATTTTAATAATGAAGATTGGAATTAATTCAAATGCCCAACAATGGAAGATTTGCTAAATGAGTTATTATAAACAAAAGTTAAAAATGATGTTGAAGGTGTATATTTACTAACATGGAAAGAGGTTCACTATCTATTGTTTGTGAATGAAAATAAATTATAAGAACATATGCTCAGCATACAAAATAACTTTTTTTCCCAAAAAAATTGTAAAAGACGTCTGGAGAAAATATACAAAACAATAACAGTGGGAAGGTAATCTCTGGGTAACTTTAAAGGAGATTTCAATTTGCTTTATTTGTTGTTTATAGTTTTTCTAATTTTTCTATAATCAATGCATACTATTAAAAAACAGGAATAATAAAAGTGCTTATCTTGAATGGTTAAAATGAAGATTAAATAATGTAATGGAAATTGGTTAGGTGTCCTGGAATAGTAACTGTGATTTCCAAAAAGAGAGCCCCAAGTAGGAGAAGAAGATCAGTGAAGTTGGCAAGAAGATAAACCAAAGGAGAAGTGGAACTTGAATAAGATCATGGCATGCAAGGAAATTAGGGTGCATAGTTCTAAAGTGAGGGTGGGCAGAAAATACAGCCATAGACTTCCTTTTTGGAGAGTTCTATAGAATAGAACGAGAAACGATGATAAACAGAACCAAGAAGGGCAGAGGGTCAAAAGAAGGACCCCAGTGTTTTCTCCCTTTATTTTTGAAGATTATGAAGCTCAGAGAATGTTTGCAAGTGGAAAGGGCTGTGAAAACTCACGCAGAAGTGTGTGCATAATCCATTTGATTCCTAGTTTATACACTTCTCCTGGATCCATGGCACCTGATGTATCTTCCATATAGGCTGTCTCTGTTTCATCTGGAGTTTCTGCGGATGATCCCCATCTCTCTGCAAGCTTTAAACAGTTGTGGTGTTATTTAACTCAGGGCAGTGGGTGACCCAGCAACCTTGTGCAGGCTTCTCAAGCCTACACAGAAGTCAAACTACAAAGGATTCCAAGTGTTCTGGCCAATGATGTCTCATTCTTTAAAAAAAAAAAATTAAAAAAAAATATATATATATATTATTGGCAGCAGAAGGAAACTTGAGGATGACCAGGCCAATTCGTAGCCAGCGCTAGACTCTCCTTTTCAATGATCCGGACAACCAGTTGTCTAGGTTTGTTCATATACCTTTGGTTTTTCAAAGAACCTCCTACCATCATCTCCTTTATCTAAGTAAGTCTTTGCATACATCTCTGATTATTTGTTTAGAATAAACGTGTAGAGTTCTCTCCTTTCACTTAAACTCCTCCTTCCTTTAAGGCTCCACTCAGCATCTCCATCACTCAGAAGGTCTTTCCTTGCTGCCCTGCCTTGCCCAAGCTCTCCTCTTTGGACAGCCTTCTTGCCAGTGTGTCCCAGGATTTCAGAATGGAGCCACTAAAAGAAACATAAAGATCCTCTTCTCATCCTACAGACGAGGAGAGAGAAGCCCAGTGAAGTGAAACAACTTGCCCAGGGTCCCACAAAGAACTACTGCTGTGCTTGAGACTCAACCCCCAGTTCTCCTCACCCAGCCTGGCAGTGTTTCCACGATCATATGCGAGCCCTTCATTATGTTGAGCCAAGCTTGCCTTTCAGCAACTTCCATGTAGTAATTAATCAAGAAATGGCAAGATGTGTGTCTTCTAAATCTGGGAAAAACACCAAAGGAACTTGGTACATTTTTATGTAATTTATATCTGCCTAGTTCTGAGGATAAAGGTCTCCATCCCCAAACAGCTAGGAAGTAATCAACAGACACTCTTGGAGAAAGTAACAGTTCACAGGGCTTTGTTGTAACTGTCCCCTCTTTTATTTAATTTCTACCTGCGAGACCTCTGAAATCTAAGGAGCCCCGAAACACCATAGAATACACCCACTGTCCTCCTGGACGGATCCCAGTAAAAACAGCTTCTAATTAAATAAATGAGCTCTTCCATGTTCGCTTCAGATAGCAGAATAAGGCTTCCAATGACAAGCTCGTTTGACTGCAGTCAGTTTATTACTTGTTAAATAATCATTGAGTCTTGCTGTTATCCATCTTAAAACCTTTCCCTAACTGATCACAGAAGAACTGTAAAACAAACAAACAAGCAAACAAACAAACAAATTATAGTAAGGGAAAAGTGGCAATGCTTAGGGGAACTTGAATGTCTGTAATGAAATCCATTAAGAGAGGAAGCAAAATGACTAATTCAGGAACTGGGCAGTAACTCATTCCATCTAATTTCTTGAACTCCTGGCCCCCAAACACTTCCCTGACCATATGTCCTCCTGAGCACCACCCAATGTAGGCGTGCAAGTGTTTCTCTCTCTCTCTCTCTCCCCCCGTCCCCCCCCCCCCCCCAAAGCTCCAGCCACCATTGTCTTCTTAATAGTTCTCAAACACAGCCAACTCTCCCATACTCTGTGCCTTCCGGGATGCTATGCTCTCTACATTGCAACACTGTGTATGCTGTTTGCCCACTGATCAAAATCCTCTCAGCCTCAGGGCCTAACTCCAGCTTCCCTGAAGGTTTCTCAGGGATAAAGTTCTCATCCCTACCTGTACCTCCCGTACTCGCTGCAACGGGATCAAACCTGTAACCTAGGTATGTGCCCTGACCAGAAATCAACCTTCACACTCTTTGTGACACATTTCAATGCCTTCTTTCTCTCAACTATTTTTTATTCCCTAATTTAAAAAAAAAAAAATCCTGCTCATTCTTCCAGGTCTAACTCAAATGTTACCTCCTCCAGGAAGGTTCCCTGATTTTCCCTGGTCATGTTAGTTCTCCTTCCTTCCTCTGTGCACCCTGAGTACTTGGGTCATGGCTCAAACCCTGGTGTCTGGATTCCCTAATCAGATCTCGTTCTGACTCCACTCCATCTCAATGAAAAGCTTCCACCTTGGCTGGGGCTCAGAATCAGCCAGGGAGCTTTGTAATATACAAATACCTAGTCCCCACTCCCCAAAATTCTGATGTGGCAAGTCAAATGTAGGACCCAGACATTCATATTAAAAAAACACACCCACAGATGGCTCTGAGCCACAGTGATGAGCCATGGTCTGAGTAGCGAGTGGCACTCTAGATAAGCCTGCGCTGAAGTCAAGCAGTGTTCTGGGAACACTCCTCTCTGTTGGCCATGCCCTTAAGTTCTGAGGGTGGGGATGACTGAGTCCTTCAGGTCACTTCCAATCCAACCTTCCTTATCCTGATGGCATTTTCTGGCATGAGGTTCAATTTCATGCACCCAAAGCTGTGCCATCTACTACACCAATATCAGGAAAAGGGAAGAGGTGCCTATTTCAGATATAAACAGGATTTGCTTAGAGGAGAAAGGTGCTAGAATCAGTTAGTATAATATCCCAAGTGGGGAAACTGAGGCTCAGAAAAGTGAAGACAGCTACCTGAGTCCCCAGTTTTCCTGCCCCAATCCCACTGGTACCCTCACAAACATTGTCAACCTCACCCAATGCCAAGTCCCTGTAGGGTGGATATTTGAAAATAAAAAGAAAAGGGGCTTGGCACACACCCCTAGTGCAGGCGTCCTCAAACTACGGCCCGCGGGCCACATGCGGGTGTTTTTGCCGTTTTGTTTTTTTACTTCAAAATAAGATATGTGCAGTGTGCATAGGAATTTGTTCATAGTTTTTTTAAAACTATAGTCCAGCCCTCCAACAGTCTGAGGGACAGTGAACTGGCCCCCTGTTTAAAAGGTTTGAGGACCCCTGCCCTAGTGTATATCCAAGAAAAAAACAAACAAACAACAAAACCTACACTCTGCCCACCCAGCCAGAATGTAATTTTCAATGAGACCTAGCCTCATAAAAGAACCCCCCCACACACACCCCGCAAAATCTCACATAATTTAACAAAACCCTCTTGCGCAATATTATTCAAACCAGTGTAAAATAGCTTCACTTTAAAAAAAAACAAAATTAAAATTGAATTCTGAGATAATTCAAGACATAATTCAAGAGATAAAAGTTAAAAAAAAACACACCAATATGCGATGATTGGGTATGCGCGACCACAACCCTTAATCTCTGCCATTCTCCGACGTGTAAACAAATCTGCTGATTGTTGATGATGTTGCTGAAAACATCACTAATCAAACCTTAAATACCAAATACGTTTAAGCAAATAACACTCCGGTTAGAGTCATTCTCCCTAATCGTGAAGGAAATCCAAATCGAGACCAGTTTGGACATGGCCGGAGCGAGACCGCAGCTCCGCATTAATTGACCAAGATCCTAGAGGCAGTGCTTTCTCTTAAGTACAGAAGGCCTGAAATATGAAAGGAAATAAGGAAGAAGTCCAGGAGGCAAGCGCTAATGCAATTGCAAACTGGAATTACATCAGCAGCTTTAAACAGATGGCAGAATGGGAATAAATGTGTTAGCTCCTTTCTCTTACTTGGGCTTTCATTGTTTATATCATTAAAAATAAGGAGAGTTTAAAATAACATATATCGTCATGTCACAGAGACACGCAAAACTAGTTTGAAGAAAAGACTGAATTTGGTCCTACTCCTGGTTGTTTGGAAAACAACTGGGGGAATTCAATTAAGTCGCCAGCTGGCTATTTACAAAAGAGAATAAAACCTTTTACAGGCTCGCTGATTATGACTGAGCCGGTCACAGAAAACTCTGGATACTCCAGAGATTGGTTCAGGACATTTCTCCTGTGTGTGAGAAGGTGGCAGTGGGTTATAGAACTTCATACTCCTGAAGTTCAGTAGACCTAACTGATTATCTACCCCAGGGATAGCAAAGAGATATATGACTGTCACCACCTCAGCAGCCATCACTAACCTATTATGGCATCATTCCTGCTACCTGAGATTCAGTCTCACAACTCTTCTCAAGACAGCCCACGTAGCTTTTCCGTGACAGAGTGGGTACCCGGAAGCCCATTTCCCATCCCCAGGCTTGTCCAACTCATTCATTTTTCAGATGAAGAGATTGAGGTCCAAGGAGAGTAAAGTGCCCAATAATATTGATTATAATGCTTTGTTCTATAAATGTTTATTGGTTGCTCATGACCCCATAAATGCGATGTTTGCTGCTTCTTTTATTTTTTTTTTTTAAATGAGAAACCATAGAGAGGTCAAATACTGCTCTTCTTGTCAGGATGAGAAGCACACAAATGGCTTCTCTTCTTTGAATGCAAAGGAATATTAACAAACCTTTAAAATGCTTGAAACACACTGGGAATAAAGGGAATGTCTTTGTGGGAAGGAAGAAGGAGAAAACCTATTGACCTATTGAGTAGTAAATAGGAGTTGAAGTGGGGAGGTAGGAGCCAGCTCTGGGCTCCACCCCAAATGCTGAAAAAATTTTAATTTTACAAAATTAAGGCAAAAGATAAGAATAATTAGGATTGGGCATGGAGATATGGGAGGTAGGAGCCAGATATGAGCTCTACCCCAAATGTTTGGGGGCTCCAAAGAATTCCTGAGCTTGCATTCTTACCTACATATACCCACCTTCTCTATTAAAAAGTTTCTGATGAAGTTAGGACAGGGCCCCGGAGCGGAGTAAACCTGTGCTGCACTGAGACCCACCGGCTTCCCCTCTGTGAGGTGTGGCGGACAACCTGCCTCAGAGGACTTGGGCTCATGTCCATATTCCAGCCTCTTTGGGAAGGCAGCTTTCACCCGCTGGGATGAAATAATTTCTTCAAAACTTCAGATCTTCCAAATTGAGTATTAATGTGTTTTTCTTTGTGTGTGTGTGTGCTCACAGGTTCTTAAAGAAATGATGGTAGGCAGCTTCCAAGATGGCCCCAGTGATCCTCAGTGACTAGTGTTCATGCCCTTGGATAGCCCTTGCACACTGAAGGGGGCTGATCTGTTTAACCAATGGGGTAGTGTAATAATGGTGGTGTATGCCTTCTGAGGCTACGTCATAAAAGATATTGCAACTTTGCCTTGTTCTTTCTTGTATCACTTGCTCCAGGAAGCCAGTGTCATGATGTGAGACAAGCAGCGTGATGGAGAGGTCCACGTGGCTAGGCACTGAGGCCCTGGCCAATAGCCACCACCAATTTGCCATCGAGAGGAGTAAGCTACCTGAGAGCAGACTCTCTAGCCCAAGTCGTGCCTTAGGATGACAGCAGCTCTAGTTAACATCTTGAGAGCAACCCCAGGAGAGACACTAAGCCAGAACCACTCAGCTAAGCTTCCTCTGAGTTTCTGCCTGCAGCCAATGTGAAATAATAAATGTGTACGGTTTCAAACCACAAAGTTTTGTGGGTAATTTATTACACGGCACCAGAGAACTAAAGATAATGACTATAAAGTGCTCTCTTTCTCTACCTCAGGGATAATTCTGATATCATCTGAAAAATCCCAATTTCAGGTCACTGCATTTCTACTTTATTTTGTATAAGTCACTTAACCTTTCCCCTTGGTTCCTCCTCCTGGGAGGGAGGAGTAGGAGAAGTAATCCAGCACTGGAAGTCATTACTAACAGAAGGTAAGAAATCTCAAGTCCCAGGCCTGAAATGCAAAGGGCTTAAACCAACACTGTTTCCCCAGTCCTGGTCTATGGAAATGAGGAATCGGGATGGTGTGCTCCAACATGACACCCCTGAGACCTCATTGCCTTACGTTAGCATCCAGACTGGTCAGCTTCTTGTTAACATTTCACCCTCAGCCTGATGAATCCCCTTGATGACTTTTGCACACACTAACTGCAGGCTTTACCTTAGAAGAGAAAATAATGGATAAATGTTTTTTCACCTGTTTCAGGTGTTACAAAAAAAAACCAACACACAACATTATGGGTCAAAGTTCATCAATATTTCATCTAAGTAGTAACATTGAACAAAATAATAAGCCTCATCTTTTCGGTTAGTTTTTCAAATCTTTCCTTTTCTTCCAAACCAGGGATGGGTATTTCTTTGTTAAGAGTTAATGTTTTGTGATTGGAACCAAGATGTGGCATAGATGTGGTTGCTGTCTCCCACAACCACATCAAAATTGCAACTAAAATACAGAACAACTATCAGCCAGAACCATGGGAAAGCTGGCTGAGTGGAAGTACTACAACTAGAGAGGTAAAGAAGAAAGTGCATAGAGACTGGTAGGAGGTGCAGAGGTGCGGAACGGGCTGGTCCAGCACCCTGGGGTGCTGCTTTTTTAATCAGGAGGGAGATGCCTCTTTGGAGGCCACCTGGAAGAGCAAGGGGTCCCAGCCCCACACCAGATCCCCAGCCCAGGGTCCCAGAGCTGGGGAAAGAAGTGCCTACAGGCAATAAGAACTACGGACTGTAAGAACAAGTGCGGATTGGGACTGAGTGACACACAGGATGCTAGAGACCTAGCTGCTCCTCTAAAAGGCCAGCACCGTGAACTGAATTTACAAGCTCCCACTTGCTCTGAGCTCCAGTGCCGGGCCAGGTTCTGGGGGACCCAGACAGATATAGGGAGAAACTGGACTGTTTGGCATCAGGGCAAGAACGTGGGGGCAGCTTTCTTCCAGCTGAGGTGCTCATAGCGGTCATTGTTCCCATGCTGGAACCTCCCTGGTGCAGGGCTGACTGGCAGACATTTCTGTTTGCTCCTCCCTGGAGATTCCCTGAGACTCCGCCCCACCCAATTTACAACCCCACCCAAGCTGTGCTGCAGTGGCTTTTGCATATGAATGGTCTGTCCTTTCTCAGCCCCAAATCTGTCAAACAAGCTGCAGCTGGGTCAGGGAGCCCCAAAGCTATCAATAAAAGGCCCAAGGCCGGCACCAGCACCAGCCTGCCTTGCTTCACAGCTGGACCTCACCTGGGCACTTCCAAACCTGATGCAAAGAGGAGGACTCTTCAGATCTCTCTGTAGTTCCTGCTGGATGGCTCCAGGCAGTGGCTGACTTTGCACCTCCTTGGAGATCCAAGAGCCAGTGTACCCAGTGGTCAGTGTGAGACCATACCAGATTACAACTCTACACATCCATAAGCGACACACTCAAGGGGCAGACTCAGTGAGCACCATTGAAACAAGTCCTGCCCCATAAGGTTGTCTCCTGCACAGCAGCTCTCCCACTGTAGTCGCAGCTGGTCCCCATAGCCAATTGGCCTGGAGGTCAATTCCTCCCAGTGATACCAACAGCAAATCAAGGCTCAACTACAACAAGACTGTGAACACAGCCCACAAAGGGGTGCACAAAGAGTGTCCAGCTCAGGTGATTGGGGAGGCTGAGCCATTGGGCCCTATAGGACACCTACCACACAAGGCCACTCTGTCAACTCAAGGAGACTTAGCAGCTACCCAATACATAGAAACAAACACAGGGAAGCAGCTAAAATGCGGAGACAAAGAAACATGTCACAAATGAAAGAAATTGAAGAAAGCAAACTACTGAATATAGAGTTCAAAACCACAGTTATAAGGTTACTCAAGAATCTTCTAGAAACCTCCAAGGAACTTAGTGAGACCTTCAAGGATCTTAGTGAAAATGAAAAAAAAAAAAAAAAGAAAAAAAAAAAAGGAAAAGGACCAGTCAGAAATTAAGCATACACTGACTGAAATAAAGAATAATATACAGGGATTCAACAGTAGACTAGAGGATCCCAAGAATCAAGTCAAAGATTTGAAATACGAGGAAACATAAAATACCCAACCAGAAGAGCAAAAAGAAAAAAGAATCCAAAAATATAAAGATAGTGTAAGGAGCCTCTGGGACAACTTCAAGCGTACCAACACCCAAATTATGGGGGTGCCAGAAGAAGAAAGAGAGAAAGATATTGAAAACCTATTTGAAGAATGTTCTAGGTTGACAACGAACCATTGCAGACCTGCGACTTTGTGATAGCCTCAAAAGTACTGTTTCCTGGTATAACACGATGGACTTACATCATCTCAGACTAGTTAAGGACCCCAAAGTACACGTTTCACCTCTGACTTCAAGCAGGTGCAGAGCTGCTGTTCCCAATTTAACACTAGGAGCAAAGTATATAAGGTCTCTAACCATGAGAGATCTGAGGCCCACATGGGTAGATGCATGCAAAAATGCCATGATCATCTCTGGGAATTGGGGATTGTGGTCTTAGTCTTATCAGTAATGTTTTTAATGTCTCACAAGTAGATAAAAATAAATTAAGAAGCATTTATAGATGTTAAAGAAATGAGTCCATTACAGCAAAAACAAATACAGAAAAGAAAAAAAAAACACAAAATCATAACCCAACCAGCTGGATTTTTGGGATCTATTTCTTTCCTGTCTTTTGTCTATACTTACATCTATAATTATTGTAATCCTTTTCTCCCCTTTTTACACAAAATAAGAATGGTTATTACATGCTGCATTATCCCTTTAAAGTTTGTGAAGGTTTTCTCCTTGAATGTTAGGCACTAATCCCTGACTTAGCAGTCACATGCGCTCTGTCCTGTCCTTCCCTGAGAGCCAGGCTGGGATGGGGGTTTGGGATGCGAGTCAGGGTGGGGGTGGGGGATATAACATCACATGAGCTATCACGTTTGGGTGTTTGCAGGGTTTTCCCAACCCTGCCATGGAGACTAGTGTTCCTGATATGGGATGTAAAGTCTGGAGAAACGGAAACCACTCCTTTTTAGCATATGAATTTGTCACTTGACTTTCAGACACATTTTTAATCTGTATGAAAGTAGGGAGTTGCCCAAAATTGATTTCATCTCAAGAAATGGGACCAAAGTATGCAAAAGGGTAAGAACTGGGCCACAGGGAAGCATCTGAGACCTCGAACCCTCCCAGGGGATGTGACCGTGTCTTCCAGTCTGCATGCCTGTATCATGGACCAATTGGCGCCATGCAAAGTGTCTGTCCCATGCTAATTTCAACCCACACACGTTTATGAAGCACTGGCACTGGGATGGGCACTGGATGGGGACGACATAGGAAAGGCCTGGTTGCTGCTCTGTGGGTTCGTGGTCCAGAAGGGAAGACCCAAACACACGAAAAGCCCCGATTCAAGGCAGAAGTGGTGCCCTGTAACCAGCAGGGCCCTGACCAATCTGTCACATATGGGTGTAATGGGGACCGTGAGATGAAATTCTCCTATTCCTAATATCCATGTTCATGGGGTGAGGGGAGTAGTTTTCCCAGTTCATTCTTGAACTCATAAAGTTGAACCCCGCTGTGGCTAGAATCCCCTCCCCCGCCCCCCCTTGTTCAGGGCTTCTCGCAGCCTAGAGAAGTAAGGCTGCAATTTGTTAACCTTAAATACATGCAGTCTGTTGGGAGGCAGGAGGCAGTGTGAGCTGGAGCTGGAATCTTTCCAGGCCCCACTTCCTCATCTGTAAGATGAGCATCATTTTTTTACATCCCTCTCATTTACCTCCTCCCACTCCCCCCCCCCTCGCCCCCCACCACATCACATGAGTTAATGGACGTGAAAGTAGGGTCCACATTTTAAACAGCTATAGAAACGTAAGGCCATTGTATAGATTTTTTTTTTTATCAGAGCTGCAGCTTTATCAAGTGTTTATATTTCATCCATGGAGAGTCTTGCTTTTATTTGAAATGCTGTATCCTCGTTTTTCTGAGAGAATAATCTTTATATCCAATGTCTCCAGTCTGTTTACTAGAAAGCTGTCTAGGTGACGATGTTGATATTCACAAACAAATCTGAAAACACTTCCATCTAAGAAGTGCCAAAAAAATCACAAATGTGTATCTTTTTAAAAATTGACTTTACCCACTGTTTGACAACCCTGGTGAAAAAATTGTCAGTGTTAGGTGTATGTCTGCTCTAAATATTTCCTGTACTCTTCATGGGCCTGAACGTGGTTCTTGATTTATTCCTTTTAAAGAACCTGCTGATCCCAGGGGGAATATCACAATCTATAAGCATCACTATTTACAATAAGATGGATTCTCCTATATTGCTAATTACAGTATTAATTTCCATTTACAAGTTGGTAATTCCTAGCATCAATCCTTTTCCTGTCATTGGGGTGGGGCCATTGTGTCCAGAGAAAGCCCCAGGAACATCTTTTTAATTCTGATCTCCAGTTGTGCTACCTGTAACAGGAAATGAGAAGAAAAAAAAAAGATAAGATAATTTTCTTGATGGTGGACTAAGCAGGCAGAAATTGTGCAAGTTTCTTAACATACTCTCCACACAGAGCCACACCACTCAGGGTTTGGTCAGCATCTCAGAATCGTTCTCCTCGTACTCCCTGCCTCATCCTTCCAGGACTAAACCAAACCTCATCCCCATACCAGGTATGAAAGCATTGCCATCCTTACTGCATATTTATGCTCCCATTCCACTCCTCCTCGCATATTTCACTCCACCGCCAGGTGTGAGAAGGGATTCATGCAGTGAAAGCCTGTCCCCACATCTCCCATTTCTCTGCTTTGAGCCCTCAGTCCCAGTGCCAGCAGGAGCATCTCGAGGGCTTTCAGAAATTCAATCAGTTCCTAGATAAGAACATAATGAGATAATAACGTTCACACTGTGTTCCTCTATGACTTAGATTTTCCACTTTTTCAGTAAAGTCTAATAATTTTGCTTCTAATGGGACAAAGAAGTAACAAGAGTTATGGAGATGCACAGCAAAGAAAACCATCAACAAAATGAAAAGACAACCTACTGAATGGGAGAATGTATTCGCCAATGATACATTTGATAAGGGGTTAATATCCAAAATTTATAAAGAACTCATATAACTCAATACCAAAACAAACAAACAAACAAACAATCAAATTAAAAAGTGGGCAAAGGACCTGAATAGACACTTTTCCAAAGAGGACATACAGATGGCCAATAGACATATGAAAAGATGCTCAATATCAACAATCATCAGAGAAATGCAAATTAAAATCACAATGAGATATCACCTTATACCTGTCAGAATGGCTATTATAAAAAAGACAAGACATAAGAAGTCTTGGTGAGGATATGGTGGGGGGAGTTAGAAGAGGGTAAAGGAGGGATAAATGGTGACGGAAAGAGATTTGACTTTGGGCGGTGAACACAATACGATATACAGATGATGTATTATAGAATTTATACTTGAAACCTATATAATTTTGTTAACCAATCTCACCCCAATAAATTTAATAAAAGAAAGAATCCATATGAGACCCCATGTTTTTAGCACCCTGCTGAGCTCTCCTTTCAAATAGCTGATATTCTAAACCTTTCCTGGCCCATTTTCCACATATTATCAGAAGAGCACCTTTCTTTTTCTCCTGATCATACCTTAACAAATTACCCCCAAAACTTAGAGGTTTAAAGAAACAAACATTTTTCTCACAGTTTCTGAGAAATCCAGGAGTGGCTTGGCTGCAGATAAGGTGTCGCCACGGCTTCAGTCACCTGAAGGCTTGACTGGGCTGAACAATCTGCTGCCAAGTTCACTCATGTGGCTGGTGGCTGGAGGCCTTGGTATCTCACACCATGGACCTTCCCATTGGCCTGCTCATGACATGGCCAATGGTGAAGAGAGAGAGAGAGAGAGAGAGAGAGAGAGAGAGAGAGAGAGAGAGAGAGAGAGAGGAAGAGAGAGAGACTTGAATATCAAACTGAAGAGCCTAAACTTGGTTTCACATAAAATGGGAAGCCATTGATAACTGATGAAAATTGTTGAGAATCTTTCCCCAGCCTTTTTGGGGATTCACCATTGATGTCAGATTACTGTTTTATTGTCTGTGTTGACCAAAATACTGCAACTAGTAGCTGACAGAAACTCAAGAAAACAAAATTTAGTATCAAGAATCCTAGGACCATCCTTAAGTGGCACATAAACACCACACAAAGGGAGGGAGGGGAAGAAAACCCCCGGTGTCTCATTGGAATAATAAGCCAGGGAGAGAAGAAAAGTTGATTTTTAAACTTTTCCTTTTACAAAACTTGGAACCACAGACCCTATGAACTTAGATTTAGAAGGAAACTTTGAAATTCTCTAAATCAATGTAAGCCGATGACACCCAGATCCACACCTCCAGCTTCAACCATTCCTCTGAGCTCTAGGCCTGTCTACACAGCTGTCTGCTGGACGTGTCAGCTGGTTTAACTATGGGTACTTCCATTTCAGCATGTCAGAAAATGGATTCATCATTTTCCCACCCTCTTCTGCTTTGGGTATTTTATTTAATTAAATCACCATCTGTCCAGTCACCCAAGGCAAGAGCCAGTAGGCCATCCTCTGAATGTGGGGATCCTTAGTTGAGTGGGTATCACCTCCTGATTCAACATTTGAAGCACCTCTAGCTTCCCCCCAACTCTCATGCCCTCAAATCGATTGCTTCTCCCACACGCTGGCCTCATCAAACCTCCCCTCCCTTTCCTGCCTCCAGTCCTTTAGAAATGTGTTACCCTTTCCCAGAATATTCTTCTCCCTTGCCTGACGGGAAAACTCTTACAGCTTTCTCAGGATCTGGTTCAAATCTCGCCTCTGTCTGGGCTCCACACATTACCACCAACTTCTAACATCGTTGTTGTTTACATGTCCCATCTGTTCCATGAAACAATGAGCTCTCTTTATTCTGTAGTTAGGAAAACTCTGCTCCTAAAACTTAGTCAATTTCAAGTTCACCCAGTTTATCACTATCAGAGCCAGGACTAGAATATATTCTAAAAGCAGGGGTCATGCCCAAGGGTTCCCTACAATAAAATGTGCACTGCTTTGTTGACCACAGAAACGTATCTACTGGGCTAACTCCATGGTTGTCTTTGAGGTTAAAGCTGTACCCCCAAAGACATGTCCTGCATTGGGGTGGCAGGGCCTGCCTACTGACAGCCCAGCCAGTGGGCCCAGGAGCCCGGGCATCCAGGGGCTGGGTAAGGATGTTCAGGCCTCGCTCACAGGATGGCCCATGGAGAGGAAGTGCCACTCTGATTTTCAAGTCACCCATTTCCACTCCACAGAGGCCTTGTCAAGTAGGAACCTGTCAGCTTTCATCTCCATCTCTCTTGCCCCTGGGACCCAAAGTCAAATTCAGTTTCTGCTCACTTGTTTGATTTTTAGTGGCTCCTCTGGCATCCCCAGCTCCAGAACCTGTAGCAAGTGGCTTCTTTTGAAAGTTTAAGGAGGAAATCTCTAAGCTGGGCCTGAGCTTCTCCTGACAAGTGTGTAATCGACGGGAAATCTCTCACCGGAGGCTACCCAACCTAAGTCTTGCTAAAAGGCACTTTCGGAGATGGGGAAGGCTCTTAGGGACCTTTTGCAATGGACTCAGCTGGCCTAACATTGCCACCTTTTTCCTCCTGCGTGACTGTTCACTATCACAACCTCTCTGGCAATCAGGAAGAAAGTGAGGATACAGACAGAATGGAAATCACTCTTTTAATACATACAGGACAGAAGGCTCTTAGAGGCAGGCAGAAAAGCAATGACTTAGAAACAAGTTGTGAAGGGTGAGTGGATGCTAGGGGTTCGGGTAGGCTGCACCTTTGGGCTTTGGTTCTGCCCTTCCTAGTAGCCTGTCTATCTGGAGGTTCTTTGCCTTTGATTCCTATAACCATCACTACACCTGGCCCTTCCCTACCAGCTCCTCAGGAACACCAACTCTTTCCCTGTTTCTCTTGAACATAATTGAAATGGGCGAGTACTTTCTGAAGGGGCTTCACTAACAGACTAAATAAAACAAGCACAGGAAACATCAACAGTATTAAAAACAATTAGTTTACTCAGGTTCACATGTTTACCATGAGAACCTTGGAAGCAAGCATAAGAGACCCTCATCAAGCTTCCCCAATGCCCTATCCAGCACCATCCCTTGAAGTTCCCTGCCCTTCTCTTAAGCTTAAGGCTTCTGGACACCATTTTTCTGGCACCTGGAAGATAGTGGGAGATCCTTTTATTCAAATGAAATCAACGCAGGAAGGAGACCCATCAGGAGATAACTGAAAGCTAAATTAAGCAGCAGAAGTAAAGCTAGGCGGCAGTGTGAAGATGCAAGAAATATTTAGGAATCAGCATAAGTACAATTTGAGGACCTGTTAGATAGGGGGTGGAAGGTTGAATCTTCCTTTTCATGTTTTATAAAGTATTTGTTGAACTCAAGCTGGAATTCCCTATACCATTTGCATATTGAAAATAATATTTAAAAATTTTTTGGAAAGAGGAGAAGCACAGACATACACAAGAGATAGGGCAGAATTTTGGTTATTATAGATATATATTATGGCATGTTGCTTTAAAAATATAATTTATAAAGGTATAATTTGCATACAATAAAGTGCCCACATAGTTCATAAAGTGTATAGTTCATTGAGTTTGACAAACTATGTACCCATATGACTACCACCTCAGTCAACATATAGAACATTTTCATCACCTCAGAAAGTTCCCTTGTGCCCTCGCCCAGTCAATAGCTCCACCCCTCCTCTAGGCAACCATTGATTATCTTTTTGTCACTATAAATTAAGTGTGCATGTTCTAGAATTTCATATAAATATATAGCATATAATCTTTTGTGTCTGGCCTTCTTTGACTCTGCATTATTATGTTTTTGAGACTCATCCCCAAATATCAGTAGTTAATTTTATTCTATTTCTGCATAATATTCCATTGTTTGGACATACCACAATTGTTTATCCATTTACCTGCCAGTGAATGTTTGGGTTGTTTCCGGTTTTTAATTATTATAAATAAAGCTGCTCTGAACATTTGTGTGCAAGTCTTTGGTGAACATATATTTCCATTGTTTTGAGGAAATACCTAAGAGTGGAATTGGTAAATACGTGTACATTAAACTTTATAAGAAAACAGCAGCTCATCTTTAAAGAACAAAGCACTTCTTATCATTATTCACCATACTTCAAGGATTAGGGAAAAAATAATTTAACTCAATCTTACTTGAATTATATTATTTAAATTTATGGGATCTAAATTCATGAGATTAAGCCATTATAAAATGTTAAATTAATCTAAAAATAGTTTGGATTTTTTAATTCATATGAAAATAGTATTTCTAAAGGAATATGACATGTACCATGAGGGGAGAAATTTTGTGAACATTGTATATCACCCCGCCCCAACACACACACAGAAAATAACATCAGTACATTGTTACTTTATCAATGGGATTCAATTATATAATATGAAACTATGAAGTGCTGTGTAATATACACAGGATGTTATTGTTTTGCTTTAAATGAAGCGGTCAGGGGACTTGTCCCATTTTTTTTTAATATAAAATCATACGGATTTAGTGTATGTCATGATATCCTTCTGAGCTGACTCAGCCAGAAAGCTGGGACACGTATGTTGCCAGGTAAGCCAGCAACTTGGAAAAGTGTAGCTCCACTGTGCTTGAGGGTTCCCTGTGATTGGGAGCTTTGACATTGCCCCTAAGGGCCTAACATCCCCAGGAGTAGCCTAATCATTGGCTCAGAAATTTCTTTAGAAGCTGATTGACAGCAGCTGCCAATCTAGATAATCACCAGAGAGCCCCAATTAAAGCTCTGGCCATTGATCTCACCACCAGGACCTGGGACTTTAATATAAATCCACAAGTGGAAAAAATTACCCCCTGAGAAAAAAAGCAGCAATTTTTGTAGCATGCACCAAATTATACAGCCCGATTATACATTATTTATAATTCACAGATGCATTTTTAACCCATCTTCTTAAATGGTGCATCGTTAGTCTAATAAGGTTGGTGTGCAGACTTTTTTTTTTTTTTTTTCAATTCTTCATTTTGGAAAGGGACATAGTAAATCTGGAGGAGTATTTTTAGCACTGACAGAAATAGGAACTATTTTAAAGTCATTTGTAGTATTGTCATCGCTGGGGCCTTCATTAGCCACCTATGGAGGAAGCGCCCAATGTTTTCACTAATCCTCCAGATGAGGCCAAGTTTAAAACACACGCTCTCTACAGGGATTATGTGAAGATGTTAAAACTTGGCCAGAAAGGTGACAAGGTATCTAGATAATTGAGACAATCCTGGAAGTCGGCTGGTCTATCCAACAGCTAAGAACTAAGGTAATCAAACACAGCAGGTCTGCACAGATACTGGCAAATGCCAAACGGCTTCCTGGATGCGTGGATTCAGTTTAATTAGCGACAGAGGAGGACTAAGCACATTTAAACTCATCCAAGAAATCATTATTGTTCGAGTTGCTTATACACAAACATAAAAACTGTTGCCCTCTTAAAACAAGGAGTGCCGACCTGCAAAGAGAGGGCAGAAGAGATACTCAACTGACCTTTATGTAGAGCAGTGATGGCGAACCTATGACACGCGTGTCAGCACTGACACGCATAGCCATTTCTGATGACACGCGGCCACATGCCGAGGATGAAACATTTGCTGCTCCTGAGGATGAAACATTTGTGACTAGAGTCTTGGAGTTAGTTTTTCCCTCAAAGTGACACACTACCCGAGTTATGCTCAGTTTTTTGGCGAAGTTTGACACACCAAGCTCAAAAGGTTGCCCATCACTGATGTAGAGGAACTGTCCAGAGGATGAATTCTGTCCGTTATTTCTCCTTTTGGTTATATCCCAGGCTTATTTCTCAGTAGCTCTACTTCACCCAGTGGATGATAAATGCATGGTGTAGGCTAACTCAGGAGTGGTTACTGACAAGAAATATGGGAAGAGATGAGCCAAAGAACTTGTATGCATATATGCATAACCCATGGACACAGACAATAGGGTGGTGAAGGCCTGGGGCGGGTTAGAAGAGGTCAATGGGGGACATATGCAATGCTTTCAACAATGAAGATGAAAACAAACAAAAAAGTCCTGACACTTCCAGTCACAAAGATGGTCCCTTTTGGTAAATGAAACGACCAATCGAAACGTAATTGTCAAAACTTGATTCCAAGTTAAAGCTCTCCACTGCCCTGGCCCTGGCCTGCCTCAGGCTTGGAGAGCTGTGGTGGGTCAGCTTCTTTCCTGTTTTTCCCTACCTTGCTTTTCTACTTCTTACCCCCTCACTGGACTATCTCTGGCTTCCGTGGGGTTGGAAGTGAGATGGGGGAAAGTGGAGAGGGGTTGGAGAGAGAAGAAGTCAGGGACAGGCAAGGTGCTTTGTCCCTGGTGTAGATCCCATCAGGGCCATGGTGCCCTCGGGCAGGGACAAGCCCCAGTACTGATTCTGTTTCTTGAGGGACGCTTTCATGGTGACCCAGAGACATCCCCTCTGCAGCTCTGACTGACCCCTGGATGAGAGTGAAGCGCACTTGGGGCTCTGAGTATCTGGAGGCCCTTCTTGTTATCCTTCCAGGCAGTGCTCCCTGGGAGATGACCCAGGCTAACTCCTTCCTCCCTCCCTCACGCCCTCTCTCCCTCCCTCTCTCCCTCAGGTGGCCATATCTGCTTCCTGAATACCCCTCTCCCCCCAGAGCCCCACTGTTTGTGGAAGTGCAGCTTCCTCCCAACGCGGTCTCCTTCGGTTGTCATAGAACCTTTCTGCAGGGTCTTGCTTATGGATTTATTTTTTTCAGGCCTGGGTCTGGCATTAAATCCTGTACCCCCGAATTCCAGGGGTCGCAGGTCCAACTGCATGAGCAGTTCCCTTCAGGACCCCTCTCTCAGGGTCTGGGAAACTAAAACCCTGATTCCTCCTCCTGTGGACAGTGGGGGAGAAATACCACAGCACAGAACCAACTCTCTCCCAGAGGTTCCCTTGTAGCCTCTCCAACTTCAATGCTTTTATGCCTTCAGGGTGGATGATGAGCTAAGAATTAGCAAACTGGTTTTCCACCACCACTTTGAAAGACCTCCTCAGTCAGTCCAACATTTTGCCTTAGGATGTGGAGATGTGTGAGACAATTGCTTCATTCTTAGCCAGTCATTGTGACCTCAAACCAGAAATCAAGTCCTATTTTCACCTCTGGTATGCATTGCTGGGATAGGAAGCCTTTCCCTCACCTCACCTTACACCTTACTTAGTAAAGTCTACCTTACCGTGTAGACTACGTGGGAGGAAGAGGTACAGGTGAGATATGTGTGAGAATAAGATGCCAGTGGGGAAGAAATTAGAGCTGGAAGTGGCCCTGGAGCATAAGCCATCAGGAATTCACAGACACCTTAGGGGAAGGAGAGGACATTGAAGTGGGCAGAGTCTCAAGCCAACATTATCTGAAACCTTAAAGAGCAGAATATCTTCAACTGACACCTGGGGAACACGATGATTACTTGTTGAAATGTTGGTGAACATGTGCAGGTTGATGGCATGCCCAGTGAAGCCTTGGGAAGGCCTTCTTACAGAACAGTGACCTGCTGAGAGCCTCGCAACTCAGCGAATGCTGAGTATTCCCGGGTCTTTCCAGGTGTTCATCATATTCCTGCCAGGCCCTCACTTCCCATTTCATTTATTACTCTCGGCCCTTGTTTACTTACTGAAGCCGATTCCAGTGCCTTTATGTCGCATGTATTCTCTGTTCTAGAAACACGGATATGCTTATGTCGGTTGACCTTTATCTTCCATGTCTGTGATTTCTCTTTCTAACAATTTATAAACACGCTCTTTTCATTTTCCTTAATTCCCTCAGGCTCTGAAGTCTGGTTACTGCAGCTTCTAAGGTGGCTCCTCTTTCTATGGAGTTTCATTGTTGTGTTCACTTTCTTTCCTAAACTGGCTGCCCACTTTTCCTCCTTTGGCCTCCTTAGAATC
This sequence comes from Cnephaeus nilssonii, assembly GCF_951640355.1. NCBI lineage: Eukaryota > Metazoa > Chordata > Mammalia > Chiroptera > Vespertilionidae > Cnephaeus > Cnephaeus nilssonii. Next base: position 25,610,499 of record NC_137085.1, on the reverse strand, counting down.
TCTTCCTTGATCATTTTCTCTGTTGTGCCTTCATTTTCAAAGAAGCCAAGTTCGTTTTAACTTCTCCGAGGGTTGAAAGAGTATTTATCTGAAAAAAAAAAAAAAAAAAAACAAACTATATTCTGGAATAATTTTCTCTCATATCTTGGAATAATTGTGTTTTAGATGTGAATTCCTCATCTGGTTTTCACTTCTTAACTTGCCTCACTCTTTTCATTTTTGTAGTGTGTGCATATAGGACTTATAGTGGGTCTTTTAAAATTATCTCTCCTTTGAGACAAAGGCCGTTCTACCTGAGTCTGCTGTTTGCTCCAGAGTGGTGTGTGTGGTTGGGGCAGAGAAGGGATCTGAAGCAGCTGACAGCTTCAGTCCAGATTCTTGTTTCAGAAGATATTCAGAGAGAACCTTTTTTAAAAATTTTTATTTTTGGCCCATTTCAGCTGAGCAGATCACCTAGATAGGAGGCACAGCTGGCTCACAGTAAATCCCTAACTTACAAGTAATGTCCATCTCATTTAATACTAGAGAAATCTGGACCCTGCTCGGGTCTGGAGCGTCATAGATCACAACTCAGTATCCTTCAAATGGATCCCAGACTCACTCCGTTGGCAGATATTCCCTTTAGCCTGTGAGGTGGAAGTTGCAGCTCGAACTATACTTGCTGGAGATGCAGTTCTCTTCTCTATTTATGTTCTTTGGATTATTTTAATAGGTTACAAACTGGGGGCTAGGGCCAACAGGTTTTTTACCAGAAGTCCAATGTCGTCTTTCTAAAATAAAAATCTGATGACGACACCCCTCCCTCCATTCTGCTGCCCCGTTCTGATCTGCTCTCCTTCTACACCTCCATCTCTTTCTGGTTATTTTTCTCATTCACTCTTCTGCTTCATGGGATGTTGTTTACTTGTTCTCCCTCTGAAATCTGTCCTCTTGTACCTTTTGTTCCCTTGCTTGACGAATAACCAACTCCTCTTATACTCCAGGCTCAGTTTAAACATCACTTGACAAAGGATGCTTTTTCCAAACACTAAATTTATACCCAGGACAGGTCCCTGCATTTGCTATGTCAAAACCCCCTTTACATCTGGTTAGCAGGTCCCACCATAACATCTTGATTTCTCCTAATGCTGTCAATAGTGTGGTTTGGACAAAAAATAATGAATTCAAAATTTAAACTGCAGCTTTCAAGAGAATATTCTTTAATCTAGACTGTATATATTAGTAAAAAAACTACAAACACATTGTGAATTGATTTTGAAATATTGCGGGTCTGTTACAGATATTCATGCTAAACAAGTATAGTGTAGTGAGGGTGTGTAACAAAAATGGCTATTTCAGAGAGCTGTACCATAAAGCCCACCAGTGAGTGCATAGGTCAGTGCCTGGTACACGGAAGATGCTCAAATAATATTTTTGTTCAACAAATGAATGATTGGTGTTTCCTTGAGGTTGAAGTCCCTACCGAACACATAGTCCATTTACATGCAAGTGAAAGGTAATTCGGAGACAGGAGGTTCCGTTGGGGTGGAAGAGAGAACGGTTCCTCAAGACACATCAGGGCATTGATTCGAGTTATTCTGCCAGCTTGTCTCCTTTTGTTGCTATTCGTCCTGTTCATAGGTACCCACTGTGTAAACCTAGATACAAAATGGAAGGCCTGTGGATTCCGCACTAACAGGCTGGGAAAGGCATCCTCAGCATTCCTCCAGGCTGTTAGACAGCCGGGATCCAGTGTTCTCACAGTTGCCTAAGCTCTCCTCAGCCATCTTTGTTCCAAGCTTTTATCAACTGCCAGGAAACGGGCGGCCGTGAGTTCCAAACCTAGCAGGTATGTGGAGCCGTCAGCACGTCCAATTGGGATCAACCAGGGAGGAAAAGTTGTGCTGGGGTCAGCAGGCGTTTGTAAGCTCAGGGCTGCCCCTAAACCAGAGGATTTCTGTAGAAAGTGCTCAGCTGGGGGCTTCCACTAAGCAGCTCCCGGCTTCTGGGCTGCATTTAGCCCCCAGGGTCCTGTCCTAAGAGATGCCGCCTGGGATTCCCAGGGCATGGTTGGCTCTGCTAGCCGCCACTGCCCGCAGTCCATGGACTGCACTAGATTAATTTTAATGTCTGTGCACTATTTAAAATGTGGTTTACTGTGATACTGAATTTCTTTTACCTGGTTTTAGAAAACAAAGAATGTAATTACCGTTTTCTGTTTGTTTTTTGTGTTGCTGTGGGTTTTTATTTTCTTTTTTTTTCTGTTTTTTTTTTCCAGCTCTTTATGGTATTGAAAGTCAGCTACTTTAAGCTCAGGGAAGTTTTTCATTATTTTACTCGCTCTCAGGTTGTGGCTCAGCATTAGTTTTTGCATGTAGTGCATTTTTTTCAACTAATTACTTTTTAAATGTGTTAAGACTCTTTTTTTTTTAGGTTATTACCATTTTATCTTTTAAATTTTATTAACTTTTATTTGGATGGTTTTAAGAGTTTTCTTAGTGTTGGAGTTTCACTCCATTACCTAGAATCACAGACTTTCAGAGCTGGGAAGGCCCTTGAAATCTTTTCTAAATCTTCCTTTAAGAGGTGAAGAAACTGAGGCAAAGGTGTTTACAGACTTGCTCAGATTTTTACAGTCAGTGGTGGAGCTGGGATGGGGAAAATCAGGTTTTCTAACCCTTAGTGCAAAGGTATTTTTTTTTTTTTTTTACTACAGCTACTCATCTTTTTAAGATATTTTCATGGGCTACACTTCATAGCTTATTCTAAGAATCAGCACCACCACTGTTGATGAAAATGCATATACCCACTCGAATGAAAAAGAAAAAGTCAGTGAATTATAACAACAGTCAATATGATTTTGTCAATTCCTTACCCAAGCCCTAAGAAATGCCAATGAGTCAGTCAATGGTTAATTCATATTAAGTGCTTCTCTATGTCAGTTACAACTGCCAAAATGTAGAAGCCTTTGGTTTTCAGGATAGGGTCATAGGAGATAGGGAGTGTGACATTCTGGGAAGAATATCAATAATATTGGTAAACGAGATTTAGCAGTGGATATTGGGGGGGCGGGGCAGGGTGCTTGGAGGCCAGATATATTCAAATTACATATCATAGGCTAAGAATAGCAGAAAAATCTGATGCGCTCTTTTAATTAGTAATATTGATGGAGTATACTGGATTTAGTAAGCCTTTATTTTTTATTAAAAAATATTTTCATGGTACCTTACAGTTTGCAAATCTCTTTCATATGTACAATCTCATTGAATTGTCACAACAAATATTTTAGACAAGTATCTTCCTTTTCAAAGGATGACACTGAGACTCTAAATCTCATAGCATATTCCTGGGAGAAATTGGATTTCAACCCAGCTTCTTTCTATTCAAGTCTCACGGTCTTTTCATTGTCGTTTCTTTCTGCCTCCCTCCTTCACTAACAGTGTTTAAGTGCCAGAGACTATAGTAAGGAATGAGTCCATCAAAAGTGCAAAATTGGTTCAACACGAGGAAAATTATTAGCCTAATCTATCACTTCAGTAGACAAAGCAGTACAAATTAAGTTTTGTGGCCACATTAGAGCATTAAGAAACAGCTCTCTTTGGATTAGCTCGTCCAAATTCACATTCTACAGATGAGGGAAATCTGGCATGGAGCTGGGAAACAGCTCAAATACCCAGGAGACAGAGGCAGCTGTAAACCAAGGAGCTTGGGTAGTTCTAGTAGCTTCTCAGGAGACACACAGACCATGCACTTGCTAAAAATCTTTGTGCATTTGTGAAGAGTACAAATGGGTACACACACACACACACACACACACACACACACACACACACACATATTGTCTCAATGGAGAAACTGCTGAAAGGCATGCCCTCAGAAAGAATAGGATATTACAGTTTTTAAATGTAGATTACAGATATTCTGTAATTACAGATTTTCACAAAAGGAAATTCACATAGAAAAGGGAAAGAGAAAAATATCACCTTCTAAAAATTCAAGGAAATTGACCCAAAATCTAAGTAAGGTAAACCAAGTGGTAGAATGTCAAGTAGATGTATAGTAACCAATTTCTGAGAACCTGAGCTAAACAGCCAGAAACTATCATAAAAAAGGAAAGCTGAGTTATAATAGTAACACACATTAAACATTTTACTGATTAACTCAATGGGTGTTTATTGAGTGTCTACTACACACCAAACAAGATTCTGAAAACTTAGGTCACAGCAGAGAGAAGTAGACAAAGACCCTGCCCTAAGTAGACCACTCTGGTGACAGTGTTGAAGCAATGTCTACTTGATCACCACCCTATCCTATCCTTTCTCCTACTCTGGCTTAAACCTCCACCATCTCTCACCCCGATTATTGCAGACAATAGTGGTTTGGGCCAAGGTAAGGGAAGTGAAGGTGACAAGAAGCCAAATTATGAATATATCTTGAAGGTAGAGTCAAGATTTCCTGACTTGAAGTTTGAGCAGAAAAGGATAATGCTAAGGGTGTTGCTCGGCTTCTCAGGAGACACACAGACCATGCACTTGCTAAAAATCTTTGTGCATTTATGAAGAGTACAAATGGGTACACACACACACACACACACACACACACACACACACACACATACACACACTAATATTGTCTCAATGGAGAAACTGCTGAAAGGCATGCCCTCAGAAAGAATAGGATATTACAGTTTTTAAATGTAGATTACAGATACTCTGTAATTACAGATTTTCACAAAAGGAAAACTGGAGAACTTCTGAAAGAATATGCTAAAATCCTCATAGAATACTACCAGACCTAGGACTTCATCCTTCTTGTTCTCTGTATTCTTGGAGTCTAGAACAATGTCTGGCACACAATAGGCACTCAGTAAATACCTTGCTGAATAAATTGATGAATGAATGAATGAACAGTAACTACTGGAATCTCCTCTCAGGTGTAGCTTAAAACCAACAAGTTCTCAAACTCTCACATGCAACAGAATCACCTTGTTAAAACACAGATTTTGGGCCTCTTTCCCAGAGTTTCTGATTCAGTAGATCTGGGATGAGACCCAAGAATTGATGTTCATAACACATTCCCAGGGGATGCAGATGCTGCTGGCTAGGGGAACACACTTTGAGAACCACTATTTTGAACATTGTGCTGATGCGTTCTGACATTGAGCACATCTCCACCAAGCCTGAGGCAAATTTAACTGCTGTCTGTAATAAGCAAAGACCATACAGACCTCACTGTGGTTCAAATTTGCATTTGTTCGTTTAAGTATTGAAGTCATTCTAGTGTTTTTTTTATTTCACTTCACATGTGTTTTCCAACCAAATGTTAACTTTCTATCCTACATGATAGCTTGTCTTTTAATTTTGGTTCTGCCACAGTGTCTTAATTTTTAAATATATTTTTATTGATTTCTGAGAGGAAGGGAGAGGGAGAGAGAAATGGGAACATCAATAATGAGAGAGAGTCCTAGCTGGTTTGGCTCAGTGGATAGAGCATTGTCCTGCGGACTGAAGGGTCCGAGTTAGATTCCAGTCAAGGGCACATGCCGGGTTGTGGGCTCGATCCTCAGTGGGAGGCATGCAGAAGGCAGCCGATCTATGATTCTCTCATCATTGATGTTTCTATCCCTCTCTCCCTGTCCCTTCCTCTCTGAAATCAATAAAAATATCTTTTTAAAAAATGAGAGAGAATTATTGATCGGCTACCCCTGCACGCCCCACACTGGGGATTGAGCCGGCAAACCAGACATGTGCCCTGATGGGGAATCTAACCGTGACCTCCTGGTTCATTGGTCAGTGCTCAACCACTGAGTAATGCTGGCAGGGCTTAATTTTTAAATAGTCAGATCTGCCAGTCTTTGTTCTTTGTGACTTCTTCAATCATTTGTAACCTTCCTTGCTTTCCCTTAAACTCTGAGAGTTTTATGTTTGTATGTGGCTTTTCTTTTATATTTGATCAGTTATTATGCCTGAAACAATTCACTTCTGGTATTAGAGTCTAAATGAATTTTAAAAATTTATTGATTTGAAAGAGAGAGATAGATTTGTTGTTCCACCCATTTATGCATTTGTTGGTTGATTATTGTATGTTCCCTGACCAGGTATCCAACCTACAACCCTGGTGAATGGGGGTTACATTCTACCAACTGAGCTACCCAGCCAGGGTGGAGTCTAAATTAATCCCCCCCCACCCACTGCCTCAACTGTTAATCAATCTTCTTTATAATTCTATTGCCTAGCAAAATGTTGACACAGAGTCTGTTCTCACTAAATGTTTTTTATAATCAATGGATGGATGCATCTCTGTACTGTGTAGCAAATAATCGTCCCCTCTCTTCACTGAAACCTGTTTTATTTGGGGATTTGATGAGCACACTGTTCACTTTCCAGCCACCACTGCCTACCCACAGACAGACTTTGGGAAAAGCAAATTTCTCTTGTAAATGTTCAGGCATTCCCAAGTAGTGAACCTGCAGCCAGTTGGAGGCAGTCAGGAAAGACTGGAGCATTTCCCAGAGGGCAAGGTCCCAATGCCTTTCTGAGTATCTAACAGCACAGCCGTGGCAACTGGAAAGGACGAGATACGCACTGGCCTGGCCTGAATCTGGAAAACCAGAGTTCAGAAAGGACTCCCACAAACAGCAGGAGGACGTGGTACAGTAGCACATTATAAAAATTAACATATGAGAATCGGTAGTTTTCCCTGAATCCAATTATGAATACACTGCATATCAATCCAAATTGAGGCACATTTTATAAAATAACTGGCCTGTACTCTTCAAAAATGGCAAGGTCAAGAAAGGAGGTGGGTGGGGGGAAGACCAAGAAACTGTTCCTGAGGAGGTGTGATGCTGGACTAGATAGATCCTGGACTGGCAGGGAGAGAGGAAGGTGGTGGGAGGGGCAAAAATATAAAGGACAGTATTGGTTCAATCGATGAAAGTTAAATATCAGATGTAGATTAAAGAGTAGTATTACAGTGCTAAATTTCCTGAACTGGATAACTGTCCTGTGGCTATGAAAGAAAATGCCCTTGCTCTTAGGAAACACACACTGACTATTTCAGGGTAAAGGAGACAAATATATATATTTTGTTTTTGCTTTGAGAGTAAGTTGGAGATATCATGCTCTTTTACCCTATAAAAGTTTGCCAAGAGTTAAACTTTTAGAATGGTATCTCCGTGTCCTTTTCATTTATGTTTCCCTCACTGTGAGTTATATTGAGTATCTTTCATATGATGAAGAGCCATTTGCATTTCTTTTTCCATGCCAGTTTTACCCATTTTTCTATAGATCATTTCTCTTTTTATTTTCTATTGTTAGTTACTTATCTATTAGGTATATTGACCTATCATTGTCTGTGATTTAAGTTAATATTTTCAGCTTATTTGCCTTTTATTATTTTTGATGTTATTTTGCTGTGTGTATATATTATTATGCACACATATTCATATATGTATATACTAGGAGCCCAGCATGTGAAATTGCGCGGCCCCGCCCACCCGCCCGCCCCCCTGCCTTGACACCTGAACCTCTCCACCCAGAGCTCCAGCGTGCCTGGCCCTGCCCCCGCACCCTCCAGCCAGAAGGCCGCTTCAAGCCCTGCCCTCAGTCCCGAGAGTCGCCTCGGGCTGGTCCCACCTCTTTTGGGCACCTCCCCGCTTCTGCCCTGTCTCCAGAGCAACGGGGCAGCTCCAACCCGTCATGGTCGGGGAGGAGAACGTGGAAGCTCCCGCCTGCTGTGCTGCACTCCTTCCCCTGGCAGGTGGGCGGCGGGGCTCTCTGAGTGTGAGTGGTGGGTGGCGAAGGACTGGTGAGGGGGGTGCTACGAGCTCTCACTCCGCCCTCCCCAGCACAGGATGGTCCCACCTCCTCCAGGCACCTCCCCGCTTCCTCCCCGTCTCTGGAGCAACGCCCCGCCACTGATCGGTTGTTCCGTGACGGCGTCCCAACCAATTTGCATATTATCCTATTATTAGATAGATATGTATATGGAGAGAGAGAGAGAGCGAATAATAATCCAAATGGGTCAAAATGTAAACAATACATGAATCTGGGAAAGGGAATATAGATGTTCCTTGTACTATTCTTTCACTTTTTTGTAAGTCAAACATGATATCAAAGTAAAATAATTATATAAAAAGTAATTAGTTACACAAGTTAGTTAGACTATAAAATGGAATGTAAGGCCTGTTTACACAAACCAACAAGTATCTAGCATAAGCCCAGTAAGAATATCTAAAACTTTATAAGAAAAATGAAAAAAAAACACAAAAAAACAGCCAATATTCCCTAAAGATATAAAAATATGTTTTGACAAATAGAAAGATGCTCTTGGTTAGAAAGATTCAATTCAGAAAAGTCAGTTTTCCCTAAGTTAAACTACAAGTTTATTCTGATTCTAATAAAAATATCATCAGATATTTGTTTTTCCCCGAGGACTTTGGCAAGTTGATTATAAAGTTTATTTCAAAAACAAAACTAAGTAGAAAATCTCTGGAAAATAAGAGCAATTGGGGAGTGGGGTTAATGCTCCTCAGTATTAGACATATTTTAAAGGTTCTGTAATTAAATGTGTGGCATTGGAATATAAATAGACCAATAGAATAGAAAATCTAGACATAGGCCCAATTTAAAAGAAAATTTTATGTATGCCGAATTAAATCAGTAGAGAAAAGATGATTTGGGATAACTGGATAGCCAGATGGAAAAAGATAAAATTTGGTCCATTCTTAACATTATACACTAGGATAAATTCTAATTGAATCAGAGATTTAAATGTTGAAAAAAAGAGAGAGATAGAGAAAGAAAGAAAGAGAAAGAAAGAAGGAAAGAAAGGAAGGAAAGAAGGAAGGGAGAAACCACATAGGTCCCAGAAGAAAGCATGGGTCAATTCTTCTACAACATAGGAATGGGAAAAAATTTTAACCTATGGTTCAAAATCTAGAGGCCATAGGAAATGATAAATAAATTTGCCTATATAAAATTTTTGCAAATAAACTTTTACACAGCAAAATCACACCAAAAAAGTAATAGACAATAACAAGCTGAAAAACATTAACTTATATCACAGACAATAATGGGTTAATATTCCTAATATATAAATAACTAAAAATAGAAAATAAAAAGAGAAATGATCTATAGAAAAATGGGTAAAACTGGCTTTGGAAAAAGAAATGCAAATGGCTCTTCATCATATGAGAGATGCTCAATATAACTCACAGTGACGGAAACATAAATGAAAAGGACATGGAGATACCATTCCAAAAGTTTAACTCTTGGCAAGATTTAGGAAACAGACATTGTCATACATTGTTGGTGGGAATGTAAAATGTTATATCTATAGAGGGGAAATTGTCAATATTCATAAAAAGTCATATATGTGTGTGTCCTTTGACCCAGCCATCCCAATTCTAACCCAGAGACACACTGGCAAAAATAGAAGATATATGTACAAAGCTACTCATTGCAATATAACTTATTTTATTATCTTGCCCAATAATTGACTAAATAAATGATACATTTACACAATTGAGACCCACAAAGAAATGAATATTTCTAAATACATATGTATAACCCTAAGGGGTGTGTGTGTGTGTGTGTGTGTGTGTATACACACACACACTCTTTGTCTTAGCCATTCTATTTCTACTCATACACATAATTAGACATATTAAAATTTGACTACATGGACATTCATTCTAGTATTATTAATCATATTGAGCCATTAGAAATAATCTAAATGTTTAGCAACATGGGATTGATTAAGTATGTGTTCTGAACACAGAATTATCAGATAAATCCCCTCTCCAAAAAGTCACCCATTTACACAGATCATTCTGAGTACCTTTCCAAGGCACTCGTCACCTTATTCCTCACTTTTGATGGATATGCTTCTCCCCTAGGATATAGTTTCCTAGGTCCAAGGGACCCTGTATTGCTCATCTCCGTATCTCTCCCACCCTGACTCTTACCTTTGCCCCTCAAGACTGACCTGTACCTTACATACACTAGGCCAAAAATGTCAAAAAGGTTTCAATAGCAGCATTAGTCCTAATCATTTGATAATGTTTCCTGGAGAACTGTGTTGGGAATGATTCTGATGCTGAGAGCAGTCTTAGTGAGAAATAGTGCCACAATAAGTTCTATCTGTCACACACAGAGGAGAGAGTACAAAGGCACCTATGCCATGCCTTGTATGGGAAACTACACAATGGTCACACCAACCGTGAGTCCTAATCATTCTAACAAATGCACTGACTCATCTTGTAACCCCTGGTCACATAAAAAAACAAACAAACCCACAAATAACCATTGTATATAGCAGACTATGTTAAAGGCATTTAGGAAATATATAAATTATTACAGTTTTTAATTCCAAAGGAAAAGACAGCTGGGGAGACCAGAGTCAGCTTTAAGGAGGCTATAGCTTGAGTCAGGCTATGAAAGACGGACAAAACATCCAAATGGAAACAACAAGAATTAGAAAGAAGGGCACTTCAGGCAGGGAACCAGTGTGAACAAATACAAATACAGATGGGAAAGGACGGGTCAGTTTGGTGGGCTGGCTATTCAGCATTCCATTTCTTCCTAACTGAACCCAAATTGCTTTTCGATATCTGCCCCTGCCTCATGCACCAGGAAGACTGACTCCTCCCCCAGTTCTAAGCATGGCCCTGCCTGGTTGAAGAGCAATTGCCATTCATGATGTCAGTGACCCGTTTGGGAACAGCATGCATCCCGTTTCTGGAGGATGAGATATGAGGGCGAGTTTTCTAGGGGGGCTTCTTAGAAAACTTATCTCTTAGAATAAGAAAACCACCGGAAAGACAGTGTCCTTTGCTCTTCAAGATGTCTCCATGTCTGGATATGATGCTTGGAACAGTGGCAGCCAATTGCTTCTGGTCTGAGGTTGAATCCAAGGCTAAGAGTAGCAGAGCAGCGAGGTGGGGTCCCTGATGCCATCACTGACCTGCTATGTCCATCCACCCTGTAGCCCACCCAATCTCTGGAATCCCTGTTATGTGAGAGAATGCGCTTCCTTCCTCTAGAAGTCAGTTTAGGTTTCTGATCATGGCGGCTAAAAGCATTCTGAGTCGTGAGGAAGTGAGTGGTGAGCAGTCCTGGTTGGTGAGAGCAGAAGGCACCTGAAAGGAACCTGAGGGAGAGATCACTGGGGAAATCGGCTGGGGCAGACCTCACAAGACCCTGCACGCCAGGCTAGGGAAGTTGTCAATAATGGGGAGCCACCGAGAGTTTTGGTAAGTAATGGGGAGCAGATTCTCAGAACAGATGGGATAAATACTCGTGCAAATGCATGGTGTAGCTAGCAAAGGACCCAATTTGATGGAGACTTCTTTCTCCTGAAAGCAATATGCATCTTGTGAGCAGCATCTTAACCAGACTGAGAACAATATGGAAAGGACGTGGGCGTGAGTGATGATCAGGTTCTCCGGCACTGGTCTCAATGGTCACACTCAGACACAAATGCTGCCCTTGGCTGCAGTCTCACCAGCATCATGTGTGAAGCCAAACAGTTGGTTTCTCCGCTTTCCTTGGCAATGGCAGAGCCCCAGTTGGAGCCCCATGTTTGTGTTAAACTCCAGGCGGCACAATTCTGATTTATAACTTTTTAAATTATTATAAATGTGATTTCTTTCCATTGTGGAAAAATTGGAAAATACATGTAACAAAAAGAAAGTTAAAATACTTCTCAATCTAGCTCCCAAAGATAAATAACAGATAACATTTTATTGTATCCATTTCAGACTTTATCTCCCTCTATGCATATACTGTACATTTAGCAAACAAAAATGGTATCATTAAATGTATATTGTTTTGTCATCTTTTTCAATAATATATTGTGAAAGACTTCTCATGTCAATAAACATTTTTCTATAACATTATGTTTACTGGTTCCATGAATTTTATTTACTCGGCCAGCGCCCATGTTTGACTATACCCATTATTTTGAATGTTTTGCTATTATTTACATAGGTGTTCCTGCAATAACACAATTTGCATACATTGTCCTCTTATCATCTTAGAATAGAATCCCAGAAATAAAATTGCTAAACAAAGGTAGAATAAGAAACAAAGTAAAGGTAATAATTTCAAAATCTCTTCTTAGCAAAGTGTACCAGTAGGGAAAGTGTCTCCTTCATATAAGGCCTCCAGGCTACATTTTCCAAGCTTTTAAAATATCTATTTAAAATATATTTAGATAGATATAGATGTCCCAACACACCTATTTATAGAATTCAATAGGTATATGTCTATATACATGTAAATTATAGATTTATTTACAAAAAATGATAGTTCTGTTGTGTTCATATGAAGATTCGTGAGTAGTTCATATCACTGTCTTAGCAACACTCCCATCTTCCTCCTGAAAGTGGATGGGATGATGCTTTCAAAGTTGGGCCACCAGCCCAACTGATGCCAACAGGGATAGCAAAATAGATGATTAAAATTATTGCCAGAGGCAGGTGACCTCAAACACCTGAAGTTCACCATGAATTGCTCTCTAAAACCTTTTACTTTTCTTGTTCTTTGCACCTAAGAATGACTGGGTGCCACCTCCCCCTTTCTGCCTGTTGCCATGATGCACATACACACGCAGTGCCCGATGACTTGGCTGTACTGCTGCTGACTTTCTCAGTGTTGCCATCCAGCCTCTCCGTTACTCAATTGTACAACCTGTGAAATGGGACTGAAAGGTGTGGTATGGTGTGATGGAAGTTTGGGGTTCCAGTTCCATGATAACAATGGACAACTAGCTTTCTAAGAGACCAGTTTGGGATGACAGAGTCAAGTCGAAGCGGTTTTCTAGAGTCACATGGACAATGCCAAGAGTGGAGTCAAGCGCAAGAGTCAGTGTCGATGCAGTGCGAGCAGGGAATGAGCTCTGGAGGGTTTGCATGGCCAACCAAATCGTCCCTCTGGGCTGTGATTCCCTGGCCTGAGGCCCCTTTGTGGAGCCAAGCACACGCTTCCCTGATTATTCTGTGGAATATCTTAAAGGCACCACCCACCACTTGCTAAAGGTTGAACCAACCATCTGCAGGTTAAACCATAATATTGGAGTCACTTTGCACAATGGTTAAGACCTAGAAATCAAACCACCGAGTGCACACATTTTCGTAATATTCAACCACATTCGTTTATGCGTTTAAAAATACTCATTGAGCATTTGCCATATTTAAGTCCTGTGCCAAGCTTTGAGGATTCAGAGGTGAATAAGGCATAGTCCCTGCCCCTAGGAAAGGAACATTTTAATAGGATTGAGACACACGCACAGATTCAATAGATTGTGTTGGTCACAATGACAGGGACTGGAAAAATTGTTCTGAAGTTCTTTTGAGTAGTGGCTCATGGAAGACTTCATGGAAGAAGTGGCATTCAAGCCAAGAACTACCAATATGCAGAAGTGAGTCAGATGAAGATAGAATGGCACGAGCGTGTTCAGGTACAGGTGGCGGCTCAAGCAAAAGTGAAAGCTTGATAGACTGTTGGGAACTGCTTGGAATTTGGAGTGACCGGACAGAGGGAACAGGGGGAAGCCAAAGAGGTAGTCGAGGGCCATGCAGGAGCTTGTAGACCATGCTAAGGAGTGTGGACCTCACCCTAGGAACGAGGGGACCCCTGAAATGTTTTAAACAGAAAGATGGCCAGACCGATATTTCAGAAAGATCATCAGGGTGAACGGAAGGAGCGAAGCTGGAAGATTTCCTTTCCCTACTTAGCATCTGTTCTTTAGCCATTAACATTTGCTGAGTGCCTACTAAGTATCAGAGCCTGCGTTAGGCACTCGAGGCAGAAAGTGCAGGACATTCACCTTGCTAGAAAGCGGTTGACCACCCTGGGCGGCTATGTGCTCGTGTGACGGTTTGTTCGAGAGTGCATGGCATTAGAACTTAAGCACCCCGTATTTTCTATGAGAAGCACCACGAAACCTCCCCCTTCGCTTTGGTTTCAATAAGAAGGCAGCACTCCCATCCCCCGTAATCCAATTAAAACCGCTCTCGGTGGCTGCGAACGCCAGCCTGGCCACGCAGAAAGCTCCTGGCCATGGACCACGTCCCATTCCTCGAGCTCGGCCTGAGCTGTTGGGCCCCTGCTCCTCCCCTGAGCCGTTTCCATGGGCGGCTGGCCATACTCTGAAAAATGCACAGGTTGCCAAACTGTCAGCAAAAGCTTTAATGAATGGTTCTAATTACATTCAAGTAGCAGAGCCCACTGCCATTTTAATCAAATCTGGGCCTGGCAAGCTCTCTGGCAGGGATTCAAGAGAAAGCCTCGTGAAAATCCTGCCAAAACACTAATCACCTTTTATCCGAAATTTGCCTGATGGAGGCCTGGATGTAAAACGCTCAGGGGGGAAGGAAAAAACCCCAACAACAACAACGGTTTGGATATTTTAAGGAGCTTATTTCGGGGCTTGCTATAAATTATTCTGTGTGGGGAGGGGAGAAAATTCCAAATGAGGAGTTGCCTGGTGACTTCCCTTCGGGAACCCAGTCCTCCAGCATGGGGAGGGGCGAGCCCCCCAGGGCCTGAGACAGGCCTGCTCAGCCAGGTCCCAACTCACCTTACACACTGACAGCCAGGACCATGTGGCCCTGCCAGAATCCAGCTCTATGTCCTTGCGTCATCTCGAACCTACCTCCTGTCACTAACTGGAGTTCTTCCAATCTGAACCAGGGCGGTAATTAATAACTTAAAAAAATAAAAGATGGCTTTCAGATGAACTACTGCGGTTCTCAAAAGCTTAAAGGACGGGGCTTCTTCTACTGAGTTATTTGAGGCAAGGACAGGCAATAGGAAAACTAAAACCCAGACAACTCGCAACTATATTCTAGCCAGGGCGAAACAGAAAGGAAAGGTTTGATGACAAACCAGGTTCCTCTCCTCTGGGACAGAACAAGAGGAGAAGGATTCAAATTGCAGCAGGAGGGAATGCTTTACAAATTAAAAAAAAAAAAAAGAGTTTCCTGACAATGAGGAGAGGCAGTGAATAGGGAGCAGAGATAAGCGCAAAACCTCCTTCACTCATGGCCTCTCCCCTTGGAATACATTGCAAGGGGTTCCCACACACCATACCATTTCTAAGAGCTAGTTGCCCTCAGGTAACAAAAGGCAGGACTCGAACATCTAATCCTAACTCCTTAAATACCTCAGCCAGTAGTTACCCCAGCTTGTTAGTGGGCTTTTCAACCTTAAAATCTATTTCCCAAAATGTTATATCTTCCCTGCTGTAACGAGGCCTCTAAGCGCCTGGGATGCAAGGGGGTCTGGAATCCCTCACAGTGTTTGACACAGGAAATTGGAAGCTCCGTTTTCAAATCCAATCTCTGCCATTGGCTTAGTTATGTGACCTGAGCCTTAGGTTTTTGTCACTTATAAAATGAGGCTTAAAATACCTACTCTGCCCACACTACAGAACACTGGCAAGGATTGCATACGATCATAAAAAAACACACCACACACAGACAAAACTGCACTGCAATCATAAAAGCCTTTTACAAATATTTGCTCATTTCTTTATTTTTTTGTATAAAAGTGGCTATAGAAGAAGAATATGAAGATTTGAAGTTAAGTCTTAAATAGCACTTATTCACTGCCCGCATGAATCCACACTTTAGTTTCCTCATCTGTATAATGGGCGCAGTACTGCCTCATAGACTTGTTGAGAGAATTGCATACGATAATGAAGGTGAGAGCACTATGAACAATAAAACAGTAGAGAAATATGATTACACCAAAACAAGGTTACTGTGGGTCCTAAATTATACTGGTTGGATCCTGGAGATATGCCAAGATTAAAAAACTGTTCAAAGTCTGAAATTTAATTTGGGGAGAACAAACATTCCAACAAAATGAATGTCTATCCAAGCAATAATTTTCCTGACCCCATTCAGGTGATGGAGTCCAACTCAGGGTACCACATTGCTAGACGGTTCGAGGTCCAGGCCTCCATAATCAGCACTTCCAGAAGACAGAGCATATTCCAAACCCTAAGATGTAATTCTTCCAGGGCTTAGGGAAGAACATTTGGCAGGCAAATTGTCAATGGACTGATAACATTTTTACTCCTTATCTGTAAAATATCTTAAGATCATGGAATAAGCCTGTCTTTTATCTTTGAAAAACTTGGACTTTAAAAAAATGTCCACAAAATGGAAATATGGTCACATAACCAAATCCGATATAATCTATATATATAAAAGGCTAATATGCTAAGTGTCCGATCATCCGACCAGTCGCTATGATGTGCACTGACCACCAGGGGGCAGATGCTCAACACAGGAGCTGCCGAGCTGCAGTGACTTGGCAGCAGCGGTTCTCAGGTGACGCACCCCAAAACCAGAGAGGAGGAAGCCTGATTCCTTCCAGGGCACGTGATTTCACCTTTGGCCATGGGTTATGTTGTTGCTGGGTCACTGTTGGCCCAAATCTGGTTTACTGCACACTTGCATTTGCGTTCCACACCCTGTATGACAGCAACTTTGCAGAGTGCCCTCTTGCACTCTGGGACCCCTTGGGGGATGTTGGAGAGCCGGTTTTGGCCCGATCCCCTCAGGCCAGGCTGAGGGACCTCACCTGCTGGAGGGACCCTGCTCACTCCACAGATGCCAGGGAGGGGCCGTGGGATGATGGCTTCAGGGCGTGTCTGGCCTATCTCTCCCAGTTCCACCCCGCAGGCCACCTTCTAATTAATTTCCTTTCAATGTACATGAGTCTGTGCACCAGGTCACTAGTCCTATATAATAAAAGCCTAATATGCTAAGTGTCCAACCATTCATTCAACCGTTCGGCCAGTCGCTATGACGTGCACTGACCACCAGGGGGCAGACGCTCCAACCGATAGGTTAGCTTGCTGCCGGGTCCTATCGATTGGGACTGGGTAAGATGGGCCAGACACGCCCTGGAGCCCTCCTGCGGTCCCTCCCTGGCCCCGATCGTGCACCAGTGGGGGTCCCTCAGCCTGGCCTGCGCTCTCTCGCAATCCAGGACCCCTTAGGGGATGTCGGAGAGCCAGTTTTGGCCTGATCCCCACAGGCCAGGCTGAGGGACCCTACTGGTGCACGAATCCACACACTGGGCCTCTAGTATGAATATAAAAGTGTGATGGAGACACTTAAGAACAGTACCTATCGGCCATGGAGGGTCTATTTTACTGAGGATAGAAAAGAGGAAAAACATAAGCAGATGAATAAGTAAACAGACAAGATTGGGTAGGCTCAATAATGGCCATATCCTAATCCCAGGAATAGGTGCATGTTACTTTATATGGCAAAAGGGACCATATGGCATGTGTGACTGAGTTAAGGATTTTGAGATGTGGAGATTACCCTGGATTACCCAGGTGAGCCCTGACTGTAAACATAAGGCTCCTTACAAGAGGGATACAGGACTTTCAGACAGAGGACAAGGTGATGGGATGGTGGAAGCAGAGCGAGAAAAGACTGTGGTGTGAGGACACAAACCAAAAAATGTGGGCAGCTGAGAAAGGCAAGGAGCTGCTTCTCCCCTCAGCCTCCAGAAGCAACCAGCCCTGCCAGCATCCCCTGAGTCATTTCAGACTTCTGACCTCCAGAACTGTAAGAGAATAAATACATGTGGTTTTAGGCCACTAGGTTGGCGGTAATTTATTATGGTAACGACAGGAAACTAATACAACGATTATATTAGCTGATGATACGTTTGGCTAAGAGAATAAAGGGGGGCCTGATGGGTGTGACTGGCTGGGGGTGGGGACAGGCTTCTGCTTCCAGCTAGGCGGTCAGGGCAGGCCGCTCTGCCGGGGTGTCCGTGACAATGTGCTCAAGACAGAACGGGCCAGCTTCTCCGTTGCCTTGTCCTCTCCACAAGAGAAGGAGGCTCACAGGCCGTGGAGAGTTCGACATTGTTGGTACAAAGCATAAAGGCTCACTGAGATCACGTCACGGGATGAATTTATTGAAAGGATACATGTGGAAGTAAAGAAGCCAAGATCCTCACACCGGGACAAGTTCCAAGGAAATGGAGGGGGGTGGGATCTTCCTTCTAGACACAGAACAGAGTTGTTAGGAAATGAGAAGTTGCTCAGAATCCAGTGCCTGACACCAGCAATAATAGAAATAGAAAATCCTCAGCCCCCACCCCGCTGTTTAGCGGACTTTTGTCTCTGTCTCTGCTTCTTTCCATGTGTCTTTCTGCCTTGGCTCCAAATATCAGTGGCTTACTCTTCTAAACGCGTTCATTAAACTCCTCAAAAAGAAAACACTGGCTTGATCTAATTCCTCCTCATCCTCCCTCATTTGCAATTGGCCAGCCTAGAGATTGGCTGCCTGTGGGTCAAGTGTCCATCCCTGATCCAATCAGCTACGGCCGGAGTAACCAGGTTGCTCGGGCACCAATACGTGTGGAATGGCCAGGAGCACAGCAGAGAGGAGCGGGGTCAGGCCTGCTGCTTCCTCCTCAAGAGGCTGTGGGTGGGGCAGGAACGCACCCCCAGAGACTCATCTCAATAAGTCCAAACTCCAGGAGCGTGAAGCCTGTTCCCCCTCTTTATTACCTCACCAGTGTCTCAGTGGTCTTCTTAAGTAAAGAAAGCACAAATCTATGCAGAACCACAGTACCAAGGCTTATACATACCTCCTGTCATTGGAGGTAGTCAGGCAGCAGCGTTGTCAAGATTATACGGACAGGATTTCTTGGCTCTGGGGTCTGACCCCAGGGGTTTTCTGAGAGGCCACCTGCCTTTCCTGAGCTGTCAGATGTGTGGAAGGATCTTCTGAATCTGTACCCGGTGGATGCAAGGGCAGCTGATCCAGATGACCTCTAGGTTGTGACCCCTGCTTAAAGGCATGATTCTCTGACATTTCAGACCAATTCCTGTGGGATGGAGCAGGAACAGAGAGCAAGGAGGAACCAGAGGTCAAGAGAAGGCAAGAGAGCCCAGTTCCTCTTCCTTCTCCAGAGCCCACAGCTGAACCCCGGTGGGTGTTTCACGGGGCCAGCGAGAGCAG
Source organism: Cnephaeus nilssonii (assembly GCF_951640355.1). NCBI lineage: Eukaryota > Metazoa > Chordata > Mammalia > Chiroptera > Vespertilionidae > Cnephaeus > Cnephaeus nilssonii. The sequence goes on along the minus strand of NC_137085.1, from coordinate 25,591,511 downwards.
ACCTTTCTTCCCTTCAGCCCCTGTAGATGGAGCCCCTGTGGTGACTTTGGGGACAGGCGGGAAGTTCCTATGGGGTCCTGAACACCATGAAAGATGAGAAGGTAGGACTCAATTGTTTTAGGGACCCCAAGTATGAAGATCCTTTCAGTGTGTATCTTTTTTAAGTCCTAACAATAGGCCAGAGCGCAAGGAGTTCTTTATTAGCCCATTTCACGGACGAGGGGATGGGAAGTTGTACAGGTGACTGTGCAGGGTGCCCAGAGATCGCTGACCTCCCTGTGAAGCATCATCCCACCTGGGCAGCTGACAGTGCAATGAGCGTCTGATCCTGCCTCCCTTCTGCCAGCTCCCTGCCCCTGCCATCCCACACACAGCCTTGTGTGAGCAGTCCTTCGGCATCTAATAGCCGCTACTGTACTGCAGACAAACCTAGAACACTGACAAGATCTGGTCCGGGACAGATGGTCACCAGGCAAAGCTGAGGGAGGAGGAGGAAGAGGGAGCCCAGGCTCCATCACTTAGAAGCAGAGAGCCCTTGCGAAAGCCACTTCACCTCCCAGCCTCTGTGCCCTCAGCTGCAAGATACTTAAAAACACTCTGCCAATTTCCAGGGCCAAGGTAAGGAGTAACACAAAGGCAGTTTGTGAAAGTGCTTTGCAAACAATAAAGCATCCTGTTGCTGTAGCCAGAAGGAAGGTTACTTAGCCAGACTAGACTATCTCTCCAGGAAGCTGAATTCTCTCGTCTCCTCATTCACTGTCCCAGGTGACTCCCTAATCTCTCACTTCCAATTCCAGCTGCAATCAGCAGTACTGGAAGGTTGGGTTCTTCCTCTGAACATCTTTATATTCTCATCAGCCCAATATCGGAATGAATGGTTGTGCGGTGTTTTACGTTCTACATATATTTTCACGTAAACCATTTTGTTCATTCCTCACAAAACGCCAATGTTCATCATAATCCTATTACGTGAGCACTAACTAAGGGCCAAGCATTGCTACTAGCACCTTTATCTCATGTAATCATCACAACAACTCAATGAAAATTGCCAAAAAAGTAAATCTTAAATGTTCTCACTATGCACACAAAATGTATTATGTGAGATGAAGGATGTGTTAACTAACCTTATTGTCGTAATTATTAAGCACAGAGACGTCAGGGAACTTGCCCAAGGTCACACAGTAAGTACGTAGCGAAGTTGGGATACACTCCCAGGGTGGCTGGCTCCAAAGACTATGTGCTCTTTACAACATGCTAAGCTGGCTCCCAGCAACTCCCAGGTAGCATCTACTTCATTTTACTTTACCTATGCTATGCCATTCAACCATCACAATAGCTCTACGAGGTAATTTCATTACACTAAAAAGAAGCAGTAAAGTGATTTTTATGAATCTTCATAGTAGCAGAATGGGATTCATACCAGGTCTTCCCACCTGAGTCTGGTTCTCTTTTCGCCACACATACCTCTCTGATAAAAGAGGTAAAAAACAAGCTCTTTTCAAGGTGCTCTGAGATAATTGAGATAACAAAGGGCAAGTGGTTTGATTTTCTTTGGAAGAAAGGTTCTTGAGAAACTTAACATTTGATTATTGTTCCTGCGTTTTCAGTGAGGAGCAGCCGTGTGGGGGTGATGCCAAATATCAATCAGCCGACAACGACGAACAAATCAGTCATCTTCTGGGTAAGTGTGCGCATCAAATTAGCATTTGAGGAGTGAGGCGGAGAATGAGATTTCTAATAAGTCTCTCTCCAACATCTACACCAGCCGTCAGAGATTCGCTTTAGATATTTCTGACATCCAACATTCATAGGACTTTCCCCATGAAAGTTAGTAATCCTAAAACTCGCCCAGGCAATTAGCATCTCTGCTTCAAAATTGTAACAATAATAATTCTGAAAAAAAGCAGTAAATTCTACTTCCTTATTTTCCAATTTCACATACCCCACAGTGGTCAGATGTGGGATGTTGTTGATTTCTAAAGAAATCACTAGTTTTACCCAGTGGAATTTTTGCAAGGGTGGAAACTTATAAAAGGTGATTAGTCAAATAAATAAACAATCATTCCCCATAGATATAAGAAAGTTAAGATATAATCTTTCACCTTGAGTAGCTTGAATTGACCTACAAACATGGAAAGACATATGGTAGCAATAGAGGCCATTTTTCCCCTTGGTCAATTCCACTTTTATTCTTCTGCCGAGATTAGTGTAAAAATTCTAATTATTTTTATGGCTCTTAATATGCTCCATTAACTCTTTTTCCCCAGCATTATTGAGATCTAATTGACATATAACATTATATAAGGTTAGGTGTACAACATGATGATTTAATATGCATATATTGCAAAATAATTACGACAATAAGGTTAGTTAACACATCCTTCATCTCACATAATAAATTTTGTATGCATAGCGAGAACATTTAAGATTTACTCTTTTAGCAATTATCATGTACTAGTATATGTAACACAGAATTGTTAACTACAGTCACTTTGCTGGATATTAACCAGAACTTTTGTTTTGTAACTGAAAGTTTGTACCCTTGACCAACATCTCATTTCCCCCACCTCCAGCACCTGGCAACCACCATTCTACTCTCTGTTTCTATGAGTTCAGTTTTTTTTTTGTGTGTGTGTGTGTGTGTGTGTGTGTGTGTTTTAGGTTCCACATGTGAGATCATACAGCATTTGTTTTTCTCTGACTTATTTCACTTAGCATAATGCCAATAGAGGTCATTTTGGAGTATATGTCCCAGCTCTGCTACTAGCTACTAGCTCTGTATTTTAGGGCAAGATAATCTCTTTATCCCTTAAACCTTAGTTTCCTTATCTGTAAAATGGGAACAATGATAATGCCAATAATAGTTAGAATCAATTGGGCAACTACCATGTATCTGATACTGGTAGAAAGCTGAAGATACAGCATATAACAAGACAGGCAAGGTCCTTGATCCTATGAAGCTTATGTGATAGAGAGACTCACTAAATTGTAATTATAACATAGTATTAATATTATTTATTTGTTGATTGGAATTTGGCCCTTTCTTTTTACATGACATTTTTGCCTTAGAAAAGAATGTGTTATTTCAATAAAAATTATTTTCTTTTTCATACTTAGAGATTGTTTTTTACTGTTGTTAAAAGTAATGGTGTATGATTTGCCTTATAGGCAAAAAAAAAAAAAAAAAAGATGAAATTTGCTAGACAAGGCAAGCCTGGCAATTTCCTAAGACATCAAAGAATACTGGGGAGACATAAGGTTTTCTCAGAACAATCTCTGAAGAATGCACCCTCATTATTGAGCCCTCTCTGATTGTATACTCTGCAGCTCCCTCGGAGAGGTGGAAAGGATCGCAGGTACAGCATAGACAAACCCACCTGACGACTTCTCTTTGGGACTCAAGCAGGCTTCTCTGCTTCTGAGGCATGTAAACATTTTATCTGGAAGCTCCACCACGGTTCAAGGACCTCCCCCTGTAAGGCTGCATGTCACTTCCGCCCAGTCTTTACTGCTGGAAGCAAAGCTTTGAAACAAAGGACACAGAGATGAAGATTTGACCCCCAATTCACCTCTGCTTTTATGTATTAATAAAGATACTCTTAATTAATCCCCCCCCCTTTATTTTTCAGAGAGGAAGGGAGAGGGAGAGAGAGAGAGAAAGAAACATCAATGATGAGAGAGAATCACTGATAGGCTGCCTCCTGCATGCCCCCTGCTGGGGATCGAGCCAGCAACCTGGGTATGTGCCCTGACTAGGAATAGAACCAGTGACCTCTTGGTTCATGGGTCAACACTCAACTACTGAGCCATTAGGCGGGGCCTAATTAGTCTTTTTGATAAGTGGGTAAGCATTCTAACAGTTAAAAAAATTTTTTTTTAATGGGGTAAACAGTCCTGGAAATTCAGAACAATAAAATATTAGAGATAGAGGGACACTCGAACCTATGAATCCAACCTCCTTTGTTCAGAGCTGAGGAGATGGGGTTTTAGAGAAGAAAAGGTCCTATAACTAACACCTGGGGAAACCTGGGACCCTGAACAAGGTTTTCTGACTCCCAATCTCGTGCTCCCTCTACCTCTTGATCAATTTACAACCTGGAGCAGGAAATTTGACTATCCTTCTAATCTCCTCCCAACTTGTGCAGCTACAAAAATAGATACAATCTGGAAGCCCAGCCATGCCAAATATTGTGGCAGACTTCCCAGCCTCACTCTCCTCCTCCCCCAGCTGATGGGAAGTTGAAGCTCCATAACGCTCTTGCTAGAAATATAAAAATTATTTCCCTTTTATTCTTCCTTAGATTTAAATCCCCCTGCCCAACTAGATTCAATGCCCATTCAGGATGCTCTATCCAAAGAGGAGGGATCAGATAGGTCATCAGATAAACAGAGTCCCCTATTTTAGATTCTACAGATTTGAAAGTATGAGACAATTGTGAATATTGGTATTTTTAAAAAGGCCTAGACCGATGATAAAGAAAAAACATGAAAGCTTCAAGGAAAACCTAACATGGCTTCATGAGGTCTTTCTACGGAGAGGAAATGTTGAAAAGAGAGACACAGAAAAGATTGCATTTATTAAAAAATTTATTTCAAATGCTGGCTGAACCCTATGAGAGAAGCATCACAGAAACAAAGACAAGAGCATTTGAACATAGAAACTAAATTCAAGAAATTGTTTTTCTTCATGCTGGTACTTGGCAGAATACTGGAAATAGTACATGGAGACATACTCACAAGAATGCCCATTGCAGCATTATTTGTAATAGAAAGAAATGGAAATAATCTAAGTCTCCCTTTATAGAAGGCTGGTTAGAATAAATTACAGTGCATCTATATTATGGGATATCATGCAGTTGTTTCAAAACAGATGGTTAAGCTATATGTCCTGACAGAATGGTGTCCAATATACATTAAGATCCTAAGTGGTAAACAAGCAAATAAAAAGCCTATCTAATAAAAGAGCAATATGCAAATTGACCATACCTCCGCTACACCCACAAGCCATGCCCACCAACCAATCAGGAGCGAGTATGCAAATTAACCCAACCAAGATGGCTGCGGCCGTGGAGCAAACAGGAGGCTTGGGTTTCCCCGAGCAATGGAGGAAGCCAAGCTTCCCGCACACCCTGGCCAGCCCTGGACTCTGCTCAAGGCTACAAAGTTTCAATTATAGAAGATAAATAAATCCCAACAAAAATGGCTGCGGCCACAGAGCGAGCAGAAGGCTTGGGTTTCCCCAGCAATGGAGGAAGTAAAGCTTTCCATCCGCCCTAGCCTGCCCTGGCCTCCTCTCAAGGCTACAAAGTTTCAATTATAGAAGATAAATAAATCCCAGATACCAGGGCCTCCGCTTGGGTCGCTGGGGGGTGTGGCCAGTCTGCAAACCACCATGAATTTTACGGTCTATATTTTTTAAAAAAATATATAAAAAATCTTGCCTTGACATCCTAATCTCTATAATAAAAATAATAACAATAGTAATTATAAATAATAATACAAGATACAAAAATAAATGCTAGCTCCTCAGTTCAACAACTTACAATTGAAAAGAGTTAAAATATCTGGATGGACGTACAACTCATATCATCATCTGGCCCCTGCCTGCCTACCCAATTTCATCTCTGGTCACTGCTCTTTCCTCTCATTCCTCATTCCTAGTCCTAAATATACCAGGTTGTTTCTTGCTTTTGTTCCTTTACACAAATTCTTAACTGATAATGTCTTTGCCCCACCACCTCCCTACATCACCCTTGAAAACCCTTCAGCCTTCAAAACCCAGCCCAGCCATCATCAGCTCCCTGACTCCTCATAGAAAGTATGCTTATTTCCATTGCCACCCTCGTGATGTGGGACTGTGATTAAGAATCAATGTGTCATCATCTAATAACCTGAACTCCTAAAGGATGGATACTGGTTCTTTTTATTCATTTCTGAATCCCCACAACTCAGTACAATTTGGTTACACAGTCTAGCATAATCAATAAATATTTTTAGACTTTAAACAATTTTAAATGACTTTTTTTTTCTGATTAGGCAAACGAAATCCCTAATTATGTGTTTGAAGGAGGGCGCATATTTTTCCAAAAAATTTTTTCCCTAACGATACAATCAGTTTTCCCTTTTCCAGCAATTTTGTTAGTATTTTGGAGCAATTTCATATAGAAGCAATCAGCAGTAATCCATTGTATAGTGTGTTTTGCAAGAAGCATTCCCAACATCTCACATTGGCTCCTTTTCCTCTAGTTTTCGGGTTCTGCTGTAAATAAGCTTGCGATACCTGATGCAGTGGTCAGTTCCTAATTCTTCCCTGCAGCCCCTTATACTTAAGAAGACTGAAGTATATTTTATTTCAGCTGGGACTTATCCTGACGCATCCAAAAGCAAAGGGAGAAATTTTGGCAGGCCACAAAGACTCTTTGAAAGGACTGTGATACATTGCTGCAGGAAACTTAAACTGTTGCTTAGAGTAACACCCATGTGCCTTCCCCAAATACTCAGAGATCTGAGGGATTGGAGGAAAGGATTTCCCACCCCTGTATTCTGTGTTCACCAAAGCTGATCTCATTCCCTGGCTCTGGTAATGGAATAGGTCAAAGACATCTGGCTGTTGCAGGCTGGGATTTTGGCGATGGCTGGGATGCGCCCTAGCGTCTGATGAGATTGCACTAGCCTGGGTCTCCACGGAGAGCCGCCAGCCTTGTCACACTTGCCTGGGTCAAGGCAAGTCAAGGGTCTGGTTGGAGCTGAGTATTCAGTCAGACCATTCTACAAGAATGTGAACAATGACAAGGTCAAGGCCAAGGGCTTGGGAACATGGCCCAGGAGCCTTGGCAACATCACTCAACACAATACCTTAGAAGAAGAATGGTGTAGGAAACATGAGCTGTCATCTCTCTAATCCTCAGTTTCCCTATTTGTTAAAGATTGAGGATTAGAACTAGTGAATTCTAAGGCTCCCTTTCCAACTCCAGCTTAGGTAAAATGGCTTGGTCACATACAAGGCCGGAACAGAGGAACAGAGGGCAAGCAGCTCAGAGTTCATGCTGAACTAGGACTTCGTTCTGAGCTGTAGAGGACACAGGTCAGAGTAGCCCCTATAGATTCCTGGATGGCTCCTGAAGCTCCCTAAAGGCCACAGAAAGCTGTCTCCTAGACTGGCCAGATGTCCCAGGCTAGCTGACAATTATTCTATTTGCTCAGGGGATATTTGACCAAGGAAAGTTCTGCTGAGGCCCCTGGAGCAGCCCATGGGCAATCCATGAGGTCTCAGCATCCCAAGCTGGACATTTCTTAGCCCACCTTTCCCACCCCACGCTGGCCCCAGGTTTGGCACAGCCCCTCCACCTTCTTTTAAGCACCTTCCCTCCTATTTCCCATCCACCTGCAATGGGTACTTCATTAGGAAACAGCATATTTGGTGGCAATACAGCCACTTCAGAGTCTGAGCTCTGGATTTGAGTCTCAGGCCTGACTACTAGGTACTTATGTGGCCTTGGGTAGGTTATTTTTCCCTACCTCCACTTCAGTGTTCTTCATCTATGAAGTGGGAGTTATATCACCCACCTCCAGTGATGTTTCCATGATTCAAATCAGATCACTAAATAGCTGTGCTCCGTAAACTGAAGTACTAGATAAACCTAAGCCATTAGCTACGTCAAATTATTTTGGGAAGTTGTTGGGATCTAAATGATGCATAAATAAAACCAGAGCTGGAGAGAAAACCTCTCTGTACCCCGTGCAGACTTGCTGTCTCCTATCCGTCATCTGGCGGTCCCCCCAACCCTCCCCTCCAGCCTTCCGGGCTTGGCTGTGGGGCCAGCCAGCCGCTAACAGGATGGCTCACTGCTCAATCCAGACAGTCCCCAGGGCTGGAGGCTTGTGCCTGTCAGCCTATCAGTTGGCATGCTGACAGACAAGGAATCTGGCCAATAAATGTCTAATCAGGAAGGTACCAATTCTCAAACCCGGCAGTTCAGCATAGTGATTCCAGTAGCAGACTGTACTAAGAGCCAGAGGTCTGGTGGGCCACACACCTTGGAACTCCAGGGCCACGGACTATTATGGAAGGGTGGAGGATCTGGAAAACACACACACCTGCATTCCTTGTGCAGGAGACAGTGTGCAGCAGGGGAAAATGCCTACACTTTCTCCAAACACTCAAATACCAAGCTCAGCTCTGCAGTTTATTGACTATATAGCCTTAACTTCTCTAAGCCTTGGTTTTCTCATCATACAGTGGGTATTACAATAATCATTTAATCCTAATAGCTAATATCTTGTGCCAGACACTGTTGTTCTATGTCTTCTGTGGGTGTAACACATGTAATCTGCTTCTCAGGATCCTTCTCAGGCAACTGCATAAAGTACCTGATAGGCTAATAGGCACTGGACAAGAATGAGCCTTCTCTCTGCACCCTTCTGCCCCATAAAATTTGACTGCTCTAATGCAGCCAATTTTCTTTCCTTTATCTACTTACCAGCTGTGTAGCCCTGGGCAAGTTACTTAACCACTCTGAGCCTCACTTTTTTTCATAAGGTAAAACAAGGAGTAATGACCTCACAGAGTTGTAGGAATGAAATGAGATGAAGACAAAGTGCTGAATGCAATGGGTAGCACACAGTAAATTCTCAATGAATATTAGTTGTTTTGATGATTATTTATAACCCCTCATATATGTGTCACATTTTTCACCTTATGAAGCCTCTCCATATCTCTTAACTCTTTGGATTTATATTCTGAATCATTATTAGAATTATTATTCCTATTTGACACACAAAGAGATGGAGGCTCAGAATGGTGGAGTGACTTATTCAAGGTCATGTGATGAACGAGAAGCAGAGATGAAACTTAAACCCAGATCTCCCCCCCCCCCCCCAGTGCTTTTTCTTTTCCAAGAAGCTGCTGAGAGTCACAGGCAACTGTGGAAGTCAACCCCTTCGAGCTGTCTCTTTGATCTGGAAAGGAGTCCCATCCGTGAAGCCAGTGGCAGTTGATGGTGGGTGAAAGTCAGGGACCCTGAGTGAGCCCAGAGTTTCCGTGGCTGCTCTATGAATGGAGGGCAACTAGAAGCCCTTGAGGATAACTTCTAGTAGGCACGTTTATGAGTTAGAGAGAAGAGGGCCATGGCTCTAGGTGGAAACAATTCCTGTTGAAGTCCTCAGACATCATAGGGTATCATAGGGTCCCACAAATTAAACACTAAACTGTAGGCACAAAGCCTCCAGATAGTTTTCTGGGGAGAAAGTCCAAAGCTTTTAATAGATTCTCAGAATTAACCCTGACCCACAGAAGGAAAAGAGCAGCTATTCTAAGCTGCCATGTAAGTTCCACACCTGAGTCACCCTCTTCCAAGTCCTGCTCCCTGGGAGTGGCTCCTATTGACCATGACCATGACCATGACCATGACCATGACCATGACCATGACCATGACCATGACCATGACCATGACCAAAGGAAACAGCCACCAGCCTCTATCTGCCTTGCCTGGTGTGATTTTTATTTTCTTCTTATATTCTTATCTGTATTTGTCAAATTTTCTTTAGCAAATAAAGAGTACCTCTAAAACAACAAATATATATATTTTAAAGTTTTAAGTTCATTATTTAACCCAAGAAACACAAGTTAACATAAGCAGGGTTTACCACTTTGCCTTAACAAATACAATTTAGTTGTGCTGTTTCTAATGAAAACCAAAACAGAGCAAATAATTAAGTTAAAAACAACAGCATCAATTTAGTGGTTTACCAATTAGCAATTCAGTCCAACATGTATGGAGTAAACGCTGAGCTCACAGAGCACCATGCTTAGTGCTCCTGGCTTAATTGGCGTCTCTGCAGCATTTGGCATATCTGGCCTCTGTCATCTCACCACCACCTTCCCTTGGTCTTGGTGAAACACACTTCTCTCACTCTCTGTGGGTTCCTTGTGCAGATTCTCATGTAGGTTTCTCTTCCTCTGCCCTCTCCTTAGATACTGGCTCTGCCCACAGGCCCCTTATTTTCTGGCTGCGGTCTCCCTGATGGTTTCATTTGCTTCCATGACTTTGGTAACCATTTATATATTAATGATACCCAAATATGTAACTCGAGTCCAGCTATCTCAAAAGAATTCTAGGCCAATAATGCCAATCTCCTCCTGGACACCTCCATCTGAAGGTCCCACAGGCATTGCAACTTAACATGTCAGAAGCTGAACTTATCCCCAATATTAACCCACCTCCAAACCATGATGTCCCTCTTGTGCCTCCTATTAGAGAATCTAAGCAAGAATCATGAATGTTTGATTTCCTTTTTCCTACTGCCATGTGCAGCAATGCTAAACATGCTGGTTCTTCCTCAGTACCTTCAGTAACTGTCAAATACCTTGGTTACTCTTTTTACATTACTCACCTGGATGATGGTACAGTCTTGTATAGGTGTCTTTGCCTCCATTCTTGCCTGCTTTGACCTATTCTTTATGTAGCAGCCAGAGTAATTTTACCAAAATGCAAACTAAATCATGTCACTCTATTGACTACAACTCTCCAGTGGCTCACCAATGCCTTCAGCATGTCTTACCTGTTCCTCTGTGTCTGACCCCTGTCTCTCTACCTTCTTCTTTAGACTCCATCTACTGCCATCTGCATTAGTTAGGATTGAGGCTCCAGCTGCTATTACAAATACACAAATATCATAGTGTCTTTAAAACAAGGTAGATGACTTCTCTCTCTCTCTCTCTCTCTCTCTCTCTCTCTCTCTCTCTCTCTCTCTCAGCAATCCAAATGTAAGCAGTACATGACTGATACAGGAACCCAACTCCTTCTACCCTGATGCTCTATTAGCCTCACTATGCAGCTCCCACCTAAAGTGATTTGACGTGATTGCTCCTGCTCTCATCATCACTTTCCTTTCCACCCAACAGTGAAGGGCTAAAGGGGCAAAGGAAGAATTCAGAAGAGGTAATACACCCAACCTCATCCCATGGCTTATAATTTAGTTGCTTGCCCACACTTGGCTTCAAGGGTAGCTATGAAATGTAGTGTTTTGCTGAGAAGCTATGTGCTAACTCATACTTGCTTCCACTTAAGTCTTTGTAACCACCAAGAAGCCTTTCTGCCCCTGTGCTTCCCCTCCTGAAGAACTTATTACACCCAATTTTAATCATCTGATTACTTATCTATTTTCCCATCTAGGCTATGAGATTCTTTAGAGCTAACACTGTATCTTGTTCATCTTTGTTTCCTTGATGCCAGACAAAATGTCTCATGCATAATAGGTTATAAATAAATGCTTGCTGGTTGGATTAATGAAAGAAAACACTAAAAATAGGATCCCAAATTGTATAAACATGGTATGAACGTAACTATGAAAAAACACAAGCAAACAATAACAACAACAGAAACCAACAACATAAAAAGAGTCCTGAATGAAAACATGTCAAAATGTTAACAGAAGTTCCTTGTAAACATCAAGATTATGAATGGTGTTGTTCTGCTTCTAACATCTCACCACCCTCTATTGTAATGGGGGAAAGGGGGTAACATTAAAAACAAAGTAGAGAAATTTTGTTCCTTTTAATTCATATGAAGATCTTTAAAAGTTTTACTTAAGAATTGACCATTGTGGAGAAACCAAGATGGCGGCATAGGTAAACACCTAAACTGCTGCCTCACACAACAATTTCAAAACTACAACTAAAAGACAAAACGGACATCATCCAGAACCACAGGAAAGCTGGCTGAGTGGAAATTCTACAACTAGAAGGAAAGAGAAAAGCACATGGAGACTCAGAGGAGCTGCAAAAGGCTGAGGTATGGAGACGCACATGCGGAAAGGACAGGTGGCTGAGTGCCTGGCTGCCTTTCACAAGCTGGAGGATGACGGAAGCTCCCGACTGCACTGAACCCCAGTTCCAGGTGAGAACCTGGGGACCCAGACTCATACGGCAGGAATCTGGACTGTCAGGAAAAGAGAAAAGCACACGGAGACTCAGGGGAGCTACAAAAGGCAGAGGTCTGGAGGCGCGCATGCGAGAGCAAGCGGAGAGGACTGACTGCTGAGTGTGCCCCTGGCTTTCTTGGGCAGGAGGGAGACGGAAGTTCCCGACTGTGCTGAACTCCAGTTCTGGGTGAGAATTTGGGAACCCAGACTCATTTGGGGAGAAACTGGACTGTCTGGCAGCGGGCGAAACTCGAGGGCGGCTTTCTCTCAGAGGTGCTTACAGCAATTACCGAGGGACACTGAGACCCAGGGGCCTCATAGGGCAGGGCTGATGGGAAGCCAAGGCTGTCTGCTCCGCCCTGAGACTCCGCCCCATCCAAACTGAGCACAGAGGCTTTTTCAATTTTGCAAGTCTTTTCTCATAAGGGTGTCTCCAGCACAGAAGTTCTCCCAGCATAGACACAGCTGATCCTCACAGCCAATTGGCCTGGAGGTCAATTCCTCCCAGTGATACCAACAACAATCAAGACTTAACTACAACAAGGCTATACACACAGTCCACAAAGGGGTGCACCAAGCGTGTCCACCTCAGGTAACTGGGGAGGCTGAGCCACTGGGCCCAATAGGACACCTAGTACACAAAGCTACTCTACCAACTCAGGGAAGCAGCCAAAATGCAGAGACAAAGAAATAGATTACAAATGAAAGAAATGGAGGAAAGCAAACGACTGGATATAGAGTTCAAAACCACGGTTATAAGGTTTTTCAAGAATTTCCTAGAAAAGGCTGATAAATTTAGCGAGACCCTTGAGGATATAAAAAAGGACCAACTAGAAATTAAACATTCACTGACTGAAATAAAAAATGTTATACAGAGACCTAACAGCAGACTAGAGGACCGCAAGAATCAAGTCAAAGATTTGAAATACAAAGAAGCAAAAAACACTCAATCTGAAAAGAAAAAAGAATCCAAAAATTTGAAGATAGTGTAAGGAGCCTCTGGGACAACTTCAAGCGCACCAACATCTGAATTATGGGGGTGCCAGAAGAAGAGAGAGAGCAAGATACTGAAAACCTATTTGAAGAAATAATGACTGAAAACTTCCCCCACCTGGTGAAAGGAATAAACTTACAAGTCCAGGAAGTGCACAGAACCCCAAACAAAAGGAATCCAAAGAGGACCACATCAAGACACATCATAATTAAAATGCCAAGAGCAAAAGACAAAGAGAGAATATTAAAAGCAGCAAGAGAAAAACAGTTAATTACCTATAAGGGAGCACCCATACGATTGTCAGCTGATTTCTCAACAGAAACTATGCAGGCCAGACGGGAGTGGCAAGAAATATTCAAAGTGATGAATAGCAAGAACCTACAACCAAGATTACTCTACCCAGCAAAGCTATCATTTCAGAATTGAAGGTCAGATAAAGAACTTCACAGATAAGAAAAAGCTAAAGGAGTTCATCACCACCAAACCAGTATTATATGAAATGCTGAAAGGTATTCTTTAAGAAGAGGAAGAAGAAGAAAAGGTAAAGATAAAAATTATGAACAACAAATACATATCTATCAACAAGTGAATCTAAAGTTCAAGTGAATTAAAAATCTGATGAACAGAATAAACTGGTGAATATAATAGAATCAGGGGCATAGAAAGGGAGTGGACTGACAATTCTCAGGGGGAAAGGGGTGTGGGGGGTGTGGGAAGAGACTGGATAAAAATCGTACACCTATGGATGAGGACAATGGGGGGGAGGTAAGGGCAGAGGGTGGGGTGGGAACCGAGTGGAGGGGAGCTATGGGGGGAAAAAAGAGGAACAATTGTAATAATCTGAACAATAAAGATTTATTAAATTTAAAAAAAAGAATTGACCATTGCATTGTTTTTGAGCTATTGTTCTTTCAAAACAACAAGGAGCCACTGGAATAAACATTTTTTAGGTTAATATTTAGAGTGATTACTAGGTGCAGCCTGGTCATTTCATAGATGGGAAAATCGAGGTCCAGAGAGAAGATGGGCCTCCATGTTTAATTATTATTATAATTATTATTGTGGTATGAACATATAACATGAGATCTACCCTCTTTGTTCTGGGCTCTCTATTCTGTTCCATTAGTCTATATATATGTTTTTTATGCCAGTATATTACTGTTTTAATTACTTTACAATATATTTTGAAATCAGGAAGTGTGATAGTGTGATGCCTCCAGCTTTGTTCTTCTTTCACAGGGTTGCTTTGCCTATTTGGTGTCTTTTGTGGTTTTTATTTCTGAAAAAAACTGTCACTGGGATTTTGATAGGGATTTTATGAAATCTGTAGATCACTTTGGTTAGTATGGACATTTTAACAATATTGAGTCTTCAAACTATGAATACGGGATGTCTTCCCATTTACTTTTGTCTTTAATTTCTTTCATCAATGTTTTATAGTTTCCAGTGTATAAGTCTTTCACTTCCTTGGTAACATTTATTCCTAAGTATTTTATTCTTTTTGCTGCTGTAGTAAATGGGATTGTTTTCTTAATTTTCTTTTCAGATAATTTGTTGTTAGTATATAAAATGAAACTGATTCTTATACGTTGATTTTGCATCCTGCAACTTTATTGAATCCATTTATTAGTTTGAATTAATTAGCTTGTGGCTCTGGATGTATTAGGCTTGGTTTCATTTTTTTTTTTTAAGGAATGCCTTTGATAGGTATTTTTCATTTTAATTGTTCTCATTTTCAACCATGATGAACCGTCAGTCTAGAAACAATGCATCCCACTGTGTGCACAGCTCAAATTGGCTCATTGGCCGGCACATTGGATATAAATGATGAAACCAGTCCTAGTGGCCCATTCTAGATGCCACCATATCATAGCATCCCCAGACAAAGCCATTTGTCGGCAGCTCTTCTAGGAAGAGGACTCTGGCAGAGCCCATCAAAATAAAAGACGAGGCTGCCAAATGTGTTTCTTTTTCTTGATATGCGTGTGGAGGCCATTTTGTAGTGATTAAAATACATATGTGAGTTTATTCTTCTTTCCATTTAACTCTTTACCCATTGGTTATGTGGGCAGCTAGAGGGCACAGAAGGGTGAGTAATTTTTTATGGACTTTAAAATCAAACAAATTCAAGGGGAATTGGAGACTTGTCTCTCTATCTCTCTTTTGTGTGCCATGCTCTGAGAGATTAGACTCCTTTCTCAGCATAAATACACGAGCATGCCTAGTTTGGCATCTTTGCTCACAGCTTCTCCTGTTCCTTGAATTATCTCTCCCAACCCCCATATCCAATGGTTCTACCTCCTCCAGGAAGCTTTCCTGATCTTCCTGGCTCTCTAGTCTCACCTGCCTCAGAACTCCTAGTTTATGGTCTATATATGTGTACTAATTCTTTTGCACTTCCCATATACACCTTAGACTGTGATAAAATTTTTCATGTGAATCTGCTATGTTTCCCAAGATCATGGCTTTCCTGAATCAAGGGCCATATCTAATTCAACTCACTTTATTCAATGACTTGCCCTCGCTAAGCTCTCAGGAAATTCTGATTGAATCAATAAGATCATCCAAGATCCAACCCTTGAGAGCAGCTTTACTCTGGGGTTTGAGCCAAGATTCCCTTCCCAGCTAACCCAGAGCTTCCAGCTTTCATTCATAGATCTTTTGAACCAAGTTGTCCATTTAGGCCTTCAGCTTGAGGGAAAATGGAAATAAAAAAGTGTGGAACTGGTGAGGAGGAGTCCCGGGTGCATGTCCAATTTCATCCACTGCTAATTGAATGAGTCATTTCATATTTTCCAAAAAGAGGGATTTTTTCCCAAATGCAAAATAGTTGTTGTTGTACTTCACAAGTTGTTGTAAGGATTCAATATAGTAGTACACACACAAAAAGCTTGCAGGCAGGCTAAAACACGAAAAGGCAACTTTGTGCTTTTGTGCGTATTACTTTTCCTTCTCCACTTACAGCCATCACTATTTTTCTCTTTCCTTTCCATCCATGTCTGACCTATTCACAATGTTGCTATTCACCCTAGCATAAGATGTTCTTGCCAGAGCAAAGAGCAGTCTTCAGAAGTTCAAATTTCGTAACTGTAAATGAATCATCCAAGAATACCAGGGTCAGGTTTCTACATAGGGGCTCCAGAAATAGCAATAAATATCAAATGGCCCCTCTATTTTTGTAGAGAGTCAATATAGTCTGGAGAGATTCATTTGAGTAGCAGGAAGGTCCAATGACAATAAAAGGGATGTGTAAATGGAATTGTTACAAATTACACTGGGCATCCTGTGCAAAGGCCCAGTGTCCAGCTCCCTTTGTTTATAATGCTGCCAGCACATCAGCATTCTACATTTGCCTATGGTTGAGGCCACTTGGGGGAACCTCAGAACATTTCTGCGGCCGTGTGTGTGTGTGTGTGTGTGTGTGTGTGTGTGTGTGTGTGTAGTAGGGCCTGGTCATCTAAATACAGCATGGATCCTTCACCTTTCCATGATTTCTATATGTAGAATTTATACAATGTGAGTGTTCATCTTTTCTCTTGATGCTAGACTTGGGGGAGGGGAGTGGCTCATACATGAGTCAAAGAGAAATATCATTGGTGCCAAAATGGGAGGAGGGCCAGATTCATGTGAGGCTCTTGGGGGCTCTTATATAATGGATTATGCCCAAAGGCCAGAAGAAGAAAGTATTATTGGGTGAGACTTTAGAAGACAAACACTTCTGAATTGGGGGCAAAGGTCACAGTGACAGGTTGTTTATTCTGTCTCTTCTGCAAATACATTTCCTATGGGATGGGGGTTGTTATGGTGATGGAGGTGGGGTGGGACTGAACTTAGAAGGAAAGAGGACATTTTGCTATTGGTCATGGCTTCTCTGCTCTCCTGCCATCTTCATGTCTCCATTCCCAACCACAGTCAAGTCAACCTTTACCAGCCATGGGCCTTCTACCTTAAAGCCACTGCAACCCTTCCCCCACACATCTCTACCCAGTAGTAGCTCACTCTCAGGTGCTTCTTCTCTAATGGGTTCCTTTCAGACTTGACTTCTCTCCTATGCACTGGAGGCCCAAGGCAAGGGAGGCACCCACAGTTCCTGAGACACTGCCCTTGCTTAGACATCTGAGCGCCAGGTCCTCCTTTCGGAAAGAGAAAGCTGGACGTAGCATAAACATACTCTCTATGATATGTGCATAATGTCCTGTAAGATTATCTCATTGGATTAGAGCTCAGTCTGACCCTTTGGAAGAATATACTTTCTTTGTCACTAAATGAGGAGCTCCGTTGTCTTTAGCTAAGGGTTGAACTACACATTGTTTACTCAGCTAGAAGACATCTTTGTGAGAAAGAGCTTGGAGCTGAAATTGGCTGTGGGCTCAGCAAGGGTGCGCAGTGCGACATGACCGCTTAGCAAGCCTATGGCATCTTGGGCAGCCTTGGTAAATGAGAGGAATTCAAATGAATGGGAAGGAAAAGGGCAGCCCCATTCTACCCTGTGCTGGTAAGTCCATAGCTGGATTACCCTTCTTCCTATGACAAATCCCTTCACAGAAGACAAATCATCTGAGTCCATAGTAGGAAGAGGAGCAGGGTAGACAAAGAGTCAGATATATAACAGATCTGAAGAAAGTGGACATCTTTAACTGGTGGAGATAAAGGCATTTGAGGCTCTTGGAAGAGTTGTCTCCAACTACCTGGAAGGCTGTCATTTGGAAATAAGATCAAACACGCTCTATGTGAAAACTAAACCAATGGCTGAAGATAAGTTCCTTTAGGCTCAATGTTAAGTACATCTTTTCTAACAGAGCTGGCTGTCAGTGGAAGAGGCTGCCTTGTGAAGGGAAGAGCCCCCACCAGTGGGAGCATTCAAACAGAGGTCCAAAACAAACTATTAACCCTTTGCACTCGCTTGCTTTTTTCTCGATTCCTTTATTCTAATGCTAACCGTGTCGAGTCACACTCGACATCCGAGTGCAAAAGGTTAAGAACATGGTCTCAGAGATTCTAAATTGTGGGACTCAAACTTGATGACCTCTGATGGCCTTCTCAATTCCACAAAGTGTCAATGCCAAAAGGGAGCCCAGAACCTAATTCCAAAGAGCAGCCCTTTCTCCACCTCCCTTTCAGTTCCCAGCACACTAATTTTCTCTCCACCGGTGCTAGTAGGAAGCAGGACTCCATGAGAGCTGGTAAGTGAGACAAGGCTCTGCCCAACCCTCTCAGCAGGACTGGCAATTAGCTGGACTCCAGCCCCCCAGGACTCACAAGCTCTCAGCAGGTCTCAATACTCCACCAGAGCTTATTCAGAACCCAGGGAAGGAGGTAGCCACAGGTAGCAGGGGCTTAATTCTGAACCCACGCTAACCAAACATTAACATTTGCATTTAAAATCAGGAGCAGAAAAAAAGAGCAATGAAAACTCTACTCAATTAAAGCTGTCTGCAAATGCAAATATGCCTGACAGAAGAGAAAGGGGCTCTCTAGTGGCCACCCCTCTCTGCTGACATTTGTGACCAGATAGGAGAGGGTATTATATACATATGTAGGAAGAAGAAATTAGACCGGAGAGAGGAGGGTGAGTGGAGGATGAGGAGGGACAGAACATAATTTTGATCTATACCATGAAACCTATAATTTCACTTTGACATGAAAATTGGCTCTGGAGCTAATTAGCTTTCTAATATCATTTGCTGCCATAGAAAAGATACAGTTTATGAATTTATGAACCTACCTGAAAAAAGAAAAATGGAAGTGTTAGTTTGCAAGAGGGTATTAGCTGATTCAAATTACAGGGGCCACTTCAGGGGTTAAGCCTATCCTGCCTTTGAACCCCGAAGAGCCTCCAGAGCAGGCCTCCTGCGATGCTGTGCACCATCAACCCTGTGGCTGGCTTGGCCTCTCTGAGTGAGCCTTCCAGTATCTGGAAAACCCTGCTGGAAAGGGTATCCTCATACTATGCTGACTCTCTCCTCCACAGCTCCCCACCACTTGTCCTAATGGTGTCCTCTGGAGCCACTGAGCACAAGACTCACCTGCTGTGACTTGGAATAATTTATGAATCTGGCCATGAGTCCACTTGGCAGTTGGTCAGGTTACCCTATCAAGCATCCTTCCTTCACCTCTCTGGACTGCTCTAGTCCCCTTGGCCTTCCCTACCAAGCTCAATATGACCCACTTAGAAACTCAGCCTGGCCTTGGGCAATTTTTCCTTCATTTTAATTTTCTTTAAAATATAATCATAGGATGTCATCAAGATGGCAGAATAGGAGGTTGTAACCCTCACAACTCCCACAGAAGCACTGGTTTTTAACAACCACTCATGGATGAGAGTACCTTTATTGACGTCCGGCAGTATAGCTGAGAGGTTCCAGGTGGAGCTAAATATCCTAGAGCAGATGCACTGGAGAGCAGTGTCACTTTACCTCTGCCAACCCTCCCCCAAGGTGGAACAATAGTGTGATGCCTGCAGCTTTGTTCTCATGCAGGATGGTTTTGGTTATTCCAGGTCTTTGCAGCTCGCTGATTTCCACTTTCATTAGCTCCATGAATTCTCCCCTTCCCTAGGGTGTAAGCGAGCCGCACAGAGATTGAGTGGCCTGCCCCCTGTCCACACCTGGCAATTGGTGGTTCTGGGGTTGGGACCCAGACTCTGTTCCATTCTCTCTATACCACAGTGCACTGACATACACCTACCTGCTAACTATTTTGTCTTATTGTCCCTAAAATTGTTTTCTTTGTATTAACCAACTTTCAGGATTATTACGCCTTTCATAAAATACAACCAAAAAGATTTAACAAGTGAGATGACACAGAGCGGGTGTTGAATGCCTGCCAGTAATTAAACTTATTTTTAAGGCCCTTTTCCATCAGCCCCTAAACATGATGCAATTGCATTCTAAGGCTTCTTACATGCAGATAAATACCAGCTCCCAGCCACATGTAACCACCAGGCTCTGGGTCCAGACCACCACAGTCCAAAACTCCTGGGGATGGGAATCCTTCAAAGAAGGTCCTACCCAGCTCCCCTTCCACACCAAGCTCTCCCCTCACAGGTCCCTTCCAGCTTTGACTACAACTCCCACACTGACCCCTAAGTTCCTAGGTCAGAAATCTCCTGGGCTGGGGCCCACGAACGGTTCCTCTTCAGCCTCCCCAACCATGTTTGAGCTCCAGGCCACCTGTTAACTATAATCAGACCCTACTTCTTACCAGATTTCTTGATACCCACGGTTTGTAATGAGCTCAGCCCCAGATAAAATACTGTAAAAATAAAGAATAATATAATCTATTTATCTAGTAAAGTCCACAGTACATGGAGCCTCCTGAGTACAGTGGGTCCTCAGTAAAAACCATTAATTAAGCTGAATTTAAAAACATATCTAGTTAACACCCTCTTTCCAAATATCACTATGAATTAGAGTTCCTTAAATGATTACCTTCACTAGTTGTAAGAAATTTATTTAGAGATGTCTTAAAAAACAAACTTGAAGAAGAATCAAGCAATGCTCCCTGATACTGAAATTGCTCAACTTCTCATCCTATCTAATAAAGAGGGAATATGCAAATTGACCCTCACGTCCTCACAAAGATGGTGGCGCCCACAGCCAATAAGGAGGGAATATGCTAATTGACTGCCAAGCCCTCAAATATGGCGGCTCCCACAGCCACAAGATGGTGGTGCCCAGTCCCCTCAGCCTCGCCAGAGCAGCAAGTGCACTGCACGGCTGCCCCCTCCCCCCGCCTCCCCCCTACCCCCCCGCTCCAGGTAGGTCCGGCCACTCTGCGTGCCTGCCTCCAGAGTTCCCCAGTCCCCTCAGCCCCCCAGCCGCCCAGGACTGGCTCAAGGCACAGGCAAGCCTTGGATGGCAGCTGCCCAGCCGCCCAGGGCTGCCCGAGGCTCAGGTAACCAGGGCCAGCTGAGGCTTATGCTGCTGGCAGTGGCAGCAGCAGAGGTGTGATGGGGGTGTCGCTTTCCCCTGATTGCCAGGTCGCCTCCCACCCCTGAGGGCTCCCAGACTGTGAGAGGGGGGCAGGCTGGGCTGAGGGACCCCCCCCCCCCCCAGTGCATGAATTTTCATGCACCAAGACTCTAGTAGAATATAAAAAGAAAATTTACTTTTAAAATATTCTCTTGCAGGTTATGGGGCTTAGGAAACTGATTGCAACTGCTACTTGGCTACATCTATAAAAGGTCTGTGATATTCAATAATAGTATTCTCAAAGAAAAACTAACATCTTTAGGATACAATTCATGAATATTACTCATAGCAGCTTATGGAATCCGATCAAAAACACAGCCAAGGGACCAATGCCTGGTGAGTATCCAGAAATAGCCAGACCTGGCTGTCTGGTCAGAGGCCTCAGCAGTCCAACCAAGGAGTGGAATGGGACTCAGGGGGCATGTGAGTAAATGCTTCCCACAGTACCCCGAAGGTGGCCATCTGGCTCAAGTGCCCCCCAGATTCAATGTCTTCATTCCCAATAGTGCCCTTAAGAAAAAGTCAGCCTTATTTATTGTAATAAGAGTGCATCCAGTTTTGATGCTCTCATGCCTTATTTAAGAATGCATCCCTTCTTTCTGTTTTTATAGACTCTATAGCACTTTTATAGTTGAGCTTCACCCATATTTTGGTAATGATTTCTGTTTTTCAAAACTTGTGCTGAACTCCTGTTTTCTTCTTAAATGATTAAGAGTCCCTGTTGTCCAGGGAGCTGCCTTTTTTTCTTTCTTTCTTTCTTTCTTTTTTCCTGCCCATGCATTGTTAAACCCTGCAATTCCCTTCTTTAGTCTCTCTGAAGTGGGTCTCACCTGAAATAGACTTGCTACTCTGTTCTCTAGATGGGTCCTCCATTCATTTTTCCATGCATCTCCTACCCAGCTTCTCATTTCTTCTGTGGACTTCCAACTCAGCCCGGACATCTGAGCCATTCTGGCAGCCTGCTTCAGAAGGAACTCCTTTGTCCCAGCTGTTTGTTTGCTGTGCCTGGTGTTTAGCCTTAATGATTTTGTTTGCTTGTTTTATCTCAGTGTTGTTGTTGCTGTTTTTTCACTTTCCCCATCTCCTCTTGACGAGCATCATCTTGATTTTCCCGTTGGTCACTAAACCCCTTCAGAATATAATGGAAAGGAAATAAGGTGGGAAGGATGGCTTTAGAAAACTTGAATGCAAACTGCACTGCTAACAAACTGTGTGACCTAAGGAAAGTCGCATAGTATCTCTGAGCCTCCATTTGCCGTTTTGTAAAAGCGAGTTTATCTTCCCAGGATTGGAGCAAGATAAAAGGGAATGATAAAAGGGAAGGAGCTCCACAAATCACAAAGAATTGTCCAGTAGAAAGATGTTTACATTCCTGCTTTCATCTGGGCAGCTGTTAGCATAAATTTTGAGATGTGATGGGCAGGGGTTTGAATTCTGCCATCAACCCTTACTAGCTGTGTGGTTCTGGGCACGATCAGCTGCCTCCTGTACACACCCGACCAGGAATCATACCCACAGCCTTGTGGTGTATGGGACAACACTCCAACCAACTGAGCCACCTGGCCAGAGAGAGCCCCTGGGTATGTCTTTTAACTTTTGTGAGTCTCCGTGTTCTCACCTAGAAAATGAAGACACTAACACCTCACAGAGACACTCAGTAGATAATCGTTATGATAATGATTACATTATAGGAATTCAGAGAGCTTGTTTAAGGAGCATCTAGTTTTACTGCTGCTTTCACTGGGATTGTTAACACTTCCTAATAACTTGTTAACCAAGTCCTAAGGCTTTCTGGGGCCCCCAAGCTATTCACAGGCCCAAGGAGGGAAACCCTTCACAGTCCCCTGGATGACCTACATTCTAGGACATCTACCAAGATAATCCCCTTTCTCATACCATGCTCCATATCTCCGGAAAATGGAAATAATAAAAACATAACTCTTGGATGAATTCCAAACTAAACCACTCACTGTTTCCCCAAATAAGCCCCTTATATTCTTGCCTAAATCCTAGTCTTTGTCCAACTCTCATGCTCTCTCTCTTCCCCCAGTGTTCAGAGTTCTTGGTTAACACATCTCATGTTCTCTGCCTAGATGGCAGAGACTCCGCTACTGTCTCATTGGGGAGTTCAGAGTGGGGCCTAAGGGGAAGAGAGGGTAGGGATGGTGGAACCAGTGACTGATACAGGAAAAGAAAGAGCAATTGCTGAAGTCAGGGAAAATCCGAATATGAGGACAACCCCATGTTCAGACAGGATTTTCATGAAGGGAAAATGCAGTGTAGTGTAGAAACCACACGAGAGAAGAGCTTTGGAGAGTCTTTGCCCCGATAGAAAATATCCTCACAGGGCTTTCAATATACAATGTTCTAGAAATCCATGATTAAAATCCATAAATAACAAGAAGCTAGATGTGAATGTAGAATTAACATTAGTGTTCAACCTGTGCAGGGATGATCATCACCTATTAGGCAAACTGGAGAGTCTCAGAACAGCAGAGATGTTCAAGGCATGCCAGAGGGCTCCCCTCCTCCGGGGAGTTTCGGTGTGTTTAACATTCCTTTTCCCTGCAGTATCCTGTGTATTATGATTGTCCTCTTATGGGGCTCCTCGGAGACAAAGCTGAGTCTGATTCCTGCCTGTCCTCTTGGTACCCGGCAGAGGCTTAGCCACAGAGTCCTTCTCCATCCCTGGGTGCTGGACCATGACTCCTCACACCTGAATGAGCCCTCCACACTCAGTCACAGAGTTTTCATTCTGAGATCAGCATGCTTCCAGTGCAATACAATCATCATGCTAGCTGAGAGGCCTCCATGAATATATGCTGACTGAGACCTGCCCACCTCCTCATCCCCTCTTCTTTTGCCTGTCTAATCCTGTCAATCCTTCCTGTAGCCCCCCAATTTTTGAGATAGACTCTACTTGAGGCTGTTGGTCTATTACATGCTTACTGACTTGCATGGTCAATGCTATCACTTTTAATACTACTCTATAAAAAGTAGTTGATACCAATGGTTCCATCCAGGGGGCTTCTATCCCACACAGTTACTGAGAAACTGCTCCATCTGACTCCTGGAGTACAGTGCTAAGTGAGACAGGCAAGATTTCTGCTCTCATGGATTTCACATTTGAATGGTTCTCAAACCAGGCTTTTTTAGAAATAATGAATTCTTGGGACCCACCCTAAACATACTGAATCCACCCAACATTTGGAAACCAAATGTTCTCAACTACTTCACCTGCCATTTACCCTATAATCCACAGGAATGGTTTCCCCTCACCACTTCACAGAAGTGGTTCTTGTTAACATCGCCAGTGAACTCCTGATAGCTAAGTCAATGGATTAGTCCTCCCTTCATCTTACTTTCTCCCTTTGTGGCATGATGTATACAATTGGCCTCACTCTACTTCTTAGAATCCACCTCCCTTGGCTTTTGACAAT
Source organism: Cnephaeus nilssonii (assembly GCF_951640355.1). Classification (NCBI taxonomy): domain Eukaryota; kingdom Metazoa; phylum Chordata; class Mammalia; order Chiroptera; family Vespertilionidae; genus Cnephaeus; species Cnephaeus nilssonii. The sequence continues at coordinate 25,567,182 of NC_137085.1, read as the reverse complement.
GTTCTCTTCCTACCTTCACTCTGGTTGCTCCCTCTCAGTGTCCCCATGTTAATCCTCTTCCTTTCCCACTTGATCAATGCTGGTGTTGCTCAGCATTCTGGCTTCAGTCATCCCTTCTCACTCTCCAAAATGTCACTGGGTGATTTTCTCCATAACTCTGGTAGTCTATGTCAGTAACTTGTGACCCTGTATACCAGACAACTTTCCCCAAGATCAGTAGCACTCTGTAGCATACAACACTCAATAAACCCAAAGATGTAACTCATTAATTCCTGAAGGATATGTTCATTAAGCTCTGGACTACCATCTGGGATTACCTCTGATTATAATTAAACCCATGAAGTAATTTAATTCAAACTACATGGTGAACTTCTTCTTTATGTCTGTGCTCTCACATAATTGAGGATACTTTATTGAGAATATAATACAAAATAACCAATTGAAAAATTGATTTGCATCTGGTTTCTCAGGAAAAAAAAAAAAAAAAAAAGGAAAATGTTAGCTTTTCCTGCCCCAAAAAGTTAGCTAGACTTTTGTTTTAGAGAAATCACCAGATGAGAGTGGGCTCTTTCAAAGATGAGTGCTAAACAATATTTTTGTGTTTTTAATTCTGAGCCTGAGAGGGAAGAGGGGATGAAAGCTGTTTATTGAAGGCTGAAGGGAAAGGAAGGACAGGGAAAAAGACAAGGGTGGCATTAATATGACATGCTTTACATATGTGTGAACATATGTATCCTATATAATAAAAGGCTAATATGCAAATTGTCTCCTTGACCGGGAGTTCGACCAGGGAGCCGGGCCGGCTGGCCAACTGCCCATGGCCCCTCCCCCCGGCCAGCCCCGCCCCGATTGGCCCCCCCAACCCTGATCAGGGTGAACTGGCTGGACCCCACCTGTGCACGAATTTGTGCACCAGGCCTCTAGTATAGTATATGCATATATATGTATATATACATACTATATATGACAATATATGGAGATTGAATGTATAAAATGAAGTAGTAGTACCTACCCCATGTGATTATTATGAAAAGTAAGTTAACTAATGTAAATAAAACACTGAGCACATATCTGGTTCTCAGTAAGGGTGCATTAATGTTAGTGCCCTTCCACTCTCTCCAAAATCCTACTTGCTTAAGCAAATACAAAAAATTTCTACTTAAGTCAGACCCAATTGTTAAGCATAACCATAGGCCAGAGGGTGGGTAACTGCACTCTTGAAACTTTAAATGTTGTACAAATATGCATATGTTTCTTTTTCTGAGGATAGAAGCCATAATTTTCATGAGATTCTCAAAGGAGTCCTTGTCTCCTAAAATGTCCAGAATGCCCGGGTATTATCTGCTGCTCAACATTTCAACAATTATTACCATTCTCTCTGGTTCCCAAGCCCAACACTTTCCCATCAAGATATGCACCAGTGACAAAGATGCTCCTTTTCAAGCCTTCATTCATTTATGCATTCATTCATTCACTTGTGCAATAGGCAATCATTTGTACTGCTTCTTTATGTGGTCCATAAATTTACAAAGCGATTCTAGGGAGCTAATGTTCTATCCAGCTATTCTGTTACGGCCAAGATGGCATTAGCTTTTGTGACTCGAGGATAAGACGGCTTCTTCCTGAAAATGGCCAAGTTTGGGCCAAGTTGTAAACATTATTTACATCAACCTTAGACAGCAGCTGAGTCTGTGGTCAGGGTGCCAGTGACTATATGAGAAAATCAGGCAGCCTTAATCTCTGTAACACGTGGGAGGAAATAAAGACCACCTTGACTGATGGTTGGCTTGATATGTCTGAAGAGGATTAAGTCTGGCTGCCACAGAAATGGCTAGGGGACCAAAGTGAAGAGAGCTCGGTGAGGTATGGCCTTCAAACTTTAAACTTCTAATCTCCAAGGACCAGAGTGACTTCGTAGAGAATTCAAGAAGAACGCAATTTACTCAACATATAATAAGATCCTGAAATCCTAAGAATGTTTCCTGAGGCCAGAAAAAGGAAAGAAGTGTACTGGTGCCCACTGTGGGGTGACAAGTATCAGGCAGATGGCAAGTGCTACTTTGATAACTCACTGCTACGCAGGTATTAGAGGATTGATGACATTTGCAGGTGTTCACACCTACCCAAGCTCATCCTTGGAGAGCTTAATAGATTGAAGAAAATGGCTCAGCATATCCATGCATTCACCCAAACTAGCAAAGAGGCAAAGCCAAACCCAGAAGTAAATAGTTTAATTTCTGGAGTTTAACTTTAAATTCCATCATTGGATTTTTGAGGAGATTCTCTGACCTCCCCCCCCCCCACTCCCCTCCCACTGTTTTTCTTTCTTTAGGGGGAAATAAGCTCTTGCTGCATTTGCAAACTATAGACAGCGAACTTCCAGACTGACTTCTCAGAGGGCGAGGCAAACATGAGGGAAACAAGAAACCCAAAAGTCAGAGGCAAGTGGGAGTGTGAGGCTCTCTTTTCCCTCCATTCTCTGGGGAGTCCAATTCATTCAACACGCTCACATTCTGGTTTCATTTCCATTTTCTATAATAAGAGATGAAGATGTAATATGTCAATGTTGATGTATCAGAGAGATGATGAATTCCAGGCTAAAACACGGCGACATCTGCTTGGGAACATGATGGAAGAAATTAAGATGCTTACCATGATTATTTTCCTCCTGAGCAAATTTATAGTATCTTTGGTCTCAAGGGCAGAAATTCCAGACAGATTAGCTTTTCATCTCCTAGGTAACTCTCTGAACTGCATAGCTATAGAAATTCATTGCTTTAACACTGGGTGTCCTTATTAGGGAAATATCTTAAATTCTGTGCCAACAAAGAAACTCATTGACTACTAAGCAATAGTCATGAAAATATTTATGACATGGACTACAAACAGGTGCTCCAAATTGAATAAAAGCTGGAATTATTTCACCACTTGGACTAACTGGAAAAAAATTATTTATACCTAGCACAATATATTTTATGCTTTTAGTAAATATTGTTTCAGCGTTATGTGTCCTTATATTGTAGGAATGGCAAATTTGCTTAAGTACCAGAGGGATTAGCAAATGTGAACAGAGCTACATAAATGGTAGGTGCTAGAAGTATAGAATTGCCTACTGGTATACTACACTCATTCCTAAATTATTCAACAAGGACTTATCCATTCCCTACTACATGGTCCGTGTTAGACACTGGAGACACAAAAGTAAATATTCTATGACCCTGCCTAGTTCAAAATTTGTTTTATTTACTCTTTGCAAACACCTTAGGAAACTGTGCAGGCATAGTATGTCCATTTTATAGATTAGGAAGCTGAGGCTGGGCAAGGTCACACACCAAGAAGTGCCAAAGTCAAGACTGGCATATCCTCCTAACCTTCTTTTTTCAAGTCCAGCGCTCTGCCCACTCACTCATACACTGACATGACTGAAATGAGACATGAATGGGATTTCAATGACCCAAGGGCAACCACTCACAGTGTCTGAGGAGACCAAGGCTAGTTTTGACCCAGTATTAACATTCCAATGCATCCCATTTTTATTTTCATCCAGATGTTTAGCACCATGTAGACACAGCTGTGGTCTCAGTCAGGACTAAGTGATACTTTTCAGGAATTACTGAAATGCTCATTGCAAAACTGTTCTCTTCTAATTGTGTTATGAAGTGATCCAATGGGGGAAAGGGTTTAGGCCTTTTTGAGTCAGCTTTCTCTTCTCTCAGAACTTCAGCAACAGGAGTTAGTTGTAAAACGTTCCCCAAAATATTGCTTGGCATGAAAACCTCTTTCAATGCAAATCAGCCATTGATAAAAAGAAATTCATTAAGAGAGACACGAGTTGGGGTGAAGCTCATTAGCCATTTGGTTGCCAAGGGAGCAAAGCAGCCTGAGAAGTCAGGATTGGAGAGGAATGCCCGAGGGGGGGCGAGAGAGAGGGGGAGAAGGAATGAGGGGGGGGGGCAGGGGGAAGCTTGGCTAAGCACATGGGTTATTTGCAGTCAATAAGGGACAAAGAGGACATTTTATACCCATCTCAGGTACTATTGATTTGGTTTTTTATATTGACATAATTAGTATGTGACTATTCCAAAATAATCATGACAAAATGGAAACAAATGGAAATGATTTTAGGGTCAAAAAACCTAGCTTGAGGTTTCCCTCACCTACTAGTTGTGTGATCTTGAGCAAGTCAGTGAACTTCTCTGTATTTCCATTACCTTGTCTCTAAAATGAAGATAATAAAGCCTCAGCCGGGTAGCTCAGTTGGTTAGAGCATGGTCCCAAGGTTGCAGGTTCGAGCCCTCATCAGGGCACATATAAGGACCAACCAACGAGTGCATAAATAAGTGGAACAACAAATCAATGTCTCTCTCTCTCTCTCTCTCTCTCTCTCTCTCTCTCTCTCTCTCTCTCTCCCTCTCTCCGTCTCTCTTCCCCTCTCTCCTCTCCACTCTCTCTAAAATTAATAAATTGAATAAGGGCCCCACAAGAGTAGCATTTGGTCTTTTTTATTTATTGCCATAGCCCCACCACTTAAATTAAATTGGTACTGGGTGGACACTTTCAGAGGCTGTGTGATGCATCTCATCCCTGAGCTCATCAGGAGACCAGAGCTACCCTTTCGTTGGGGGCATACTGAATCCAGTTTGGTCCGTGGTATAATCAGACCATGCATCAGTTCACAGGTGTTCCAACTGGAGCTGAGGAATACCAAGCAGTGACTAAAGAACATGAAGATCCCGAGGATTGCAGCACAGCCAGGACAGAGGTGCCTTGAGCTCCAGCACTCCTGGGGGCTGGCAGAAACCCTCTCAGAACAACAAAGGGCCCTGGCCTCAGGAGTGCATCCCCAAGCCCAGTTCTCCTGGATCTGATTTCACCAAGGAGCTCCATGATCATGAGCCCAAGAGAGATGGCCATCCTCTAAGTCAGTGATTTTCAACCTTTTTCATTTCATGGCACACAAAAACTAATAACTAAAATTCTGCAGCACATGTAAAAGTAGTATTATATTTTGACGATCTGACCAAAAAAAAAAAAAAAGGTATAATTTTGATTCATTCACACCAGGCAGCTATTGCTGTGTTGGCTATTGTCACTTTTTAATGGACAGTCTAAGAGAAAAGAGGTCCATGCCCCTGACTAAATAGTCAGGTATTGCATGTTTTGAAAATTCTTATTGCACACCGGTTGAAAATCGCTGCCCTAAGTAAATGAGCAGAACAAGGAGAAATTTCTACTTCCATTTCTTCTCTTACTGACAAAGGTTTAATGTCATTTGTTGAGGGCCTGGTGCTAAACAATGTGCATGTGTTAACATCATTTATATTATTAAGAAATGAGATGTTATCCCTACCTGACAGGTGAGAAAACTGAAGCTCACAGGAGTTAAGTAACTTGCCCAACATTGTACAGATAGAAAACAGAAAAATCGAGATTTGAATTGAAGGGGCTCAGAACATGCCACCCCCAAACACGCCACTTTGGCATCTGGCTTCTTTTGAGCTGAAAGCACTTGACAAACAGCAGATGCGGGAAGGGCTCTCTGACCGCCTCCTTTCGACCTAGAAATCGGTTATAAAATTTTCCATGAGAAAGGTGACCTCCCTGCACCAGGAAGAGAAGATTGCTTTATCACCGAGGAGATTCAACACCAAATGGAGCTGTACAAACAAACCTACCACCATGGTCCTTACTGTCTGTTAGTTCCCCCACACAGTTCCTAGTCACTTTCCCACTATCTAGAAGTTTGTTTTTTTCCTTTGTCTTGTTACTTTTCTACAAATGTGTCATTCTTTGTTAAGAACAGGTATGTAAGCTCTCAGTCCTAAGGGCTTCTCAAGGTCTTCATTCTTTTTCAGGTGCTACTATGTGTGTGTAAAAATACTTAATAAAAGTTGTATGCTTTCCTCCTGTTCACCTGTCCTACGTCAGTTTAATTCTCAGGTCCGGCCACAGAACCTAAGAGGGAAAAGGAAAAGTGTTTCCTCTTCTATAGCCAAACTCTACAGAACATTGCTACCTCCCTAATGCATCTCAACCTAATGGAGTGTCCCTGCGGTATCCCCCAGAGGTAGGCGAGCTGAACCTCTGAGTCAGTCCCTGCAGATACTGTAGAGTGTCTAGTGCTGATCAGCAGACACATTGAGCCTGGACCATGATGGCCACCCCAAGGAGCTCTGGTGGCTGCTCCTCTGACACCCAGGAGGCTGTGTGAGGTGCGGCCTCTTCTCGGGCCCTGGGAGTGTCTTCTCAAAGGAGACTGCAGCCTATTGGCCCAGCCTGAGCTGGTATCATGGGATTTGCCCACAGAAAGGGTGAACTACAGCTTGGTTAATGGTTGTGAAACTCTGTAGGTTTCAGTTCCTAGGACTAACTCTCTAATTCTCTTGAAATCTCTTAGCTATGAAAGCCAGTCTCCAGGAAAGTGTTTTTAAATATTTTTCAAGGAGGCTGTCCTCTTGGAAAGGACATCCTGATCTCAGAGGCTTACCAGGTCCTCCAAAGTTGGCAAAGGAGATGGGCCAACGTGTGTCCACACATCTAAGGAAGGGGACACCACTGAGCCTTGATAGAGACACTTCTCTCCTGTCTGTGAGAGGCTGAGTCCTATCCCTTCTCCAAAATCCTCATGCACTCTGAAGTGTTGTCTTAACCAAAGACAGACTAAGTGAAAGTCTTCAGCAAGACATTCAGATCTCATACAAGTATCAGTTCTGTGGCACCCACCCCCCCAAACTCTCACTATGCTCAATAACCACAGTTCTCTCCAGAGCATGCTGAGAGAGAAAGCTATTTCACTGCAGATTGTTTCTTTGACATTCACGCACCAACAAGGATGGTCTCTTATGGGCCTAATTTGACTTCTTTATGTGCCAAGAGGAAACTTTCTACCTGAAGGGCAGGCATACAGATATCTGAAGAGGTCTTCAGGAGGCACTTTATAATTTCCTTGAATTTCCTCGAATGTTTGAAGAATGATGTGTATTGATTAACTGTCTCTTTCGAAATGCTTAAAGTTCTCCTATCCTTTCGTTTTTTAAAGGGAATTAACAGTGAAGAAAAAATACATACCGACTCACCCATGTTTTCTAACTACCGTATTTTCCGGTGTATAAGACAATTTTTTAACCCAGGAAAATCTTCTATACACCCAGTCGTCTTATACGCCAGAAAATACGGTAAAAGGAGTGTGGCCTAAAAATCCCATGAACTGTGATGGAGTCCCCCAGGACAGAGGAAGCCATGCGGCTATTCCTGATACACTTGGAATTGGAGCCATGGACATAAGAGAGGTGGCAGTGTCTCCATGAGACCATGTCATAATCTGAATCTGGCACTAGGATGGCCGGTGTGACTGCGCTGCGACTCAGGAGTCTAGGATTGAGATGAGGGACACATGACCTTCAGCTGCTCAGCACAAAGGGCAGTGGGCATCTGACAATACCACAGACAAAGTAGTCTGTGCCATTTAATATACAAAGCAGGGGACACCCTTAGGCCAACGTTCTGATATAGAATTCTGCTTCCAAACAATGACTTGGCACAAAAACAGTAACAAAATGTAAAGCTATGGCCAATGATATCACATAATAGCAAGACTAGCATATCAGAGGTTGTTTGTTTTTTGTATATATAGTGCCATACATGCGGGGTTTCAGAACCTTTTTCTTGCAGTCCAGGCCTTACGTGGTTACCTCAGGAGATCAACATTTTGGCATACTGACGACCCCTTGGTGGCACATGGATAAGCCATGGCACGCAGGTTGAAGCTTTGCTAGTGGAAAGAGCACTGGATTTAGAGACACAATATCTGGGCTGCATTCCTGGTCGTTGCTGCTAGCTGCATAACTTTATACAAATTACCAAATTTTCTGAGTCCTGTTGCTGCATCTATAAAATGCAAGAACTGGAAAATTCAAAGGCATTAAGATCCCCATGTACAGGTGAGGAAACTGGCCATGGAGTTAATAAGGGAAAGAACCAAGTAACATGATTCAGGTTACATTTCTAGTGTCTGTCTACACCAAGCACGTCAAACTCAAAGGCTAACACAGGCCAAATAAATGAGGCATGTGGCCCATGGGCCACAAGTTTGACATGCTTGGACTACGCCATGATCCCTGGGACAGCCTTGAGGGGAGGACAAGGAGGGTAGGGAGTGGACGTCCCAGCTGTGAGAAGCCCCGGAGGGGTGTAGCACAGGGAAAAGAATGGCAGTGGAGCTGCTGCTTACCCATCCTACACAGCCCACTCCCACCCCTGGGATCTGGCCTCATGGCTTTTAAGCCTCTGAGGACCAGGTAAGTGACGTGCCTCTCAAGTGCAAACAAAGTCCCGGTGTCCACTCAAGGGACCGGATGATTCTGAAGCCTTTGCTTTTACATTAAATGCCTTTTGCATTCAATTAATTAATTAACCCATCATGCAGTAAAAGTTTCACATTAAACTTCCTCCACTCAGTCCCATTTCCAGTTTGAGGAGGCAAAAAATAACAGCTCCTGAAACCATTTTCTCTTTTTTTCAAGCTGCCCTTTGAGGAAGTTTCAGTTACTACAAAGGAAGTAAAACAGAACCTTTGTTTGGGTCTTCTTTCCAGCTCTCCCATCACTCTTGGGTCCACCCTCAGTGCCAGCCCCACCTCCTTTCCTCTAATGGGTCTCAGCTGCAGCCTCACTTCCTCAGGGAAGCCTTCCCTGGTTTCACTTGTCAATGAACTCCCCACCCTTCCCATGCAAATCATCTGGAACCCCCCCTCTCCTCATGTCGTACACTGATGCTTGTCATCCAACCGTGGCATGTCTTCCTGAGAGGCACTGAGCTCCATGAGGACAGCGACCATGAATGCTTTGTTCACTGTTGAGCCTGCAGAGCCTAGGACAGTGTCTGACACATGTGTGTAGGTGCTGGATAAAGAGGTATTGGCTGAACCCACCCTGTTCAGTAGTTTCTCCCTCCCGCTTGAGACCTGAATCACCCACCATCATGCCCAGTGTGTGGTATTGTGTTGGGTGACATGGAGCCCAGGAACTTGTGTCCACTCTCTGAGTGAGCTGGCACTGAGACAAGAGGCAGCTGCCATTGTGGCATCTCAGAAACAAGTTTGCAATCAGGACACTCTGCTTTGAACCTCAGTTTCCTCATTTGAAAGAGGAATATAAACCCCTAATACATTTACCTTCCCAGATCTAAATTCCTAACTCTGACTTGTGAAAACCACAAGAAAATCCAAACACACATACACACACAAAAACAAACAAACACAAAAAGACCCAAAAACAAGGATCTTTAGTGAGCTAGAAACACAGTCTTAAGCTCATAAGGCAAAATTTAACTACATTTGACAAAGTAGAGTGCAGTCAGCTTGATATTTAGCCTTGAATGTGAAAACACTTCAACTAAAGTGGTTTCTTCTAGTCATTAATTCTCCCAAAAAGAAATTTACCTAAAAGTCACCTCCTTTAAAGTGTTTTGCAAATGAGAAGATATTAAAATAAGGATGCTAAAAAATAATTAGGCAATTGTTTTAGGTGGCAAGATTTTACTTTATTGACCTAGAGCCTTGAATGTCAAGTTAGAGAGTTCTACTATTCTAGAAAATATAGGAGAGATCACCAAAGGGCAGTGAGCCAGGGGTGTGCTCTCTAGAAAGGCTAACTTGGCCGCCATGAGAAGGATGGATTAGAGAAGAGACTGGAAGGCCATTGAGGAGGTCATGGTAAAGATCCAAAGGAGAGAGCTGAGGCAAAGGCAGGGCCAGGAGGGGCCGGGTGAAAGGGAAGCTCAAAGACATGGCAGATGTACAATGGCATTGACTCCTGGCTGGTGTGGGGAATCAAAAAGGGATAAAGCCTGGATTTTAACAGTCAGACAAGGGTGAAAGGAGAAGAAGGAGCAAAAGTAGGCCGGAAGATGAGCTGGGTGTTGGCAACAGTGAGGTTGATGTGACCATGGGAACCCCAACCAGTTAAATGAATTTCAATCTGCTCATTTCTGAACTTTGTTTTAGTGACAGAAATGGAAATTTCCATCTTGTACAGATCACTGATATTTTGGGTTTTCTGTCCCTTGAAATCAAACATAAACCTAACTAATGCCAATACTGGGGCTCTTTGTGGTCCTTACAACTGTAATATCCTTTGAAGAGATAACTATTCCATCCCCAGAATATTCCACAGTTTTGAAAAAAGCTGCTTCTCCTTGTAAGAGTCGCCATATTCAATCTGCCTCCAAAGCTTACAGGTTCTTCTTTAAAGACAAGCTTCAGACTTCCCAGGCTAACGTCTCCACGGATGCTCCTGTGTAGGTAATCACTCACCTGGTAAGGTACGTCTCCTCTCCATGTCACCAATGTAAACACGGCTTATGGTCTGCCAGGCACTGCCCTCACTGACAGCCTTACAACCTGCCCTGACAGTCCCTAATGCCCCACTTAATTGTCAAGATTCTCCCAAATCTAAACTCAGATCTTTGGCTGATCTGAAATTATTTCCCACCTTTCTCCAATATGAATTCTAGTTCTAATCAGGCCAGTCTTCTTTCCAAAATACCATGCCTATTCCCAGTTCCACAATTCACTCCATTGATTCTTTATGCATGGAATATTTCCTTACCCTTCACTTGGCTACAGTATGCATCTAGCTATCTCCACCTTTCAAGGACTTGAGAAAATTAATAAGCACCAAATACGGAGCAAGTAGGACTTGAACCAAGTAAAAAAATCCAGCAAGACTGTAAGCAAGTTCACAGCTAGAGACCATAGCAACTTGAGAGTAGAGATCCTAATATCTACTCAATATCAAACCCCTCCCCATAGTTCTGAGCCAGCAATACTTAATCTTAAGAGATTCTCCAAATGAGGGAAGAAAAATAATGCAAAAATGAAAGTGAAATCATTAAAAATTCACAAGTTGTTAAAACTATGTGATAAAATAGATTCCCACACACAAATATAATTGGATTAAAAATTAGAATCTGTAACTTCATACCCATGAAGATAGATACTAAAACCAGAAAATAACAAGTGTTGGTGAGAATGTGGAAAAATTAGAACCTTTGTGGGGATGTAAAGTGGTGCAGCCACTGTGGAACAGTATGGCAATTCCTCAAAGAATTAAAAATAGAATTACCATATGATCCAGCAAGTCCTCTTCTGGATATATACTCAAAAGAATTAAAAGCAGGGTATCAAAGAGGTTTTTGTACATCCCTGTTCATAGCAGCATTATTCGCAATAGCAAGAATGGCGAGTGTCCACTGATGGATGGATGGATAAACAAAATGTGGAATATGCATACAATAGAATATTATTTAGTCTTAAAAAGGAAGGAAATTCCAACACATGCTCCAACGTAAATGAAACTTTAGGACATTATGGTAAATGAAATAAGCTAGTCACCAAAAGACAAATACTGTATGATTCCACTTATGTAAGGAATAGGCAAATTCATAGAAACAAAGTAGAATGGTGGTTGCTAGGGGCTGGGGGCAGGGGGCTGAGAGTTCTTGTTTAATGGGTTAAGAGCTTCCCCATTTGGGAAAGTGAAAAGAGTTCTGGGGATCTGAACGTACTTAACACTACTATAGTATATATTTAAAATGGTTAAGATGGTAGGTTTTATATTATGTGTATTTTACTACAATTAGAAATATACACTGAGTGGCCAGATTATTATGACCACCTGACGTTTGTAGGCAAATTAGCCATACACTGCATTGTATGGGATATGGAAGCCAAAGGCCTGTTCGAACACCTTTGCTGTCTGCAGTTACCAAGATAAAACGTCTCCAATTCACACAGGAACACAAGGATTGGACAGTCGAGCATTGGAAAAAAGTCATGTGGTCCGATGAATCATGTTTCCAGTTGCATCATGCAGATGGCAGAGTGAGAATTTCGCGGAAACAGCATGAAAGCATGCACCCTACATGCATGAGTACAACCCTTCAAGCTGGTGGGGGCAGTGTTATGGTTTGGGGCATGTTTTCCTGGCATGATTTTGGCCCTTTAATTTGTGTGGAACAATGTCTGAATAGCACAACATACCTAAGTATCATTGCTGATCAAGTTCATCCTATCATGTTGATGGCGTATCCCAATGGAGATGGCTTCTTCCAACAAGACAATGTGCCATGCCACGGTGCTCGTATTGTGCAGGAGTGGTTTCAAGAACATGAGGGAGACTTTACCTTGCTTAGGTGGCCCCCACAATCACCAGATCTCAATCCAATTGAGCATTTGTGGGACGAAGTTAAAAGAGCCATCAGGCAGCTGGTTCCACAACCATCAAATCTCACAGAACTGGACAGTGCTATTCATCAGGCATGGTGTCAGATTCCTCGCATCACCTTTCAACATCTTGTGGAGTCAATGCCAAGAAGAATCGCCGCAGTATTGAAGGCAAAAGGTGGCCCAACGAAGTACTGATGGGGTGGTCATAATAATCTGGCCACTCAGTATATATATATATATATATATATATATATATATATATATATATATATATATTTAAATCAGTGTCTACAGAATTTAGTGTTTATTTCTGGCAATGCATTTGCATCACCTGGGGAATGATTAAAATAAGACATTGATTCTTCCCCTAGAGATACTCATCTAATTTATGTGAGATAGGGTCTTGGATGATTCTAATGTATAACCAGGGAATTACTGGTGTAGGAATTAGGAAAAATTGTCAGCAGATCTCACACATATTTTATAGACATAGATTCTTAGAAGAAATGTGTGAGAAGAAGGAGAAAGAACTTGGACTTCAGTTGAGCATACCTGAGGTTGATTCCCATCCTACTACTCGCTAACTTTGTGACATTAGACAATGTATGCCCCAGTAAAATACTCAGTGTCCAGCCTAATACCTGTCCTGGCACTAAATATTAATATTTAGATATTAAATAAATAAATAAATAAAATCTCTCTGGGAGCATAATGACTATATTGTCACATACTCTGAGAATTAGCTACTAGATAGGAAACAATAAAGGCAGAGTCCCAAGATAGTGCTTGGCACACAATAGGCATGCAATAAATCATAGATATTATCAATGTTATGGAAGGATCTTCAAATATCACCTAATCCACTCTTCTCATTTAGCAGATGAGAACACTGGGAACCAGTTAAGAGAAAGGATTCTTTATCCAGTGTGTTTTTTAAATTATGTAATAGCCTTTCACTTTCTTCTTGTGTCTGAATTGTTTTCGTGTAAATGCCTACACTAAGATTTCCAAAAAAATCAATGCTTCTGTTCAAACCATCACTTATAACAGGAATTGGGATGTGTTCAGATAAGCCTGCAGGTGACTCACTCAGCTATGTTAGATGGCAGAATGTAGCTCTTTATAACAATCTGTGGAACATCAAATCTGAGATGATGACCTCGAGATGCCACAAGTCTAAGTCACTCTATATATTGAAGGCAATTTCCCAAGGTTCCCCAGGGAGTAAATCACTTTTGCTGATTTTCAAGAGTTTTCTCTAAAATGAGGCTTCAAAGCTCCCAAACTGTCAAGACCTCAGTGACCTACCAGCAATCCACAATACCCTGAGTCTCTCAGTTATTCACTGACAGGCCCTACAGAGTGTGTCCAGAGGGAGGCACGCAGACCACCTGTGGGGCCTGTTAAAAATGAAGATGCCAAGACCTGAGTCTTTATTTTCCTAGACTCCCTAGTGACTCTGACACTTGCTAAAGTTGAGAAGCATTGTCATTCTGGGAACCATCTGGCAGTGCATTCATTCTGGTGTTGGACATTTTATTGAGCAGGTACTCCAGGCAGGCCCTGGCCTTAGCACTATAATTATAAAGTCAAAGAAGACATCATCCTTATCCTCAAGGAGCTGAGAATCTTCCAGAGGACAGATAAATAGAAGGTAATGTGATACAGTGTAATCATTCATTTGTTTCATTTAATCATTCAACAAATAATTATCAAGAACCTACCATATTCTAGGCATAGAGTCACAAATAGAAAGGTTACATGGTATAGTGGTTAAACTATGAACACAGCACCAATCCTAACTGGGTTTGCATTCTAACTCCTTTACTCACTAACTGAATGACCTTGGGCAAGTGGCTTAACCTATGTATGCCTCAGTTTCCTCATCTGTAAAATTGAGGTATTAATAAAATGTCCTTCACAGGATGACTGTAATGATTCAATGAGTTGATATATGTAGATCTTAAAATAGTCTCTGGTGCATAGTAAGTCCTGAGTATGTTTTCAAAGGAATCTAAGCTCATGAAAGCAAGGATTTTTTTTGTATGTTTTATCCCTAATACCACATAGTAGGCAATCACTAAATATTTGTTGAATGGATAAGTGAATTTCTGTAAGAGATTGCCAGTTGTATGACAGGCTGACTTGAAATTAACTGATTCTTTTCCCCAATTCCAGCACATATTTATAAAGAAACATTTTAAAAATACATATCTGGGCTCAAAAGAAAAATAAATTCCCAGGTACTAAAAATAGCAAAGAAAGAAACCACAGGCAGATTTAAGGAGAAACTGGGACATTAGGAGCCTCAAAAATTGCCAATTATTTTAATGGTGGTTATGATGATGGTGATGGGGATTGTGATGATGATGAAAATGATGGCTAGGTGAAGATAAGTCTCAAGAAGAATTACAGGGCAATTCTTTCTCTATCAACTCCTTAGGTAGTTATTCCTTCCCCAACTTTTGCCTGTGGCACCCATATATTTACCATATAAACTGTGACCTCCATGAAGATGGAGCGACCTAGCTTCTCTCTTTATCTCAACTGTTTGGGTTCTTTGCATGATTATTGCACTTCATAAACTGAACTAGGCTTAGAGACTTTCCTAAGGCACTTTCTTCTGGTCTTGGAGCATCCATACACAGAGTCATAGACTCACAGACTCAAACATTTAGGAAACACTTAACATGTCAACCAGTTCAAACTTCCACCCTGTGTTCAACTTCACGGCTCACCATAGCCACCAAAGTCGCCTGCCCAGCCTACTGATCAAACTTTCATAAGTCTGTTTGAAGAGATTACTGTTGAGAATTCCTTACAGCCTGCTGTATATAACCTATTCTAGCTCTAGCTGTTTAGCATACCAATCTATAAGGGATGGTAAGACATTATTGGGATAAATAGGAATATGGTCCCAGCTAATTCAGGTTTCCACACAGGTCCTTTAAATAACTGACAAAATATAAATGGGACCTGCTGAAACCAACATAGACAGCACATTGGAATAAAAATTTTAAAATGATTCTTAGCTGGCAATCCAAGGTGAGTACTTTAGTTCTTTGCATATGCAAAGTGTACAGTACAACTACGGGATGCACCACCAACTCTGAGACCAGCTAGCTAATATTCTAAAACCAAACAGTACATAGTGTAGAGTTGTTCATTGGGAACAGGTGATTCATTTTATTACTCAAATTTCAACCCCTCCCGAAAAGCTTTCTGATTCTAAAAAATCACAATTCCCAGACAATTCTAAGTAAATTAAAGTGTTATGGTACATTGAGTAAACACAATAAAGCCTTTATTTTTTAAATGTAAACAGGTATACTATTTTTATTACTAGAAAACCAGTTTCTCTCCAAACTTACTAGAATATTAAACAAGTATTTAGAGGTTCTCTTTCGCAAAGGTGCTCACATGTCTCGGTCTAGCCCTGGTTCTGTCATTACAAAAACCTTCCCAACAACCACTGCCTCTGGTCCTCCAAACACCCGCCTCATGCCTGGGCAGTCTCTGAAAGCCCAGGTTGCTTCTGGATAGTCAGGACTTCCTGGAGGAAAGGTGACGTGTGGACACCTCAGTTTCCTTTCCCACGGTCAGAGGCAGCCTGGTGCACTGATTAAGGCCCTGGAGTCAAACCACCTGGCTTTGCTTCCTGGCTCTAGAATGATCATGTGACCATCCAATAACCATCTGACCTTCGGCCAATATCTCAATTTCTCTGAGTCTGTAACTCATCTATAAGACAGGGATGAAAAATAATATCTTACTCATAGTGCACCTGTGAGCTACAATGAGTAAACACATGAATAGCACGGAGAAAAGTGCTTGGCACACAGTAAGTGCCTGATACATACTAGATATTATTGTTGTTGTCACCATGCCTTCTCTAATTCTAGATGACTCTTTCCTTCCTCTCCACTGGCTCGGGTTCGTGCCACCTCACACGCAAATTTCTGCCAAGATTTGGGGCTGGTAAGGGAATGCAGTAGTAGGCATTATGAAAGATTTCATGAGGGCAATAAACATTAAAGTTGGACCATAAAAAAAAAATTACTTCCTCCCATTTGGGTACTTATCAGAAAATTAGGAAAGGAAGAAATTAAAGAATTGAATAACCTTCAATCAGATTATGCAATTCATTATGGGCCAATCAGGGCCCCCTCAACTTCCTTCTATATATTCTCAGACTGGTATATTTAGCATTCTCTCTCTCTCTCTCTCTCTCTCTCTCTCTCTCTCTCTCTCTCTCTCTCTCTCCATCTATGTAACATCTTTCCAATCTTGTTGTTACTCATTTTAGCCGTCAGAGCTTTCCCCCTAATTTTATCTGTTCTAAACTTTCTGAGCCCAAAGGAATGCCATGTGCCAGCTGCAGTAGCACCAGGCCTTAGCGGAGCAGGGTAACACATCCAAATGTTCCCTGTGCTCTCTAGTCCTAAGAATATGATTAACTTTAGAGAAACCACACACCAGGAGAGCACTCTTAACTGCTTCTGTTGCTGCCTGATTTGAATAGATTTTTGCTCAAATAAACTCATAAAAATTAAGAAATCACACACAAGACTTTAGGCAAAAATAAAATGAAGTGGCTTACTGGACTCAAATTGCTTTTTATTTGTGCCATTCCTATCAGTGTCACACTTGAATTTTAATTACGCTAAAAGAAGAATTATGGGCTGTCAAGAGCACAGACTCTGAAAATGGCAGGGTTGCTGCAGGTTACGAACGTTGTTCAGTGCACAGAGGCAACCGGCTGAGGGGTTGGGGCCTGAAATATAGCCTCTCACTCAAAGAGCCATGTACAGGCTGGATTTACTCAGAAAAGGCATCTTTTTCTATTTTATACAAAGATACCATACGGATTAGTAGTCTTACATTCAGGGGCATTGATTAAATAAGTAAATATATTGAGAATAATAGATCCAAGACTTCTCATTGTCTGAAAAGGGAGTTTCAAATATGGAAAGGGTAGTAGATTGGATTTGTACATATCAATGTGAATTCATAGTTTTTAATATAAGTGGATATAGCTTATGTGGATGTGTGGAGGTGTGTACGAAATATATTTTCTGGCTGTTTCCACCAAGAGGGCCTAGAATCCAGGATACAGGAGTAGCTGTGATCATACTCATGCTCATATCTTGGTTTCTAAAATCTACTCTTCACTAAAAGAAATCAGAGCCCTTTGGAAAGAAGGAGGATTCCAGGGCTGGGACAATAAAAGGGAAGATGAGCAAGGAACATCCGTGGTTCTAAAAAGTATAAAAGTGCTCAGAAATCTTGGGAATATGTCAAAAGTTCACAAGGCCAGCTTGAAAGGGCTCTCTCTTACCTGTGTCTAGTCTCCCAAACACCTATACTCAAACTTGGCCAATCAGAAAAAATCTGAGCAGCAAAATAAGCAATGACAGACATAACTTTATAACCCACTGAGTAAAATTATAATCTATGAATCCATACCAAAACAAGTGAATAAAAATAAAGTAATGGGAGAGAAGGTAAGCTGTACCTTAAAACAGAATACCAACTCGTAAATGTAGAATGAATGATAAAATTTGAAAATTGTCATTTGGTAACCATCACAGTCATAAATGATTCAGGAACAATCATCAATGGATGCTAAAAATAAATGGGATAAAGTCTGATGGGGAACAGGATATTTACATACTCCCAAAATATCATCCCATAAAATACTTATTAATTAGTAAATACAAAATACATATTTATTACTTAGTACAAAGTAATAAATATTCATTAATCTTAGAGTGGATAACCTAGCAGACACAATCTTAACCAAGTGACAAAAGTTAACATCACCAATAATGGGACAAGTCACATTAGGTGCCACCTGACATACTGTGCTGAGAAAAATATGTCATCGTGTCTATGGTTTTTCTGACAAATATACATAATCTGAATCCAATCGTTAGGAAACAGACAAATCCAAATCGGGAGACATTCTACAAAGTAATGGGACTATACTCGTTAAAATTTCAATATCATGAAAGGTAAGAGTAAAGAATGATGCCAAAGTACAGTGGCACATGACCCTGCGTTAGAAGGATGTCTGTAAAACACAGATCTGAACTCTGTGGAAATGTCTTACCTCTGCTGAAAAAATTCTTTAAATTCCTTAATGTTGTGCAAATTCTGGCCACCTGTCCCCAGGCTGGGGCACAAGCACCTTCCAAAACAGATCAGCCCCAACCTCCTGGCCACTGTCCCCACTCCTTTTGGCTGTCCCAAGGCAGGTCTGGTCCTGCCTCGCTGCCTGGCCCTTTGAATGGTGGGCCTCCTCAGGCTGTAAATCTGGGCCTGGGCCTGCCTCACATCTTGGAAACACTCTGTGGACCCTCCCCCTCTTCACTCCACATCTGGGGGTGAGCCTTCATCCAGCCCTCACTGCCAGAACCCCATACCAAGCCCAGGCTCTGGGTACCCACTTGCCTAGGAGGAGAATGTGGGTAAGAATCGTATATTAGACTGATAATAATCTGGCCACAGTTCAGCCTCCTGTCTCAGCCCTCAAAAAACCTGAGAATATTTACCAATCCCTCAATGCACTGTGTTCTTTAACACGTGCTCTTCCCGCTGCCTTAAATGCCTCATCCCCTCCTCACACACAACTGCCTTTCACCCACCACATCTGTCTGTGGAACTCCTACTCATTCAATCAAGGCCCAGCTCAAATGTCACCTTCTCTCTTCATGCACCCCAGTCAGAATTAAATATGGTTTTGGTGGTTATGCTATACTCTGACAGAGGTATATGTGAGTCTCAGTCTACAGATCAGGGGCTTC
The DNA here is from genome assembly GCF_951640355.1 of Cnephaeus nilssonii. Lineage (NCBI taxonomy): Eukaryota > Metazoa > Chordata > Mammalia > Chiroptera > Vespertilionidae > Cnephaeus > Cnephaeus nilssonii. The sequence goes on along the minus strand of NC_137085.1, from coordinate 25,548,150 downwards.
AGAAATATGGAGACCTTGTCCTGTTCAATGTTATATACCTAAAGACTAGCTCTAAGAATTAAAAGCAGGAATTGTGCCATCATTCAATGAACAAAGCTGATAGGCATTAACAAATTGTCTTTTAATAAACGAATAAATGTTTTAGAGGTGGCTTCTGTTTATTACACTCTTGAGCACCAATATCCCTTATCCCTGTCATCATCAGCATGAGGGTATACATTGAATTCATTGATTCATTCATGTACTGAACCCCTAATATTTCAACATAATGGGCTAAATGCTGGGGATATGAAGGTAAATAAAACATAGATCCTGCCTTCAAGGAGGTCAGATTCTCCTACAGTCAATTGTAAAACAATGTCAATGTGTATTAACAGACAATGCTTAGGGTTAATACAGTTTAAAGAAGCATATTCTTTTAAAACAATATGAGTTCACATGCTTATGAAAATGTTATTTAGTGGCTGGTAACACTGTAGAAATGTGGAAATGGTTTTATCACCAGCCATTTAATTCTCTGGGTGACTTTGGTTGACACCAAGCTCATCAAGCAAGCTTTTAAATAATACTTATTTAAAGCTGAAAATGTGAATGAGTTTCCACCTGAAAGAAATGATGACTCCTTTTCCAAAAAAAGAGATAATTGTTAGCAATTTCAGAAGGTGAACTAGTAAAGGATTCATTCTCACATTGTTCTCAACTGTCTGATGAAGATGGAAGGTTTATATAGGCTTGACTAGTCCCCATGGCAACAGCCTTTCTTCTGGGTTACCATAGGAATTGCGAAGGCCTTTCTAAACCTCCATTAGCAGAGCCTAGGCCAGCAGCAGTCAGAAACATCTGCCGAGGAAGACACTGCAAAGTGTCAGCAAGGGCATCTGGGAGTTAATTTACCTTAGAGTAGCTGTGCGGGTCTGTTCGGCCCCCACATCTACATCTATGAACACTAGATAACACCAGAATCAGTCCAATACCTTGAACACTTCACACAAAAGAGTTTTCAAAATCTAGCCACAAACAGATATGAACAGATTTCAAAAGATTTTTGAGACACTAGGAAGGAGCCTATTCTGACAAAGCCTCACATAGAAGAGAGGTAGAGTCATGCCCCTCACCCTAGGAGAGGGCATTAAAGCCATATTAATAAAGAATATAGTGATGGATGGTGGTGATGGTTATGCAACAGTGTGAATGTTCTCAATGCCACTGCACTGGACACTTAAACATTGTTAAGATGATAAATTTTATGTTACGTGTATTTCACAAGTAAAAATAAATAATAAAAGGGTTGTGATTATGATACTACCATTACTGAGCATTGACTATATCCCACACATTAATGCTAGGAGCCTCAGATATTCTGTGTCCATAATCCCACAAATCTGTGCATAATTATCTCTACACTGAAGATTATTATTCTTCCTACTTTGAAGATGAGGAAACTAAGGCTTATAAAAATAAGTGGCTCCATGGTACACACAGCAGTCAAGCCCAGGTCTCTCTGATTCTGGAATATTGGCCCTTAACCACACAACTTCATCATCAACGTCATATATTCTACAGCAGCTCATTGATACAGAATGTGTTGAACTGATGCAAGGAAGCTGTTGTTGAATTCTGTTTAAATGTTTGTTGTTTTCTTTTTTAAGACATAAAGGATAATCTATTAGGATGCCAATGTCGGAGGACTTTCATTTATAATCTAACCTTTGAATTTTTTTTTACAACAGTCATGTATCTTTAGAAAATACAAAGATATTTCTATTTTTAAAAAGTTGCATGGTATAAAAATAACTTCTGGAGCTTCCAAATAGCAATCTGTATTAAAAATAAAACCATCCACTAAAATCTACAGGAGAGTTGCATATGTGGAGAAATTGCTTAGTAAATAGCTGGAGAATTGCAGGCAATTTTTACACACTGGAAAGCCACCTCTGATCAGGACAAAGAAAATTATCATGTGTCATGCTAGAACATGTGGAATGCATGTGGTAGTAATCTCCCCTTTGAGCTTTGGTCAGGCCGTATGGAAGAAATACAAAAAAAAAAAAAAAAAAAAAAAAAAAGAACTCTAGGGAGAAGGAATTCTAAAACATTATGGAATTTCTTCAGTAGCAAGAAGGAAGTCAACAACAGGAATTGATTCTTTAAAAATGAGCCTATGGGCCCTAGCCAGTTTGGCTCAGTGGATAGAGCGTCAGCCTCCGGACTGAAGGGTCCCGGGTTCGATTCTGGTCAAGGGCACATGCCTGGGTTGCAGGCTCCATCCCCAGTAGACAACCAATCAAAGATTCTCTCTCATCATTGATGCTTCCATCTCTCCCTCTCTGTTCCTCTCTGAAATCAATTAAAAATTTATATTTAAAAAAATAAGCCTATGGGGCATGCCACCAGAGAAGACAACACGTCCCCCTTCAAGGTTTCTTCTGCATGCCTGTCATAGCAGTGAAGGACACTAAGTGGGATCCTTCTACCGAGGGCCAAAAAACTGGGTCACGGCCCCTGAAGCTCTCAACCCTCAGTAGGTAAATGGAAGAAGAAATTACTTTTTTCTCTTCAAATACTTAAGTGGAAAAGAGGATACTAATTAGCAAGCCATGAAAATATACCAAAATTGCATCTACTTTTCTTTATTTTGTTTTTGAAATACAGTTTCTTAAATATCTGGCAATGTTTCTCTTTAGCTACTTTAATAATTATTTGTTTTAGAAAGTACAATTGAAAGGAAATGGGGATTTGTTGTTTAATGGGTATAGAGTCTCAGTTTTGAAAGATGATAAAGACCTGGAGATCTGATACACAACAGTGTGAATGAACTTGACACTATTGAACCGTACACTTAAAAATGGTTAAGATAACCAATTTCGTTATGTGTTTTATACCACAATTTTTTTAAAAGGTAAAATTGATGACATCTCTCTTTGTTAGCTCAGGCTACTATAACAAAATACTATAGGTTGGGTGGGTTACGCGAGAGACATTTATTTCTCACAGTTCTGGAGGCTGGTGAATCCAAGATCAAGGTCCTGGCAGGTTCTGTTCCTTATGAGGTCCCTCTTCCTAGCTTGCAGAATGGTCACCTTCTTGCTGTGTCCTCAGGAGGTAGAGAGAGTAAACTCTGGTCTCTTCCTCTTCTTATAAAGATACTAATCCCATCATGCGGGCCCCACCTTCAGGAATTCATCTAAATCTAGATGAATTCCGAAAGAGAGGGCCCTGGGCACTGAACAGACAAAATTGAAAGCTCTCTTGCTTTGCTCTCATTTGACTTCACTTCCAGTCCTATGTCTGCATTCACTCACCCCCTGATCTCTTACTCTGCCCTTGCTCCTGGAAATTATGATGGACATGACTTCTTTGACCTTGACCCTTAATTGTTCTCCTGAGTCTTCATGTTGAACTTGCCCTCAGGGTTGATCTATTTCTGACTCATTCTGAGCTGCCATCTGGGCCCAGGTCTCTGAATCTTATTCCACCATAAGGGCCCAACCTGGCCCACCTCAAAAGTCGGATGTGTTGGACATAAAACCAAAGATATTATCAACTCACTGGACAAAAAATATTATAAAACAATAAGCTAAAATTTAACAACAATAAATTTAACACTCTGCTCTTCAAGTCAATTGTTTCAATCTAGAATTCCAGATGTGGCTTGATAGTAATTCATATAATATAGATTTAGGGTCTTTATTGACCAATACTGGCAAATCCAATATTAATCAACAGTATGATAAGGTCACAAAGATGACTAATATGTTTGGTTACATTAGAAAGTTGGCAAACATTTTTTTGTGAAGGGATAGCTATAAATATTTTAGACTTTGCAGGCCACACAGTCTATCATAATTACTCAACTCTGTCATAATCTATGAAAAGCAGCCAGTGTCACTGTAAAAACTTTGGTGTGGCTATGTTCCAACAAAACTTTAGGGATCAGTTTGCTGGCCCCTGGGCTATAAACTATAAATCCAAGATCACAGAGTTTATATTTTCACTGCATCCTGCAGGCATCAAGCCATAAGGCAATTCTTGAGTTCATTTCTGGGCTCTAAAAGTTTAATTGGTCAAAAACTAGAGAGAGAGAGAGAGAGAGAGAGAGAGAGAGAGAGAGAGAGAGAGAGAGAGACCTCCCCATTGGTCATTATTGGTTTATTAATTCATCAACTTTGAGCACAGTTTTTCAGTTTGCTAAGAATCTACCTAGAAGTACTGACCTTCCATTTGAACGTTTCCATCTGGTCCCCAAGGGGAACATTACCATCCCTATCAAAGTCTTGCTGGAATCAGACCACCCAAGTCTACCACAGCACTGCCAATCAAAGAGGGGAGGGATGTTAGCGTGTGGCATGTTGGTCCCTAGTGAACCATGTAGCTCCTAAGGACCATCAATCCCTTTAAAGTGCTTGCCAGGTGATCTTGTAATAGATTGTACTAGTTTCTTAGCTATAAAGAGACAGATTTATGGGCAGAAGTCGCAAAATGGTGGCCTCTTGACCCTATCTGTCCCCACACTTGTTTAATACACTCTGCAAAATGTTTTTAAGCTTTAAACAGTTATCCCCATTTGAAAATAATAAAATTCAACATAAAAATGTTGAAGTTCTAGCAATTTGGGACATGGCTACAGCCAAGTGGAGCTAAATAACAGCTGTCCCTTCAAGAGAGAGCCTGCCCTTTCCAGCTCACTAAGGTCTCCATCCACCCTATGTGATTCTTTTTAGTTGTACTCTGGTCTGATAAACATTCCAGTTTACAATCCCTCTACATAACCCACTTTCCCTCTTTTAGAAAATCATGACTATGCTTAGCTGATTCCAGTCTTCTGACAACCCCCATTTTTCACAGCTCCCTCTGAGATAACCAAAAGTGTCTCAGTAATCTCATTTGCAAGGTCTCACAGTTCTCTAGAATACAACGTTCCTGGGCAAGAGACTTGAAGCTCACAGTCTCTCCACCAGTTTAGCCTTCAATGATCTTTTTTATGCTCCCGTTTGTTCTACCCTTTGCATTCATAAGGTCATTCTCCTTGGCAGAGCAAACAAAGGCCAACAGTTTTTGAATAGCTTTGAAAGTATTTACCCAGGACATTTTCTGTTGCCTTTCTTACTCTTCAGCTTGCTCCAAACAGAATTTTGTGTCTTTTATGATGTCCTGAGCATTGTCCACAAGTTACAATTTATCCCGAGCTTTTGCTTTTCTGACGTCATTTGTACAAATCGTCATCATCCTTTATATTCATTCTTTTGTTCTGGTCATGTCTTTTGAAGACCTCAGCTTGAATAGAGTGGAGGATTCTTTCTATTTAGAGACCACTCTGTTTCTTCTTCATTGGGATTGCTTACAGTTTCAGAGACAAATTGTCCATACGTGGACCTCCCCAACCCTTGTGAGACATCTACCACTTCAGAATTGCAAGACAACTGAATCTCTTCTCTGGATTTTTTTTCCCCCATGGCTAATAGAAGCTATTTTCAATTTCTCTCCTTTTTAAAAACTCAAAATTAAGTACAGAAAGGGTCTCATCACTTCATCTACCTGCTGGGAGGAAAAACATTGTGGGGCAAAGAAGGAGTTATTAGGAGGTGGGTGAAATCTGAGATTTGCTTAGGTCTGACACCCTCTGGTTTCTATCTTTGTCCTTTGAATTATATGGGAGTTGAGGAGCCTCCCAGTGGGGGAAGAACTCAGATATTCATGGCTCATCAGAGTAAGTGAGATAGGGGAACTTAAGAGAAAGTAAACTGCAAAGGACTTGCAGGACCTCTTGGAGATAATTTCTTCAAAACAAGAGCAGCCTGCATGACTAGTTGAACTCAGTGATGAAGTCTGTGGGTCTGTGGGGAGAGAGGTTCCAAGTATCAAGATGGGGAGATTTATTTGAACCCACTCTGAGGCCTCAATCCAAGCAGATATGTACGCCCTAGAAGGATGGGAGCAGTGAGTCAACTAAAAGTTTTCCATCAAAATTGGTTGTGGGCTCCTCTAAGACACTGAGATGTGGAGGAAGGAAAGGACCAGCCAGCCAGAGTAGCAGTGGGCATCAAGTGATGGTATAAAAGCAAGCTGGGGACAATCAAGATACCACACCTACACACCTTGCTTCCTTACCAGACCTACGATCTGGTCGTGTCTTCTGAAGACCTCTACCACTTCAGAATTGCAAGACAACTGAGTCTCTTCTTTGGTTCTCTTTTCCCCCATGACTAGTACAAGCTATGGGTCAGGAATACATTTCTTCCATCTGGCTGGCTAATCTTCAGGAGGTCCTCATGTTAATAATAGCTTCTTTTCTTTTATACTTCTGCCTTTTTCAATATTTGATTCACAGGCCAATGCATCTCTATTCAAGTATTTGTCTTGTGATATGTAGCACTTCCACACCTCTTCTTCTGAAAAATCTGTTTCTTTATAACAAGGTGAACACCTCTATTACAATATTTAGGTGTGAGGATTCACCCATCAAGTCTCTGAGAACCCCTAAAACCATATATTCCTTCTTGTATTAAAATATCAAAATTACTCTATTTTATAATGCTAATAAGTCTTTCTAACTCCTTTCTTAGTTTCCATCTTTCATTCCCTGAGCTTATCTGCCTCAGTCTTATGCTTCTGGATGAGTAGTAACCAGCTCTATAATTATATTTGAAAAATCACTAGAAAATGCCCTGAGTTTGCCAGTTCTTGTGTCATAATAGCTACTAATAATGATAATGATAGGTACCACTTACTGGGTCTACTATGTGATGCTTACATATATGGTATTCTCTCTTATCTTTGCATGTGATATTTTCATCCCCACTTAACAGATGAAAATACTGAGATTCAGGAACCTGAATAACTTCCTGAAAGATCCAAAGTTATTAAGTGGGTAGGCACTTATTAAGTCTGACAGGGTCCAGATGAGAAATGATTGAAGAGTTTAGTGAATAGACCATTTTAGGGTATGAGCAGAGTTATAGAAAACCTGCAAGGAGGCATAAAACAACCCATGGATAGAAATAGCAGAAAGCTTTTACTATCCTTGGGCAAGAAGGGACAAGAAGGGCCAGTGGTCAGTAGGGCCTAGAGAGAAAGCTGTAGGAGAAGGACAGGTATCAGAAGCATCCATGGCCAAACTGTAGCCCAGCAGAGAGAGAGCTGGGAAAATAAATATCCTTACCTCACTTCCCCCCATCTGAATACCAGCAGTACCTTCTCTTGGCTAAACCCAACAAGAAGCAAGAGAGCAAATCTTAGGTCAACCTCCCAGCACACAGAGTAAGGTGGAGAAGGTTGCAATGTGCATCTGGAGGAAAATGGAGAACATCCCAGAGAGCTGATATTTGAACCCTGCTTTGCCTAACTCCAACTCTCTTTTCAAAATGCCATGACACCTTTATCTCAAACTAAGAGCTTATCATTTCAGTTTCTAATATCTTGGTCTCCAAATCCAAATTCTATACCCAGATATGCATCTTAGGCAGTGAATACTTCCCAGATAACCCTATTTCTTCTGAGTTATTCTTCCAAATAATGGCCTGAAGAAGCAGAGAAGAAAGCCATACCAGTGCCCATCAGTGCTGCAGTTTCCTGTTCAGCACAGAAGAATCCCTGGAGATACTGATGATAACATTTGCCCACACAAATGATTCATTGAGAGGCATATCTTAGCAGACTCTGCCACAGGCCATACAAGAATAATTCTCTCCTAATTGGATGCCTAGCCCAATCCACAATCCCTTCAAATCCTTTACTCCTATATTTTTCTCTTTGGCCTTTATTCTCCTTGCCTCATCTATTGCTTTCTTTTCTTTCTTTCTGTTTTGTTGTTGTTGTTTTAAGTCCTCACTTGAGGCTACATTTATTGATTTTAAAGGCAGGGAGGGAGGAAAGGAACAGTGATCAGTTGCCTCCCATACGTGCTCCAACTGGGGATTGAGCCTACAACCTAGGTATGTGCCCTGACTGGGAATCGAACCTGCAACGTTTTTGGTGTACGGGATGATGCCCCAACAAACCCCTTGGCCAGGGGTCATCTGCCTCTTTCTTAAGGAGGAGTACCAAGAGGCATTCATCAAGCTCTTTCACATCATCTTCAGTCAGGGAAATCTGTTAAGACTTCCCATGACTGCTGGTTACTGACTCACTATATAACCAACATGCCCTCATCTATGCAGGTTATTGTCCATGAGTTTCCCAAAGATGGGGAAATTGTAACTGTATTGGTCAGTTTCCAAGACAAGAATTGAGCAGTATCATTACTTTAAAAATTTATGTGAAATAAAACACAATTACATAGGCAGAAAATCCAAAATCTACAAAAAAAAAAAAAACCAAAAAACAAAAAAACACCCCACCACCCTGCTAAAACTAATAAGTGAATTTAGCAAGGTCACAAGTTACAAGGTAAATATATAAAATCAATTTTATTTCTTATGGTCTATCAATGAAAATTTGAAAACAAAATCAAAGGAACAATACCAATTATAATAATAGAAAATGAAATAAGACATATATGCAAGACCTGTACACTGAAAACTATAAAATTAAAAATATCTAAATAAATTAAAAGGTATACATGTTTATGAATTGCAAGTCTCAATATTATTAAAATATCAATTCTCTCCTAATTGATTTACAGATTCAATGCCATCCCTACCAAAATCTGAGCAGTCTTTCCTGGTAGAAATTGACACATTGATTCTAAACTGTATATGGAATTACAGATGATCTGGAATATCCAAAATCATTTTGAAATAAAAGCACAAAGTTGGAGGACTTGCCTACCTGACTTCAAGACTTACTATAAAACTGCAGTAATCAAAACAGTGTGATGTTGGTGTAATGACAGACAAATGGGTCAATGAAACAGATTAGAGAGTTCATGCATACATGTTTTCAACACAGCTGCCGAGATAATTCAATGAGGAAACGGCAGTCTTCCACCAATGTTGCAGTAATGACTGGATAGCTATATGGGAAAAATGAGCCTCAACCCTTACCTCACATCACACACAAAAAGTAACCTGGGATAGGCAGTGCCCTCAGCGATCCCCAGGCTCTGTCTCTTGCTTCTACAGTGCTTGGATGGAACAGCCCCAGGAATGCCCCTTCTTCCATGGATGCCTCTTCTTCCAGCCTCCGACCACCCCGCAGCCTATTTTCCAGTCAACACCTTCAGAATCACCTCAGCCATCCTCAGCCTCCAAGACCAGCCAGCACCGCTTTTTGTGTTGTTGTTGTTGTTGTTTTTTACTTTAACTCTTTATTGCAGAACAACTATGAGCTCCCAATTTCATCAGAATTATTTCAGCGAGGTGGAGGCTGCCGTCAACCACCTGGTCAATCTGCATCTGCGGGCCTCCTACACCTAACTCGCTCTGGGCTTCTATTTTGACCTCAATGATGTGGCTCTGGAGGGTGTGGGCCACTTCTTCCGAAAGTTGGCCAAGGAGAAGCATGAGGGCACCAAGCATCTCTTAAACATGCAAAACCAGTGTAGTGGCCACCTTAATTTCCAGGACGTGTGGAAGCCTTCCCAAGATGAGTGTGGGTGAAACTCAGGACACCATGGAAGTTACCATGGCCTTGGAGAAGAACCTGAACCAGGCCCTTTTAGATCTGCCTGCCCTGGGTTCTACCTGCCTAGACCTCTGTGACTTCCTGGATAAGGAGGTGAAACTTATCAGGAAGATGGGTGATAACTAACTAACCTCCTCAGGCTAGTGGGTCCCCAGGCTGGGCTGGGTGAGTATCTCTTTAAAGGCTCACCCTCAAGCACCACTAGGAGGCTTTGGAGCCCAGAGGCCTGCATTCCCCTAGTGTATGGCTTTTGCCAGAGCCTCTCCCTGAAACCACTAGTCATCTTTTTAACTACCCTGCAGCCCTCTCCCATGCATTGGACCAAATGGAAACAATAAAGCTTTTTGCAGGGGGGGGAAAAAAAAAAGAAAAACCCTGAAATAGATCACAGAATAAAACATAAAGCTACAACCATAGAGGAAAACGTAAGAGAAAATCTTTGAGACCTGGAAACAGGCAAAGATATTTTTACTCAGGACACAAAAGGCCTGAGACACAAAATAGAAAACGGATGAATTTAACAGCAATAGTCCTGAGGCCACTGCCCAAGCAGTTTAGGCCACCTTGGCACCCAGATGAGTCTCTCTCTACTTATTTTTGCCCTTGTGTTCACAAGCGTGTTGAACTGAACCTTGGCTGAAGCTTGAGGGAGAGTGCTCCAGCCCAGCCTATCAAAGTTCTCTGCATTAGCCTCAATCCCAGCTAACAATGAAATGCGAAACTGCCTTTGTTCTCTTAAATGCACATTTTAAAAAATATATTTTATTAATTTTTTACAGAGAGAAAGGGAGAGAGATAGAGAGTTAGAAACATCGATCAGCTGCCTCCTGCACACTCCCTACTGTGTATGTGCCCGCAACCAAGGTACATACCCTTGACCAGAATCGAACCTGGGACCCTTGAGTCCGCAGGCCAACGCTCTATCCACTGAGCCAAACCAGTTAGGGCTGTAAATGTACATTTTTGTAAATACACAAGAAAAGAAGAGGCTGAGCCAAGACAGAATTTCTGTTTTCCTGAGACCTACACCAAAATAATATCTAACACTGTCAATGCTCTGTGACTAGCATAGGCTTTATGCACTATTGTCACGTTTTGTCTCATTCCATGGTCTAAGAACAAGTGTCCCCTACTTGTTAAATTAGAATCTGTAAATGGAATTAATTAGAGGCCACATTTTCTGACCCTATCCTGAAGAAGGTAAATTCTTCCCAAGAGGATGTTTCAACCGTAATCCACACCGCCACCTTTAAATAACAGTTTCCCAGCTTGTTGTGGCTATTGTCCCCGTTACTGAAACTAAAGTCCCACTAAAGGACCCAACCCTGACTTAACTAAGGATATGGACATTGATAAAAATGTATCTCCACTTAGAGGGCCCACAGATGTTTTAACTGCGTGAAACTCCCGTAAGTTCCCCTTGAGGGTTAGGACAATGAGATGGACCATAGAAACCTAAAGATAAAAGCAGCTGAGCCCGAATACATCCTTTTTCAGAAAGAGCGCACATCAATGGTTTTATGGCTATGAATCCATTGACCCTACCTCTGACTTCGTCCCTTTCCAGCACTGGGCCTATGGACTTGAGTCTTTATTCTTCTGTATGAACCCAGCAGTTTCTGATCATGCTGAAACCTCCCCTCAGCCCCATAGGATTCTAGTGATGTCTACAGTTCCTTTGAATGTCCCAGCCATTGGTCACTTATTCTGTCCTTTAATAAGAGCACAGAGATGAGGAAGGCGTTTGAGGTTTTGCTGCAGCTCCGTCTCAGACTGTTCAGTTTAGTTCTTTACTGGCCCATGGAGACACAAAATGGTCCTTGACTTCCAGAAAATTACCCTAGAAACTAGAGCAAGTCCCATACTTTTTTGAGCTAAGACCTGCCCTGCTGACATGTGTAATGACTTCACATACACTCTGAACATGAGGAATGTCACATAAAATGTGTCTTCTGTTAGAGGCTGTGTTACTGAGATCTTCATTCTGAAAACAATGAAGTCCTACAAATTAAATAATTAGCAGGAACCTTACTTGAATTCTAGATTGAAACCCAAAATATAATGACTTAAGCAGTATGCTGTCTTGATCTCCTTTGTATTTCATTAAAGATGGTATTTCAGGTACTGTTTTAAAGTGTTTACTGTTTTCACTTAACAAAATAGCCCCTTCAACCAGACATCTGGGCCACTCCTCTAGCCAGAAAGGACACTCTACATTTTTTTAAATTGTATTTTATTGTTTAAAGTATTACATATAGTAGTACATATATCTCCTTTATTTTCCCCATTGACCTTCCCCAGCCTCCCTTATCCCCGTCACATGCAGGAAGGCTGGGGAGTGTTGGGCGGGGGGGAAGAGATAAACCGAAGGACTTGCATGCATGCATATAAGTACAACCAATGGACACAAGACACTGGGTAGGGGGGTAGGGATGAGGACATAGGACACTCTACATTTAATAAGCTTCGGAGACAATACTGAAATGGGTCCTCTGCTGTCCCCAGAGCCTTCTTGGACTCTACCCTCATTCTTCAGAGAAAGGGCTTATAAGTACCCTATTCTCAATATAAAAGTAAAGCCTTATAGCTGGTAAGTTAGACTTAATGCATGCTTAGCTTTCCACTCTTTTCCTCCTCACTCACCCCTACTCTGTCTCATTTGTCTACATGTTCACCTCCACACTAGATCCTAACCTCATTTGAAAACAAAAAACTGTGTCTCTCTTTTTGAGGAGGCCTCTAGCACTGTCTAGTTCAACGCTTTGCACACAATACATCCAAATACACATTTGAAAATAAATTGATCAATACTCTAAAGCCCCTCTCTCTCTCTCAAAAAAAAAATTATCCCTGGGAGCTGGATATGACCAGTAAGGACAGTGGGACCCTTGCTCCTTTGTCTGGGGTTTGGGCAAATGTGAAATGGTCAACAGAGAAGTGGGGTTACAAAAGGCACTGTTGTCAGAAATTGGAAAGTTGCTAATGTGAGCCCAGTCTTTCTCAGAGGCACCACTGGGAACTTGGGAATTACACACCATTAAGCCTCACCTCGGTATCAGGACAACAGATTGAGATTTAAAGAAGGACAGGCTAGTACAACACAGATAAGGTGGACGTGACACTAGGTCTCAGCATGGCTTTCCCTGGGGAGACTGAGCCTCTGCAGCCAGGGAGAGTTCTTTGATAAGGAGAATGAAGAAACAGACCTTTCAACACGGTCGTACTAGGATCAGATTTGCTCATGTTTTCAGCCAGTTTGGGTGGTGAGTAGAACACAGATGCTCTAGGAAGAAGTAATAGAAAAGTCTGCATGGGATCTTGCCCTGATTCAAGCATCTTTCTAGCAGAAAACAAATATGATTAACTTGGGTAGCAGTGGGCTGGGAATTCCTACAGTCGCTTGATAGAAGAAATACACTCTTGCCAGGTTTGTTATAGGGGATGTTCTGTTGGTGAATCTTATATCCCTACTAACTGTATTTTTTTAAAAAATATCAGACGAAGGACTTGTGTGCTTGCATATGAGCCTAACCAGTAATCACGGACAACAGGGGGAGGGGGGCATGCGTGTGGGGGGTTTGGGAAGGGAATGGGGGTGGGGTTGATGACAAATATGTGATACCTTAATCAATAAAGTAATTTAAAAAAATATATCAGACGGATATCCTTTTGGAGTAGAGACCAATACTCCAACAAAGTATACCAAAATATTGATCATAGGCAGGGTGCTAGACCCAAATGGCTGTTGATTCTTCCTACCTTGATAGCTTGCCAGCATCTGAAACACCTGGATCCCACACTAAATCATAGGCCCTCCCAAACTCACTTTCCCACCTAAGCTTTCTGTTTCTGAACTGTCCTCCCAGTCACAAAGGTGGGAAACACAGGAGCTACCTTTAATAACTCCCTCTTGGCAGTTCTACTCCACTTCTTCATATCCATGACCTCTGCCCTAGGTCAGATTTCATCAGGTCTCACTGGACTAAAATAATATCTTCCCAGTTGGTTTTTCTGCCTCTGATATTTCCCTTCAAGCTCATTCCATACAGTGCCTTCCAGTTCAGTCTTCAAGAAGCATTTATCATTGTGTCACACTCCTGCTCATAACTCTCAAAGGCTCCCCCTTGTCCAAGCAAAATCGAACTTTGTAACCTGGAATTCAAGAGCTGCATAATCTGGATCCAACATATTTTCCAAATCTTTCGTTATTCTCCTGAATTTCCACTTTTCTTGAAATTTAACATTAATTAAAACAATATCTACTAGTTATTGAATATAGGCCATTTTCTCTATCTCTATTTCTCTCTCTCCCTCAGCCCCTCTATGAGATATATACATTGATCCCACATGACATAAGAGAAAATGGAAATTGAAGTCCAAACAGATCAAATAACCAGCCAAAGGCCATCTGATCAGTAGGTGGAGGTCACTACTTCCAAAGCTCAGGTTTTTGGCCACAGCCTCTGCCCCCTATAATTTCCCAGTTCAGGGAGTACTTGTACTGCCTCCTCTTCCCTATAGAGGGGAAATGTTTATGTTACTCCTGCCCGATGCTTTTAGTTCCTTAAAGTTTTGTACAACCTGGAACTAACTAGGAGTTAGTGGGGACTGGTTCACGATGGACCAGGGACTCAGGGGCACAATGGATTGGGGTGGGAAGTTATTGTGAGAAAAACTTGGATCAGTCAAGAAATGAGTGGAAGACCAACAGGAGAAGAGTCAGGTGTGGCCTTGCATGATGAAATAGAGAAATGCTGTGATGAGAGGCCCAATCAAATATTCTAACTATGGCCCTTGTACCTGTGATACCAGAATGGGCCAGGGTCTCAAGCAGCGTCTGCCTGGTCTCAGGGAGACCAAGAAGTCTGCTGGAGGTTTGCAAACAGATCTCGAGAGCCTTCTTCTTGTCTCCCAATATTCAAAAAGAGTATTCTTAGCTCATCCCAAATTATTTTTTTATCCAAAATAAGTCTTCCAATTAAAAAAGTCAACTCTCAGTCTTTTTAAATATGCTAAATTAAAATGTGCAAAATGACTATTCTCTTCTTCCTTTAAAGAGAAACAGAGAAGCCTTTACATCTGCTTTTTCATATTTCAGAGAAAAAAAAATGGAGCAAATGATATGATTGAAGCCAAAGTTGTCTATAAAGTGTGAAAGCACTTCCTTTCCTTTCCCAGGAGCCAGGGCTAACACTAGGAGAGAGAGGAAATTAGCATGAAGGTTTTACTTAAATTACAAGATGGGTAAAGACCTTGCCCAAAGATGATATCTCCCTGTCTCCTGTGACAGACAATGAATGGCTTTCAAGACCAAGGTCATTCTCTTTGTTATGTAAATAGCTTCCAAGAAGCTCATAGAGTGCTCTATTGGAATGAGTGCCATGGTGCTGAGAGCATGCTGACCCAGGAGTTTAGAGTCTTCCCACTGCTACCTATGCACCTCTTGACTTAGTTTGATTCTCTGTTTCCCCATTTTCAAAAAACCTAGAACCTATGCCACAGAATATCTATGAAGATTAAATGAGATGACGATGGGGAAATTGCTTTATAAGGTGAAACGCACAAGATGCATGTTTGCACAAGATACTAGATTGACCTAGAATTGATGCTTCTGTATCCACAGTCTAACCCTTGGCTGAAGTAGTAACAACAGTAAAGGCAGAAGGGTGTCCTCAGGTCACAGAATGCAGTGAGACAGAAACTTTAGGCAGGTCTTGAAAGCATCTTAAAGCACAGTGGACGGGAGCCCTTCCTTTATCTGACTATAACTACCCCGCATTCATCTATTTGAAAAATTTTCAGAGTGGGAGTAAGAAAACACATTATTGTTATAATTTTCTTTATAATCCAATCAAGAGACAAAAGAACTTTTTAAAAATTACATTAAAGACATATACATTTATCCTCTATAATAAAGAAGTAATATGCAAATTGACTGTCACTCCAACACACAAGATGGCTGCTCCCATGTGGTCAAAGATGGCCACCCCCATGTGGACACAAAATGGCTTCCACAAGATGGCTGGTAGGGGAGGGCATTTGGGAGGGACCAGGCCTGCAAGGGAGGGCAGTTGAGGGCGATCAGGCCTGCAGGGGAGGCAGTTAGGGGTGACCGGGCCAGCAGAGGAGGGCAGTTGGGGGGGACCAGGCCTGTAGGGGAGGGCAGTTGGGGGGACCATGCCTGCAGGGGAGGGCAGTTGGGGGGGACCAGGCCTGCAGGGGAGGGAAGTTGGGGGGGACCAGGCCTGCAGGGGAGGGCAGTTGGGGGTGACCAGACCAGCAGGGGAGCATCCCTTGAGGGGTCCCAGATAGGAGATGGTACAGGCTGGGCTGAGGGACACATACTCCCTCCTGTGCACGAATTTCATGCACCAGGCCTCTAGTAGTTACATACGTATGTAAGTCATAGGTTATTTTCTATTTGAGAAATACTTACATATATACATATACATGTATATATACCACAAATATAAGTAATCATATGTGTGTGTGTGTGTGTGTGTGTGTGTGTGTGTGTGTGTGTGTGTATATATATATATATATATATATATATATATATGAAAGGTAATATATTCAATTCTTGTGTACATCCCCAGTTGGTTGCCTACCAGTTCCTTAAACTCAAAGCCAAAAGTGGAGAAAGAAACTTAGTGGTTTAAAACAATTTATTGTTTTTCACAACTCTGTGGCTTGGTTGGATAGTTCTTCTTGCCTGAGATCATTACTGTGGTTCATTCAGCTGGCAAATCTGGGGGCTGGGCTCAGCTGGGGCTGTTGACTGAAGGGCTCTGTTTCCCTGCCCAGGGCCTTGGGCTTTCTCATGGCATGATGGTCTCGAGACACTTTTCCAAAAAGAAGCATTGCGAGAGTGTGAAAACAGAAGCCACAAGGCTTCTTAAAGCCTGGACTCTGAAGCTATAGTGCCACTTCAGCTATGTGTGTGTGAAGAAAAGCTAATATATTCAATAAAAGTTGAAGCAAGTCACCGGGCCAGCCCAGGTTCAGGAGAGAGAAAACAGACTCCACCTGCTGAGATAGCTACAAGTATCACTGCAAAAGGCATGCAAGATGAGCGATATTATTGCAGCCATCTTTGGAAATAATCTGCCCCATCTGCTCCAGTCCTTCCTTCCTTTCTTTCTTTTCATTAAACTTATAATAACTGAGCATCTTCTATGAGCCAAGCCCTCTTCTAGGTGCCAGGGACAAACTCAACCAAGACAGATCAGACCCCTCCCCAAATGGATCTTAACTCTAGTGGAAGTAAGCAAATAGATGAATAAGCTCATTTCAGCTAGAATGAGGTGAATAAAAACCTGAGGTTGGAGATGAGGAAGGAGTGAGACAACTTTAGACTAACTGAATCAAAGAAGCCTCTTGAAAGTGGTGATGTGTGAGCCAAGTGTAAAAGCTCAGAGGCAGGAGCAGATATGGGCATGCACAGCTGCAGCATCATGACTTGGGGAGAAGGGCAGGGCACGTGTTTCCCATATCAGCCACAGACAAAACTGTGCATCAACCTTTCAAGCTAGAAATGTCAGCGTCATTCTCAGCTCCTTCTCTCTCATCCCCAGGTTCACTGGGGACAAAGTCCAGTTAATTCTTCTAAAACCTCCCAGATAGGTCTTTTCCTTTTCTTCCCTCCTGTCACTCTTCTTGGTCTCTCTCACCTAGATCTTGCATTCATTCTCCTGCCTGCCTCTGCTTTCTTCCCACTTTAATCCCGTCTTCAAAGGCTATCTGAATCGGCTCTTGAAGATACAGCTCAGCTATAGCTCAAAATCCTCAGTGGCTCCCGTTACCATTGGATGAAGTCCAAACCTCTCAGCTTCTCTCTGGAAACCTCCATAATCTGGCCTCCATCCACTTTTTGAGTCTATCTCCCCACTCTGTATCTAAACTCTATTGTGAGAAAGCCATTCTTCTGAGGTTGAAGTATTGCTCCTCTCCTGAAATGCAAGTGAAATGAGAACTGAGGCCATAACCCGCCATTAATGTATGTATCTTTCAGCATACATTAGAAAAACACGTTTCTAAAACCAGCTGTTTGGGGCAGCAGAAAATTGGATCAGAATAGCATCAAAATGAAGAGGGAGGAGAAAAGAGATAGGGTAAGAGCTAAGGGTAGGGATCAAGTTTAAGCCTGAACCTGGAGTAGCTCTTAGGGACAGGTAAAGTACATGAAGAGTTGGGGTGAAGGAAAGATCAAGTGTCATTGACAGATGGTAATTTGTAAATAATCCATAATTCACAGAAAACCAGACCTGGAAATGACCTTAGAGGTCATCAAGTACTATCTTTTTACATGAGAGTAACCAACCCAGAGAGGGAAAGTGTCTTGCTCATGGTCACACAGTGAGTCCATAAGAGAGCCTGCCTGGCCCTCAGGCCCCAGACTCCTGGGACAAGCTCCTCCTGTCACTTCCCACTAATCCACCCTCCCACCTCTCCAGGGTGGAATGACTTCATGGAATCAAGCCTGGAAGCAGGGAACCCAATGTTGCTTTAGACTGCAGCAAAACGCCAAGGGGTGGGGGTGTTTCTCCAGCATGCATACTTCCCCTGGCCTGCAATGGAGGCACCAGGTCCAAGCGCCTGAGTCAGAGACAGAGGCTCCTTATCTTTGGCTGTGCTAATGTGACACGTCGAGAAGCTGACAGGAAAACAACCAAGTCCATTTATTTGACTGTCATGATAAGTGAGTTGGATCAGCTATGCAGTCGGACCAAGGAATTGCTTAGAAAGATGTCATTAGGGTGGCCAAGAGAAAAGAATCAATCCTTGGCAGCCAACCTAGTGGGCTCTTAGTGCTAAAATTAGCCCTAGCATCGTAATATTTCCAAAGAGGTTTCAGATCCATTATGTCAAATTCTCCACCCAACATGTCTATGAGGTAGGTACTATTTTCACTATTCAAGGATGAGGAAATGAGAAGCTGAGGCCGCACTCAAGGTCACATGAGCTCATCAGTAGAAGAGTTGGAATTTGGGCACAGGTCTTGTGATTCAAACCCACATGACTAATATTAGTTAGCCTTAAAAAGGAATGAAATTTTGACATATGCTACAACATGGACAAACCTTGAAGATATTATGCTAAGTGAAAGAAGATGATACAAAAGGACAAATACTAAATGATACTTAGGAGGTGCCTAGAGTAGTCAGATTCATAGAGACAGGAAGTAAAAGGGTGGTTGGAAGGAGGAGTGGGATAATAATTGTCTACCGGGTACAAAATTTCAGTTGGGAAGATGACGTCCTGGCAACAGATAGTAGTTAAAATGGTAAAATTTATGTTACATATACTTTACCTCGATAAAAAATAAAATTAAAAACTATTTTTAAAACAATCCACATGAATGCAGTGATACACCTTTTCTAACAATTCCTTTCTAAGTCATAGTTTGCCGAGCACTAGAACTGAAAGCAACCCTTAGTTTACAGAAGAGGAAACCAAGGCCCCGAAAAGGACATGCGTGAATTGGGGTCAGTCAGAAAGTTAGCAACAGAGTACGTCCTCCCAGCTCTCTTAGTGCTTTCTAGCCTAAGTAACCTCTGCCTTTTGTCAAATTCCCATGGCTCGTGTCTTAGACAGCTAGGGCTGTCATAACAATTCCACAGGCTGGTTGCTAAAATCTAAACAATTCTGGAGGCTGGAAGCCCAATATCAGGGGGCCAGCCAATTCCATTCCCGGTTAGCAGCCTCCTCCTGGCTTGCTGATGGCCACCACTAGACTCAGGACTCCTGCAGGGCAGAGGCCATGGCTTTGCCTATTTGCAACCCCATCCCAGGACCTGCAAATAGCAACAGCAATAACAACAGTGGGAATTTATTGAACATTTGATATATGCCAAGTGCTGTTATAAACACTTTACCTGCACTCCAATATATTCATTGAGTAAATGTTAAATAGATAAAGCCATCTTTTCTCATTATCTTTAGAATATAGCAATAGCCACAGTTTTAGCCCCATCTAATACTCAAGCTCAATACCAAATGTGCAAATTAAGTCATATTAAATTGGAGAGGCTCTGAAATATCAAGAGTAGGTTTATTTCTGTCTTCTGGTCTGAATCCAGAATCCCAACTCATCACCAATCAGCCTGTCTAATGAATGAACAGTTACTGTGAATAGATTTATCCATAGACTCTGATTGGACAAACTGGAAAATAATGACTAAGATACACAGAGGTGTTCCCGGTTTCCTAACCACTCTCCCATATACATTTATTTCTCAGAATAGCCTGTACAAAAGCAAAAGATGTATTATTGCTCTCATTTTATGACAAGAAAGTCTAGATCAGAAAACCTAAATAGCTTGCCCAAGGTCACCCAAGTAGTGAGGTCATAGTCTAGATTTCCTGTCTTCTAATTCCATACTGTCCTACTAGGTTGTGCTGCCAAGTAGAACATCATATGCCTTTTAGAAAGGGGACCGTCCATGCAGAATGGCAAAGCTCAGCTTCCATGCGGATCTGTGGTCTCTGCCAGCTCCTCGGGTATGGCTTGCTCACTCTTTCAGATCACCCAGCTCTTCCAATTACAAGGTTTACAATTTCTCAGTCTGCACAATGAAAGAGAGGCCCTAAGAATTCAAATCACTCCATAAAGTCTACACACACACAAAAAAAGGAGATGGAATAATTGCTGTTGAAATGGTTTTATATTTGTCCTGAAAAAAAAAATTTTTTTTCCTGAATATAAATTCTGCATGACATGGGATTCAGGGAAAGACTTTGGCAAGTTTAGGAGGTTTCTATTTTGTTTTCTTTCTATCCACTTTTCTAAGCATCTTTTCTATTTCCACAGTGCTTTAAAAAGAATGCAAGAGAACTGAGGCGCTGGGATAAAGAGAGAAAGAAGAATCCTAGAGTTACGGAGCCTGGCTAACCCCTTTTCTGTGAAGATCTGTGTGCTCTTTTGTGCCGTAATGAAGAGGTGCAAAGAAAAGAACTGTCCCCACATTATCCACCACGAGGCCAGCCAAAAGGACCTCTGACTCGAGGAGCAAGTGCACCCCACTGCAGGCTCGTCCCCCTCACTTCCGCGCTGCCAAACAACGCTCTCAGAGGGTGATTCTGTCCCCGCAGCAATTGTCTGTGAATTTTGGGTCAGGAGCTGCCACAGGAAAAGTATCTAATTCCACTTTCACACACTTGTGGTGTCAGCAACTCAAATACAGAAATCTATTTTGGCCACATTTTAGCTGCTCAAGTTAAAGGCACAGGAAAAGAAGCCCACCTGTTGGAATCAATGAGGAAATCTCCTAAATCATTCCTGGGCTAAAATCATACAAAACTTGCCTCACCAAACAGCTTACGAGGTTTGGTGTTTCTAAGATCAGTCCACACTGCACACTCTGGCCAGACAGAACTTTCTAAAGTACAGATCTCTGCCCTTCAAGTCTGTTTTCCAAATTGTCACCAGAGTGATTTTTCTAACACACACACTCATTTATTCCACAAATACATATCCGATCGCTATCAGGTGCCAAGCACTTTTCTAGTTATGTTAAGTGATCAAAGAAGACAAGTATTTGTGTTTGTCTAGAGAGAGGAGACATTATGTAAGTAAACAAATAAACAAGATTGCTTCAAGTAAGTGATTAATAATAGAAAGAAATCAAAATGGGTCTTGGAATAGAAAGTGACCTGGGGGAGATACTTTAGGTGGTATGTCACTTTTGAACCAAGATCGTAGAGATAAGAAAGAAATTGTGCTAAGATCTGAGAGAAGAGCCTTCTAGACAAAGAAAATGGAAGATCCAGAAGGTAGAAATGAGCGTGGCTGTTTGAAGAACGCAAAGGAGGCCCAAGAGGCTGGAAGATAGTGAGTAAAGGAATGTGGTAGGAGGTAAAACAAGAGAAATGAGGCAGCAGCTGGGATGGTGGTGGTAGGAAAGAAAATTAAAGAGGGTGAGAGCTCAAAACATATTTTTGAGGTAGAGTTCACAGTAGTTTCTGATAGATTTGACATGGAGTAATGGGAAAAAGTAATCAAGGATGATGCTGGCTTTTGGGGTTGAGCAACTGAGTGGATGGTAGTGCCATTTTGAATGGGAACAATGAAGGAAACTAAGTTGGGTGAAATATGCTTTGAATATGTTATATTTTAAGTATCCATTAGACATTCAAGTGAAAATGTCTAGTCTATAGCTGAATACACAAATCCAGAGGTAAACAGAAAGTTTGGACTAACTATGTAAGTTTAAGTGTTATTGGCATAAAAACCTGTTACCTAAAGCTATGGAATTCCTAGGGAGAGGGGTAGAGAGGGAATAGAAGAGCCCCAGGGTACTCTAATATCCACAGGTGTAACAGTGGAGAAGGAACCAGACAGAGTGGCCTTTGGGGAGGAGAAAAACAAGGGAATGTCACATATGAGCCAGGAGAAGAAAGCACGATAAACAGTCAAATGTTGATAAGCAGTCTAGTAAAAAAGAGAGAGAGAGTGAGAGAGAGAGAGAGAGAGAGAGAGAGAGAGAGAGAGAGAAAGGAAGGAAGGAAGGAAGGAAGGAAGGAAGGAAGGAAGGAAGGAAGGAAGGAAGGAAGGAAGGAAGAAAGGAAGGAAGGAAGGAAGAAAATGACGAAGGAACAGGAAATAATAAAAAAGAAAAGAAAAAGGAAGAAAAGTGCCCAGGGACTTGGCAAAGTGGAAGTCACATGAGTGACCTTGAGAGAAGCAGTTTCAGTGGAATGGAGAGTTAAAAAAAAAAAAAAGGAGTAAAATTTTGTCTTATCATGACCATTTTTCCATTTAAAACCCATCAGTGATTCTTGTCCTTCAAATAAAAGGATAAAGACCACATTTTTATCCTTAAAAGTAATTTCCCACCATCAAACTCTATGGAGAATACCAGTAATTGTCGGGGTTCTTAGTTACAAACAGAATCTGCTTTAACTTAGGTGAGCAGAAAGGGATTTATGAAAGGATATTAGGTATCTCACAGAATGTCCAGAAGGGCCCAAGAACCACACTTGGACACTATTATAGTCAGAAACAACAAGTGCAGGAGCAACACTGTCAGGAAAAAGTCCCAATCAGTTCATAGAACAGTTCTGGCATTTTGAGCCAAGAAACTCCACCAGTTGCCCCAGAAGGAGTAGATGCCACCAGCACCTGTCAGAAGAGCCAACCTGTCCACATGGTTAGCAGCTCCCATTGTTCGCTTCATACTCCAGTTGGCAGATCCCTTGGCACATGTAATCCCTTAAATGCTAAGGCGTCTGTGGAATCTACAATGTCTATCATCTATTTCCCCTTGTCTTGACAACTACTCAGATGTTTTGTTAACCTGGTCATACACTGGATTTGGAGGAAGCCGACTCTAGCCTTAACCTATGGATCATACTTACGACTTGGTCCAGGGCACTGAGCATAGTCCCCACTGCTGGCCACAGATATAGGTACAGGGATGAACATATGACCTAATTCAGGTTAATGAAATGAAAGGAGACATTTGCTTGAGTTTTCTGTGAAAGAAGCTACCTTAATCTTCCGAGAGAGTTCCCAGAAGCTATCATCTCTTCTACTCCTGGAATGAGGCCTGCCACACAGAAGAACAGAGCCCTGGGAGGGGTTAGCTGACAGCCATCTTTTGGGTACCAGCCTAGAATGAAGCTCTGACCCTGCAGAAGGCAGAGGAGAAAGACTGAAAGAAGATAGACTTGAAGAACATTACTAAGCCACTGAAATAAACCAATTCTGAAATCTGCCCTACTCCTGGACTTTCCAGTTCCCTAAAACAATAAATCCCTTGTAATGGTTAAGCAAGTTTGAACAGACTTTAATTAATAGCAATGAAATGCATTATAATTGGTTCAGTTCCCAAACCCACCTTTCTGGGCTAATTTCTTAGCATCACTCATATCCAGGCACATCAGCCCATAAGCATTCTGTTAAGACTGGTCACTCTGCCTGAATACCCTTCCTTAATTTTCTCCTTTGCTGCCTGCCTACTTCCTACTCACACTTAAGACCCAGGTACAATGTCACCTCCTCCCTGAAGACTTCTTGATTCCTCTTAACTTGCTTTATCATGGTATGCATGACTCTGATCTGTATTATAGCGACTCTCTCCAGTGATTGCAAAAAATATGTGGAAGGTGGAGATTTTCTCTACCGTGATCTTATAAAGTCGTGTGATGAGATCACCTTGAATAAATATTCTCACCCAATGCCCAAAGAACTAAATGATCCTTGATAACAGCTATTCCTAGAACCGCTGAGTTCTCACAGATCACCTAATCCACCATCTCATTTTACTAAAGAAGAAAGTGAAGCCCAGAGAAGGGAAGGTCATGGGCTGTTAGGGCAGAGGTCAGCCTTGAAACCAATGCTTCCTAATTCACTGTCTATTCTATAAAACAATTTGCCCCTTTCCTGTCGGCCCTGAGAGTTTGGGGTAAGCAGGACGGATCATCACCCCTGACATCTTTGGCATCTGTGATATGCCCTTTTGCCACCCCCATCTTTCAGGAGCCCTCCTGCTCTCTGCCTCCATCACAGCTAATTGAAGAAGGCACAGATGGGAACTCTATAGGGAGTGGACGAATATCCCTTCCATCTTACCTTTGATGGGAAGGGAAAAATCTTATTCCTCTTAAAGAAATTTCTCTGCCTCATCCCTGCTTTATTGAGGTATAACTGGCAAATAAAAATTGTATATATTTAAGGGTACAACATGATGTTTTGATCTATCAAATGTATACATTATGAAATGATCACCACAGTCAAACTAATAACACATCCATCACCTCACATAGTTATTTTATTATATGTGGTGAGAACACTTAAGATCTATTCTCTTACCTATTTTTAAGTAAGCCATATAGTATTATTAATTATAACCACCATGCTGTACATTAAAACCCCAGAACTGCCCTGGCTGTTGGCTCAGTTGGTTGGAGTGTCATCCCATACACCAAAAGGTGGCTGGTTCCATTCTGAGTCAGGGCTTGCACGGGAGGCAACTGATTGATTTACTCTCTCTCTCTCTCTCTCTCTCTCTCTCTCTCTCTCTCTCTCAAACAACAACAACACATAACAAAACAAAAAAAGAAATAAACCATAACTTGAAGTTTGTACCTTTAACTGTTGGAGGCCATCGAGAGGATGTGACTGCTAATTGACCCATCAGCTGGACCCAGGCACTCAGAGGCTCCTCATCCCTCCTCTATCCTTGGAATGTATATTCCTCCCACTATTCCCACACTAGGAGCTGTTTTCAAGGACACGACCTTAAGAAAGCAATGTGTTATTGAGACCATCTGGAAAATATACATGACTGAGCCTACTAAAGCTTCTCTATAAACTTTTAAGGTTCTGGTGAGTGGGTGCAGAGCACCACTTGTCTTGCAGTTGCCTAAGACAAGCCTCGTGTGTGAGTTCCCCTGCTTATTAAAACTGCCTCCTACCAATCTGGAGTGATCTGCCTCTTTCTTCAGTTTCTTCTTGCCCTCCATCTATGGGGAACAGTTTCAGATTTTACATGGGGAACTCCCAAGGTTGTGAACTAACATTGGCTGACATCTCCCCATTGCTCCCAACCCCCAGCCCATAGAAATCACCATTCTACTCTCTGCTTCTGTAAGTATGACATTTTAAAATTCCATGTATAAGTGGGATCATACATTATTTGTCCCTCTTCCTGGTTTATTTCTCTTAGTATAATGTCCTCCCGTCATCCTTGTTGTCCCAAATGGCAGGATTTCTTTCTTTTTATGGTTGAATAATATTCCATCCTATCTAATAAAAGAGTAATATGCAAACTGACCATCACTCCAACACACAAGATGGTCGCCCCCATGTGGTCAAGATGGCTGCCCCCATGTGGACACAAGATGGCTGCCACAAGATGGCCGGCAGGGGAGGGCAGTTAGAGGTGACCAGCTGGCAGAGGAGGGCAGTTGGGGGCGACCAGGCCTGCAGGGGAGGACAGTTGGGGGGGAGACCAGGCTTGCAGGGGAGGGCAGTTGGGGGCAACCAGGCCGGCAGGGGAGAGCAGTTAGGGGTGACTGGGCCAGCAGGGGAGGACAGTTGGGGGCGACCAGACCTGGAGGGGAGGGCAGTTGGGGGTGACCAGGCCTCCAGGGGAGGACAGTTAGGGGTGACCAGGCCAGCAGGGGAGGGCAGTTAGGGGCAATCGGCCCAGCAGGGGAGCAGTTAGGCATCGATCAGGATGGTAGGGGAGTGGTTAGGGGTGATCAAGCTGGCAGGCAGAAGCAGTTAGGGGCAATCAAGCAGGCAGGCAGGCAAACAGTTGGGAGCCAGCAGTCCTGGATTGTGAGAGGGATGTCCAACTGCCCATTTAGGGATCGGGCCTAAATGAGCAGTCGGATATCCCTTGAGGGGTCCCAGATTGGAGAGGGTGCAGGCTGGGCTGAGGGACCCCCCCAACCCCCATGCACAAATTTTGTGCACTGGGCCTTTAGTATGTATATAACACATTTTCTTTATCCAGTCATCCACTGATGGACACTTGCCTCCATATCAGGAATTTCTGAATTTGTATGAAAAGGATGAGAGGTTTTTTGAGGGTAGGAGGGTTTTCTCATAACCTCTGCAATTTCAGCTACCTATTTCTTCCCAGCTACCTCTACTTTTACTTCTAAATTCCTTTGAGAATCTGCCACAGGCTGGGGTTAAAAATTGGGGGTAAGAATATCTATAAGTTCCTTGGAGGCCCTTTGCACCCTCCCTCACAATGTGTCTCTCTCCTGCCCAGCACTGTGCACGCACCTGTCTGACCGGCTTCATTCCCAGACTCAGGCTATCATTGCCTTCCAGGCCAGTGAGCCATGTGCTACAGGGTCGTAGAGGAGGCCACACGTGACAGCACCTGCGGGACTTGGGGAAGGCTTTACGCACAAGGTGATGTTTGAGCTTCTATTTTAAGGATAAAACAAGTTCGCAGGGTGAAGAAAACATGCTGAGAGTGGACAGGTGGGAATGTGGTGAAGGACATCAAAGGTAGAGAGAAGAGAATCTATGCAAAGGCACAACTGTGGAAGGACTTGGTATGTCTTGGGATGGTGTAGTGGTTGAATGGTACCCCCACCCCACCCCCAAAATATGTCCATGTTCTAACACCCGGAACCTGTGAATGTGACCTTATTTGGAAAAGAGGTCTTTGTAATTGTTAAGGACCTCGAGATGAGTTCATTCTGGATTAATCTGGATTATTATGACAAGCATCCTTATGATAGAAAGGCAAAGGGAGATTCGAGACAGAAGGTAAAGATACACAAGGAGAAGGCGATGTGAAGATGGAGGCAGAGATCAGAGGGATGCTGCCACCACCAAGGAATGGCTGGAGCCACCAGAAGCTGGCAGGGGCACTGGAAGATTCTCTCCTAGAGCCTTCAGAGGGAGCAAGGCCCTGCCAACCTCAATTTCAGACTTCTGGCTTCCAAAACTACAAGAGACTACATTTCTGTTATTTTAAGCCACCAAGAGTGTGATGACTTGCCACAGCAGCCCTCGGAAACTAATACAGATGGCCAGAAGTTCCCTGTGGCCAGAAGTTCCCTGTGGCAGGAAGTCAGGATGTTTTGCTGGGTGCCCCCTCTGGTAGGCCTTTCTATCAGGTGTGGATCAGAGCCACACTATCCTTTCCTGGGCAGCAAAGAAAGCAGCCACTCAAGGAAAGCCAGGCTTGTTAGTCAAAACCAGACACAACAGTTGAGGGCACCTGGGTTTCTAAAAGGGGCAAGGCCAAAATGTGCTAATGGACAGAAAAATCCTTTCCTGGCTAGGACTTGAAATAGGGTTGATTTGTTTAAAAAAAAAAAAAAAAAGAAAAGAAAAGAAACAGAGAGAAAAACCCACTGCTGTTTGGATGAAGCATTGTTTGCCTCAGGTAACCATGTAAGGAATCAGCCAGTGCCCTCAGTGGGAGGAATCTGAACTGGAACTGTGGATTTAGTCACCCCAGTGACGAGAGCCACCTTCACCTCTCCCTCTGGGACCTGCTGCTGAAACCTGAGGTGTCACTCATGTTTGCAGGATCGGAGAGCAGAGACCTGCCTCTTGGGCAGAGGTGTGCAGTGAGGACACCACACTGAGAACTGCAGAGGAAAGCTGTGGGGGCGGGGCTCGGTAGAGACAGGAATGCATTGGCCTTCTCCCAGGCTTGGCTGTGCCTCGCTGAGGCGGCAGACATCTCCTCTGGGGGGACCTAAGGCCTTTTCTTGTGTGGCATAAAAGGACAATGATTAAGTATCCGGAGTTTGTATCTTGATACTATTATGTCCCTTCCTAGATCTGGGAAAGAACCTCATATAATGACACCATTGTCCGGTGGATGGGTCTGGCGGGCGGGGTGGGGAAGGCGGACACCGCGAAGGGACTGGCCTTAGTTGCCTCTGATCTCTTGCACTGGATGGGGTGCTGTCCTCCGCGGCAATTCCTACGTAAGAGAAGTCACCATGGGCTACGACGGCGGCAAAGACCCCCACCCTCCCGCAACTAAGCTGGGAGTACAACCAAGGCGCCCAGGTTTTTCAGCCCAGGAGGGGCATGATTGGATTTGCTTTTTATAGAGTCCACTCTAAGTGCAGTGTGGAAAAGGGAGTGCGTGGAAAGAAACTGGTAACAGAAGGATCGCGTTCCAGAATGTTTAACTAACAGCCCAAGAGAAAGATGAAGAAGACCAGACGAAGGCAGTGGCCGTGTGGGCAGAGCGCTGACTGGAGAGGGGGTTCTAACTTGGGAGCTGAGCGGAGAGCTGTTCTACCAGGATCTGGACAGAAGACAAGCAGCAGAATTCTCCATCTGATTCCTGTGCCCAGAAAACGGGGGTCCTCGGGGGTGAAGAGAAATCCTGGGTATTTCTATGTTTGAGGCTTTGGTACTTAAGTCAAAAGGAAGAAATGCAAAAACAGGACCAGACAAACCGTAGTATCTCTGAAGTATTTGCTTTTTAAAAAATTATGGCTTTTCAACAATACGCACAGTGCAATGTATGCATGTTTACTCTTCAAAGACAATTACAGAATTTCCCAATTTATTTAGGGCTCTAGTCTCATGAAGAGATTCAACTGTCAGTTGTATGAGAAGGGTCTTCTCCCAGGCGTGGCCGTGCCTCCCTGAGACTGTACAGCCCTGATTAAAGATAAGATTACAAACAGGCATGGGGGACCATCACCAGTGTGAGGCCTGGGCATGCAGTCCTCTGGATAGACACCAAGGCCTGGTTGTGGACGCTCTGAGCGCTGAACCCTGAAAAACCACCCAAACAAATAGCTAATTTAAAGGTGCTAGCTGGAAAGATCTAGAAGCTAGGGAGACCCGGCTGAGAGTAAAAGCTAGAAGCAAAGGGGGTGGAGCCCAGAAGCATTCCCAAGCCCACCAGCTGGCAGCCACACGTGTGGGGACTTGCTTTGAGAGTTGAAGGAGGTAGCCTGGAGCTGAATTGATCTTAGTCTCTCTGGCCAGCTCGGCAAGAATAAACTCACGTTCCATGGGAATGCAGAGGTTTCAACCAGGTGGGAATTTGTCTCCTCTCCATAGCACTCTTTGGAGCCCTAAGTACACTATAGTGACTTTTCCTGATTCCGGCTTATCTTTTCTTACTCTTCTGTCTCGAGCACCTGGCACACATACTATGAAGCAGTGGTCGGCAAACTCATTAGTCAACAGAGCCAAATATCAACAGTACAACGATTGAAATTTCTTTTGAGAGTCAAATTTTTTAAAACTTAAACTTCTTCTAACGCCACTTCTTCAAAATAGACTCACCCAGGCCGTGATATTTTGTTGGAAGAGCCACACTCAAGGGGCCAAAGAGCCGCATGTGGCTCGTGAGCCGCGGTTTGCCGACCACTGCTATGGGGCAATATAGGACCATGAGAAAAGCACTGGTTTCCAGTCTCACACATCTATCTTCAAATTCTTGGGCACAGCAGTGCGTTCTGAGCCTCGGTTTCTCTACCTGTGAAATGTGGGTGACAGTACTAACCTCATAGGATTTGTTGTGAAGCTGAACAGAAAACTGCTGGGAACGTGCCTTGTGGTCTCAAAGCGCCACAGACACCACCAGCCCAAAGTGAGACCATCCATATTGTAATTGACGTGGGGAACTCCTCCTGGCCTGGGGACCAGAGTCAGGGCTTGTAGCCACAGCATTATGACTTGCAACCTGAGGTTCCACACAGCCGCAGCCCCCTCCCTGTGACTCAGTGCCATGGGGCGCCTTTCACCCCCACTTCTCTTTCTCTGCTTCCCATAGCTACCTGTCTCACTTCAGCTGGCTCTTGCATGGCCCAGTTTGGCCTTGAGCACCATCCTGAGCCCAGGCCCTCAGTGGCCCTTCACCACCACACCCGTTTGATAAGGGCTCTCGCTTAGACACTGACTGCCAGCGTATCTGTCTCTATTGGCTGGAGGAGCAGAATGGGAAGAGGAAACATGGTCGCACTGACCTTTCAGCAAGCATGCCTCCCCCAGCCCCATGAACAAGGCTCCCTGGTTGGTCTGCGAAGTCCAGTAACGTGTAACCTCCTCTAGAAAGCTCCTTGATGTTCCAGAGGTTTTGATTCTGAGTCCCATCTGCCTCCTCTAACAGCCCTGAACACTCTGGGCCTTACATGATAGTGATCTGAATTCATCTAGATATTTCCCCCACCATACCATGAGCTCCCTGATTCATTACGTGTCCCTTTCAGTGCCGGACATGTAGTAGATGCTCAGTCATATTTATGAAGGTCATAACAAATTCTCTCATTAAGGTTTTCTATTAACCAAAGGTATCTTTCCCCTCCTCACCCGCCCTCCTCACCGCCCCCCACCCCTGACAATCTCAGTGCTTTATAGCAAAGGTTAGAAAACTATGGCCCACCATCTGCTTTTGTAAATAAAGTTATATTCAAACGCAGCCACGTCTACTTGTTTATTCAGTATCTATCTCTGCTTTTGTGCTACAATGACAAAGTGGAGAGTCTTAACAGAGATCTTAAAACCCGCAAAGCCTAAAATAATTACTATCTAACCCTCTGCAAAAATGTTGGTCAAGCATATTTTATAGCAAGGGAAGTTTACATTTTTTCATGAAACACAGGGTTAATAGCCAACATCACAGAGATGTCTTTTTTGATCTTCACAACAGCTCTGTGATGCTGGGGTTGAGTGCAGATGTGAGGAGTGTGAAGGTTCACTTGGGGGACAGCTTGTCCCATCAGAGGTGACACCTGGTAAGTATGCAGTGCCTGCACAAATACAGAACTCAAATATCTGAACACAAGGAGTCAAATTAACCCCACCCTCTAGGGTAGAATCTCCCTGACCAACAGGAATCCAGATGGGGCTCTGGCTCCCGGAGAGAATGAAATAGGCCCCTGAATGTTCCTGCTCCTCATCTGTGACAAACGCCCTGAGAAGTAAGGAAGCCCTTTAATTAATGCCATGGGCAGATTTGCATAACTACTGGTTAGGGGAGATAAGAATGATTTTTTACCAGATTTGACAGAGCTAACATGCAAACCCCAAAATATTTTCGATTAGCCTCCTAGCTAGTTCTCAACATGGTTCTCTTACTTCCTAAAGCGGGCCTCAGAGTCTTGAGGAAGTGGCCTGTTTTAAGACGCAAGAGAAGTGTGGGTCATGGTATAGGCAGGCGGGGGCACAGCCTGAGTTTATACGGAAAGAAAAGACACTTCCTTGTGACTGAGCTGGAAGACGGGCTTGTCGTGAGGGCAGAGCTGGGGCTGAGATGGGAAGGCCATGCTGCTTCTCGCCACGGGCTGCCCGCGGGCGGGGATGGCGGAATGGGAGCTGTTCTCCTAGTAGGGGCTTGAAGTGCAGCTACTTTTGTCAGGCTGAGTTGTGTCATCCACCTTAATGAGATATGAAGTCTTCCCAGAAGGGGGGAGAAGTGTCAGTGGTGAGAGAGTCAGGGATGGCGATAAGCTTGACCCCAGGCTCCTCATACCCACTTGGGCACCCTCTCCCCACCTCATTGCCTTCACTGCCATCATCACACTGAATCTGGCTAGGAAGGAAACCGGGGGATGGTTAACCCTCAGTTGTGCAGAGGAGGAAACTGAGGCTCAGGAACTAAACACTCCATGGGGCCTCCCGGCAATGGCACACACAGATGGAAAACCTGACCCAGCGCTGTGGTCCTCCTCTCCACCACGCTGCCCACTGTGGGAATGGCCTCCTGGTTCTCCGGTCCTGATTGCAAATCTCCCAGCTGGCCCTTGTAGTCCCATCGCCAGCAGTGACGCTGGACCTCTGCTCAGACCAGACTTTCCATCTGAAATTCCCCCCACCTGGTCCATGTGTCATGGATGCACGAGTCCTTCCAGGGCTGGGACCAGGGGGAGGAAAGTGAGGCAGCAGGGCACAAAATTTAAGGAGGTGCTCACGCCTTGTTGTGAGGATTAAATGAAAGAATAAAGTGCTTAGAAACAGAACCTGGTGCACAGGAAGTGCTATAAAAATATTCGGAACTTAGCGGTAGTAGCAGTACTTGTAGCAGCAGTACTGAGAGAACCTCTGTTTCTTCCTTTGTTAACAGGGCAGGAAAGTAATTTTTGTCAGTGCATAGACTATGGACATGATAAAGTTATGTGAATGTATGAATGTGAGCTATTGCTCCAGAGGGGGCTCAACTGTCCCTGAATGAGGAACAGTTAACTTTGTCCTATTCAATGGCCACAGTGACCCTCTACCCTGCCTCTCCCCACCTTGCACACTAAGAAGTTTGGTTCCAGGTTGGAGGTAACAGGAGCCACTGAAAGGTTTCAAGCTGGGAGTGATATGGCAAATCTGTGCCTGACAAAGACCCCTCTGGCAATGGAATCCTGGACTGGAGCAGGCTGGAACTGAGGCAGGGAGGCCACTAGAGGCAAGTGAATGGTCCTGCCAGGAGGCAATGGGACCTGAAGTAGGGCAGTGGTAGTGCGGATGAGAAAGGACCAAGCAAGAGAGTGGATGAAGAAGTAAAATCTGTTCATCGCTCCTGGAAAAACAACTGTGAATCAGTGATACCATCTTTATCCCCAAAGCAAACAGATCCTTCATTAGTGCTAGCAATTGAGAGCTGTGTGAGGTTTGGTACTCACTAGCTGCTAAACATGCATATAAAAGGAAGCACACCATATGCTGTGATGAGTTCATGCCAATTGGCCCCACTCAGATATATACTACTTTAATTTTAACACTTTATATGAACAAAAGTCTACTTCTAATAAAGCTCAGGATTCCCAGTGTTTCTTCTTGCTGGCCAATTCAACTTGATTTCTTTCCTCGCTGATGAAATGTCTCTTTTCAATTAAGTATGGCTAGGATTTGGATGTCAACTCCATAGAATAGAAACTCTATGGACAGATGAAATGAGATGCCTTTGAAGTAGTGAGTTCCCTGTCATTGGAGCATTCAAGAAAAATCTGGATGACCACTTGATGGAGTTGTTGCAGAAAAAATTCAAAAATCAGAAGATGAGTGGGATGAGGATGTTAGACTTGCTGACCTTTAAAGTTTTTAAGAACCATGGAATTCTAGGAGGTTGAATCACAAATGTAGTTCTTGGTTGATCAGGGGATTCCCAGAATCATTGCAGCATGAGAATGAGGATCTAGGATTTTTCAGGCAAATTCAGAAATTAGAACCACCTTAGGAAGAAATCTGAATAACTCATCAGTTAAGATGGCCCCAGGGCATAAAATGGAGACCATTGGAAGAAAGAGCCTGGCACAAATGAGAAACTTCTGGGACTAACAATTAGGAGAACTGTGATCTTCCTTTCTATAGAACTGACCATGTGTCTTTTCACAGTGGCCATTAGGAAGCTCATAACTTGATTTGCACATGAAAATGGTAACTGTGCGGACACTTGTATTCTGTGGTCATCGGTGCTCTCTCCTACCCTACCTCACCACCATTCTGGCCCCTTATTTTAATGTATACCTTTCCTAGTCCTAATTTTGTTTTTAATCCACAGTTTACCTTCTAGTGCTTCCTATGAATTCTGAGAAACAAGGAGGGAAGTAAGTAATAAAATAAATAACAAACCACCAGTCACTGGCTCCCACTAGCAAATCGAGGGAATAGCAGTGGGAACATTAGACAGGGGGTCACTTGAGTTGTCAGCATTCCTCTACCAGGATGGGGGCATGGGGAAGATGCTTCCTGAACTCAAGCTCCCCTCTGTAAGACAGGGGGCTGGACACTGGCTGGGACTGGGCTTTGGCTCCCAATAACTCCCTGTCTGCCAATTGTCCTGCCCAGGTTCCCAAGTGCATCTCCGATCTGTCCCTCTACCAAGTTCAGGCCTCCCCTGGACTTTGGGGTCTCCTGCGTAGAGACAACAGCCTAGGATTTTTATTTATTTCTTAAACAGCACATGCACATAGCAATCATTATGTTCCTTTCACTATTCTGAATAATTCCATATAGTAATTAAGGTAAAGTTCATAAAGATTTTATGAGAGAGGTATTCTTATTTTGTCCATTTTACAGATAATAAAACCAAGGCCTTTAGGGGTTAAGTAAATCATAGATAATTGGCAGGGTCAAAACCAAGGCAACCAGGCTCTGAGTTCATGCTCTTAGCTAGATGTTCTTTGAAATCTAATCATGACTTTGGCTCAGCTCCCTGACCTTTTCATAATCCCTAACCTGGATTATTAGCTCTCCTGGATTATTGCCCTCCTGCATCCAATTAAGCAAAGACTTTTCTGAGTGCCTACACTGGATCAAGCTATATGCTAAATTGGGGATAGGCATGCATCCAATATGGTCCTACCCAACATGAGCTGTCCATTTGAGGAAGGAATCAAACATATACCCCACTCACCAGAATCCAAAGAAAAATTAAATAAATGCTATGTGGAAGTTCAAGCAGTGGATATGTCAATGGGACTTCCACTGTGGAGATGGTGATGGAAGAGGGTAGGAAGAGCATTTCAGGCAGAGGGAAAAGAATGAGTAAGTCCCAGAGGCATGAAAGTACATGGTATGTGTCACAGAGTCTGATGCTTGGCTTTTTCTCCAGTCATGTCTTATAGTACTCTTCCCACTCAACTGTTATTAATATATATTTGTTGAGTGTCAACTATGAGTCAGGTACTGCTATAGGTGCTGAGGATAAATCAAGAATCAAGAAAGTAGCTTTATTCATGACCCTCACAAGGTAATGGAGAAACCCAGTTCATTAATAAATAAAAATGATATGTCAGGGGGTGATAAGTGTGAAAAAGAAACAACACGCAGAGTAATGGGACAGAGAGCAAGAGAGGGCCACTATTGCAGGAAGAGGGATCAGAGGAGGCCCCTTTGGTAAGATAACGTTTTAGCAAAGTGGCTCCCAAATGGAATCAGGGAGTGAACTATGACAATATCTGAAATGAGGCAGAAAAAAAAAAGCAAGTGCCCAGAAATTGAACTATGTTTATCATTTTAGGATAGAATAATGAGCCCAGCAGGAGAGGAGAAAGGTGAGAAAATGAGATCTAAGCTACAGTAGGGCTGAACCATGTGGGATCTTGTTTGCTAGAATGAGAACTTTGAATATATATATTTTATTGTTGATAGTATTACAAATATCTCCCATTTTTCTCCCCTTCCTCCCTCTTCCCAGCCCCATTCACCTCCCACCCTCAGGTCTTCACTGCCCTATTGCCCGTGTCCATGGGCTATGCATATAAGTATATAAGTTCTTTGGTTTATCTAGAACAAGGCCTTTGGATTTTGCTCTCAGTGCAATAGGAAGCCATTGCAGCCTGTCCTACCTCAGGGCCTTTACCTGTGCTGTGCCTTCTGCCAGGAATGCCCTCCCCCATTTTTTTTTTTCTGAGCAATGTCCTATTCCCCTAAATATGGTCCCTTGGATAAGCTGATTCTGACCCTCCTAAACAAATTAGATTCCCCTGCTAAACAACCTCAGCACTCTACTTCCCATTTGTGGTATTTATCAAAACTACAACTTCTTAATATAAACCATTACATAATATAACTTTCATTTTTTACTGTTTATTCCACTAGATATGGAGCTCCATGAACTGAAACTGTGTGTCTTTCCTCTTTACCCTTGTATCCTCAGTACCCACTCCAGGGTCTGAGTCTTAAGAAGTGCTCAATAAATATTGAATGAATGCAAGAACAAACGGGGTGAAAGATAAGGATGAGAAGGGAGGTTGGAGCCTCTAACTCTGGGCTGGGGAAGCAATTTTTGGCCTGTAAGCCATAGAAAGGCCACACAGAAAGCTTATGAGGGGTGTGGTTCAAGGTACACTTACACCAAGCCCCCAGTGACACGAGAAACTGAAAGGTATTGAGACTGGAGGCAGGAAGAATAGAACGCAATTTTCAAAACTGTTTGATGGACTCCCTGCCCTATGTAAAATTTTCATATTAAAAAAATTTTATGTTATAGATGCTGTCATGAATTTGGGGATTCCCAAAGACCTCAAGATTTATCCCTTGGGATGTTGCTATGGATGATGATAATAATCAGTGATTGCTAGTAGATGACCAAACAACAATAGCAAGTGCCAAGTAGGAGAAATTACACTTTAATGGAAGTCAGGAAAACTGGGTTTGTTCATTCACTTATTCATTCATTCATTTATTCATTCATTGTTCATGTAGTAAATACTGGTTATTGACCACAAACTAGGGACTAGGCCCTGTGTGATAAGCATTGGGTTTAGATTCTGTTTGTCACCTCCTAAGTATACAAACTTGGACAAATAATTTAAGCTCTCTGTAGGAGGAGGAAAGGAACTTTCATTTATAAGGGAATGGTCTTCCTTCTTTAAGGAAAACACAAAGCCCCCCGTACTTGAGCTGGGTCTCCACCTGGGAAGGGATAATGCTATAAAAGTCCTTACGTTGGTCCCATGGAGTTTCCTTTTCCCCTTGGAGTTCTCACTTTCATTCTGGCTGACATACCCAAAAAGTCTAGAATGGTTGTCATCATCTGCTTCGAAGCCTAGCAAAATCCCTTCTTGTTCCTCAAAGCCCATATCTAACATCAGGGCTCCTGAAACCTGCCCTGGCTCCTTACTCCCTGGAGCAAAATGAATCTTTCCTATCTTGTCCTGCTTTGAACACTCAGCTCATTGACTATTATACAGCTGACCACTCTGTGTGACTTATAGTTGGGTTTGTCTGTGAATTGTGTTTTCTCCCCTCTGTTTCCCCAGCCTTTGGCTGACTGTCTGGCCCAAAGCACATTTTCTATAGCTAGATGGATAATAAGTCACCAGACCAACAGAACAGCTGATGAACCATGCAGGGGTAGGAGGAAGTCCAAACAGACTTGCTATGACCCAGAAATAAGAGACCAATTAAACCAGCTAAGAATATCAATACCTACGTACTGAGGGGCATTGAGAGACCATGGGACATTGTGGGGGATTGAGGTCAATGCAAATTGCCTGTTGAGAAGACAGAATGGTGGTTGAGTATTTATTTTCTTTAATAAAATTACATCATAGCCCATACCTTTGCAATTTAGAGGCTGCTGTAAGCTTAGGAAAGGCATTTAACCTATCTGTATAAGAAAGAAAAGAAGATGGCATATTGAACAGTCTATGCAGGGATGTTCCCAGGTCCCCAGATGGGAGTTTGAGCCTGAAGTGACACTCTTGATGCCTTTTATGCCTTGGGCACCTCTGACTCGGGGTTGCTAATACTTAACTTTTTCTCATAGAATGTTAATAATTAAGGGACAAATACAAGACATGAATTCTTAAGTAGAGGAGTTGCCACGTGTTTCACTACATTGTTTTCACTTTGCTTAAAAAAAATGAACTTTTGTTTGTTAAGTATTACTTTGTGCAGACATTGTACTAAGGGTTTTTATGCAAAATGGAGGACGCTGTTTTTATATTTTCCCTTAGAATATCTCAGGGAGAAAACAAATATTATTGCAAGTAATATCTTGATAGGGCATTTGAGTGAGAAATGAGATCTCAAAAGACATGCTAATAAGTGTTAAAATTCCTTCTGATAGATGATAGTCTGATGTTCACTTCACAGCAGGGCTGCTGGGAGGTGAGATGACTGGACAGTGCAATGGTGTGCAAGTCTGGGTCAGAACTGAACTGCTCAGAAGTAACAGAGGAGAGGCTGAGGACAGTGCTCAGGAGGGATCTTGGGATCTGTGAAAATCCCACTGTGGGACATGTCATGAAATGTCCCTCTACATATCCCTTAGGACATTATCAGAAAATTCTTCCTTATTCCCCAGTCCTCTCGTCAAGACAGAAAGAAAATCTGACGTCAGAAAAGGCAGCAGATATAGAAAGATAGCCATAAATCTGGATGACATTTAACCCACAACCTTATTAGCAAAAAGCACTACCTTCATTTTAAGGGTGAGGAAACTGAGGCTTATACAAGTTAACAAACTTGTCCAACACACGTGGTAGCTAAAAGTAGCTGGGCAGCCATTCAAAACACGTCTGCTTGATTCCTAAACCTCTAATTTTAATCCTAGGAGATTCTTCCCTCTATGATTCTACAACTATTTACTGATGATAAGAAGGTTGATAAGTGTGATTATTGTTCCCTCTAGTTGTATTTTAAGCCATATTAATAACAGGAGAAATAGTTGTACATAGAATGGAAAGAGAGGAATCTTCCCGGCCATGAAGTATAAATAGCCTACTGATCTCCAGTCTTCAGAAAGGGACCCGAAGTGTAAATTGCATGTGAGGGAGGGGAGCAGCCTCTTTGCACATGGGCACATGCTACCGAAAACAAGGTTTGAGTTATCACTGCCATAGTCTCGACAAACGCCCACCATGGAATGACATCACTGCCAAAGCCCAATTAGCTCAGAGAAGACCCTGGCACTGGATGATGTTCCTTCAAGATGGCATGAAATTCCAAATATAAATTGGGTCTGGGCGATGATTCAATGGATCATATTGGCCAGTTCACAGGACGCTTGGCAACTAGAAATCCTTTATCCAGACTTTTGAAACTCTAACACCTCCTAAAAAGACAGAGGTATCATTACACCCCAGATACCTCAGTAAACATCTAGAAAAAGAAATGCAGAAGTTCTCTGTAATGATGTTGCTACCATATTATAAATTATATTTACAGAAGATGGAGGAAAAATCTATTAAAATGCATCATCTTCTGGAGTTACTTTGTCTTTTCAGGAAAACAATTGATGAACATTTAAAATAGGAAAAGTCAATGCAAACTTCCATGTACTTTACCAGTTCTTATTTACCCTTTCCAACAACCCAGTGGGATGGATGCAGTTATTGTTGCTATCGCATAGACAAAAACCTAAAGTTTAGAGAGGTATATTTTGAGGATTATTTGCGAGCAGGGATTTTGTGCTACCAGCATATTTCCTAAGGCCTGACATATGACAGGGATACTATACATGTGAATAGAATGGAATGGAATATATTGGTATAGAACTGAGTGACTTGCCTAAGCAAGAAAATAATAGCAACAGGATTCACAGTTCAGTGTTCATTTCTACCTGGTATGCTACTACATTATTTGGTCAGATGTTGTCCATGCACCTGTTTGGTGTCTGGGCATTTTATATACACTGAAGGGCCAGAATATGATGGGGGAAATCCTTGTGCAATAGAAGCATAAGACATGGCCCTTATGAAAGACTAAATATATGGCCAGACCATCTATAAAGATAGAACTCTAACACACAATTCACCATCAGTCTCAGAAGCCAACCCACTAGCTACAATCAACACTCAAGAAGGCCAAACAACAACTCTTTTAGCAATCAACCCAAAATGGTGAGAATTGATTAATAACTGATAGCTTTCCTAATCTTTTCTGGCTTCCAAACTTGGGACCAATCAGAGAAAGTCAAATGTGTACCCTTAACCAATCACATTGAATGCCCCACTGCTGGCTGGCCTGCCTCCAGCTTCCCCATGCCAACAGCCTCCAATCAGGGCACACGTGACGCTTTCTCTTTTTTTCCACAATAAAGCTTTCCAACTCTTCTACCTGCTTCTGAATCTTTGCAAAACCCAAGTGATGATGGTTGAGTCCCTTGCTATGACAAAGGCTGAATATATAGCTTTTGCTTCTACTCATTTGTGTGGTCTTTGTTTATTTCTACATGTATATTTAAGGAACTTATACTACAGTGAGTAGAGAGGAAAGAATGATGTATACATAGGAAACAACAGATGGGCAATAAAACAATGCCAAAATAAGCAGTCAACTGCCTGAAAAAATAAGAATTCTTAAGTGCTAGCAGTGAAAATAAATCCTTTATACCTGCCTGGAGGAGGCATTTCATGATCAAGGTTGACTTGTCTTTGTTGAGGGGTGAGGAGGTAGCCTGGATGGACATGATGTTAGAAATACAGTCACAAAATATCACAGAAATGACCAACTTCCTAAACTCACCAACTACTACACATGTCTATAGATCCATAAAGCATCCAAAAGACCAGGGACTGCATCTCTTGTCACTTTGAAGTACTAGCTAAAAACGGAAAAACTAGGGGGCCCACTTCTTCCCATTGAAAGATGTTATCTTGAAAGATAAGCAACTATGGTAGATGAACATTTGGCTACATAAGAAGGGTATGAGAGTTAGGTATTTAGGGCTGTGGTTGGCAATGGGTTTTTGGAAAAGTATAAGGGAATCCTATCAGAACTAAAAAATTCTTTATTAACCTGCTAAGACATTAATTCATACAATAGTCATTGAACAGTTAAGCTGTGCCAAGTATTCTTCAAGGGGCTGTAGATACAATAGTGAATAACATGGTCTGTGCCCTCACAGCCCTTTCAGCCACTTGATTTCATTGAAAATTTGAAGTAAAAGGAAGAAAAATGGCAGGAAATTTCTAAACTAGATCATAATAAAGATATAAGACATCTTCTTATATTGAAGATATAGGAAATATCCAATAGTGATGAGAATCCATTATAGGCTATCCCTATATCCTGGGAAATCTATATACCAACACCCAGAGTATGGACATAAACAAAATCACTCTAAAATGTTAGCATTTACTAGAATGTATGTAGAACTTAATAATACTCATATGTCAGTCTTGGTATCAACTGAGCTTCCTCCAATCCTTGCCATCCTCCAAAGGCCATCAGGATAGTGTCTTAACTCCAACATATTTGTGATTATGTCACTCTTCTGCTCAAAATGTTTTGGTGGCTCCCATTACCGAGTGCATGCTTTGCAAGGCCCTCTATTATCTATTTTGTGACTTCAATAAATCTTCCAATGCAATCTTCCAAAATCCCTATTCCCAAAAGATCTCTTGCTCTAGTCTATTTGTCTACATATGACTATTTCCATTTAAATTGATTAAAATTAAAGATTTAGTTCCTCCCTTGCACTAGTCACATTTAAAATGCTCATGGCCACAGGTAGCTAGTGGCTCTCATATCAAGCAGCACAGATACAGAACATGTCTGTCATCGTGGGAAGTTCTGTCAGACAGCACAGTTTTAGACTAATCACCAGTCTAAATACATTCTTTGATTTCTCACTTCTATGTCTTTAGCCATTCTGGTCCTTTGTCTAAAATGCCATTCCCCATCTATACCTATTACAATTCTAGACATCATTAAATTTTCAGTTCAAACATCACTTCCTCTAGGAAGCTTTCCTGAGTAAATATTAATCAGCTGCCTTCTGTGTTCCTTTGAGCTACTTGGAACTACTACTTTGTCATTACTCTGCCTTGTACTAAGGTCCTTTTGTAAGTAGCTATTTCCTCCATCGAAGAGCAAGCTCTTTTAGGGCTTTGTATATAATAAAGTGTTATAAACATAGTTAAGGACCAAAAGACTTTTGGCTTTCTGTTGCATCCTGATGGAACTGACTTCTAACTAAAACAAAGCAATAGCAGGTAGAAAAACAATAACCAAATGAAAGAATGGTGGTAGGCAGAATAATGCCCCCACAAAGATGTCCACATCCTAATCCCCAGAACCTATGAATACGTATATTAGGTGACATGACAGATGGGGAACTAAGATTGCAGATGGAATTAAGGTTGCTAATTAGCTGACTTTAAGATAGGGAGATTATTCTGAATGGTCCAGGTGGGCCCAGGGTAATCATAGGCATCCTTATAAATAGAAGAGGGAGCTAGAGAGATGGCAGTGTGAGGACCTGACACAACATTGCTGGCCTTGAAGATGGAGGAAGGGAACCATGAGCCAGGGAATGCGGGCAGCCTCTAGAAGCTAGAAAAGGGCAGGAAATGGATCCTTCCTAAAGCCTCTGGAAGGAACACAGCCCTGCTGACACTTTGGTTTTAACCCAAATGAGACCCATTTTGGACTTCTGACCTCCAGAACGTTAAGATAATAAATTTGTATTTGTTTGAGCCATTAAATTTGCGATGATTTGTTACAGCAGCAATAGGAAACTAATATAGAGTGGCAAAATGTTATTATCAGTCAAGATGCATGATTCTTGTTTGGGTCAAAAACTGACAATATTTGTATCCTTCATCCAGAACTTTACCTCCAAATATTCATCCTAGGAAAATAACCAGAATTTTCATGAAAGTTTACATCAGGATGTTCATTTACAGCATCATCTATGTGCCAATAAAAGTCCAATAAGGAAGGGACTGCTACACGTGCTTATACAATCTTCAAACCTCCCCCCTAGACCCTAAGCCAGGGCTTGGGCAGAGAAATGGAGAGACAAAGAAATTAGTTACATGGCACCTGAGAAATCTCAGAAGGGAGGACCCAACCTTAGCCTCCCTCCTCCCAAGTGCAAAATGTGTAAACAGTAAATGGAAAACAAAAAAGTGCAGTTAAGTGGCTCCCTTTCCTTCTCCCTGGTATTTTGGGGGGAAAGGATATAGAGGCTCATAGGAGGCAAGTTGGGCTTTTCTACTGCCTGACTGCTTGTTGAACATAACCCGGTGAAGCAGGGAGGGGCCAGTTTGCCCTTACCCACAGATCTAGGGCAGTCCTTGTTCTTCATTTCCACAGCTGCCAGTTAGGTGAATTGGTCAAGGGTCAGTCTTTTGAGCCTGACTTAAGGCTTGGATAGCCCTGTCTTTCCCTGTTGATTATGTGGCATATATATATATATATATATATATATATATATATATATATATATATATTATTATTTATATAAATATTCCTATGTACAAAAAAAGAGAGAAGGGATTGCTAGTCATTCACACAACACAGCATTATATGGATATTTTTTAAAAATCTCTTTTTTGAAAAATATTTAGTGACATGGGAAAAGATGATCAAGTTTAAGAAGCAGGATACAAAATGATATATGATCCAAATTTTGTGAACGTTGAAGAAAACATACCAAAATATTAATGATGGATTTTAAAAATGTTTTTAATGTTAATAATGGTTATCTTTCTGGGATAAGATTAAGGGAGATTTTTTGTTTTCTCTTTATAAATTTCTGTATCTTCCAGGTATTCTATAGTGAGCAGGAATTACTTTTATAATAAGAAAAATAAGCCATTTGTTTTATCAAAAGCAAGCCCCTCGGGTAACAAAAACACAAAATTAATCATGCCTTTGACTGAGTAATCTCATTAATGGAAATATATCCTAAGGAAATGATTCAAAACAAGAAAAAAATATTATAAATAAAAAGGCTTTTATAGCAATGTTGCTTATAATATGAGCTACTTGGAACTACTACTTTGTCATTACTCTGCCTTGTACTAAGGTCCTTTTGTAAGTAGCTATTTCCTCCATCAAAGAGCAAGCTCTTTTAGGGCTTTGTATATAATAAAGTGTTATAAACATAGTTAAGGACCAAAAGACTTTTGCCTTTCTGTTGCATCCTGATGGAACTGACTTCTCAGTTTAAAA
Source organism: Cnephaeus nilssonii (assembly GCF_951640355.1). Taxonomy (NCBI): domain Eukaryota; kingdom Metazoa; phylum Chordata; class Mammalia; order Chiroptera; family Vespertilionidae; genus Cnephaeus; species Cnephaeus nilssonii. The sequence continues at coordinate 25,504,790 of NC_137085.1, read as the reverse complement.
TTGGAAGCCATCTGAATATCCAGCAAATTTTAATTATAATATATTTGCTTGGTAAGTGAAAGAACAGGACTTGAACACTGGCCTTCAGATTCATGCAACCTCTACTATAAAGGGACAGGCTGCCAGGGCAAGAGAGGGCAAAAGAGGGTGAGGGGATAAATACTGAAGTCACTAACAATGCAGTCAGCATTTATAAGATGAGAAAGGGCATTTTCATGAGAATTAAGATAGGCTATGAAGATCAAATTCAGAGTGAATAGGATATATGTTATACCTATAAAATAAAAGGTAGAATGGGCTAAAAGAATGAATACAAAAATTGAAAGAAAATCAAATGAATTCAACAGAATGGGCCTTACAATCTTACCTGGAGATTCCAAAATAGCAGACTAGTCTCTAAAGTAGGAGCCAAGTCCTATTTTTCTCTTATTCCAAGTACCTAGAATAGGAGCTGGCACTAAAGAGGGACTCCAGACATGTTGAATTAATAAATGAATGAAAAGATGTGCTATTAAAAAGTACAACGAGGTTTTAGCTTTCTTGTTTCTCCTCAGTCACTTGGTTCTTTCTGTTTAGGGGGACTGAACATCAATTTCTTACATCTTTAGTAACTCAGATCCTGAAGTACTTCTCTATTGCTCAAAACCCAAACAAAATATTCATTGCTTGAGCCAGTCAACAAACATTTAGTAAACTGGATTTAGAATATGTCACATAAGAAACACCTGCTCTATTATCCTAACCTTAACATTTAAGACATGAACAATGCCTGGTTTGAAAGGCACACAAAAAAATCCTCATGCCCAAAAGTCACAGATCCAAACAACAGAGAATCTACAAAACAAGAAACCTTGATCTGACATAGAGAAATGGCTCTGATGAAACTAACAGGAGTATGGAACAAAAAGACATCAATGAAAAACTCAAAGACTTTTGAACCAGCCCATGGAACACCAATGGCTATCTAGTTTATAAGTGGATTGTAGAAAATATATTTTTGGAAAATTGGTCATTGGACAAATCAGCCTTTAGGGAATTCATTTTTTACCAACTAATCTTGGAGAATTGACCTTGAGCCAAGGCTGGATACTGACACGAGGCACTCTGTGGCATTTCATAGCCTGCCCATTGACGCAACCCATAGTTCTTAACTGACCATGGTTCTAGGATACATGTCAGGAAAAGGACAGGTCTAGTTTCAGATAAATTAAGAGGCAGTGTTTGCCATAAGAAAGGATTTAAAGGATGTGCCAAGAGGTGCCTATCCCAGAATGAGCTAAGTGTCTTATCCCATCTGCCTTCTCTCTGTGCCTTATTATGTATTATCGTCTAGCCAGAGAACGGAGGGTGTGGACAGAAATCCCACTCGAAGAACTAGGGCTGGATCCTCCAAAGACAGTTCATATGTGCATCTACTCCAATGGACGCTGCCATCCCCCAACCCAAACATCATTTGCTCATTCTCTCTTTTAATAAATACTTATCAAGTGACTATACACTACTCTGGGGTGCGAGAGGGTGCGGAGGGGGGATGCAGTAGTGAACAAGACAGGTAAGGCCTGGGTTCTCACCAAGCTTACGTTCTAGAAGGAGGAAACAATAAGAAAACATCAGAGACTGAGAAAGTTGAAATCACCCGGAAGTTTTTGCCACTGGAGTCAACAAAGTGTTGAGTCTTCATTCCATCTCCCAGTGACATTAGACAAACACGTGCCATTAAAATGCAGACCAAACAAACAGCAGACCTACGGGGGCTGGAGAGTAGAGAATTTCTCTATTTGGTCCAATATCTAAATGGGAACTCACAGTGTTTGATGAATAATGAATGTGGATAATTAATGCATTTGAGAAAGGAAAATTTCTTACCTGTCAGTTACTTATCTTGGAGATTACACATCTATCACTCCTCCCCCGAGGGGCTAGACTCATCTCCATAGAAACTGGGGGCAACCCAGAATGTTAATTATGCCTCAGTGACAGATTTCCCCGCTCAGAAGGTGACTCACCAGAAGACCTTCTAGGGCTAACTTGTTCTGAAAAGTAGAAAATTTAATTTATCTGACATTTTTAAAAGCCCCAAGTAAGTACCTTAATGAGCCTAAGAAACCATCAAAAGACTGACTCTGTGCACACATATGGGAAAGGATTTCATAGAAGCACATGCATCCTCTGGGAAAAAGGTTGAATGGAAGTAATGGACCATTGATCCATTAATGACATAAGTACCAGCACCTAGAACAATGATAAGCACATAACAGATGCTCATTGAATATTATTTTTATTTTTGAATGAACTACCAATTCTATGCTGTGAGGATATAACAATTTTCATTTTTATGATGACATTGTACACAATGTCATTTTGATACACTTTATTTAATTTATTCCTTATAACCTGAAAAATAGTACAGGTACACAATATATTATCTGTAATTTAAAACACTCCAAAAATCAAAAGTTTGGGGGGAATTCATATGATTGATTACAAAGCCTGATTTGAACTGAAATAGGCCTCTTCACAGCCTTTATTCTATTTACTTAATTATCAATAAACTTTGCTGCAGACATATTAATGTGTTGAGGGCTACCCAGGTCCTGCTGGGTTTGTTTTGCTCTATCTACATTGTATGCAACACATACAATGTAAAATCTGAACAAGTCTAAATTCCAAAACACATCTTGCCCCAAGAATTGTGGTTGCAAAGATCATGGACTCACAGTGTCATTCCCATTTTATAACCGAGATTCTTTGGCTCAGGAAAGTGAAGCAATTTATCCAAGATCATAGACCTAGTAAATAGATACTTCAACCCAAATCCTCAAGTGCGAAATCTGTGGGGGTTTTTTGCTGCCCTCCCCCCAACATTACAACTTCAAATAATCTGAAATTGAGTATTAAGATAATTGTCTGTCCTATTAGCATAAAAGAGGTCAATGGACCAGAGACAGCACCAACTTGGTCATTGCGGCAGAAACAGGGAAAATGGCACAGGGTCTGGAACTAGGCGAGGGCTATCTCAGGTGGAGAGACCTCTGCTCCCTGAAGAAACTGACCTCTGAAACTTAACTCGTTCTCCAGTGCCGCAAGTGCACATGAAGCAGGAGCCAACCAATGACTGTCCTGCAGTCATCGCCAAATAAGTCAGATGTGGCCTTACTTGATCCTATAATGCCACATCCACTTTTTTTTTCTAATATTGAGTCTTTCATTTGAAGGCGAATGATACCCAGATATCTCTCAGCGGGGAGAGAGAATAAGAAGACTTGATTATAAGATTGGTTCTTGTATCAGTCAGGATAGTCTAGGTTAAACTGCAGTAAAAAAACAAAGAAACAAACAAACAAAAACACCATGAGGCTCTGTGGCTTAAAACAACAAAGGTTTGCTTCTTGCTCATATTACGTGCTCATCACAAGAAATCAGGAGAGGCTCCATTCATTGTGATCACGCTGGCATCCAGGCTGATGATATAGCCACTATTTCAAACACTGCTATTTGCCTGACAGAAGGAAGGAGAAGGCAACAGAGCATGCACTGTCTCTATAAGCCTCTACCCAAGAGTGATATATTGTCACTTCCACTTACACAGTTCATTGGTCAAAGTAAGTCATTTAGTCACACCTAATATCAAATGGGTAGAAACACAAAATTCAGGACTTTCAAGGTTTTCAATAAATTTTCCTATTCAATAAATATTTTCCTGAGTGCCTGCTAGTGCTGAGCACTGTTCTATGCACTGAGTGTTGAGTGCTCTGAAGAAAAATAAACCAGGGTAAGGGATAGTGAGTGATGGGGCTGGGGATGCAGAGGTGAAAAGTGAGTCCAGGGAAGGAGTCTTTGAATAAGAGACCTAGAAGAATTGAGAGCAGGAGTGGGGGAAGGGACATTTTGTCTTGAGATCTAAATGAGACCCAAAGAACTCAAATTCCAGGAAAATCCAAAATGAATCCTAAAGTGGAGACAGAGAGGTGCAACATACTGTGTGTATCTGTGGGACTGAAATAATTTGGCTGTTTCTACCCGTAATACACCTTCCCACTTCCTTTTTTTCAGCCTGAAGCAACACATGCCACAGAACACTTCCTTTTTCCCCTGGTTAAGCCACATGCAACATGCAGAAACATTTTATTTCGGGAGAGAATAAAAATCAGCAAGTGTTCTGTAAATAAATAAAATTATCCACCATTTATTGAGCAAAATCCATACTTCTGCAAGAGTCCCAGGTGTTTTCCTTTATGTCATTGAATAGGGTTGTTGTAAAACGGTTGCGATCTCTAGGGTTGGTATTACCATTTTACAAATGAAAAGGCTATGAAGAGAGGTAACTGACTTTCTGGAAAGGCATGCAGATTTTTTGTGGCAAAGATAGAGTCTAAACTACCAAGCCTGTGCTCCAAATTTCCATGAAACTTAGTAAATGTTAGACTTTCAGGGAGGAAAACTTGTGAAAATCCACGTCCATGTGAATTCTTGGTTGGTAATTTAAAGATGGAATCGCCCCTCTAACAGAAAAACAAACATTATCTAGGCCTCTTTGCTAAAGAGACTTCTGTGAGGGTGATCGGGTCTTCCTATGAGTAAGACAACCCGGGCTACTTCCTCACACCTTCAAACACTCCTGCAAAGGTCACCTTCTCAGTGAAGCGTCTGCCTATTTAGAATTGCAATGCCTCTTCCTCAGCCATTCCCAACCCCTCTCCCCCTGCTTTGTTTTGCCCCATAGTACTTATGGCCTTTTCATAAACCGTATGTTTTATTTGTTCACTGTTTGTCATCCACCACTAGAATGTAAGCTCTGTGGGTAAGGAAAATTCTTGTCTGATTTTTTTTATCACTTTTATTTCCCCCAGAGCATAGAAAAGCACCTTATACTCATTTAGTAATGAATGAATAGCCAGAATGAAAGAAAGAATGAAAGAAAGAAAGAAAGAAAGAAAGAAAGAAAGAAAGAAAGAAAGAAAGAAAGGAAGGAAGGAAGGAAGGAAGGAAGGAAGGAAGGAAGGAAGGAAGGAAGGAAGGAAGGAAGGAAGAAAGAAAGAAAGAAAGAAAGAAAGAAAGAAAGAAAGAAAGAAAGAAAGAAAGAAAGAAAGAAAGAAAGAGAAAGAAAGAAAGAAAGCATTCAGAAAAGGATCTCTTAAAGTTCTTAATCTTCAGGGGTTCATTAATGGGCTTGGGGGTATCTGCTAATATCTTAGAGTTACATGCAATTTTGTAGGGAGAAGAGTGAATTTATGTGTATGGTCAGAGTCTCAAAGAAGATTATAACCCAAAGGTTAAAAACCTTTATGTGGTATATCCAGGCAACAGAATATTATTCAGCCATAATAAAATATCAAGTACTGATCTATGTTACAACAGGGATGAAGCTTGGAAACATTGGGCTAAGTGAATGAAGCCAGACACAAATTGTAGGATTCCATTTAGATGAAATGTCCAGAATAGACAAACCTGTACAGACAGACAGCAGGTTAGTGGTTGCCAGGGGTTGGAGGGTAAGGAGAGAACAGAATGGGAAGAGACTGCTTAATGGGTATGGGGTTTTCTTTGGAGGTGATGAAAACATTCTGGAAATAGATAGTGGTAATGGTTGTACAACTTGTAAATGTATTAAATGTCACTGAATTGTATACCTTAAAATGGTTAAAATAGTAAATTTAATGCTATGTAAGTTTTATCACAATTTTAAAAAGAACCACTTGTGCATAAAGGGAAAGAAACAGATGACAGTCACAAGGTAAATGATCTCGAACCTCTGACAGGGTGGATGGGGGAACCTCAGTCTGAAAAGCTGTCAGTTACAATCGAACATCCTAACAATACATAAAATTGGAGTATACCAGGAATAACAACTTATATTTGTATCAGGTTGTGTGGCTTTGAACAAATTTCTCAGTATCTTATTCAATTTAACTCCTAGAAAAAAACTCGTGAGGTAGGCAAGGTCAATACAATTCATGATTATTTCCATTTTATAAATGAGAATGATGAGATTCAAATAATAACTTTCCCAGAGTTGCAGAGCTACCAAATGATAAAATGAGGATCTAAACTCATATCTGTTTATGCTTTTGGCAATTTGATTCCCCCAGCTCTTTCAACTTTTCAACATCTTTCCAGAAATCACAAGTTTTCCTGTGATAAGGCTCCCTAAGAAAGGTCAAAGGCCAAGTTTCTTCCATCTGTAATTATATTGTCTCAGTGTGGTTATACTTGATACTTCATTATACCAGAAGTTCTCACTAGAAATGATACACAACTATGATAAATGAAAGCACTAGGACAAGACAGATTATTACTTATGTAAATTTTTGAGAGTGAGAACGTTTTAAAATGTGGGATCAATGGTAAGAAAAAGGTAGTCAAAGCAAATGAACCCAACTTCCTCATCTTACCAATGAAAAAACTCAGGCACAAAGAGAATAGTAGCTTGTCTAAGATGACTCAAAGAGTTAGTGTCAGAGGTAAGACTAGAATACAAGGCTTTTACGCGCTCTGTAAAAACGCAGGGTTCCTAGGGACCTAGCCTTCCAACAGAGTAACTGGGTAGAGATTATTTAATTTGTGTATTTAGCAGTACAATGATGAGTTGACATTTATTAGAAACACAGAAAGGAAGAATTAGGGATTCAGTGGTAATAAATGGCCCAAATACTTAAATCTAGCCTCCAATGAATCTTTTCTCCACCCTTTCTTGTCTCCACAGAGCTAAAGCACAATGACATGGTGGTTTTCTATTTTACCCAGAAGTGGTCAGTTATCCAGCATTTACCAGTCATGTTTTGTACACGTCTGTGGCTGGCTGAATAATGCAGACCCACAGTGTCACGTCCATCCGTGGAGACGCAGATGGTCAGAGCTTAGGGCCTTAGAGATCTTCCAGTCTGGGGTTTCCCAGCCACAGTCAGCTGACCTCCAGGGAGAGTGTTGGCACTGCCTTGAGCCAGCGTCTCACTCTACCTTTCTTCTCAGAGGCAGAGCTTATGTTTGGCTCCCCTCTCCCTCCTCATCTTATGCGCCTTCATTCTGAGGTAGGTTGAGGGTTTACAATAAATGCTCCTAAGATGGAGCATCAGCCATCTCAGAGAAGACATGGAGGAGAAAACTTGAAAGAGAAGAAAGAACCTGCTAGAGCAAAGTAAATTTAGCAAAGCTCCTCAGTGTTTGCTCTGAGCTGGGAAGAAGGTGGTCAAAATCATTTAAACTAAGCCTCACTCCTTCCATGAAGAAATTCAGAAACAGAAAATGGATATGACTTGTCGAAAGTCACAAAGTCAGGAAGTAGCTGAATTAAGACTAGAACTCAAACCCTCCCAATTCCAGCTGAGTGCCTTTTCATGATACTTTCTATGTTTCCATCTTTCTCTTTTGGATAAAATAACCATGATTCATAACACATTGGGGCCACATCAGGCACTGGCCACACTACATATTGTTCACAAGTTTCACAGGGTATATTTTGAACTCATGACATGTGAGTGACATCATAGGTTTTTGTCCCATGTACCTATATCTCTTTGTAACTAGCACATGGCCTGTCTCATAGAAAGTATACATGATTTGTTTGATGGATGGATGCTATAGATGAGACAGGTGAGACAGGTAGGGTTCTACTATGGTTACTAAATTCTCTCAAAACACACCATCCTTTCCTCAAGGTGAAAGCCTTCTCTTCATGTCCCCTCTACCCACCTTTTCCATCCGTTGAAATGTTTTCAAGCTGCAATCAAAAGCTGCCTCCTGTTATCTCTAGAAAGAAAATTGCCAAGACTCTGGCATCAAACAACCTTGAATCTGGATGCCACCCTGGTGAATGCTCACTGTGTGATATAGGTGAATTACTTAACCTCTCTGATATTCAACTTAGCCAATTATAAAAGAGTTCATAATACAGACCCCATTTGATTTTTTCCATGGAAGAAATACCATTCAGTCTATAAAATTTCTTGCACAACATGTGCTACATAGAGAGTCCTCCTTCCTCGGTGTCCCATGACTCTTTGCTTACTCTTCACTAATCTATTTGCATTATTTTACAGATATTGGTGACTCTAGACTACTTCTGTCTTCCTAGTAGATTAGAAACTTTCTTTGAGGGCATGACTATATCAGAGAAATCTTTGTATTTGCCCCGCTGTGACTTCCCATCGCATCTAGAATGATGCCTGGCATAAATGTGGCACACAGAATTTGGTTTTGTAGAATTGAATTGAAGTGTATGTGTATGGTGGTGATGAGGGGAGCTTATAATGTATGAGGCCTTTTAGATAATTTGTCTGAAAAACAATTGCCCTTATGTTGGTGTCTTCATCTTATGATTGTTTCCTCCTCAGAGCAGGCAACCAGGTGTTTGCCAACGACACTCTTCCATTAAAAATGAGCATCTGATGAGCCGACACCCCCTCCATGAGTGCTGGGCTGTGTTTCTGTTGGGTCTTCATGCCTCCACAAAGAGGAAGTGGACTTCAGGGATGGCAGATGACACCGTGATGTCACCCATCTCCGTCAGTGCTCATTTCATTTCTTCAATTTCAACAAACACATAGTAGAAAAGGTTGTTCCTTTATCTCCCAGAAGGCCCATCTTTATTATTTATTAGTAAAAATACGGAAGGTTCTCTCTTTACCCAGCCTGCCACTACAGAGCTTCCCATTTCAGTTCTTACCCTCATACCCTAACTTTCTAGAAGAAGTAAATTCCAGTAACTGAAACTTAAATGGTAAACTCATAGATCATAATCTAACAGAATAAAAGAACAAAAGTTTTTTTAAAAAATTAGAGTGTTGATATCTATGCATTCCTAATAATAATAATTAAAATTAATAAATGTCTATAAATGATTATTACCCGACAACAATTATTGAGTTCTGGTTGTGATCAAGTCACTACACTTTATGTTCAATTACTTCGTCTACTCCTCAACCAGCCCTATAGGGAGGGTAGTATTAGCAGAGAGTGTAAATAACCTCTTTAATTTCCTACATACAGCTAGCAAGAGACAGGGCTGGAATGTGGACCCATGTTTGTCTGACTCAAGAGGATGCACTTATAATATTTACCTATACTGCATCTGTGCTGGGATTCAATCATGAGTTAGTAACATGGAAGATGAGGATACACAGCCCTCTCCCTGAAGGAGAAGCTAACAGTTTGCATATAAATACATATAATAATATACATGTGTGTACAATACATATATAGAGAGCGAATATATGTAATTATAATATAGAATGATTACTGCTGTATTAACACTACAAAAAAGGGCTATGGAAGTTCTCAAAAGGCAGAACTGAACTCTAAGTTGAAGTCTGGGTAAAGAAAAGAACTGAACATCTGATTTTGTGCCAGAGGTTGTTCTAGGTGCTGTCACATAGGCAATCTTATATCGTTTTCTTTCATTACAAAATACTCCTTGTATGGTAAGTGGGTAATACTATCTCACTTTACAGATGTGAAAACCAGGTCTCATATGATAATAGCAAACACCTATTTAACACTTATATGTATTGGGTGCTATTCTAAGAACTACAGGTGTATCAATTCATTTAATCCCCACAACAATTTAACCATGTAGGTACAAAACCCATTTTAGAAATGAGGAACTTGAGACCCAGAATGTTTAAGTCATTTGGCCAGTGTTCTACCATCAGTAAGAGGTGAAGCTGGGAGAAGGAGCTCCTGAGTCCTTGCTCTCAACCATCATGTTACTGTTCTGTGGGGTTAAAGTAATGTGCCCAAAGTTACCACCTAAACTGGGCAGAGCCAGGATTTGGACCCTGTCTGCCTTTCTGTAATATTTCTAACAATGCTTTTAATTTTTTTTTAAATATTTTATACCAGGAAAAAGAGACTAGAAATATAGGTTAGAGCAAAATGCTATAAATGCCATAATAAAGAGTGAGAACTATATTCTATGACAAGGGCAATCTTAAAGGATTTTGAGCAGAAATTTTAAAAAATCAATATGATTAAATTCCCCTTTGAGAAGGAAAAACAGCTCACTAGAATGTAAAGAATGACTGAGAAGTGGGTGAGGCAGGAAGTGATTAACCTAATCAGGAGGATGCTGTAAAACCCCAACGATACAGGTGTGAGAAAGGACAGGGTCACGGTTAATAGAGGATGGGGGTGGGAGGATTCAAGAGAGTTTTCAGAGATATCATTGGCAGGATTTAGCCAATGTGGAAGGAAAGTGACGTGTCAAAGAGAAACCCAACATTTGTAGCTTGAATGACTAAGATAGCTGTGGTGCTCTAAAATGAACTGGGTAATGTAGAGGAACAAGAAAACTTTGGACATGTGAAGCTAACCAAGAGAGAGTTATTTCAGGAACTAAGAATTAGTCTCCTGGTCTCTGGCAGAGATGTTCCTAAGTAGCCTTCAGGATGGAAAAACCAATCTGCTCTTTGTAAGCTGTTCTAGCCAATAAAGCAGCAATTAAACCTCTTTTCTGTGGCAACACATGGGGAGGATGCCACTCATGGATAGCATCCCCTTAGCCACACCCAAGATCTCTTAGAACCTTCATGTTAATGCAGATGGTACATTGGGCACAATTCCCAGAGTGCCAGACACCATTTCAAAACAAAACGTTTTTTTCTTTAGAATTTCTAATGACTTGGGGAAATGATTAGGTCATAATCAGGTTAAGTGGGGAAAAGGTAGAAAAAAAAATATATATATATACACTATATGCCGAAAATATACATATATATTACACATAGAAAAAATACTGGGAGGAAATGCATCACAATAATAACAGAGGTCCTTCACTAAGAAAATATTTATTGAGTGTCTATAATATGCCAGGTATGGTGAGGGGGAAAAATAGACCTATATGATGCCCTCATACAGCTTAGAGTTAGTGGACTAAGCTAAGCTAAGAACTTAAAGATACCCATGAAGCAATCTGAGTATAGAACCCTTCTAGTCTTTAATAATTGACAAGAGGCCTGGTGCACAAAATTCGTGCATGGGGGGGGGGGTAGTATCCCCTCAGCCCAGCCTGCACCCTCTCCAATCCAGGACCCCTCAGGGGATGTCCGACTGTCAGTTTAGGCCCGATCCCGGACCACTGGCTCCTAACTGGACCACTGGCTCCTAACTGCTCACCTGCCTGCCAGACTGATCGCCCCTCACTGCCCCCCCTGATGGCCCGATCACCCCTAACTGCCTCTGCCTGCTGGCCTGATCACCCTCAACTGCCTCCCACACTGGCCTGGTTGCCCCCAACTGCACCCCCTGCCGGCCGGGTCGCCCCACGCAGCCTGCTGCTCAGTTGTTTGGTCACCCCTCACTAACCCCCCTGCCAGCCTGGTCGCCCCACGCAGCCTGTTCAGTCGTCTGTTTGGTTGCATCGGTTGCTTAGGCTTTTATATAGATAGATGGGGTCTTTGCTATCACTCGTTGTGTTAATGCTTTGTACAATTGAAAGAAATACAATGCTAGAGTGGGGGAGAGTCAAACTGTGGACCATGTCTGTCTCACACTCACAATGGTACCAATTCTTTTAGTGGCTCACCATTATCAAGTGTTTCTAAAACATTCCATTTAGTTCTCATAGAAACAATTCTCTTTTGCACATATATTTCATTGATTTGCATAATATTTAAGTAAGTTCTAAGTTCTATAATTATAATAACAAGTATAATGACATTTCCATACTTATGAATAAACACAAGTGATTCTTGGTAAGCATGGACCTACCTGGTGGGGACGCAAGTGGCTGAGCACACTAGAAAATAGGTCACTGGCCACCAGCATTCAGCATGCTGTGGGCATTGGTCCATATAATTCACAGAAATAATCGAGAGAATGCATCAGTCTAATATGTCAATTAAATGGAAACTGATTAAGAGAACATATTTTCTGTCATATTTTTAGTCACACAGCTTGAGATTGCCATAGCTTTAGGCGTCCAGTTAAATCATATTGACCTCCCTGTCAGCTGAAATCTTATTTGCATTTTTACTATATCTGCCACTAAGTCACAACTTTGTGCTTGTTATGAGCAGAATTGTGTTCCCCCAAGATTCATATGTTGAAGTCCTAAACCTCTAGTAGCGCAGAATGAGATCACATTTGAAGGTAGGGCCTTTAAAGAAGTAACTTGAGTAAAAATGAGGTCATATGGGTGGCCCCTGATCCAATATGACTGGTTTCTTTATAAGAAGAGGAGATTAGGACAGATAGCAAACACATGTGAGGACAAAACGAGAAGTTGGCTGTCTGCAAGCCAAGGAAAGAAGCCTCAGACTTCTAGCTTCCAGAACTATGAGAAAATAATTTCTTGTTGCTTAAGCTACCCAGTCTGTGGTTGGTTGTTTTTTGTTTTGTTTTGTTTTGTTTTTTGTTTTGTTTTTTTTTATGGCAGCACTAGCAAACTAATACAGTGCTATCTCAATGACTGGTACATGGTCAGCACTTCAATGTTGATTAAATAAATAAGTGAATGAGGAATGCATTTTGTGATTCATTTATTTATTTATTTTTAATCCTTATGGAAGTATTTTATTTTACCGTATTTTCCAACATATAAAACGACTTTTTAACCCAGGAAAATCTTCTATACGCCCAGTCGTCTTATACACCGGAAAATACGGTAATCATGCAGAGGTGTGCTCTAGTTATCTGCTAACACTAAGATTTTTAAGATAGGAGAGTAGGCCTTCCCTTTCATTGATTCTACCTCTTGATCATAGGACTGAGGAAAGGAGTTCCTATAAGTTCCAATTTAAGAGCATGTCAAATGATCAGAGCCCAAATCCCAGCACTATTAGAACAGAGCCAGTCCTCTACTGCTTCTTGAAAGCCTTTAGCTCCCCTGTGCTGGGCAACAATGTCTCTTGGGGCTTCACTGAGGCCCCTGGTACACACAGACAAGGTTAAGATGTGAAAGGGCCAAGAAAATTGGCAGGCAGCCAAGAAAATCTCCCAGGCCTTTGATAGATAGATAGCATGTGAGGTCATGGGAACCAAAGCTGAACTTTATTCCTCCCTTTTCCCTAAGGACAAGAATTAAGGTACTTGAAGAACCTGACACACCCACCTGGATGTGCTCTTAGCAATGTGACCTCAAAACTGGAATGGTAAATTACCTGGATTGTTAGCATTAGCACAGAATGCCAGAGCCCACCTGAACTGCGAAGGTGGTCCAGTCTTCTCATTTTGAAAGAAAGCAAAATGAGGCTTTGAAAGGGGGAAAGGTCTACCCCTGCTCTTGTCATCAGCATTTCTTAAGCCTTTGCCACAGAAGCCAAAGACAGAATTGAACACATCATTCTTTCACATTGTTACTTTTTTAAAGATAATTTCTTCCCCAACATTCCTAGTGAGTGGCCACTAGACTTTGCTCAAACTCGGCTAGGATTGGGGAACTCACTCACTGTTCCCTGGGGGAGTGAGGCAATCTTTGAACAGATTCAGTTGTAGGTAATTCCTTCTTATTGAGCCCAAATCTACCTCCCTACATCTTCCAACCAGTGGTTCTCATTATGTCTTCTGAAGTATCATGGAATCAATCTAACTCCTCTTCTCCATGGTGGACTTCAGATATCTGAAGACAAAAAAAACCTTTTAATAGTATCTTATAGGTCATGGTTTTGAGCTATCTACTCATCCTTGTCACTATTGCCAACTGCTTTAAATCCTCATAAAGACTAGTCAGTGACACATCAAGAGAAATATAACCTTCTAATACATGAGCATGGGTCCCTTGACCCAGAATAAAATTATCTATGTATCATCCCTAAATGGGTGAGAAAAGTGAAATGGGAATGCTTACCAATAAAGAGAAGAATGGGCCCTTCCAGAACTAGGCATCCTATCTGAAACCCATAACTTTCCTATATAACCCCTAGACCTTTTTTAACAAGCTCAGCCTAAAGTTTTCCCTGGCCTCCTCCCTGTATATTGGTCACTACTGCTCCTGCCCCTTGCCATCCTCAGCCTGGTTAGTTTTGCCCCCAAACCTCTGGTGGTTATTTGACTGGATGTATGGAAGGACAATCCATGAAGCCTCAAGCATCTGTTAAATTTCTTCCAAGGGAAGCAGCTCCAAGCAATTTTCCTGCTTTCTCTTGCTATTTTCTTCCCAATATACTTATGTTGAAGTGAAATCAACACCACTACCCTCATCACAGTGGATTGGAATAAAGACTAGTGCCCATGCTAAGGCTCTTACATGAGCAGGAACCATAAAGACTATCTGCCCCTCAGGAACTGCTTACTGAGGAATCTTGGGAAGCTGAGCCAACCAAATCCTCCTTGTTGAGAAGCAAAATGAGTCAAATAAACAGAGGAGGGCCACCAGTTCTCTTGAACTGCTTGAGACTGGATGGGAAATGTGTATTGAAGAAGTGGAAGCCTGGGTGGCTGAGTGGTTGATAAAGGGACATTCCCATATTTTCTTGTAATAAACCTACATGTCTAAGATGAAAACTCAAGAGTGGAAGGTTTTTAAATCTGTTTGTTCCTGCTTTTTTTCCCCCCTCAAAGTTGAAGGGCAAGCTATTTGCATAAGACTTTTCTTTGTTCTCACTGTTTTAGGATCCTTCTTCTGTATTTAGGATATTCTTAACAGGGATTTGATTTTACCTTGTCTGGTAACTGAAACCTATGTAGATTGGATATCAGAAGGGTGTACAAGGATTTAGAATTCTTTTGCATGCAAGGAAGTCTGAATGATTAGAGATGTCTAAAATAACAAATGACTTGGTTGGGGGTTTCTGCAAGGAAGAAGATACTCCCTCCGTAGTGCCATAGGACCAGGGCTTCTTCCCCGTTGCCTCTTTTGTTTTGTTCATGTTGAGATGTGACAAGGAGGGATGAACTTAGTAAGGAGCAAGAAAAGAATAGGCCCCAACTCATCCCAAACTCCAGACGCTTCTGCTTTGCCAGAAATAAATACCCTGCTTTCCGTTTCTACACATAAGCCTCATGTGAGATCAGGTTTAGACAAAAAGGACTTATTTAACAAATTAATTCAGCAACTGCTCAAGTTGTTGAAGATATACATTGGTCATGTGGGGATAAATAGAGCATACACGGTTCTTGTCTTCATGGAGTCTATAATCAAATGATCTCTGTGCCTCCTTCGATTGGAAGTTTCGCAAATGGAAGTCTTTACAAATGGTAGTGGTTGGGGTTGGGAAACAATCAATCATGCCCTAAGTATCTTGCTATAAATTAAATGTTTATATTGCCCCAAAATTTATATATTGAGATTTAAACACCCCATGTGATGGTGTTTGGCGATGTGGCCTTTGGGAAGTAATGAGGTCGTGAGGGTGGAGCCCTCATGATGACTTGGTGCCCTTATAAGAAGAGACATGAGAGAATTTGCTTCCTCCCTCTGCTCTGCATCATGTGAGTATCCAACAAAATGACGTCTATCTGCAAATCAGGCCCTCATGAGGAACTGAATTGGCCAACACCTTGGTCTGGGGCTTCCCAGCCTCTAAAACTGTGTGAAATAAATTTCTGTTCTTTAAGCTACCCAGTCGATGGTAATTTTGTTATAAGGGCCTGAACAAGACACATCTACGTGTGCCTAGCTGTAAGCACACACCATTGAGGAAGTAGTGGTGTACAAAAGACATCAATGTGGATTCTGTCCATGATGAGCTCAAAAATCTAATTGGGAAAATAAGATACACATGTGAAAACTGTTGGTCAACAGAGTAGTTTATAATAAAGTGCTACATTGAACGGTACAGATGGTTGATAACTAGAAAATATACAATAAAATGTTACGTACATGGTCTTGGCAACAAATGTTAAAGAAGTTTAATTTACGGAAGAGCACTATAGAATAGAGACAACAGAAAAGGCTTTATCAAGAAAGTGGTTCCAGAGTTAATTCTTAGAGGATGGGCAGGAGGGGGTGGGCATTCTGGGCAGGAGTAAAGATACAGAGTCAAAAAAAGAACCCGGCAGTCACTGTGTAGGGGTAACGGAGGAGAACCAATTAAATAACCACAAATTGTGAATGTTATAAAACAAAGCCAAACAATTCAGATCACACCTAACAAACAAAATTATAATAGAAATACCATGTCTGCTCCTCAAACACATGCACATTCTAACACATTCTTGGAAAGAGTGCTGTAACGTTGATTTACATCTGACAGTCCAAGGAAAAAAATGAAAGAACTGCCAAATCTGCCTATATAAATCCCAGTGATTTCACATGTTTTTATCCCATGAGCTGAAGGCAGAAAAAGAGATTGAAGCCTTTGAGATAGCAGACAATAAAATGGTACCCTCGTGGAGCTCCTCAGAGGAGCCACTAGAATCACATTTATCATGTCCAAGACTGACATTAATTCTAAGGTGCAGACACTCTTCAGCATTCAGATGCACAATATTCAATAACTAACAGGTGAAGTTAGTAGGTTAGGCAGAGGTGCATTGAGTTGTACAGAGGGACATTCTGACTGGGTTATTACTCACAGTCACAGGAGCCAAGCTAAGTAAGCTTCTTCTAACAGCCAGATGACTGAGAGGGCGCTCCAAGATCTACCTGGTTTGAGGTGATTCTCTTTTTCTTTGTGGTATCAAACTCATGGACTGCAACCTCCTCAAGCAACTGCTCAGAACCAAAACTGCTTCCTAAATAAGAGATGTCTGGGCCATGCTTTTGGTAACCCTGACCGGGCCATGACACGGAGGAGTGAGATGAAAACATCATTGCGGCTGCTTCCTGGCTCCTATAAAGAACGCCTGGCTTCCTGACTTCACTTGAGTCCCAAGTATTAGCTAACAAGCTACTTACTGCCCTGATCAAAATCCCAGCTAAGAAGTAAGAATCCCAGGCACAGGGCTCTATGGGGCAGAGCCAGAAATCTGCATTGCTGACAAGCATCCCCAGGTAGCAGTTCCCTCATTTAGTTGATTACCAAAAGCATCTGGGAGCAGTTTCAAAATGTGGATTCTCAAAACAGACCCCTTGAATGGAATCTCTTATTTAGGAAGCAGTTTGTAAGTTATTATCGAAGTCATGGATCATTATTATGCTGTTCAGAGTTGTTTACGTAATGATGAAAGTGAGAGATTCCAGTTGGTGTACGTGTCGCTTCTCTCTAAATGTTTGCTTCCTTTTATAAGAAAAGAAGAGTTAGGGAGCCCATTGTTTCCATTCTTGCCTTGGACACCAGGAAACTGAAAGCTGTCGGTAACTATTCCTGGCTTAGATTTCTAGGTATAATTGTTTCCCTTTCTATTATTGGGTTCTTGATTCTTTGGAAATGTAACTTTGAATTCAGTCACCTAGAAGTAGTCGGAGCATAAATTACAAATAAATGCAATATAAAAAATGTCAATTCATGCTTTACCTTAAGTTTCAGAAAGTCACCTTCTCTATTCAGCTTGTAAATGTGGGTGAATCATACGATGATGGGCCGCCCTCCCATCAACCTGCCTCCCTGGACAAATGACAGAAGATGGCGGTTCCAGAAGAACTGCTCTACCTGACAGAGTGGAGGAACCAAGGTCTTGTTCTGTCTCTCCAGATGCCCAATTGCTCCCTTTCAACCCAGCTATCTGCTAAGGAGGGCCAGCTATAGAGCAGAGAAAAATCAAGGTGTAAACTGGGGTTCCCAATGTGGATGGCACTCCACAGGTCATGACTTCTTCGGGCCTGGTTCCCTCATTTGTGAAATGAGGGTACCAACTTTCACCTTACCTGTCTCTTGGGAGTTACTATAAAAGGCTTTGTAAAATGAAATATTTTATAAGATACAAATTATTTAACAAATAATGAAAACAGGTCAGAAATGGTAAATAAAATATACTCAAATTGGATAACTGACTCTTCATCGAAGAGGGCTTTCTTGCTCCTAGGAAAGTGGGGGTAGGTTTTAAAAAGAAAGCGGGTGTTCTGATGGGCTCCTCAAACAGATGAAAATTGGCAAGAGGACAGCGGGGAAGGATGGCCTCTGCGTGTCAGGGCGTTTAGGTTTACATGGACTTTGCACCGATGAGATGAACGCTTGGAGCATTGCACTCCATCCTACAGCTCACCGTAGGAGGGCTTCACCCCTTATGTAGTGTGTCCGTAGGAAACAGACCAGAGAAATAAGGGGCCTGGAAACCGTGACCCCTCAAAAATCGTTAAAGGAACTTGGCACATATGGGCTGGAGCAGACTCGGGGGCATGGCCCTGTCTGCAGATGTATGCAGAGAAATAGGATTGCCATGGAAAAGAGGAAATCGTTTCCTTCAGTGTGGATGCCCCAAAGTTTGAAAGTTGCTGGAGACAAGACGCCGATTCAGAGGAAGGCCAGTTTCAGAATGGAGTCTACTAACAAGTGAAATGGTGATGCCCACAACATCAATTTTCCGATGTTCCGAAAGGAATTCGTACCCTTGGTGAGAAGTTGTCATGGATACTCTTGGTCACGTTCCGATCACGGGATGCTCTAAGCCAGTCCCCTTACCGTTGGCAGACCCGCTGTTTCCCATACTTGGAGACAAACTAAAATCCTTCTGCTAAAGAACCTAAATTGCACTTCAGGTTGCAGAGGTTGGGAGTTATCACTGAGAAGGACTTGCCTTTGGACTCTAAGCCCATCCCAGGCTGAAAGTGGTCCTTTTCAGCATCTCCTTCTGTTTACTACTTCACTTTGACTGCGGGGCTCCTTGGATCGAAGCCGGATGCGGGGCCCTCCCCCACGCAGCCTCCCTTGGCGCCAAGCCAGAAACCCACTGCTGCCATTTGTGTTTTCATTTAGTAAATAAAGATCAGAAATGGCTGCTGCTTTAATAGATTGAAAACTCTGGTCTGCAAATAAGTATCTTGGGGGAATTAGAGGAGATTTGGAGAACAACAGTCAATCTCAATATAATTAAAAATAAGCCTCTCACCTGCTACTAATTTCCTTCTTGTTTCTTTGCTAACAGAAGTCTTTGTTTGAACAAAGAGGTAAAAGGCACAGTTAGAAGCTGTTTACACAGTGCAAATGAGAGTGCTAATTGTAGGGAGCCTGCATGTTAATGAGAAAGAGGTTATTTATCAGTGTGAAATTCTGAGTGCAATAAATTGCAGGTGATATTTCAGGAAACACTCATTTTCTAATGATTTCTCTTCAATGACAACCGTGGCCCCACATCAGAGTGTAGTGTGTTGTAATGAAATGAGAACTGGCTTGGAAGCCAGGGGATCTGGTTGTGATCCACAGCTAGCTGTGTGCCCTGGAAGAAGCTGCTTTCCCTCTCCAGGTTTCAAGAAATTGGACATCTCTAAGTTTCCTTCCAGCTCTGAACCCCATAGAATAAGAAGTACCAGGAGTGTACCTAGTGCTTCTACTGAGAAATGAGTTTCTCTCTCTTGGGATAACCTTTGTTGTTCTAAAATCAACTTACAAAAATACATTCTTGGAAAGGGCCTGGCTTCCAAGCTCAGGGAAGGTTTTCCCCTACCCTGGCTGCGAGGGTTCTGCCCAGCTCTGTTTGAGGAACTCGTTGAAGATCCCTGGAAGCAGGCCTCCTAGCAGCACCACAATATCACATGCCTCCGACCTTCCCCTCAGGCCCCCTGTGATTTCTGAAGAAGCTCCAGCCACCACCACCACCACCCCCCACCCCGCCGAGCCCCCAGTGATTCATTCTTTTCCCAAATACTCTTTGAACACCCACTGTATGCAAGGCACCATGCTAAACACTAGGAACACAGAATTCTGCAAGGCAAACATAGGCTTGCATGAAACCATCTAATGGGGAAGTCAGAGATGAAGCAAATGATTGTCCAAAGTAAAATTTGTTGGGTGGTTAAGCGTTGTTGCCTCCCTCCCCTCCTTTCTTTGTGCCTCACTCACCCTCTACGGCCTTCCATCCATGGTAGCATTTGTGAACCTCCATTGCAGTTGGTCGGTGTCTACTGGCTAGACTGGTCCCCTTGGCGAGACGGAGAGCACAGCCTCTAAAACAGCAGCCCCTCGAATTCCCCACCCCTCACGGGGTGGCCATAGAAATCTACCTCCGCATGCCAAGGCAGCCTGCTCTTTGGGACTGGCACAGTGACTGTTTCACCACAAAATCCTTGGTAAAAGGACTTGAAAGTCCTTGCTTCTGATCAACAAGCCTCCCTGCCACGCAAGGGCATGCCTATAGAGCGAATTGCACACAGAGCAGTCTCATGATCTTGGACTGGAAGCCAGGGCCTGCCTCTGAGACTCTGCCCTCCCTCTGCTGTGACATCTCTGAGCGGTGGGCCCACCTGGTAAGCCAAGCATGCACACAGGGAGTAGGAAACTGAGCCGAGCCCAGCCTCCCGCCAGGGCCAAGCTCCGTTCCGGAGGGCACAGGACGGGCACTTAAGGAAGGTTTGATGAGTGAGTGAATAAGTGAGGGCCGTTTTCTTTCAAATATTCTGGAGGCAAAATTTCACACCAATTTGCTCTGGATATTCAGACACACAAGGAGCGCTAGTTACAGTAAATGCAGAGGCGGAGCCCCACCCACTGATAGGAGCGTCATGTATTCCTCTGGAATCTCTACTGAATCCTGTGGGGCAAGAACTGCCTTGGTCTGACACACTCCTCCCTGCTCCTACCTGCCTCCCAGTGCTGCATTCCTCACCCCCAGCCCTTTGCCTCCTCAATACATTCTTCAGCTCAAAGGTCAATTCTAGGAAGCCTTCAGGAAGGAGGAGCTGAGGGAGCAGGATGCCAATGCTCTTCCTACCACAGCATAGCTTGTAGTGGGGAAAGAGAATGAAATGTAAGGCTCACAGGCAGGGGCCATGTTTACCAAGGGAGGGGAGTGAGGAGCATTAGATGGGGTTAGTATCCACTCTTCGGTAAGACAAGGAACCAGTTTTCTGTGGCAACAGGCAGGGACATTTCTAGGGGGGCCCAGGAGCCAGCTAGCTCCCAGTGCAGCCAGGAGAGAAGGTTTCATTTGTGGTCCTGTTTCCCTTCCTACTGGAGATAGAGAACAATAGGGGCTACAAATGGTCTCCCCCTAGAAGTCACAGTGAAGGGTCTCAAAGAATACCTTTCCACACATTTGGCTTGCGAGGGAAACTGTATTCAATACAGCATCTGTGTGGGGAAGCAAATAAGAAAAATATTCCAAAGAGGTAGGAACTTAAAATCAATGTTAGTAACCTAAAAGGTGGTGAAGAAAGGAATGAAACTCTCCTGCCAAGTCCACCAGTTCTTAGTATGATGGGAAAGTCCCTTTTCTAAAAAAGTTTCTAAAAAAGCAATGACATATTCCTTGTAACAAATTCGGAAAGACTGGGGTACTAGGAAGTACTAGTGGGAAATATCTTGTTACCAACCCCCACCCCCCCCCACACACACACACACACATCCCTCCCAGGAGAAAAAGAAGTACTTCCCTATACCGATTTTTGTACACCGGCCCTCTAGTTTATCATATTAGGGATATAGTGAAAATTTCAAAGTCCCAAAACAAACTTTCACAAGCTGTATCACTATGTCATTGTCCTGGGGGAAAGGGACAAGAAATCAGAAAGTTTTGATGGGAGCCCCTGAGCACGTGACATCACCTTGTTCTAATTAAATGACAGAGATATGACCATCATTAGTATAAATATTTTTCATATATATGCTGAGATTTCCAAATTAGAGGGAAAAAGATTTTCTTAACTGATTAGCACAAATTAACATAGAATAGTCATTAATAGTTTGGGGTTCTCCCCCCCCCACCAGTGTTCAAATAAAAGCTTTAGTAACCAAAGAGCAGGTTAAAAATAGATGAAATATCATTTTTCATAATATTAAAGTTAAAAGTTTGCCTTAGATAACATGAACATTATTTACAATCATTTTTACTCTCATTAAGACTGTAGTTCTAAAGTAGTTACTCTTATGGAGCAGGTAAGAGTAGAAATCTTTACCCGGATGCTATATTAGTGAGCTAAAACACCTGTTTTCTCTCTGTCACCATTTCATCACCTATTATTGGAGTGCCTAGACATTTTGACAAGGGTGTTATTTCACTATGAAAGCTTAC
Source organism: Cnephaeus nilssonii (assembly GCF_951640355.1). Taxonomy (NCBI): domain Eukaryota; kingdom Metazoa; phylum Chordata; class Mammalia; order Chiroptera; family Vespertilionidae; genus Cnephaeus; species Cnephaeus nilssonii. The sequence continues at coordinate 25,482,812 of NC_137085.1, read as the reverse complement.
AAAAGAGGAAGAATATTTCAAAAAAAAATATGATGAAAAAAATCCAAGGTCGTTATGCTCCTCATTTCTTTGAACTGAATTTATTTCCTTTTGGTATTTTGCTATGCACATGAAAAATTTCAGTGTAGAAGAATTTAAAAATCCCCCTCTCCTCCAAAAAGAAAATCTTTTAAAATTATATCTTTTCCCCAGTGATTTGATTTGTTTTAAGAAAAACCAAATTGAATGTTAACAATTCGGTATAGAAGTATCAGTTACATAAGTTCTCTTTAATAAAAATTATGTATGACAAGTGTAACACCTGCATTTAAGAAGATAAAGTCTAGCCCTGGCTGATGCAGCTCAGTTAGTTGGAGTGTCATCCCGTGCACCTAAGCGTCTCAGGTTCGATTCCCAGTCAGGGCACATATGGGAAGCAACCAATCGATGTTTCTCTCTCTCTCTCTCTCCCTCTCCCTTCTTCTCTCTCTAAAATCAATAAGAAACATATCCTCAGGTGAGGATTTAAAAGAAGAAGATAAAGTCTAGTTACTACAGGATAGTCACCATCCTTTAATCTACTTATCATTTCATTCGTAGATCGTCTCAGTAATATCTGGAGGGGAAGTGGCTCAGGATATCAGGCTGCATTTGCAACACACACACACACACACACACACACACACACACAATTCTTAATAGATGCCTTTTGAAAGGTCCTGTTGACGAAGGCTTGAGCGAGGAAGTAGTGATGGGTTGCCTAATGAGAGAGACCCCTGAGAACAGATAATGAGACATGGGGTTTCAGATCTAGCAATCAGAAGGAAAACCATGCCAGAAGGGAGAATGCTCATTGTTAAGTGGGAAGCAAAGCAGATGGGCCACGCACCCCAAAAGTTAAATTTGAGTGGGTTGCCAGTATGGTGTAAATGGAAAGACAGAGAAATGAACAGGTACCAAGATAGAATAAAATAAGATAAGATCAAGCACCAAGTGAGTCAATAATAGCCAGTACAGGAACTAATCTGGTAAGCACAGCCAGTCTGCCATTCTGTCCTTATCACTGGGTTGGGCTGAGGACATGTCTTTTAGAGCAGCGTTTTACAAACTGTACTGTGCACAGATTTCCCTGTGAATCTTGTTAAAAACACAGAATCTGAAGATTCCGATTCAGTAGGTTTAGAGTCAGTAGGTCTAGGGTCAGTAGGTCTAGGGTTACTAGGTCTACAGTCAGGCGAGTCTGCATTTCTAACGAACTCCTGGGTGCTGGTCTAAGAGCCACATTTTGAATGGCAATGAAAGGACAGAATCTTGTCATAAGTCAAAAAGGATTGCGTTAGTGACACCTTTTGCTGACATATTTATTCTTTCTTCCTAGCCATTCTATTTATTTTGTATTTTTATTTGTTTTAAAATCTTTATCGTTGAAAGTATTACATATGTCCCCTTTTTCCCCCCTTGACTCCTTCTAGACCGGCCCTACCCCCTGTCCCAGGCCTTCACCGCCCTATTGTCTGTGTCCACGGGTTATGCATGTATGTATACAAGTTCTTTGGTTGATCTCTTCCCACCCATTCACCCATCCTCACCTTCCCTCTGAGATTTGATAGTCTATTCCATGCTTCTATGTCTCTGAATCTATTTTGCTCGTCAGTTTATTTTGTTCATTAGATTCCACATTTGAGTGATTTCATGTGATACTTGTCTTTCTCTGACTGGCTAATTTTCTTAGTATAATACTCTCCAGGTCTCTGGCATATTTATTCTACAATAACTTTTCAATCAATCCTCTTAAGAAATCATACACAGGTAAAGAATGGGCCAAGACTGTATTTGAACAAGTGCCAAAAATCTCTGCCAGGCAAGAAATACTCTGTGTCCTCAAGGAGATTATGATCTATAGAAAAAAATAAAAGGACCTCTTTGAACTCCTTCTGTTTCAGGAGGAACCTAGGGTGTAAGATGGCGATATAAAAATGGACAAAGATAAAGCCTGCCTACATCTTGAAAAATGGCAGGAGATTCAACTCTTTAAAGTGGTGTGGCTCTGAGTTTCTGCTTAACAGCAACTCCAAGAAGGAAGAATAACAAAATATTCCAGGAGCAAAGGTAGTCAGGGAGGCTGAGTTAAAACTTCTGAATCCAACATTAAGCCCAAGTTCATAGAATTGAAAGCTTTTATTGCAAGTCTTAAAAAAAAAAAAAAAAAAAAAAGCAAACAACAACAAAGAACAATGATGCTAAGACTGGCTTGTAACCTAAAAGACTTTAGGAAAGAATGTTGGTAATCCAGTACCCCCTTGCCAAGAAATCATCTATAATAATAAAAGCGTAATATGCTAATTAGACCAGACAGCCGAACAACCTTCTGGACGTCCTTCCAGATGGCCTTCCAGATGAAGCCAGGGCTGTGAGGGCCGAGGGCAACCTCCACGGCTGCGAGGGCCTTGCATGAATTTTGTGCATGGGGCTTCTAGTCAAATAATAATAGCTATTTTAATTTAGCATTTCTGTGATCCAGGTACAAGTCCTCTATAAGAATTCTCTTATTTAATCCTCAAACAAACCTGTGGAGTAGATACCACTGTTAACCCCATTTCATAGATGAGGGATCACCTTTCAGAGAGATTAAATGATCTGATGCAGGTCATTCAGCTGGTAAGAAATACACTAGGATTCCAAACCAAGGCTGGTTAGAATGTCTTCATAACAAAAAAGATTTTATAAAATTAAAAGATTATTTAATTCTAAAGCCAAAACACCATTTAAAATGATTAAAACCATATCTACCCAAGCTACTTCATAAGGGGTTTATGAAGCTCCAATGAAATGATTAGAAATTTGAAAGTGCTTGGGAAATATCTGTGGAAAACAAGAAAGAAAGACAGAAAGAAGCTGGCAAACAAAGGCACTTTGTGAACTCAGAGGATGAGTTTAGTTGTTGATGAGATTTATCATTATTAGGTCCCAAGATTGTGGAGCCAAGTCAAGGCTGCAAACATAAATCAATGCTTCTTCCAGCTTCAGGAGATAAAAGGACCTCTTTGAACTCTAAACTTCAACTTCTTTTGACCTTGGTATCACCCTTGGTAATTTGTATAAATAAAGCCTAATTGCGAGGAAGAGTATTTCTCTTTCCCCATTGAAATACCAATGGAATTCATTCTCTCTCTCTCTCTCTCTCTCTCTCTCTCTCTTTCTCTCTCTCTCTCTCTCTCTCTCTCTCTCTCTCTCTCTCTCTCTCACACACACACACACACACACACACACACTTATATCTAAAACTTAAATTCCTCTTCTTGTGAAAGCAAAAAACTGAGACCCAGAGAATAGTGATAAGCTCAAGGTCTAATTAGACAATAGAGGAGTCATCATTTTAACCACTGTCGGACTCCATACTACCTCTTCTTTGAAAAAAAAAATGGAAGCCTTAGAATACATTGTTTTCTATTCATTCATAATTCAACATGTTTATCAGAGCCAGAAGCTGTGTGAATGTTGGGATCACATAGGTGAATGAGACAGTCTATACCCTCATGAAGTTGGAATCCAGGACTTTCTCTGTGTCTTAGCCACTTTGGGAATACAAAAAATAATTCAGACTCAGCTCCTACCATCAAGGAACTACTACCTAATGGGAAAGCAAACACATAAACATAGAGATGTAAGAACCTGAAAAATTGATAAAATTTTGAAAGGAAAGAACAAGAGCAAAGGGGCGAATTGTAGAATGTTTTGCATACTATTCTAATGAGCTAGAATTTATCTTGCAAGTAATGAAGAACCACTAAAAGTTATTGTGCATGGAAATACAATCATGAACACAGGGCTTAGGAATGACGCTTTGGAGAAAGGAGAGAGAAAGAGAAATCACTTAGGAAGGAGGTAAATATAGTGTCCAGATGTGCAGTCTGGCATAGAGGGCCTCCCTGTTCCAGAAAGTGGTGAAGAAATAGGAACCAGGCCTGGAAATGCTAGCTTGGGAGGCTATTGTACAGAGAACTCAAAGAAGACCAAGACTTGGGCTTGCTGATGAGGAAAATAGCAATCCTACCAACACAATAGATTTGAGGAAAAAGACAATGAGCTTAGTGGAAGATGTGACTGTGGTAGAGATGACTGAAAATAGAGAACCAATGATTGGGAAAGATTTTACATACCTAGTCCAAAGTTGAGCATCCTACCAGCAAAGTACATTTTATTGGATAGGTAACTTTTCAAAGCATATCCTGAGAAGTTTCAGGGGCTGGGGCCTTAGTCATTATAACTGGGTTATTAATAACTGGTGTTATTAATATTTTTTTCTTACTCATTTTTCCCAACATTTAAGAGAACACACATGTAGCTGGCTATCTCTTCAAAGTAGAATCAGCTTCCTATTCATTCTTGGGAGGCTCTAGGACCAGCGAGGAGATGATATTTGATTTGTGGAAATCACTGCTCTGAATTGAACTACTTTCCTATAAAAAAAAAAATCCAGAAGAGAGCTCCAAAGCCTACCTTAAAAACTTTAACAAAAGAAGTTCCAAGCTTCTCTACTACAGGACCTAGACCTTGACTAATAGGGTTCCAGAGCTTAAATTTTGTTGACACAGAGTCCCTCCCCCATGATTTAAGCTCATTCCCTCTTCACAAGGCTTCAGTGGAGACAGCTAACCCTAAACCATCTCTTAATGATTAGTCAAACCTAATGCTATGCTCCAGGGAAATCTGGCCTGCCCCTTTCTTTCATATTTCTTCACTGGCATTCAATATTTCTGAGCTCTTCCTGTGTGTTGGGCTATGTGTCAGAGACTGGGGCAGATACAAATAGAATCAGACATGATTCCTGTTTGAGTACCTTAGCTTCTAATATAGAAACCATGTAGTAAAATAACTATGGGAACAGGGAGAAAATGCTCAGAGGCATGAGACAGAAGTATAAAGTACTAAAGAATTTGAAAAGAAAGAGATCACTTTTAATGGGAGATCAGGAGGCTCCTGAGAGGTTTTGTGGAAAGGAAAGATAAGATTGTGCACGTGTGTGAACTTGGAGAGGAGCAAGAATGGCCAAACCCTTGAGCAGAAGACAGGACAGCAGATTAGTTTGGCTGAGGGAGTTTGAGGGCAAGGTGGACCACAGAAAAGTGGCATATTCGTGGGATCTGCATAAGGAAGCAAAAACTAGGTTTCTAGACAACACAGCATAGATTCTATGCTAACCCATGAGCCTTTTTCTGTCTACATTCAGTCAAATGAACCTGGATTCAGAAGGAAGGGTACATAAGGGTTTGAATTTTAATCTCAGAAGAGGAAGTTAGTATCAGAAAAAAAAAAAAAAGGCTTAACTTGATAAGGTAGGACAAGAGTAAGAGGCTTGCTCTTACATCAAGCATAGCTCCTTGGCAGGGATTCTAAGGTTTTATTTATATAGCTACACCAAGGAGGTGTCTGGATGAAAAGTCATCTTTCAGAATGAAGTCTTTCTTAGATGTTAGACTGTGTAGCAACACATAGCAAGAAGGTCAACACAGTCGATCCAACAGGGAAATAAGTAAATCTCCTTAAAAAGTGAATGTCAGGAAACAGTCATTTTCTCCCAGTCTTGCCAGGCTGAGTAATGTGCCTGTGAGTTTTATCCAATAGTATCCGAAACAAGAGAAAAACACAGAACAATGAAATTAAGGAAAGATCTGGCCACCAGATTAAAGACTCACAGGTGGAAAAAAATCCCCAAAATAAATGTGTTGGAAAACCCATTTTGGTAATCATGCCAAGAGCTAAGCCCCACTTGAACTATTGGGGATGTGTGAACCCTCCTTAATGCCATTTTCAAGAGAGGGCACCTAACAAATACAAGTTTCCCTGGGAGAATCACAATGGTGCAATGGCATTTTTGTTTGTTGGTTCAAATGCCTTTTTTGCATGTCCTTTATTTGCCTTCTGCTTCATTTTGGCAAAATACTGCTGGGTCCTTGTCCACTTCATGCAGCTCTGTGGGTACAACAGGAAAAGAAACATTTCCTTGGGGATGGAATTAAGAATAAAAAGCTAATATCTTGAGCTTGGGTAAATTTGATGGTAAAAATTTTAAAACACAGGATAGCTTATTAAGAAATATGCATCAATGGTTCTTCTCTTTCTTTTTTTTTTTATTGACACTATTACAGATGTCTCCCATTTTCCCCTCCTTTGCCCGCCTCCAATCAGCTCCCACCTGCCCCCTCCCCAGCCTTCACCACACTGTTGTCTGTGTCTATGTGTCATACATATATGTTCTTTGGCTAATCTCTTCACCTTCTTTTATCCAGTCCTCCCCATCCTCCCCTCTGACATCTGCCAGTCTATTTCACATATCCATGCCTCTAATTCTATGTTGTTCGTCAGTTTATTTTGTTCATTAGATTCCACATATCCATGGTTCTTATAAAAGTAAACCATCTTCAGAAAACTAGACATGGCTGTTATGAAAACAGAATGGCATTTTCTTTTAGCAAACAGACTATTTATGACAAAATAACCCTATCTGGGAAATATTGGTGGTCCTCATTGAAAGCCACACAGCTCAGTAGGGGTGGTCCAGCCTACCCGCCCCAGTGGCAGCAAGGCAGATTGAGCCAGTAGGACTTTTCTCTGCCCTATTCCCCCCTAATTCAACTTTTCTAACAAAGACGGATGGTCAAGGTATCTTATTTGGAGGAAGGCACTGAACAAGCTATACAAGGCCATACACGTTTATCCACATTGACATCTGCCCTTCTGTAAGGAAATGGAGACAGAAAAAGCCTCTTCATCACATGAGCGAGCTAAAATGAAAAAGGGAAGAGAAACAGAATAAAGGTAACCAGCTCCCCCAAAGGATCACAACATGTGTTTTTGTTTGAAAGAACTAGAAAAGAAAGGAGTGACCATCAGCAACCAGTATGAGTTCCATAGGAGCTGGGAAGGCATGTTTAAAATGCCAGCACAACCCAGCCAACCGGGCATAATTTCTGAGCTTGGAAACACCAAGCCAGTGTGTGTGGGGCACAGGATAAGGACCCGAAATGCACAGAGCCAGCCTTTGAAAGCAGCACCCTTGGTAGCCTCTGGCAGGAGGTGCTGATCCGGCTCTCCAGTTATCTTCTTCCTGAACATTTGGAAGTCAGACAAATTCCACCCTGTAGGTTCTCAGATGAGGCAGAGATAGGGGTTGCTGGGAGGCCTCAATAGGGACATACTGAACTTCCTGCTAGGATTGGCTACAAATGATTACATAATCCTTTGGGGTAATTAGAGCAATATAATCACATTTGTATCCTGAGTAAGTAAAGCAGGCCATACACATAATATTAATTATCAAATAAATGTATACTAAAATAAAATAAAATATTAGCACATAGATATCTGTCACACACACATACACAAACACACAGCAATTTGGCATTTTGAATGCCTATGATGACCCTTCTACTCTACCTTTTTCCCTAGTAAATTGGCCTATGTAACTACAAAAAGCATAGATCTCATTCCAAAAATAAAATTGGGTAAAGAAGTCTCAAAAAAATAAAGGAAAAGGACGTCCTGATTCCTTAAACATTTTATCTGTAAACAATCTTAACTACCTCTCACTTTCTGTACCCACTTGTAATTCCAGTGAATGTTGCATCCACAGTGGCAAGTGGCCACTTTCTCTGCTGTCTGAGGCCAGCCTGCCGCTGCTTTTGCTTTGGACAATTGTATTTTAAGCCAATGGGCATGACAACACTCCAGATCTGAAGAAACTATAAAACTGACTTACTTAGAGAAATCTGCTGACTTCTCTGGCTCTGGGGAATATAAATCCACTAACCACTTCATCAACAAAGCACCGTAGCATCCCTGGGGTCCCTGTCTTGACTGCACTCTTGATGATGTCTGTCCTGCTTTTGTGGCACTATGGGAAAGAAAGGGAGTCCTCAGAGACCCTGAGATCCATTGAGACATCCTTGAGACCTTTATCTTACATGGCATTCCTCAACCCTGTAGCAAGTTTCCTTCTGATTAAAAGTACTATATCTTCCTTGGTTTATGTAATTATTTTTTAACTTTATTTTTATTTTTGACACAATTACAGATGTCCCCATTTCTTCCTCCCATTGTTCACCTCCATCCAGTCCCCCACCCCCTCCCTCTGGCCATCACCGCACTGTTGTCCGTGTCTATGTGTCATGTATATATGTTCTTTGGCTAATCCCTCACCTTCTTTCATCCAGTCTCCTCTTTCCCCTCCCCTCTGACAGCTGTCAATCTGTTCCATGTAGCCATGACTATTTCTATAATGTTCATCAATATATTTTGTTCATTAGATTCCACATATAAGTGAAATTATATGGTATCTGTATTTCTCTGGCTGGCTAATATCACTTAGAATAATAATTTCCAGGACCATCCATGCTGTCACAAGAGGAAAGATGCCCCTTTTTACTGCTGCATAATAGTCCATTGTGTAAATGTACCACAGATGTTTTCATCCATTCTTCTACTGATGGGCACTTGAGCTGCTTCCAGTTCTTGGCTATTGTAAATAACACTGTAATGAACATAGGGGTGCATTTATTCTTTCAGAATTCTTAGTATATATTCCAAAAGTAGCCTCATTGGGTCAAAAGGCAGTTCCATTTTTAATTTTTTGAGATAACTCCATGCTGTTTTCCACAGTGATTGCACCAGTCTGCATTCCACCAACAGTGCGTAAGCGTTGCCTTTTCTCCACATTCTTACCAGTACTCGTTTGTTGATTTATTGATGATAGCCATTCTGGCAGATGTGAGGTGATATCTCATCATGGTTTTCATTTGCATTTCTCTGATGATTAGTGATGTTGAATATTTTTTCATATGTCTATTGGCCATCTGTATGTCCTCTTTGGAGAAGTGTCTGTTCAGGTCCTTTGCCCATTTCTTAATAGGATTGTTTAACCTTGAAAACCACAGAAGAGAAAAAGTCAGCCTAAGTGGTCTTGGGGGAGAATAGATTGGTCAAATACTATGACCGGGGCTTAGTTCCTCAGCAGCCAGGAAAGAGTTAGAAATGGCAATTATACTTTGAACAGAGTCCCCTCACAAGCCAGCATAAGTTCACCACCAACAAGACAGAACAAATCTCATCTACTTTTCTGATATAGGAGAAGACCACCGATATAAAGTACCACTGTGTCTCACTCAGTACTATATATGACCAAGTGTCTCATGATATGTTTATGTATTAGAATGATAAATATGGATTGAATCATGTAGCTGCCCAATAAGTTTTGCTTAATGTACTAAGGTCACCCCGGAGGAATATTTCCATTGGTATAAACAATTGTTTAACAAGCTTCAACTCGTAACAGCTCTCTCAGACCCTGCAAATGTGCTATTAACCTGGAGGAACTGGTACCTATGTTAGAGAATCAATATGTGCTGTCTTTCAAGGTTACTATATTAGTTATACATGTTCTGTGCACTGATATGGGAATATCTGACCCATATTTGCCCTGAGAATTTCTGAGCACTGTCTCCATTGGCTTCTTCTAGGTCCCACCTGCGGGAATCCATGTTGTTCTTACATTTAGCATTTTTATTCTCTTCTCCAATACCCAGTTACAATTCCTCCTGGTAGATAAGTCTCCTACAAAAAAATTATTTCACCCTAGTCTTTATAAGAAATATTCTGAAATATTAGTGTGAACCATTTTCGTAAGTCAAAGAACTGATCAAGCAGCAATTTTATATACATAGTTCTACACAGGAAACCAAATCCAAATGTCTTCTGCTAGTAATTCACTGGAAATCATCACAATTTGGGGGAGGGGGACTTTAGTTTATAGAAGTCATGAAGATGATAAAAGGATGCATTTGAAGTAGATATTACATTAATGTTTGCTCAGAAAAAGCATTAATTGGACAAAGTTCCATGAGTTTCAAGCATGTTGTTCTCCTTCTCCTTACGGTTCTATTCCTGAAAATGAGAATTTTCTCTTTCCGCTTGATACCGCAAAGGTCACTACTTCGGCGAACTTAAGAATTTACCATGCTGTATTCTAATGATTTTCTCTGTCCCCAATCTTTTAAGGCTTCCTATAAACAGGCTAAAACAAAGAAATACTCTCTTCTTAGAATTCAACAGCTGGAAATTCCATTTTAGAGCAAAATAAAAATCATGTAAAAGTAAATATAGTCATTCTATTTAAAATTATTAATAAACATTTTACAAAAAATATATCAAATAATATGATAAATGAAGTTATGCATAAAAGACTTCATATTTGTAAAAAAAAAACCTGTGATCTGGAAAGAGTATTTTATTTATCTAATCTATTTTCTAAAATATAACTGCTTTTTTTCAAAGAAAAGTATTTTTATAATTAAAAAATATATATCTTCTATCTATATTCAAGGTGTTATTCTGTCTCACAGTCTGAATTATAATTGATAACAATCTATCAATGACCTTCCAAAAGAAAGACCTGAATTATTCCAGAATGTGCCTTATTATTGAATATATCAAACATAATTTGCCTTCAACTTTTAAAAAAAGAAATAATTATGACTAGATTGAACAAAATGTAAATATCCAAAATGCTAACCTATTTATAATACATGACTGATTAGAAAGATGGGAAAGGGGAACTGAGAGCATGTTGCCAAAAAAAAAAAAGAATGACTAAAGGGAGATTTTGATAATTTTACTAGGTTTCTGAATTTAATATTTTTCATTGTTTCTGAACACTGAAAAAAATATGAAAGTGCAATTTAATGAATCTGTAGAAAACTTAGGAGGAGATGGGAGGATGGTGAATGGATACATCTTTTATTTTTATAGTGTCCAATTTCATCATTTTTAAAATAGTAAAATATCTTATATAGAGATTATTAAAGGCATGAGACTTAAAAACCTTGAACATAAGTGCCAAAGAGGATCACTCCAACCCTGAATTTTTTTTCTACTGTATTTTCTCAGCTTTATACCTAAGAATCCATGACTTACGCAGAGCAGTTTACTGTGAAACAAAAAATGAATGTGAAAATACTTGAAGTTATTATATTGTTAACCTCCAACCATATGTTCATTTTAGGCAGATATTATTTCATCTTGCCTAGTTCTGTAAAATTCTCTCATAAAAGTCCCTGAGTCTCACCAAAACAATCAAGATCTGAGGGAAGAACTACTTTTTTGAGTTTGTGACTCACACAGAACTTCACTTGCAGTATCAGAGTTTTAGTTTAAGTTCCCTTTATTATTCTCTCTGAGGATGTAGAAAGTTAGAAGATATTCAAACACTTCAGGTAAAAGAAACAGATATTGAATAGAAATAGAAGTAGAAATAGAAATTACCATATAAATTACTTATCTGCCTGGTTGAACCATTCTGCACTTAACTAAATAGGCCAACTATGGGCAAGACACAATGCTAGCTGATTCTGAGAATTAAAAAAACAGGTATTTCTCTATTGGTCTGTTTTATACTCATTGTATTTCACATTACAAACACAAAGAAATACAATAAAATTGAAAAACATAAATTAAAATAACAAGACAAAGTAAAATATAATAAAAAAAATAGGCAAAGGAAACAAAAAACAAAACAAAAAAACCCCACAAGCTCTCAGGCAACCTGCTGCCCTCACACAGTCATGGACCTTCACTCTGACCTTCCAGAGACATAGCAAAAGTGAGCCATTATTCTTATTAATCATGATGCTGAACTACCCCTCTAGAGAAGGAAAACTTTTAAATCACTTACCTCTAAAATAAATATTTCTCAGTTGGATTGAGGAATGTAGTATAATTCCCTTAACCATGGTGCTAGTTATTTTCCATTTGTTCCTACACCCAAATTCACTCTGCCTTTCTCCCTATTCTGTGCCACAGGAGGCTCACCCCACAGACTCTCTCTCCCAGGATCCTTACTGATCAGCTCCAGGCTGGGTTTGACTGCAGGTTGGAGGTCGGGAGAAGAGTTTGGAGAATCCTTTCCCGTTCCTCTCTGCTTTGCCCACATTTCTGTTAAAGGCTGCATTCCTTCAGGGCCAGCTTTGTTGGCACTTCCCATGTCTCCAGTAGCCCTTTAGCCTGAAATGGTAACGGCTTCCTAATTTGCTAAACTCTGGGTGTTTCAACATTTCTTTGTAAGTTCTCTTAACTCTATCCACTCTTAACTGTTGTCCTTTAAGACTCTTCCTTTGAGCCTGGCTGGAGTAGCTCAGTTGGTTTAGCGTTGTCTTGTGCATCGAAAGGTTGCTGGTTGAATCCTCGTCGAGGCACATACCTAGGTTGCGGGTTTGTTCCCACAAGAAAATCTTCACTGAGATTTTTGAGTTTAAGATTAGGCTGGACGATTGAACAAATTTTCTATTAGTTTTCTATTTCCTTTTTTTTATACATACTAATGACCTGGTGCACAAAATTTGTGCACATTAAAAGGGGATTAATTAGAGGAAATAATTTAATATTGCTATTTGCCCTTTCTCTATAATAGAAGTGTCAGAGATGAAAGAAAATTAGTAAAATGTATATGAAAACCTTTCTCCTGTCAGAGTCTGGGGCTCACCATGGGACCCAGAGTCAAGTCCCTGCCCACCCACATGCACCTCAAAATCGCGTGAGACCCAGACCCGGCCGCGCCCCCCCCCCCCCCGCCCCCCATTGGGCTAGATCCAGAACCGGCCAGTCCCACCCTTGTCAAGCCCTGCCGGGGTGTAACCTCAGGTCCCCTGGCCCGGCGCCAGGATATGGGGGTGTGGCCTGAGGTCTCCCAGCCCAGACCAGGACAGGGAGTGTGCCTTGAGGTCCTCTGTCAAGCCCCGCCAGGTGGGGGACACAGCCTGAGATCCCCTGTCAAACCCTGATGGGTGGGGGGCATGGCCTGAGGTCCCCCGTCAAGCCCCGCCAGGCAGGGGTGCATAGCCTCAGGTCCCCCGGCCCAGCACCGGGAGGGGGCACAGCCTCAGGTCCCCCGTCAAGCCCTGCTGGGTGGGGGTGTGGCCTGAGTTTCCAAGACCCAGCACTGGGGGTGCACCTTGAGGTCCCCCATTAAGCCCTGCTGGGTGGGGGGCGAGGCCTGAAGTCCCCTGTCAAGCCCCACCTGGTGGGGGGAGCAGCCTGAGGTCCCCTAGCCCAGCACCAGGACAGGAAGCACACCTTGAGGTCCCCTGTCAAGCCCTGCCGGGTGGGGGGCGTGGCCTGAGATCCCCTGTCAAGCCCCACAAGGGCGAGGGAGGGCATAGCCTCAGGTCCCTGCTGATTGCTCGTTAAGGCTCCTTATGGGAACTTGTCCTCAGCTGTGGGTGCAGCCATCTTTGTGATGGAGTGATGGTCAATTAGCATATTCCCTCTTTATTATATAGGATTTTTATTGATTTCAGGGAGAGGGAGAGAACGATAGAAACATCAATGATGAGAGAGCATCATTGATCAGCTGCCTCCTGCACACCCCTCACTGGGGTTGGGCCCGCAACCCAGGCATGTGCCTTGACTGGGAATCAAACCGTTACCTCCTGCTTCATAGGTTGACGCTCAACCACTGAGCCACACCGGCCAAGCAGTCTTCTATTTCTACTAATAAACTATCACACACTTAGTGGCTTTAAAAGAACACAAATTTATTATCTCACAGTTGTGTGGCTTAGAAGTTCCAAAGCATGGGTCTCCCTACCCTAAATCAAGGTGTCAGCAGGACTACAGTCCTTTCTGGAGGCTGCAGGGGAAGTCACTTCCTTGCCTTCCCAGCTTATAGAGACCATTAGCATTCCTTGGTCGAAGGCCCTCATCATCCACTTTCAACAGCAGCAATATTGGATCTCTTTGTGCCTTTTCCCCATAGATGCATGTCCCTCTGACCACAACCAGGAAAAATTCTCTGATTACATTGGACCCACCCAGCTAATGTGGGAAAATCTCCCCATCTCAAGATCTCTAACTTAATCACGTCTGCAAAGTGCCCTTTGCCATGTAAGGTAACATAGTCACCGGTTTCAGAGATTAGAATGTGGACATTTTGGGGGACCAGTATGCTGCCTCCCAAAGATTTGCTATAGTAAGAGGTTAGAGATGCAAAAAAAGAGATTCCAGGAGGAGGTACAGGCTAAGAGCAAGGCAGAACCACAAGAATTGACAGGGTAACCACTAGAATCCATTAACCAGCTCACCTGATTAACCAGGTTCTCTAGTCCCTCTGTAACACCTATGCTGAGCACTTGGGGCTGGTAGGCTGCTCTAGGACACCTGTGCACATGCACTTCCATCACATGAGTTACATGCTTATCAAGTTTTAACATATTTAAGATGTATATGTGTATACGTTTTATGCATTTTTATAATTTCCTTCTCCAATGACTTTTTTTCAATAACTTGGTCAATGAAACATGTTACAAAAGAGGGCTTTTGATGTATTTAAAAAAATAGAGATGGTACAATTACAGGTGGGGGAGAGTAGAAGGAGAATACACCATGGATATAAGCTAAGTAGACATGGAGAAGGATCTCCAATGTCACAGTGAGGACTTTGGACACTGCAATAGACAATAAGGGACTAGTTAAAGGTTGTTGTTGTTGTTATTTGATAGTAAAGGTTTCTGAGCATATCAACAGACATGAAATTAATTTCTGAAATTAATCTGGCAGCTAGTAGGCTTAACTGCTTCTGGTCTCCATAGTTCAAGTCATCCCCCTGTCCCCGTAGCAAAGGCTGCTGGGCTCTCACCCACAGGCTGATTCTTGCCCCTCTGGCCATAGACCTGTGTTGTCCAATATAGTAACCACTAGCTACATGTGCTCTTGAGTTTAAATGTGGCCAGTCCTAACTGAGTATGCTGTAATTGCAAAATAAACCCAGATTTCAGAGACTTAGTATGAGAAAAAGAATGTAAAATATCTCATTAATAATGTTTTATTGATTAGATGTTGACAGAATAATACTTAGTGTGTACTGAGTTAAATAAAACATATCATTAAATTTCATTTCACTTGTTTCTTTTTACTTTCTTTATTGTGGCTACCAGATATTTTAAAACTGTATATATAGCTCACACCTGAGACTCAAATTACACTTTTCCTCTGGACAGCAATGCTCTAGTCTAGATCACTCCTGTGGGTTCTGATTTTAAAGAAGGGGTCTTTGTCACACTCTTCTTTCTCTACCCTGAAACAAGATCTGGTTTCCCTGATTCCTGCTTTATGGTGTTCAAGGCTCAGATTGCTGGTTCCTTAAAGATCTGCCTTCTCTCTCACTTCCCATCTCCCTAAACCCGTGTTTACTCTTTGTGGAGACTCTTTGCTTCTGCTGGAGCAGCAGAGACTTCCAGGAGGCTGGATATCAAGAATAGGGCGCGAAATTTGGCGATTATGGGATCATCAGTGACTTTCAAGAACAGTGACCATGTCACTGTTTGAGTGGACAGCTGAGCAGTGGTCAGGATGTCAGGATTGCCACATCAGTGATCTCACGGGGCATATAGACCAGAAGAAGAACACAATGGCATCTAACCCAAAGGTAGGAAAACGGTGACAAAAGCACTTGCACATCCCTGGCCCGGTCTTTGTCTACTAGTGTAACTAAGACTTCAAGAATGGAGGGCCTCCTCACTGTCATTTATTATCCTGAAGTAGAGTGTTAACCAAGTGTACACTTAAAAAAAACAACCACCCAGCTAGACAGTTAGGGATCACATTAAGGTTTAAAAGAAAAGAAACAACTTTGCAGCACTAAGACTGTATTCAGAAGTGAGAAAAGATGACCCCTGCAAATCACCTCGCACTCATGCAAACAAAGCTAAATGTACCCTGATTTATTTGCCCATCCAGGGAACTGGCCAGATTTTTCTAAAACTCCGAAGGGCACTTTTTGTGCTCATGTTGCCTATGGACATGGCCTGGGAGACAAACATCCGATTCTGTTAGAGGCTGTTCTAATTCTTTTGGGACACTGGGGAATCTCAACATAAAAATGTTTTAGTACACATGAGCACATACATATCTGACTATATGTACATGTGCATATGTACATCTATCTTATGTTTATACGTGTTTATGCATGCAGGCATACTCGCTGATACATAGCAATTGATACCTAAAAACATGGCACAAGAAATCAAAACAGACTATTCACTCTCCAAATAATGCTTATAAAGTCAGGTAGGTATATGGTGATGTCTTGTTTTTTAAGTCCCTGCATCAAACTACATCACCTCTTACATTTTTATCCTAAGGTATTTCATAACTGCTTCCTCCTGTAAAAAAAACTGCTTCCTCCTGTTCTTTAATCTTGCAAAATGCTCACTGACTTTGCTGTTAGAGTCTAGAACAATTTAAACCTTTAGCATTGCAGTTACCAAAGAGATCTCCCTACCGACCACACTGAAGGCAGTATGGCATGGTACAAAGCATCCTAAACAGAGAGCCAAAGGATGTGGGTTTAAAGCACTCCACTCATTACAAATTCAGGCAGGGCCCTTCACACCCCTAAGTCTATTTGCTCATTTGTAAAGTAGGACTAATAACCCTTGACCTGTCTTCCCCACGGGAGCTTTAAAAGAGTATCTGCGAATGGGCTTTGTAAACTTTGAAGTACCACATAGAGGACCGGGTGGGTATTACATTCGCTACAATTGTTAGAGTATGTCTCATGACTCAGAAGCAGCTCCAGCGATGAGCTCTTTGGTGCAGAGAGATGGGAAGTCCAGGATTCCAACCCGCACCTGCCTTGTGACTTCACTCATGAAATTCAGGGTGGACATTTAAAGTGCTTCCCTGGAATTACATTGACTTCAAAGGAGGTCAAAGTCAAGATGTAACAGAAATTTTTATTCTAATTTGCTCTGAAATGTGGGTTTTCAATCATCATGATTCCTTAAATTAGAATGGATCTGCAAAAATAGATACATGCAAACATTTTTCCCTAAAATTTTTTTTCATATAAGAGTATGCAGCCTGCTATGTAATGTCACACCTTAAAATAACATTGGCATAGAATGGGAGTAAAATCCTTTCTCTGGAAATAAGCATATGTTATTAAAATTACATATCATTTGTAGCCAACTAGTAGAAAAGAACCCACACAGCAGTGTTTTAAGTTTAGGGTTGACTTGAAGTACTGTGACATAGGGCAATAAGCACAGGACTGTGAAGCAAGAGAATTGGGTTCTACTTCCAGATATTCCAGTAATTAACCTGATAACTTGAATAAAGTGTTGACTTCCATGAGCCTTAATTTCTTCATATGCAAAATGGATTAGCACCACATACCTACTTCCCTGTTTCATAGGGTTCTTACGGGAATCAAATGAAAGTATATATAAAAGTGTCTCTGTAAACTGTGAACTGGTGTAGTGAAATAAAGAATTAAGAAAATGAGCTTTATATGAAAGTATTTATAGTATTATATAGCTGTTTACCAGCTTGTCATATACATAGAGATATGATGGCAATTCTGTTTTTCATCTATTAGCCCTAATCATGAGGTTATAATAACCTTGACCTTAATAAACCAGCTAAAGGAAAGTTAAACATGCTCTTCATCCATCATTGCTCTGCAGAGTTTTAGAAGACTGCTCTCTACACCCCCAACTCATACAAACATTAGCAGCTCTGACAAAGTTGTATATAGAGCGAGTCATAAAAATTGCTATTATGAAAATAATAAGAAGAATGTGAACAAGACCTTTGAATATTAAAAATATCCTATAAAATGTATTTACAGAATAATAATTAAGAATACAATAGCATGGCTGAACCTAGAGGGTATTGTGCTAAGCAAAATCAGTCAGAGAAAGACAAATACCATGATTTCACTTATATGTGGAATCAGAAAAACAACATAAACAAACGACAAAACAGAAACAGACTCATAGATACAGGGAACAGACTAATGGTTGCCAGAGGGGAGGGAGTTAGGGGACTGTGCAAAAGGTGAAGGAATTGAGAAGTACAGATTGGTAGTTACAAAATAGTCATGGGGATGCAAAGTACAGCATGGGAATTACAGTAGATAATATTGTAATAACTATGTATGGTGCATGGGTACTAGAAATGTTGGGGGGTATTTTAAAGTATATGATTTAAAGTATATGATTGTCTAACCACTATGCTGAATACCTGAAACTAATACAAAATAACATTGAACATAACCTGTTAATTGAAAAAAAATTTATAGAAAACAATAGCAGACAATATATAAAATTATGTCATTGAAAACTCAATGTGTCTGCTGAATGCAGCAAA
Source organism: Cnephaeus nilssonii (assembly GCF_951640355.1). Taxonomy (NCBI): domain Eukaryota; kingdom Metazoa; phylum Chordata; class Mammalia; order Chiroptera; family Vespertilionidae; genus Cnephaeus; species Cnephaeus nilssonii. Next base: position 25,464,635 of record NC_137085.1, on the reverse strand, counting down.
AGTAACTCTTAGAGAAAAAAGTCACAATGTTATTCATCTCATTTTTAAAAAATTTAAAGAATATCAGCTGAATATTTTAGAGTATAAAAAGAAAACCCAAACAAAAATGAGAAAGGGGAAAAATAAAATTAAGTAAGCAATTAGAAAATTGAACAGACATGTAAGTGAAAAATAAAACCATGAACTGACTTACTAAAAACAGAGAAACCAATAGCAAAAATTTAACCTGGAGTAAAATGCAAATAAATTAAATTGAAGTGAGAAAGAATGCATAATCAAAATACAAAATAAAATGAGTGACTACACAGTTGTGTGAATATGAATTTCATCTAAAGAATAATTTCTTTTTACAAAATATTATAAAAACAAATTGGAGACAATATCAAAGAAAGGAGAGGGATTATATAAATCTATTGATAAATTAGCTTAAATAATCAGGGAATAATATCAATGTATCATAAGCCTTTTTTTTATTTTAGAGAGGGAGAGAGGGAGGGGGGGATCGATGTGAGAGAGAAACATTGATCCCGTATGTGCACTGACGGGGGATCAAACCGGCAACCTAGGTATATACCCTGACCAGGAATTGAACCCACAACCTTCTGGTGTACGGGATGATGTGCCAACCAACTGAGCCACACCAGCCAGGGCTATCATAAACCATTTTCAAACATTGCAAAAATGTTAAAACTATAAGTAAACTATGATCTTGGTGATAAAACATAGTGATGATAATACAAAAAATAATATACATATAAAAGTGTTAGACAAAATTATTAGCAGACAGAATTCAGCCATTTACTAAAATCCAAATACACCACCACAAGTGGTATTTGTCACATTAATTTAAGAAATATTCAATATAATAAAAATTATCAAAACAATATACCACATTAATAGTATAAATAATAAACATCATGTTTAAATATATGCCCAAAGGGTTTTCAAGAAACATCAGAACTTATTTATAAGTTTTAAACAGAAAAATGTAGGAATACAATGATATTTCATTTTAACTTCACAAAAAATGTCAGTAATTACTGTGGAAAGATATTCAATACAAAGGAGTATTTACTTAAAACTTTGAGCTAGCATTCTACGTAACTGGAAAAAAAAATGTTCTCATTAACAACAGAAACAAAATTTAAATGCCCATTGGCACTGTTTACTAATTAATAGTAGTGTTGAAAAGAGTAGGGGCATGCCTGGCTAGCATGGCTCAGTGGTTGAGCATCAACCTATGAACCAGGAGGTTACAGTTTGATTCCAGGTTGGGCCACATGTCCGGGTTGTGGGCTCAGATCGCCAGAGTGGGGCGTGCTGAAGGCAGCTGATCAATGATGCTCTCTCGTCATTGATGTTTCTATCTCTCTCTCCTTCTCCCTTCCTCTCTGAAATCAATTAAAAATATATATATATATGTATTTTTTTAAAGAGTTGGGGCCAACAAGAAGCTGACCTTAAATACATAAAAGTAAAATCTGGTGAATGAGATACCCATAAGGGGCTTTGATAAGCTCCAACATACTTCTGAAATCCAGAAAGCCATGTACATGTGCCCAGGAAAGACCTAAGACCTAAGAGGGTTCTAACTTATCACCTCTGAACTTGAGGCTTTGTGCTTACAGGAGGTGAAGGCTAAGGCAAAGTAGTTAGCTGCCTTTCTGAGTGTTGAAGGTATGGCTAATACTTAAACAGAGTCTTTCAGCAAAGGCTTAAAAAATTATTGGCAGAACATTTAAGGAAATATTTGTCCAAAAATTAACTGATCATTAAACTAGCTAAGCAAAGACTTCAATGGCCACATGTAACAGAATACAGACTTAGTTCAGGACCATCACTACGTAAACTAGCAAACAGCAACAACCAAAAACAACAACAAACCCTTAGGAAAGGAACGATTTGATTTCCAGAGTTGCAACATTATATTATTTTAAATGTCTAGTTTCTAACAAAAAAGTAATACATGCAAAGAAAGTATGACCCATATACATAAAACAAAAATCTGAAACTGTCCAGAGGAAGCCCAGATTTTGGTCTTTCTGGACAAAGACTTCACATTAACTACTATCAATATATTCAAAGAACTAAAGGGCTCTATGTCTAAAGAAGTACAGGAAAGTGTGAGAAAATATCTCACCAAATGAAGAATACAAATAAATACAATTTTTAAGGAAACAAATAAAAATTCTGGCATTAAAAAAGTAAAATAACTGAAATGCAAATTTTACTAAACGGGCTCAATAGCACATTTGAACTAGCAGAAGAAATAATCAATAGACTGAAGTTATGTTGATTGAAATTACTTGGTCTGAGGAAGTGAATAAAAAAGAATGAAGAAAATTAGTAGAACTTCAGAGACCTGTGGGACCTCATCAAGCATATCAACATATACATAATGAGAGTCTCAGAAGGAAAGGAGAGAGAAGAGAGCAAAAAGAATATTTGAAGAACTATCCAAAAGCAATAATCTGCACATCCACAAAGCTCAATGAATTCCAAGTAGGATAAAGAGATCCACACAAGACACATCATAATCAAACTGTCAAATGAAAGTTAAAAACAAAGAGAAAATCTTAAAGCAGCAAGAGAAAAGAGATCTATTACATTCAAGTTATCCTCAGACTAGCAGCTGCTTTCTCATCAGAAACAGGGAGGACAGAAGGCACTGGAATGATATTATTCAAGTGCTACAAGACTTTTAAGAATTTCATATCCCCCAAAACTATTCTTCAAAAATGAAGGAGAAATTAAGACACTCCCAGACAAACAAAAACAGAGAACTGGTCACTAGCAGACCCACCTTATGAGAAATGCTAAAGAGAGTTAGTCTTTCAGACTAAAATGAAAGGACATAAAATTTTTTTTAATGAAATTAAAAGACACTAGACTGTAACTTGAATCCACAAGAAGAAACTAGGTAAGGTAACTACATAAATAAATATAAAACAGGTAAAAGTAAATATAAAAGACATTATAAATGTATTTTGTTTGTAATTCTTTTCTTCTCCTATCTGATTTAAAAGACATCTGCATAAAGCAGTAATTTGAAAACTGTTGATAGGCATATAGTGTATAAAGATGTAATTTGTATAATAATAATAGCACAAAGAGGGGGATGAAGCAATATAGAAGAGAAATTTGTATATGATTGAAATTAAGTTGGTATTAACCCAAAGTGGATTGTTAGAAAATGTAATTCCCAGGTCAACTGCTAAAAAAATAATAAATATGTAGTAAAATAAATGACAAAGAAATTAGAATGGTACACTAGAAAATATTTAACACAAAAGAAAGCAGTAATCGAACAATAAAGGAACAAAAATAAAAGGCTTAAGTCATAAAGAAACAAATAGCAGCCATAAGTCCTACCTTACAAGTAATTTACACTAACTATAAATAGACTAAATACTGCAATCAAAAGACAGAGATTGGCAGAATAGTTAAAAATGAAAACATGAGCCTACTGTGTATACTCTCTACCAGATACGCTCAAATATTCAAAGACAAATAGATTGAAAGGACAAGGATAGAAAATGATGAACAAAAGAAAGCTGGAGTGTCTGTACTAGTAGTATAAAGCAACAACTAGACTTTAAGTTAAAAATAATTAATGAAGATAAAGAAAACCATTTTTAAAATGGGAAAAGTATCGATTCATCAGGAAGATGTAACAATTATACACATATATAAACCTAACAATAAAATACATGAAATAATACCTAAAAAATTGAAGTAAAGATAATTTAACAATATTCGTTGGAGGATTCAGTACCTCAATTTCAATAATGGATACAACAACCATGCATAAGTTCAAAAAAGAAAGAGAAGATTTGAAGAACCCTATCAGCCAACCAGGTCTGACAAACATAACAGAATGCTCCACCCATGAACAGCAGCATTTACATTCTTCTCAAGTGTATATTGAACATTTTTCAAGAGAGACCATATGCGAGGCCACAAAAAGTCTCAATAAATGTAAAAGATTGAGGTAATACAAAGTATGTTATCTGACCACAATGAAATGAAATAGATAAATAGAACTAAAAAGAGAACTCAGCAAGGTTGTTAAAAATAAGACCATCTGACAAAAATCAATAGCATTCCAATATCATTGAGAAACTGTATTATAAAATAATATATTTGCTATAAGAAAGCCCAAGGTTACCTAGCAAAGAACAAAGGGAAACCCCAATAAAAGACATCAAAGGTTTGAGTACATGAAATGCTACATCAGGTTCATGGAGAGATGATTAACTTAGTCAATTCTTCGCATTTAATCTACAAAGTTCATGGAATCACAAAGGCAATTTCAACTTTTTTAAAACATTCAAACAAATAATCAAAATTTCAGGTGGAATTATAAAAGTCCCAAATAGCTTGGAAAACTTTGAAGAAGAGAAAGGAGGGAGTGATTTCTTCTAACTATGGTTAAAACAGTATGGTGTAGGTCAAATAGGTCAATGGAACCAAATGAAAAACTCAGAAATAAATTCATGTATGTATGCAAGTTTTATCTTACCTTACAATAGAGAAACATGCAAATTGACCGCACCTCCGCTATGCCCACGATTGGGCCGGCAGGAGGCTGGGGGCGGGACTCCAGGTGGCATATCCGCCGTTGAGAAGTTTAAGATGGCGGTGCCAAGTGGCCGGGCCCATGCCGCCGCTCCCGGGGGTGCCTGGGGCGATCGGCACCCTGGGGGGCGTGGCCGGACCCATGCCACTGCTCCCGGGGGTGCCTGGAGCCATCGGCACCCCGGGGGGGCGTGGCCGGGCCCATGCCGCCACTCCCCGGGGTGCCTGGGGCGATCGGCACCCCGGGGGGCGTGGCCGGGCCCATCGGCACCCCGGGGGGGGGCGTGGCCGGACCCATGCCGCAGCTCCCCGGGGTGCCTGGGGCGATCGGCACCCTGGGGGGGCGTGGCCGGGCCCATCGGAACCCCGGGGGGCGTGGCCAGACCCATGCCGCTGCTCCCGGGGGTGCCTGAAGCGATCAACACCCTGGGGGGCGTGGCCGGGCCCATGCCGCTGCTCCCAGGGGTGCCTGGGGCGATCGGCACCCTGGGGGACGTGGCCAGGCCCATGCCGCCGCTCCCCGTGGTGCCTGGGGCAATCGGCACCCCGGGGGGGCGTGGTCGGGCCCATGCCGCCCCTCCCGGGGGTCCCAGGGGCCGAGGCTTTCCGGGCCTTGGGCACCAGCGGGGAGCCTGCACCGATCGCAGGAAACCACTGGGGGTCGGCTCCTGTGATCAGTAGCAGGGACGCTGGGTGCGGCGAGCCCAAGGCCAGGAAAGCCTGGGGCGGAGGCTTTCCCGGCCTTGGGCACCAGTGGGCAGCCTGCACGGATCGCAGGAAATCACTGGGGGTCGGCTCCTGCGATCCTTAGCAAGGATGTTGGGTGCCGCCGAGTCCAAGGCCACCGCCCGGGGCCAAGCCCCGACCCTGAAAAAGGCAGAAGGCGGTGGCCACAGCCAAGGCCTGGGTCCCTGGTGCCGGCAGAAAACTGGTGCAGGCAGCCAGGTGAATGAAGGTCTATTGCACGAATCTTCGTGCAAACGGGCTACTAGTATATGATAAAGATCCATTGTAAAACAATGGAGAAATAATTTTCTAGGTGGTATTGGAAAGATTGGTTCACTTGAATAGAAATTAATTTGGGCCGAAACCGGTTTGGCTCAGTGGATAGAGTGTCGGCCTGCGGACTGAAAGGTCCCAGGTTCGATTCCGGTCAAGGGCATGTACCCTGGTTGCGGGCACATCCCCAGTAGGGGGTGTGCAGGAGGCAGCTGATCCATGTTTCTCTCTCATCGATTTTTCTAACTTAACTCTCTATCCCTCTCCCTTCCTCTCTGTAAAAAATCAACAAAATATATATTTTTTAAAAAGAAATTAAGTTGGACCTCTGCCTTATACCATACACAAAAGTAAACTCAAGATGAATTAAAGACCTTTATGTATAAGGTAAAGCTATAAAGCTAATAGAATAAAATATGAGAATGCCTTTATGACCTAGGGATATGAAAAGCTTTCTTAAATAAGATTCAAAGTGTATAAATCATGAGGTAAATATATAGACTAGAGGCCCAGTGTATGAAATTTGTGCATGAGTAGGTTCCCTAGGCCTGGCCAGCGATCAGGGCCAATCTGTGGGGCAACCAGCAGGGTGACTGGAGCCCCCACTTACACCCACCTTGGCTGGCCTGGGGCCGCCCACTCACTTGCTCCACCCCCTGCCACTGCCACCAGTCACGGCCTGCGGGCTGGGGGCAGCTCCTGCATTGAACGTCTGCCCCCTGGTGGTCAGTGCGCATCATAGCAACCGGTCATTCCACTGGTCCTTCCACTGTTCAGTAGATTTGCATATTAGGGTTTTATATAGATAGATGGATTTTACTATCAAAGTAAAAAAAATTTCTTACTTAGTGATAAATCTGGGGGAAAAGAAACATGAGCAAAACACTGCTAAGAGAAATTATAGATAATTTAAATAAATGGAGAGATTTATCTTGTTCAGAGGTTAGGAGACACAATATTGTTAAGACGTCAACTCTTCCTAAATTGATAGATTTCACATAACATCAATAAAAAATCTAGTATGTTTTTTCCAGATATTGACAACCCAATTCTAATACTCATATAAAAATCCAAAGGACCTAGAATAGCCAAAGCAAATTTGAAAAGGAGAAAAAAAGTTTGAGGATTAACGTGGCCTGATTTAAAGGTTAATTATAAGAATGACAGCAATCAAAACACTGTGTTGCTGATGAAATGACAGAACTAGATCAATGGAACAGAATAGAAAGTCCAGAAATAAGCCCATAGATATAAGGACAACTAATTTTTTTAAAAAATTAGATGCAAAGGCAATTCACTCAAGGAAGGATCATTTTTCAACCAATGGTGCTAAAACTATTATATACCTATGTATTTTAAATGATCTGCTATCCATACTTTGCATTATATATAAAATTAACTCAAAATTGATCATAAACATGAATATAAAACTTAAAATTATAAAATTTAGAGAAGAAAAGATTAGAAAAACTCTGTGATCTTGGGTTAGGTGAAATGTCATATGTAGAACAATAAAAGCACAATCCATACAAGAAAAATTATAATGAGACTTTATCAAAATTTAAAACTTCTACTCTTTAATAGACATTGTTAAAAGAATGAAAAGATACATCAGAGACTAGAAAAAATATATTTACAAAGTATTTGTATTTAAAACAGAAATATACATACATTGAAATATACATACATAAATACAAGTATATTTAGGGTTAATAAATACAAGTATTTATATAGATACAATCTTACCTAATAATAGACAAACATGTAAACTGACCGTACCTCCACTACGCCACCAGCCAATCAAGAGTGATATGCAAATTAACCCAACAAAGATGGTGGTTAATTTGCATACACAGGCATCGAGTGATAGGGGCAGGCGTTCTGCCGCACCCCTGGTCTCTCAGGGCCTCTGGGCAGCATGGGAAGGCGGAGCCAGAGCAGAAAGAGGTGGCTACCGTTGCGGAAAGAGGAGGCTCCGGGGCCTAAGCGGAAATGGGCTGGGCCGGCGTGGAAAGGCAGTGCCGGCAGCCAGGGAAAGGAAAGCCCATTCTAGCACGAATCTTTATGCATCGGGCTTCTAGTATATGATAAAGGACTTGAATCTAGAATAAATAAAGAATACTCAAAATTTACTAATAAGAATATAAACAACCTAATTTTTAAAATGGACAAAGATTTGAACAATTACAGAAAATGGAGTAAAAATAAGCACATAAAAAGGTGCTCAACATAGTTAGTCATTAGCGAAATACTCATCAAGACCACAGTGAAATACCATTCCTTACCTATCAGAATGATTAAAATTAAATAAACTGACCATATCAAGTGTTGGTGAGTATGTGGAGGAACTGGAACTTTCATGTATCCAGCTGATTGGAATGAAATATGGTCCAAACACTTTGGAAAACAGTTTGGCAGCTTCTCGTTCAACATTATGTATCGTGTGTGTAAAAATCTAAATCTATGCTGCATATACTAAAGTTTATTGACTTTTACTACCATATAGTATTCCATATCTATCCAGTAGATCTCTTTTAACCATTCTCTGCAGAAAGAAAGCCATGCTTATCTTCAATGTTCTAACCCTCACTTAATCATCATCCCTTTTTATCTTTGTAGGAATTTGTATCCGAAAGTAAGATTGCTGGGCCATCAGACATATGCACACTAAACACTGTTACATTGCTTTTCAGAATGGCTGACAAGGATAAATTCCAATTGGTGGTGCACATGTGTTTCCATTTCCCTTCTCTTTGATAATTGCCAAATAGTGATCTTTTAATTACATATTTCTTTCTATGTTTCTTACTTGGCATACTAATATAAGGGAGAGATTTTTTTATCTCCACCTGTGCACTTATTTATTCACTTATTTATTTAATCAGTATGGGCTCATGGATTTCTATTTTGTTCAAGGGATTATAATCAATCAAAGTCATTATTTTGATGCTCAAATTGTCTTAGAATGGGAGTCTATTCAAGCTGGTACCTGTGTCCTTTTTAGACTTTTTAAGAGCAGCTTTAGATTTACAGAAAAATTTCACAGAAAGTACAGAGAGTTCCCACAAACCCTTCTCCACACAGTTTCTCCATTGAGGTCAGATAATTAATTACATTCACCCTCAAATCCCCAGCATCTAGTACAGTAGTTGACACATAGTAAGTACTCTATATATCTGAAAAATAAAGAAATAATCATTTAATAAATATAATCTGAGATAAGCTACCAGTGATCAAGTTTTTAGGGATTATGAATATCCTATTAAACCATGAAAGTATTGAGCATATTTTCAGAAATGGGATTTTTCCAGTCTATTGTTGCCAACATGTTCCCTCATATAGGCTTTATATCTGAACAGCAAACTTCATACTCTGTGCTTGGAGATATCTTCCCAGCCTGACAACCCTCAAATAATTCTTCTCTTTAATCACAGAGGAAAAGAGAATGTTTCAAGCCAATTACCTGTTCCCTGGAAATATACCCCATACATGTCACAAGCCCTAATTTCTTCACAAGACAAAATCAATTGATCATAGAGTCTCAGAGTTCGAATTATAAGAAATTTTTGCACTCATTTTATAAATGGAATATCTGCGGCCTAAAAAGGTGGCATTACTTCCCCAAGGTCATAAAGCAAATTAGCAGCAGGGCTAACCCATGTCTGTTGATCCCTAGTCATCTTACCAAATATTCCTAAAGTGATAAAATTAATTCATCCACCCACACATAAGCCTTGCAACCAATGGTTCATTTACAGATTGTTCCAGAATCATTGTTGATAATTATTACTAAACATGAATAGGTTTAGATACTAAATTGTAAAACAACAGACAACTCCCCCCCCACCCCGCCACACACACAAACACACATGCAATTATTGCTACTGATGTAAAACTACGTGACATGGTTGACCAGTGTCCTACCTAACCAATAGGTTCCTTTGGTTTGTTTTTGTTGCGTGTATGTGCGTGTTTGATTTTTTTCCTCCAATTTCTATTAGCATTACACAAAAAGGGAAGTTGGAATGTGAAAGCTCTTGATGCACAGACATGTGACTTGTCTAAATGACATTAAAGTTGTTCAGACATTGAAATGAAAGCACATGTGTGTGTACCTATCACACTACGTAAGGAAACCAATGTAGGCTGGGTTGCATGTCACCAAATGCCCCCCATGTGACATACAGGGAAAATGACATAATCCAAGTATTCGGCAAAAGCAGCCCACAGTAACAAATGCATCATTTCTGAAGAGGAAGAGAGAGCAGATGGCTCAGCAAGCAGTTGTAGAACAGCCAGCCTCCCCCTCCACACCTCCAAAACAAAATTGCGTTCTCTGTGTCTCATCTTCGGCCCTGGGGAAACTCAGGCTAAACACTCAAGTGCCGCATTAGCAGAGGCATGGCAGGAGTCCTAGGTCACGGTAACTTGGGCTTGACCCAAAGCACCTAACTTCACAGGTAGATTCTGCTTCTTACCTTCCATGTTACCTTAAACAGTTACTCAATTTCTTTAAATTTTATTTCCTCATCTATAATAAAGGATTAGTACAACTCTATAATGTTAAAGGATATATTGAAATGAAAGTTGCTTCATGAACTACAAAGTACTCAGTAAATGTTAAAGTTCTTTAATTTAAAAAAGTAACAGATTAGTTGAAACTAATAGTTCAGAGCCAACCTGAAACCTAATAGCATATATTGTACACAATGTTCAGACCAAGCTGATCAGAGCTTCATTGTTCCTTGTCAAGAATGGTCAGTGAATTTTGTCTGTCTCTGTGTTAAAAAGTCACCATGATTTTATTCCTATCACAAGAGTGGCCTAAATCTATTCCATTCATTACTCATTCAATAAACATTTGTTGAGCATCCACTCTAAGCCATATATTAGCTAAGTGACAAGAGATATAGTAGCTGAGGCTCTGTGGCTGCTAAATATTTTTTAAGATAATTATCTCTTTTTCTTAGTTGCTATTGCTTAAAGGGCAGGCATAGTAGAAAACAAAGTAAATATTTAATGACATCAAGAAAGTAATAGACATTTCTGGATGATTTGTATGTTAGTGTAAGAAATAATAATGACTTACACTCCTAACATTTTCTTAAAAAGTTATTTTATAGATGCTAACTGATCATACAAATCCTATGAAATAGGAATTATTTCCCACTCTTTGAAGTCTGAATGCAAATCCCACTATTTTGGTTCCAAGCCCAAAAACTCACCACTATTCCACATTTAATGCCAAGGGACAGCAGGGTGAGAAGAGAACAATGACTTCTCTCCAAATAAATCATAATTATATTCAATTTATGTCTAGTGTATTTTGCTGAGGCAGAGTCCCAGGACTCTACAGTCCTCAACCTCATAAATGGTAGAGAGGCAGATAAAGCAGGCATTAGAAAAACCATTAAAATGATACTAAGTAATTTCAATAATCCCTTTTGCTATTGTTTTAATCCCGCATAATACAATTACTTGTTTCTTCACTGATATTCTGTTAACTACAGAAAAAACTCCCAAATGATAAAACTAGACCAAAATAGAACACTACTAATTAGCAGATCAATAAAGTACTCCATTCTGTTTGCATAAATAGACATTTTTGATGGCAATCCTTTGCTTTGATGGCAACCAAAATAGATTAACTGGATCTTTAATGGATGTATATAATAAGCACTTAGACGCTATGCCCCCGAAGATCGTCATTCAGGCAGATAGTAGAAATGGAAGAAGGGAGAGAAAAAGGGAAAAAACATTCCTGGAGCGGCTGTTGCAAGTGGGTGCCACACTGGGCATTTGATGTATTTTAACTCTTCAAAGCTTCATAATAACCTTAGGTTAAATTTTACAAATGAGGACACAGAGGCTCAGATAAGACCCAATCTCATCTCCTTGCCCCACCACCTCACATTATCTTTGAAATGATCTAATGTGGAAGGGCCAGGGCACAAGTGTGTTATGGAAGAGCACCTTGGCTCCCGATACACCTTGGAGAGGCCAAGACTCAAGTGTCGTGATTCAGGAATTGGGTGTGCTGTCAAGGTCACCCATTGCACACTTGAGATACTTTAGTCTGTGAACAGAGTGGTCCCAGAGAAAGGTAAGAACTAAGGGCAGAGCTTTAAAACACATAAATTTGGTGTGGCTCAGTGGTGTGGCTCAGCATCAACCTATGAATCAGGAGGTCATGGTTCAATGCCTGATCAGGGCACATGCCCAGGTTGCAGGCTCGATCCCCAGTGTGGGGCACACAGGAGGCAGCTGATCAATGATTCCCTCTCATCATTGATGTTTCTATCTCTCTCCCTCTCCCTTCCTCTCTGAAATCAATAAAAATATATTTTTAAAAAACACAAATTTGGAGGCTAGGGAGGCAGAGAGGGAAATGCAAGATGGGAAAGAACTAGAAAAGTACAAATCCATAGAAGTCAAGTATGTGTTAAGAAAGAACGGGTGGTCAAAAGCTACGGCAACCAATAAAAACAGAGGCTAAGAAATGACCTCAGGACTTAGTAAAAATCTTAAAACAAGAATGTCAGTAAAATGGGTGGCATTGACTTTACTTTTTAAGTGATTGTAAAATATGACAATGCATTTTAGGATAGAAAGTTGGTGGGCCCCAGAGGGCAAGGGTATCACCATAATTCCAGCCTGATGTGATTAACTTTTTAAAAAAACATTTCAGCATATTTTCTTCAAACCTGCTGAGAACTTTACACAGCTGAAATCATATCAAATATGTAATTTTGTGTGCCAATTATTTAATATGGCATGATTATGAACATTTGCCCAAATCCTTAAAAACTCCTATTACTGCTTAATCTTGCATTCTACTGAACCATGGATACCAAGGGTAAGGTCAATGTTTTATTCTTTTTTTGTATATTTCCATAGAACACAGCACAGTCATTTAGATATTTAAAAAATAGATGTAGATATTAAAAAAATATTTATTGAGTGGAATGTGAACACCAGTGCACTCTCATCACCCCTTCATTTCCCAATCCTCTGAAGCCCTGTGTCTGTGGCTCATTCTATGGTGTCTGCTCTCAGGATGTGTTATTTTACCTGTTTCAGATATATACGCTACCCTAACTAGATAATGTGTTTTTATGAGAAATAAGTCCATATCTTCATTCCTCTTATATCCTTTGCTTTCCAACTTAAACAACAGTGCCCACCATAGTGTTCCTTCCACAGAAGACAATTTAACCTCATTAAGTTAAGATAAATTATATCTATAAAAATTCAAAGAGCCAGCATACTTCTCCTAGCACCAAGAGAGCCTTTATTTTTTCCTAAGTTTCAGTCCTTAATTTCAAATCCTCTTTATGCTTTTTCTCCCCCTTCTCTTCCCCTTACAGTCGACTGAAACTATATAGGGGTGTGTGTGTGTGTGTGTGTGTGTGTGTGTGAGAGAGAGAGAGAGAGAGAGAGAGAGAGAGAGCTGGGAAATTTTGTAGATCATAATGGAATATGATCTTTCTTTCCTTGAACTCTTGACAGGTCATCAAGCAGGATAATTCAAACTTGGGCTGAATTAAAAGAAGTAAAGTATCCAGAACTAGGAAGGAAACATCATGCTCTGCTCTGTAATGTTCAGTAATCCTAGGAATACTGTGTTCAGTTCAAAAGACAAACACTATAAAAGAAAATTTGGAGGAGAATAACATTCAAAGTGAAATGCCCAAGAAGGTGGTAAGTGGTAAGTCTCAAAAACATGAGCGATATTAAGGGAGCTATTTCCATGTAGGGGATGGATTAGATGACATAGGGGGTCTTGTACATGGAAAGTTTTTTTACTTTTCTCTTTAAGAGCTGGAAAATAGGTTTTGAGCTGAAGAGTGATTTGATTTGGAGGAACATTTTGTTGAGAATAGATTATAAAGTGGTAAGAGTGGAAGTAGGAAAACCAAGTAGGAGGCTACTGCAAAAATCCAGAATCTATGAATCCAAAGAGTAGAGCCTCCATTGTGTGGAAGTCATAGGTGAACATATGAGTTGACTCAGAAGGCAGTGAGCTCTCTGCCATCAGAGGTGTACAAGTAAAAACCACTTCGCAAAGGACATTTGAAGAACTGAGCCTTCTAACCAAAAGATCATTTCCAAGCCTTACCTACAATCTACCCATACCCTCATATAGCCTAATAACTCTACAACCATGTTCACAATTTATGTTTTATTATAAAGGCACTAGAGGCCTGGTGCATGAAATTCATGCATGGAGGGAGGGGGGTCCCTCAGCCCGGCTTGCCCCCTCTCGCAATCCAGGACCCCTCGGGGGATGTCCGACTGCCCCTAACTGCTCGCCTGCCTGCCTGTTCACCCCTAACCACTCTACCTGCCTGTCTGATGCCCCTAACTGCTCACCTGCCTGCCTGATAGCACCTAACTGTTCACCTGCCTCCCTGATCACCCCTAACTGCTCACCTGCCTGCCTGATGGTCCCTAACCACTCACCTGCCTTCCTGATTGCCCCTAACCACTTGCCTGCCTGATCACCCCTAACTACTCTGTCTGCCTGCCTGCCTGATGCCCCTAACTGCTCACCTGCCTGCCTGATCACCCCTAACTGCTCACCTGCCTGCCTGATCTCCCCTAACCAGTCACAAGCCTGCCTGATTGCCCCTAACCGCCTCTGCCTACCAGCCTGATCACCCCTAACTGCTCGCCTGCCTGCCTGCCTGATCACCCCTAATCACTCGCCTGCTTGCCTGATTGCCCCTAACTGCTCGCCTGCCTGCCTGCCTGATCACCCCTAATCACTCGCCTGCTTGCCTGATTGCCCCTAACTGTTCGCCTGCCTGTCTGATCGCCCCTAACCGCCTCTGCCTCAGCCCCCGCTGCCACAGCTTCTTCCGGAAGGACGTCTGGAATGACGTCTGGAAGGTCATTTGGCTGTCCAGTCTAATTAGCATATTACACTTTTATTATTATAAATAATAATTCACTGTAGAAAATCAGAAATTGGAGATCTAGTTAAGTCAAAAGGAAAGAAATAAAAATACAGTTCTAACATCTAGAGGTATTCACTGATAGGACCTTGGTATATATTCTCCCATTTCATTTTCTTGGCACCGATATCATTAAATAGATGATAGAAAACATAGGGTTTTTTTCTAACTAAATAAGATTACTATCTTTATGGTATTTCATAACCTTTTAAAATTCAATATACGATGAATATATGCCCCTGTCAATTTATACTAACTTCCAGAATCAGACATCCCCTAGAATTGCCCCTATAACAGCTGTGAAGTAATAGGTAATGCTGACAGGATACACTCAGTGTTTGGAGATTTAAATGATAAGATTATGTCTTCCTCATGAATGTCTCCACCTAGCTTTAAAAGGGATATTTTGAACCATCTCCCATTATGACATTTCACAGTCCTCTCCCAGTTTCAGTTCCCTATCCTCCATTATTATAACAAGCTATATCCCATGTCAAGTGACAAGAAAATAATCATGAGAGAGTGAAGGAACACCCATCATCCTAATTGAGCCTCAGAGGTGTCATCTTACTTTTCCCTTGTTACCACCGGGCATCTTGTGATATTACAGCAGTTATTCATCTGATGAGCACTTAAAAGTTTCCAAGTGACTGTGAGCTTTATCCATCACCTTAGCACCAATGGTAACACCTTGATATTTTCTCAGATACAATATCTGTAGAATATTTCAACAACAAATATTTGTTGAGTTTCTACTATGTACCAGGCACTGTTCTCAACATTTGGGGGAAAAACAGTGAACAAAATAAGAAAAATCTCTGTTCTGGTAGAGCTTTTATTCTTGTTGGAGAAATCAGACAATAAAAAAAAAAAATTAAGCATGTTTGATGATGATAGCTGCTATGGAGGGGAAGAAAGCTAGCAAGAGGCCTAAGCAGTGACATGAATCTTGAAGAAGGACATTGTGATTTTAAATAACATTGGCAGGAGAGTCCTTGACACAGAAGGTGGATTTAGAACGTAGACTGAAGTAGGGGGAGGAAGGAACCATGACAGCAGGAGGGGAAGAAAATTCTAGGCAGTAGCCTAAGGCAGGAAAGTACTTGGGCATATTCTAGGGACAGCATGGAGGTCAATGTGTGTGGACCAGAGTAAGGAGAAAAGTAATAAAAGATGAGGTCAGAAAAGGTGGCCAGAGGCAAGATCACATAGGGCCTTGTATATCCTGGAAAGTCTTGAACTTTTCTCTTAGGGAGATGGAAACCCGTGGTGAGTGTTCAGCAGGGAAGAGGGACATGACATAACTTGGGTTTGGGAAGGATTACCTCGTTGGGAATAGATTGTGGAGGGCAAGAGCAGAAGCAGGAGGACCAAGTAGGAAGCTAGAACAATCCAGGAGAGTGACTTGGAGCAGAGGGCAGCAATGTGGGTGGGAAGAGGCACTCAGATTCTGCATAGATTTTGAAGATGCAATGTCAGGTGACTGCTTTGATATGAGGTATGAGAAAAAGAGGAGAGTCAAGGATGCCACCAAAGTTTTTGTCCCTGGAAATGGAAAGAATTGAGTTATAGTTTACTTAAAAGGGAGCACTGTGGAAAAAGCAGGTGTGCAGTGGGGGTAATTAAGAATTCAGGTTTGGACATTTGAGTTGATTAGCCATCAAAGTGCAAATATTAACAAAATAGCTGAACATATTAGTCAGAGTATTGGAGAGAAGTCCAGGTTGGAAATTAGGGAGTTACCAGCACTTATATGGTATTAAGACTAGAACAGATTACCAAGGTAGTAAATGTAGATAGAAAATAAATAGGGAGCCTGTGAAGTCAACAATCCTTTTAGCAGAATATCTGTGGACAGTCTTCATCTGATTTTTTTTTCAAGCTTCTAATATCTAGACACCCCCTTGGTTCTTATTCTGGCTTTAGATTTGGGTTTTCAGGATCTTCTCCCCCCGCCCCCAACCACAACCCCTGATTAGGTTGCTCCAGGGTCTCATCCAGTCCCTGAACTTGCTTAACTTTGCTGACCCAATTCCCATTCCAGATTTGGTACAGTCATATTTATTTTATCAATCCGGCACACCTCAGGAGTTTGCCTCATTCAAGCCCCAAGAGCACAAAGAAAGAAAATCCACCCATCTAAGTACTCTCACCCTGGGAAGGGGGAGAGGTTGTTGGGGACCACCTGTCCTGGATGCTTATCTTCCAAGGACCCTTTCTGAAAGCTGTCCACCACTAAAGCCTTCCTTTATTCTGGCCCAAGAAGAGACTAGTTTTCCTCACTCTCCTGACCCTGGTCAACCTCAGTGACCTGGGACAAGAATAAGAAGAAAGAGTGGAACCTCCATAGTGACCTCACCTGAGATTCACAATATGAAGTACAAATTTATACAATCCTATCATGTGCACTTGAGAACTAAGAAAAGCTTCCACTTTTAGATGAAAGGTCTTACTTTCCCTAAAAAACAATGCTTATTGAGATAAATGAAAAGAAGGGTGGTTGTTTTAAATCAGCATGACTAATGTTAAACAGCTGGTAAGGAATACTAGGTAATCACATACACACAAGCTACCAACTGGGAACACATCAGTGTTATACCTACCATAATTTAGTCCTCCCTTCTCCTTGTAGTCATTCAGAGTGGCAGCTGCGATCTTGGGCTTTGCACATTAGAGACCATTAGGAAAAGCAGCATGATTCATCATCTTCTGCTTGTGTTATTTTAACTTAGTCATCTGGGGGCAGATCTTCTGAGGCACCAACAATAGTCTGAGACTAGATTGATTTTCTTCCTTAAATAACTTGTGAATTTTTTTAAACTGTTGAAAATTTTTGCCATTTCAAATAAAGATGCTTAAAATCTTAGAGTTAGAAGGGAACTTAAAGGTCACCTAAAACAATCTCTCATCCTCATCAGGCTATTTACATATATAAAAGCCTAAGCGACCATCCGACCATCCGACCATTCTACCATTTGCCTGGTACCTATGACGAACAATGACCACCGGGGGGCAGACGCTCCAACCAGTAGAGGAGGGAGCCCAATTCCTTGCAGAATCAACCAAGGGTTACGTTACTGCTGGGGCACTATCGGCCCCGAATCTGCTTCACCTGCACCCGACCTAGAGAGGAGGGAGGAGGGAGCCCGATTCCTCACAGAATCAGTTGTGAGTTAGGTTGCTGCTGGGGCACTGTCGTCCTCAAATCTGCTTCCCCTACACCCCGGACCCAGAGAGGAGGGAGCCCGATTCCGGGGTGCATCACCCAGGAACCACCCTCTCGCAATCCAGGACCCCATGGGGGATGGCCGAGGGACCCAACCAGTGCACGAATCCATGCACTGGGCCTCTAGTCCTCTATAACATTCCTGGCAATTATCCAGACTCTCCTTGAGTTCTTCCAGTGATGGGAAGCTCACTACTCATAATAAAAAGCATTTGGTTTTTCAGCTAGCTCTCATTTTCAGAACATTTTCATTAATGTATTCCTATATAATCAATCAACAATTTATCATATTTCCTTCTGGATTAATCCAGGAATAAATTATTTTCTTATCCACATAATACCTCTTCAACAGAGTCAGATTTTATTTTGTTTTGTCTTCTCATATTCAGGATAAGCATTTGTGGTTTCTCTAAAATATCCTTTAGAATTCTCAGTATCCCAGACACTCCCCTTTGAATGGATTTCTCTCTTGGAAAAATGGTGCGAAACTTTAACATGAGGCTGCAGGTGTGATCTGGCCAGGGCAGAGTTCGCCGGGACTCAGTGGACACAATGCTTCTACGGGTGAGAATTTACCTTTCTTGGAAGCCGTGTCACACTGTTGACCCATTGAGTTTGAAGTCACAAAAGCTCCTGGGGTTCTTTTCAAATAGTCTGCATTGCTTTCAGGGTGTCCCTGGTTCTATAACACAAGGACTTGCTTTTTAACCTAAATCCACTATTATATATATAGGGTGTCCTCCCAAAATGTTATACACACACTTTGAATAATTATAAAGGCAGTGTTTATTAAAATACATTTCATTTTCAAAACTGAGCTACCAGCTGTTAAAGTGTGCAATCATTTTTGGGCAACACCCTGTATTTACAGCTACCAAATTTTAGCTTGTAGCCTTTGACCCAACATTTCAGGTCTTAAGACAATTTAACTATATCCACTGTCCCTCCAAATTCATTCTCCAAAAATATGAGGAGTGTCTTCAATTGCTTTATCTTTGGTGGCAGTTCTGGATATCCAAAGATAGAACCAGAGCAGTAGAGACATGAGTCCTTCAATCAATGACCTTGAATAAATCAGCTGTCGAACTAGGGGCCAGTGGTAAAAGTATTCCCCTGACTACCAGAGAGTTGCTTATCTTGATGGCATTCTCAAGACCCCGAACCCCCAACTGCCCATAGATGTTTTTTACATGATAGTGCTTTTGCCTACACTAAGAAGCAGCCTTTGAAACTCACCATTGCATTCCATGTAAGGATGTCCTGAGAAGATGGTTTCCTATATGACATATGTCCTCTTTACAAGAACCCACAGAAGTTTCTCTCTACTCTCAATACTGTTTTTCTTTTTCATAGACACTCTTATTTATGATGTTTCCTCTTTGCTTGGATTGTTAAAAAGCCCACAGCAAAATTTCTAAACCACCTCTAGAAAGTGTATGGAACAAAGAATATAGAATAAAAACTTTCATGACACAAATTTTATGGACCCACCACACACTCGTGGTTTTGTCTAATTCTCCCTAACCACCTTGGTTTAGCTTTAATTTACTCACTTTTTTGCCTCATTTTATTGAATTTTAGGATTGTTAAAGCCATCAAAAATCTTTTTAGAACAACGATAAAGATGGGCCCAGCTGGCATGGTTCAGTGGTTGGGCATCGACCTATGAACCAGGAGGTCAAGGTTCAATTCCCAGTCAGGGCATGTGCCTGGGTTGTGGGCTCGATCCCCTTTGGGGGGGGAGGTGTGTGCAGGAGGCAGTCAATAGATGATTCTCTCATTGATGTTTCTATCTCTCTCCCTCTCCCTTCCTCTCTGAAATCAATAAAATATATATATATATATTTTTTTTTAAAGATGCAAGAGTGACAGATAACCCAGGCCACATTTCTCTAAGTGTTTTACCCACAAGGATATCATAAGAATTTTGTTAGATGCTTTGCTACATCGAAACACACTGTGTCTACAAAATTCATAGGTTCCACAGGACTTACAATCATTGAAAAGGGAAAAAAAAAGAAAAAAAGGAAATGTCCTGATCCTGGTGAATTCACACTAGCTCCCAACAATCACTGCTCTCTTTTCTAAATGCTTACAAATCATAAGCAGAGTTACATTTTTAGAATTTTTCCAGGGATTGTCATCAAGCTGGCAACTCTAATTTGGTGGGGTGCGGGTGGGGTGCATATTTTCTTCTTCCTTTAGAAATTGGAATATTTGCTTATTCCAATTTTTCTGGAATTCCTCCTATCCTCCATGTCTTTTCAAAGATCACTGATAATAGCTGTGAATCCTTAACTGCCAGTTCTCTCAGTATCCTGGGGCAAATAATAAATGCAGTGAACTTTATATTTAAGTCCAAGAAAAATTAGGCATCATTCTTTTGAGAATGAGGTTTCAAGTATGTTGCAAGCTGTTAGAGTGTTTAAATTATAATAATTAGTATTTTGTGCAAGTAATTTTACCCCAATTATAAATCTCAAAAGAGTTAAGTAAGAGATATTAAGGAATAAAATGTGTTACTATGCACAGGTACCATGCTAGGTGGTTTATATATTAATTCATATTCACAATAGTGTTATGATTTTCGTTATTGTCCATTTTACAGATGAGAAAACAAGGTTTCAGAGAGGATAAGTAGCTGTCCAAGATCACAGAAATTGCAAGGCTGGGTCTTAAACTCAAAGCTCATGCTTTTCCCCTCATATCAGACATGAAATTAGGAGGAATAATGTAAAAGTGGTTGGCCAGTTATAACCTTTATCTGATTGGAAGATGCCAGCCATGAGGTTTGTGCCTTCTTTGGTAATCTTGTTCTTTCAACACAAAAGTCATGCCTACAGCTGAGAAGACCTACACAAAAGAATTCTGTGTCCCTACGAAAATAAAATTTTTTCACCCTGGTACTAAGATCTTGCAATGTGGTTCATATCAAAGGCTGAGGAAGAAACTCTTATTGAGAGCTAAGCCCACATACCAAAGTATGAGAAAATAAGACAATGTCCTTACAGCACAATTAAGAAAAGGGAAAAAAACTATTTAAAATTATATCGTGCAATGACAGATTATGTTAAAGCTTAGTTAAGATAAAGGTATCTAGCCTGGCTGGAGGTCATGGTTAGATCCCTGGTCAGGGCACATGCCTGGGTGGTGTGCAGGAAGCGGCCGATTAATGATTCTCTCTCATCATGGATGTTTCTCTCGCTCCCTCTTCCTTCCTCTCTGAAATCAATAAAAACATATTTTTAGAAAGATAAAGGTATCTAGACGTAGCTGCTTTTATTTCTTTAAATCTGCTTTAAATTGCAGTGGAAGCCACAAGAGTAGGGCATTTAGGAGAGGCTGATCCAGGAGGCTGGAGTAACTTCTACATATTTCTCCTTTCATAATTCTCTCTCGCTAACCCTGGTGCCTAACTCCAGGTGAGAAGTTTGGGCCATTGATTTTGTACAGTATGCTGCCCCAGCCTCTAGGAATAAAGCAAAGAACTGATGTCTTCTAAAAGTAAGACTGGTAAATAATTAGTATATAGTAGAGTATATAATCTTCTGTAGAAGTAACTCATCTTAGGAAAAAGTTTATAAATGTTTTGCTAAGAAGAAGAGTGTGGTTCTCAAGTCTCTATCAACACTGGAGTATTTCCCAAATTCTTTCAAGACAACTACAATTTATTTCTAGGAGGACATGACTAAAGTCAGTTCAATGGAGTTTGTAAAGGTGGTGATATATCCGATTTTTTTATTTACCTTGCTCAAGGCTACCTCTGATAAGTGATAAAAGAGTGAACTTTTATAGGAAACATTTATCAGTTTTTACCCAGCATATACAAGGAAGAGGGTGTTTCTATTGTATACGAGCAATATTGATTCCTTACATAGAACCATACTTACAACAAAAAGGGCAATCCAACCAAATGATTTTGCCTAATGGAAACAGCCCCTTAAAGCATGCAACTATCTGTTCCATCTCTTGTATTCTCACTATATTCATCATAATGTCCGCACCCAATCAGACCCAAGCCTGGTGCAACTTCAGGAGCCCCATCCCACTGGCTACAGTCCCTATTGAACCCTATTACATGTCATTCAGCCCCTAACCCTAGAACCTGGTACCTTGCATCACCATTTACCTGATAGAAGCTGCCACTACAAAAGCAAATCTTTTGAGTATCTACAATGTACCAGCAGGCACTGCGCTTTGCCAGTTTCGTCATTAATCATAATTAAAGTTCATCACAATACTACCAGTTCAATTAATAACCACAATTTAAAGATGAGGAAATGAGGTCAGAGAGCCAGGTTGTGGTAGAACTAGACTTGAAACCCAGAAATGTCCAACTCTAAAGCCCAGGATGTCACATTGTCTCTCAAACTACAGAGTACCCTCTTTCTCTCCAATGCCCACTCATTTCTCTGATCTTTTATAAGGAAGGAAGAGCCATGAATCCCCAACAATACCATCCATGGCTCCCATCAGTGTAACGAAAATGAAACCCAAATGCCATTTTATAAGACAAGAGTGAAATCTCGACAGAGTATAGGTATCCTTAAAAGATGAACTTTTAAACAGAAATTTTAGATGATCTAAAGATTAATAATATCCAGAGAACTACCTGGAAAGGGTTTGAATGTGAGAGTAACCAGGGTGAGAACTATGTGAGAATCTGAGCATTGGGGTCCCAGATCCATCGTCTCATACCTGAGTCAGACTGAGACTCAAAAATAAAAAATTCAGCAGCTGAATCCAGGTCTCAGAGGACCAGCCCATGTGGCATGTGTCTTCTTGAGAGAGGCCCCTGGATTTCAGAAGTCTAGAAATGTGTATAGAGAAATAAGGCAAAACACAGCAGGTGATGCCAGCTGGAACCTTTTCTGTTTTATTCATGCCTTGCTGGCAGACGGCTCATTCCCAGGAGGTGGCTGAATCTCACAAGGTTCAGATGTTAGAGGAAACAAATAACTAATTGTGCTGAACCTCAGCTTGGATTCATTTTGGGGTGTGGACAAGCGTTTGTGTCTCCAGAGCTTGCAGTGAAGTGGAAAGCGTGTATTAGCCAGCTTGGTGATCTGAATTGAACAGAATAATTGAACTGTTGCCAAATCCATGGGTGACTAGATGTCCTGTGTGAGTCCTGTAATTGTCAACCATGGCCTATACTTGAAAGGTAAGGCATGTCCTTCTTTGCTCCTAGTAACACGTTGTACATCTCTCTAAACTTACAATTCAGTTTAATAAACTTACATTTAAGTTTGGTTAAATTATTATAGAACTTATAGAGCCTATAGTCTATATTCCTCTTCTATATTCTTCTACCTAGAAGATTAACAAGTTTAGTTCCTGCTGTAAAAGAATAGTTCCCTTTTATTTGCTTTAAAACTATCTGAGGCATTAAAACCTGTCTTGTTCCAGCTCAGTTTAGAATTAGAACTGTTTCTGAATGCTCCCCTATCTGCAAGATATTGTGCTCAGAGCTGGGCAGGTGACAGAAGAAGGATGAAAAAATGGCTCCTTACCTTCAAGCAACTTCCAAATATAGGGGATGCATACACAATTTTTTATAATAGAAATCTATGACCACGGGACAATTAAAATGACATAAGGTCTCAAGTGATGATTCATTATATTATAGGAATGTGGGGAGAGTCTTAGTGGAGGCAACTCTCAGACTTGCAGAGAAGTAAGATTTCAACAGAAAGCTAAAATAGTAGTTTGAATCCTCTGAGATTCCTTTTGAAATAAGGTGTGGTGTAAATTCAAAATAAAATAAACATTTAAATTGTCATATTTGTGCAGCTGGCATGGCTCAGTGGTTAAGCGTTCGACCTAAGAACCAGGAGATCATGGTTCAATTCCTGGTCAGGGCACATGTCCAGGTTGGGCGCTCTATCCCCAGTATGGGGCATACAGGAGGCAGCCAATCAATGATTCTCTCTCATCATTGATATGTGTATCTCTCTCCCTCTCCTTTCTTCTCTAAAATCAATAAAAAATATATTTTTAAAAAATTGTCATATTTGCAGGTGTCTACATGAAGACATCTAGTTAGAAATTCAGGATTGTAAGTACAGACATAGAAGCCAAACACTCGTGGAGATAAGCGTACCTATGGAGGTGTATATAATGTAGCAGGAGAGGAGAGTCGGAAGAGAAAGCTGAGCATGGAAACACCTGAGTCTGAGGCAGCGACAAAAGTGGAGACTGCAACCTGGGCAGAGGAGCAGTTGTCAGGAAGAATAGAAAAGTATCAGCATATTGACAGGCAAGGCTTCTGAAAAAGATAACACATAGGATACTTAGGATCAAGACTAAGAAGAGGATATAATATTTGACATTTAGAAACCATTTTCAATGTTCATAAGAGAAGTTTCAGTAAAGCAGTAGGGGTGGAAGTCTGATTGAAATGCACCAAGAAATGAGGGAGGTGAGAGAGTGTTGGGATCTCTCTCTCTTTTTTTTTTTTTTCAGTAAGTGGGGTAAAGGGGAGATGACATCTTGAATAGAAAACTGGGTCAAGAAAAGGATTTTGCTCATAGCAGTGGTTACTCACTATGTAAGTTAGCTGAGCCAAGTGATTATGGCTTATAGTCCAAGAGAGAGTTACCACAGACAGTGCCAGGATGGGCAAGTTATACAATGCCTAAGTTATTTATAGACATTATGTGTGAGTTACAGATGATAAATCTAGCAGGTGTTGGGTTTTGATTCTTTAAAAGGAGCTCTTTAGTTTATTGAAGAATTCAACAATTTTTCCGTTTTACAATTCATTAGTACTATTTTTAAATTTTAACTTTTCTAAAATTTCACTGTATCTTTCAATAGATGTCAAAGACATTTGGCAGTGGCCAAGTAGAGCAGTAATTTGAGGCCTGGTTGTTGTTAGTACATACATGATCTTAGCCATGCATGGAAGGCATGCTCATCCAATTGTCACATTGGATGTTATTTGTATTAATAATTCAACATAGGGTTAAATTTAACTTAAAAATGTAATCCAAAATATCATACCATGCAGCACTGAAATGAAAATGTTGTGTATGCAGGTGATTTTCTGTCTCATACAAAGCAACACAATTAAAGATAGTAGAAAATGACAAATTTCTCAGACGAATAATAGAACTTCCAAAGCTAGGAATGGGAGTGTGACCAATGCTGGCTGACTTTGTAGAGATGCTAACTGTCATCTAGCTATATGTACATCTACTAAGAAAAAAATTATTTTAACCTAGTAGAAATCATTTAATCTAGTAAAAAAAAAAAAAAGCAAGTGAACCCCTTTTAGTGTGCTTTAAAATTAAATTGTCAATGCTAAAGGTGAATAGTGGTTATGTTCAGAAGAACAGAAATGAAAAGCAATGTGTCACCATTATGTTAGACAAAAATTGATGATTGCAAAAAGAAATGCAATCATTCCAGACTTTTAGTGTGAAGAAGGCTCAAACTAAAAATTTGGTTGTCTATTGAAAAAGAAGAAAGTAGCATGTAATTCTATTAATGAATATGTACTATACTAGTACTGTATTTATTTAAAGATGACATGATTGTATGTTAGAAAATGCTAAGAAATCTACCCAAAACAATCCTGGAACTCATAAGTAAATTTAGCAAGGTCACAGTATACTAAATAAATATACACAGATTAATTGCATTTCCATATAGTAGCAATTAGGAAATTATATTTTATGAAAACAAGATACAAGATAAAAATGCAAACTCAATTATATTTAAATATACTAGCAATTGAAAATTAAATTAAAGCAATATCTTTTACAATACCGTATTTTCCGGCGTATATGACGACTGGGCGTATAAGACGACCCCCAACTTTTCCCGTTAAAATATAGAGTTCGGGATATACCCGCCCTATAAGATGACACCCGACGTATAAGACGACCCCCGACTTTTGAGAAGATTTTCCTGGGTTAAAAAGTCGTCTTATACGCCGGAAAATACGGTAGTATCAAAACATATAATTTTTTTAAAAAAATGTGCAAGGCCTCTACAATGAATACTAAAATATGTACATAAGAGTTAAAATTTTAAAAAAGCTAAAAGTATGGAAAGATTAAATATTGTTAAGATGTCAATTCTCTCTGAATTAATAACTAAGTTTAATACAATTCCAAAATTGTATTAAAATCCACCAGGCATTTTGTTTCTTTGTTTGTTTTTTTAAAGAAATTGACAAGCTGATTCTAAAGTTTATATGAAATTGTAATAAACCTAGAATAGTCAAAATAATCTGGAAAAAGTAGAATAAAGTCTGAGAAATCATAATATCTGATATCAATATTTACTATAAAAACTAAGACTAAATGTGACATTAGTATAAGAACAGGCAAAAAGATCAATGAAACAAAAAAGAGAACCCATAAACAGACCCACATACGTGTAATCAACTGATTTTCAACAAAGGTGCTGAGGCAAATCACTGGGAAAAGAAAAATCTTTTCAGTGAGTGGTGCCAAAACAACTAGATATCTGTAATGAAAAGAAAAAATGAATGTACACCCCTACCTCACACCAAATATAAAAATTTATATAAAATAGATAATACACCTAAATGGAAAAGGCAAGACAATTAACTTTCTAGAAGAAAATTTAGAAGAATATCTTCACAATTTTGGCATGGTTGAACACACAGGACACAAAAAGCACCAACCACATATTAATAAATTGGACTTTATAAAAATAGATTTCTCATTATCAAGATATACCATTAAATAAAAATTTAAGCCATAGACTGGAGGAAAATACTTATAACATATTTATCTTGAAAAGGATTTCTATCCTTTTTAACCCAAGAACAAGTTTTAGAACAAGTTTCTGAAATTATTAAATTTAGGCCTCTTCAGTTATAAAGATTTAGCCAAGCTTTACTTAAATTTTTTTATTGATGTATACTATCCATGCAATCATACATCAGCTCTGAAAGAAAAATCATTTATAGGAGATTAACTCCTATAAATCAGTAACAAAATACATAAATAAAAATTGTGACTTAAAGATATATGAATAGCTAATATGCACATTGAAAGGTGCTCAATATCATTAGTCATCAGGGAAAATATAAATTGAAACCACAAAGGGATATTAGGCTACACCCGCTAGAATTAAGTACATAGCAAATGTTGGCAAGGATGGAGGAGCTGAAACTTTCATTCATTGCTGGTGCAATTTGACAACTACTTAGAAGACTTTGTTCATCTATAATAATAAAAGC
Source organism: Cnephaeus nilssonii (assembly GCF_951640355.1). Taxonomy (NCBI): domain Eukaryota; kingdom Metazoa; phylum Chordata; class Mammalia; order Chiroptera; family Vespertilionidae; genus Cnephaeus; species Cnephaeus nilssonii. Next base: position 25,437,655 of record NC_137085.1, on the reverse strand, counting down.
ATAATATGCTAATTAGACCAGACATCCTTTCATCCTTCTGGACGAAGCCGGGACTGTGAGGGGAGGGAAGCCCAGGTCCCGGGTGCCAGAGGGAAGCTGGTGCCGGCAGCTGGGGGAAGGAAGGCCTATTCTTGCACAAATTTCATGCATCGGGCCTCTAGTTTTTTTATAAAGTTAAATATACACCACAGGTACATAAATTGGCAATATTTATCAAATTATACTTAATCTCTGAATATTTTATTGCAAGGATAGTATACCTTAATAAAAAAATTTCACGTAAAGCTTGGCTAAATCTTTATAACTAAGGAGGTCTAAATTTAATAATTTCAGAAACTTGTTCTAAGCAGTTTGCTGTCTGAAGTTTGACTCTTAATTTCTTTTATTGCCACAGGTATTATTTAGGAGATTATTTTTTAATTGTTCTCAAATGGTTGAATTTTTGTTATTTAAATGCAATCATTAATGTCTAGGTTTAATATATTAAAGAATATAATTTTATAATTTCTACTATTGATATTTATAAAGATTTTCCCTTCAGAGCTAATGTATGATGAATTTCTGTAAAAGTTTTATTAACAATTTTAAAAAGGAAGCCTAAAATATCCAAATAGATATAAAAGAGAGAATTTCAAAATATCAAAATAGATAAATAAGATATAGAACATTATAAAAAATGAAAATAGAAAAGATCCTATTTTTCATATTTTTAAATAATCTGTAACTATTGATTTTTGTTTATATTTTGAACAAATTTTGCAGTACATATCTCAAGAGAATGTTATTTGGTCTGCTTAAATATATTTACATTTGAAATTGTACCCTTTACTAAAATAATTTTTTTATTTTAAACTTCTTGTGTCATATTGCTTTAGATATATTTCCTACAACAGAATTTAGTTGAATTTCATAGAATTTTTAAAGCAATCTGATAATTCAGGTCTTTTAATATGTAATTTATCTCAATTATTTACAACTTTGACTGATATTTCAAATCTTTATTCTTTCATCTAGTTTCCTGTTTTCATTTTTCCTTACTGTTTTATGGAGGTTTTTTAGATAGGGTACATTCTTTTTAAAATTATTCTAATAATTGCTTTACTTTTTCAAAAGCCTCTATTTCCTAACTGCTAGAGTCAAGTAATGGTATCTTTTATTTTTCCCTGCTCTAGACATACCCTCACAAGTATTCCCATATACCCATCAGTTTACAAATTCCTTTACTATTAGATTATTAACACATTAATTTATCCATTGTAAATCTCTTTTTTTTTTTTTTAATTTCTTTATTGATTAAGGTGTCACATATTTGTCCTCATCCCCCCATTCCCATCCCACACCCCTCCCCTTGGATGCCCCAACCCTCTGTTGAACTTAAGCATTGGTTAGGCTCATATGCATGCACACAAGACCTTTGGTTGATCTCTCCCCCCTCCCCCCACCCTCCCCTATCCTCCCTCTGAGGCCCGATAGTCCGATCGATGCCTCCTTGTTTCTGGTTCTGTTCTTGTTCATCAGTCTATGTTGTTCATCATTTCCCCTAGATGAGCGAAATCATGTGTCATGTAAATCTCTTGATAATCATTTTTTATATTTGCATTCAGCTCTATAAAGAGATTTACAATAACTATTTTTTAAAATAATTCTGTATTGTTGAAAGTATTACATATGTTCTCTTTTTCCCCCATTGACCCCCTCCAACCGCCCCCCCCGACCCCCACTGCTCCAGGCCTTCAGCACCCTATTGTCTATGTCTATGGGTTATGTATATATGCATACAAGGTCTTTGGTCGATTACCTCCCACCTACCAACCCTCCTTCCGCCTTCCCTCTGAGATTCCACACCCTGTTCCATGCTTCCATGTCTCTGGATCTACTCCGTTCATCTGTTACTTAGATTCCACATATGAATGCAATCATATGATACCACTATCTTTCTATGACTGACATTTCACTTAGCATGATACTCTCTAGGTCCCTCCATGCTGTCTCAAAGGGAAAGATAATCTTTTTTACTGCTGCATAGTATTCCATGGTATAAATGTACCACAGTTTTTTTATCCACTCATCTACTAATGGGCACTTGGGCTGTTTCCAGATCTTATCTATTATAAATTGTGCTGCTATGAACATAGGGGTGCATACATTCTTTCTGATTGGTGCTTCGGGTTTCTTAGGATATAATCCTAGAAGTGGGATCACTGGGTCAAATGACAGTTCCATATTTAATTTTCTTAGGAAACTCCATACTGTTTTCTATAATGGTTGCACCAGTCTGCATTCCCACCAACAGTGTACTAGGGTTCCCTTTTCTCCACATCCTCGCCAGCACTTGTCATTTGTTGATGACAGCCATTCTGACAGGTGTGAGATGGTACCTCATTGTCATTTGATTTGCATCTCTCAGATGATTAGTGACAGAGCATTTTTTCATACGTCTCTTGACCATCTGTATGTCCTCTTTGGAGAAGTGTCTATTTAGGTCCTTTGCCTACTTTTTAATTGGATTGTTTGTCTTCCTTTTGTTACATTGTATGAGTTCCTTATATAGTTTGGATATTAACCCTTTATCAGATGCATCATTGCCAAATATGTTTTCCCATACAGTTGGCTCTCTTTTCCTTTTGTTGATGGTTTCTTTTACTGTGTAGAAGCTTTTTATTTTGATGTAGTCGCATTTGTTTATTTGCTCTGTAGTTTCCTTTGCCTTAGGAAATGTATCTGTAAACATGTTGCTATGAGAGATGTCTGAGATTTTGCTGCCTATGGTTTCTTATAGGATTTTTATGGTTTCATGACTTACATACAATAACTATTTTTGAGCAGTGTTTTTCAGACTTTGTTCCATGGAATCCTCAGGTCCTGAAGAGGTACCACACTGGTTACCAGTGGGCGGATTTCTTCCTTCTTCATACACTCTTTAACCAGAGAATGACGACTGTATCTGTTTCATATTTTTAGTTTTCAAGAATGATATTCTCTAGATATGAAATTTAGTGACTAAAAAGCATTTGATAAGCACTGATTTGGACATATCCCTAGTTAGTTGGTTTCAGACCTAAGACAAAGTTCTCCAATCAAACTTAGGCTTGTCCTTCAAGTAACTATTTCCAAGGAGGGTACATATTTTGAGGCCTTGCATATCTGAGATGTCTTTTTTCCCCGCATGTTAAAGATGATTAATGCTGGATATAAAAGTAATAAGTTACAAACTTTTGTTCTCCAAACTCTGTGTATAATTCTCCATTTTCTTTTAAAGTTAAGCTTTCAGGGTAAAAACCAGAGAACAGTTAGACTTTTGTCATTTTTTAAAGGTAGTCTGTTTCTTCTGCTTATATGCTTGTGAAAGTTTTTTCATATCTTAAAAATTAAAATTGTTGCAGGTTATAACCTGTGTGTGTCTTTGTGCATTGACTTGTCAGGAAGACAATAATTATTTTCAATATGGGTCTTACTCCTGCTCATGAATTTTTACCATTAGTTTAACTGTCTTTTTCAGGAATACCAATTATCTATATATTTGCTCTCTGGTCTTTAACATCCATATATTTTGTATCTATGTCAGGAGCCAAACAGCTCCCTGAAATCCTCCAGTTTCTGGACTCTGCTGTAAACCATTTCAGAGATGGGCTCTTCCTCTGGATCTTCTAGATACTCTTTCCTCCTTTGCAGTAAAGTCTTTTTCACACATTCCATATGGTTTTTTCCCCACTCCTTATTTATATTTGAACAAGTGGAAATTTATTCATATTTGGTATTTGTCAAAAAACAGGAGAGTTGAAGTACCTTTGGCTCCATTCTATTCATGAGATGTGCACAGCATCTGCTCAAGCCCTGGTTTCCAGCATGCCTTCCCCTAACGCACCCCTCTTCTACTGAGGTTCCACCTTGCTCCACCAGCACTGTCTAATCTCCTGGTACTGTGAACCTGCAATGTACATAAAAATCTGTAATTCCCAGCCTGCACTGTCCCAGGGTTCTGGTGGTGGTGGTGGTGATAGTGATGGTGCTTTGGTTTTGTTATTGTTATTTCTGACCCAGCCTAAACCTAAGAAGCTTTACCTGCAAGAAAATTTCCCCTGAAAATGCAATGTACCTCCACCAGTTTTTCATCTCAGCCAAAGCTGACCTTGTTTTCTGAGAATCCAAGCTCCTTTCTGAGAATTTTAATTTCTCTGGCTATAGAATGATGTGACAATACTCTGAACCTCACTTATCAACCCACATGGGTAAAAGCCTACCCGCCCAGTTTTCCTGATAATGGACAGACAATGGAGAGGACATGGTGCCTTCCCTCCTCATTTTAAAGGGTTTCTGTGTCATGCAGTAAAGCTGACTTGGTGTGCCACAGAAAAGGACTGAGGTACGTTTGTCTCAGACTTGCTCTATAGTTAGTATAGATTCTTGCCCAGTTTTGAGATTACACTATCCGTTAGTTTTATTTTTGTGTTTAAATTGTTATAATTTTTCTTTGTCTTTATAGGCATTTTAGTAGGCACATTGGGAAAGACTTCACCAGGGATTTCTAGCCAGGCTACATTTTTAGCTGGAACTCCTACAGCTTCTTAGTGAATAATTAAAACATGTCTGGGGAAGATATTCAACAACTAAATCAATGCTGGAGATTATTATTCAGTAAAGATGTGAAATCTGGCTATCTCACTGTGAAAGAGAGAGAAAATATTATTTTTCAGGAGCAAAGTAAAATTCCTAACAACTGACTAAGACTCCTTACAGAAATGATGACAAAGAATGGTATTCCCAAAATAAAAGGCTCATGCTGACAGCTCAAGTTGCTCTCCACCCAAGCAGAATTAAGAGTACCATTCTGCAGACTTGGGATTCATGTCACCACATCGAGTCCGAGCTATAATGAAGGCAATACTGTTTTGTAAAAAAGAACACCATGTGGCGGCCTTGCTAATCTTCTGGATGAGGATCAGTTGGAAGTTGGCAACACGTATTGACATGCCTCGGACTAAAAGGAGTTCTTAACATGACACTGCAGTTTTCGGGGCTATCCAGAATTAATAAGAGATGTATGGTAAATATAATGTGGAATATGGGCAACTATAAAACAGTTGAATACTACACACCTAGGTCCAATGAATTTTTTAAAAACTGGATAGTTCAAATAAAACCCCAGAAGTAATAGGAGAACACAGTTAGTAGTTGGTATCTGAGGGGGATGCGGGGAAAATGCTACTAGATGAGAGTCCATTTAAGATTGAATCTTGTCATAAGTTTTAAAACAAATTTAGGTTAAGCTCTTTAGTTAAAGGCTAAAAAATAAAAAAACTTAAATAAAGGGATGGGTAGATGGCTCACTCTGAGAGTTGAAACTGCTTCCACCAAGAATAAAATGTTCCCCCATGAGAAATATGAGCTCTCCACGTCTAGTGCCCTAAATAAAGGAGGCCCAATCACCTTTCTGAGTTGAACAGCTCCAAGTTCTTCACCAGCCAAAGGAGCAGAATTTAACAAGGAAGAGCTTGCCTTCACCACACTAAAGAAAGGCTAAAACAGCAGCCTGTTTAAACCTAAGTTCCAAAGTAAGAGGTGCCAGAAAGGGAGACAGGTACAGGGCTACAGAAGGGGGATGGGAACTGAGCAGCTGAGACTGGGATGGAATCGGGAGGTGGGCAAAATATTTCTTAAAAGCAGAACCTCAGTATTCTGGCAATACATGACAGGGAAACATCTTGTTTGAACTTGTCTGTCCTGTCCATTCAATAAGAGGAGCCTGGCTAATCCTTGGATAAAATTATTTAGAGCTGAAAGAGAATTTATTCCAGCCCCCTCACTTGAGGACACTTAGGCCCCAGGAGATTAAAAGACTTGCCGGGCTCATGTGGTAAATGAGTTGCAGGAGTAGAATTATAACCCCTGATGCTTCTATGATGCTCTTTCCACTACAACACCAATCCCCTCGTGGCTCTTCTTGTGGAAAGTCTAAGGGAGGCAGTGCGATGCGGTAGGAAGAGAACTATAACAACTGTAAGTTCTGAGTCCTAGTCTTCGCTCTCGTAGTTTGAATGACAGAATCCTAGAAGTCAAGACTTTATTTAGTTCAACTTGCCACGCAGAACGAGAAGCCCTTATAATATCCCTGGGTGGGCAGCCAGGCTCTTGTGAGCCCCTCTCAGGGGTAGATATCTGCTTCTCTGAAAACTCTATTCTGATCTCCAAGAAGAGGCTTTCATGTCTTCTCCATGATAACTCTGCTCACTCAGCTCAGCAAGCATTTACTCACAGCCCCATACTTGCTAGATTCTGGAGCTGTAATCTTAAAATTATAAACTTGACATTGAGGAACACATAATATAGCATAATATAGTTAGGGAGATTATCCTTAATCACTATTAAATATGATAATGCATGCTGATAATGCATGCCTACAAGTGCCAAGCACATGCAAACACTCAATAAATATCAGACATTATTCTTATTAATGATTACATAACTCTTTTATCATCTTATGTTCAGGTGAAATTTCTACTTCCTTCAAGAGTGCAGCATAGAACGTGGCAGCATAGAGGTCAGCAAACTTTTTCTATGAAGGGCCAAACATTAAATATTTTAGGTTGTACAAGCCATACATCTGTCACAACTACTCAACTCTGCACTTCTCGCACGAAAGCAGCCTTAGAGAATATGTAAATAAATGGATGTGGCTGTGGACCAACAACCCTTGATTTATAAGATAGAGATTTGGCTGGATTTGACCCACGGGCCATGGTTTGCCAACTTCTGCACTAGATGTTCCCCTATCCTTAGCACCTCCTTTAGCTTGTCAGCGTCCCTTTTGAAATGTGTCACTGAAAGCCAAGCACTGCTCTAAAGACGGCAGAGCCAGTGTAAAGTACAATAGGGCGATTAAATACCAGCAAGTAGGACACTCTAAGTCAAGTGCCATGGTTCCAAGGTGATCACTTTTTAAAATAAGCAGAGTACTCATATTAATTTATTTTTAGTTTACAATGTGCTTTCAGAAATACTCTCAGTGCTTCATCCCACTGCTGGCTTATATTAGTTTTGAGATCAATTAGAAATCCTGGGAGTAAGGGTGTCATGTCTGGTTAAAATGGCAAGAGTAAGTGAAAGTCAGCATTCTGAACATTGAGGAACCTCCAGCCCCTTCCCCAATCGGCTCTCAAAATTCAAAGGGAGACCCAAGTCTCTGATCCCACACCAGTGTAAAAGATTAAAGAATTCCACTCTAGGGAAACAGGCCTAAAAAAAGATACTGGTGAGTGAGTGCCCTCAGCGATCCCAGATCTGTCTCTTGCTTCAACAGTGTTTGGATGGAACAGACCCAGGGACGTCCCTTCTTCCAGCCTCCATCCACTCTCCTGCGTCTTATCCAGTCACCACCTTCAGAACCACCTCCTGGACCAGCCAACACACCGGGGGTTTTTTCTACTTAACTCCTCATTGCCCAACAGCCATGAGCTCCCAAATTCATCAGAATTATTCCACCGAGGTGGAGGCTGCGGTCAACCACCTGGCCAACCTGCATCTGTGGGCCTCCCACACCTACTTCTCTCTGGGCTTCTATTTCTCTCAAGGGTGTGGGCTGCTGCTTCTGCGAGTTGGCGGAGAAGATGTGCCAGGGCGCTGAGCGTCTCTTAAAGTTGCAAAACCAGCGCAGTGGCCGCATTCTCTTCCAGGACATGCTGAAGCCTCCCCAGATGAGTGGGCAAAACTCAGGACACCATGGAGCCACCATGGCCTTGGAGAGGAGCCTGAACCAGGCTTTTTTGGAGCTGCCGGCCCTGGGTTCTACCCAAGCAGACCCTCATCTCTGTGACTTCCTGGAGAACCACTTCCTGGGTGAGGAGATGAAACTCATCAAGAAGATGGGCTACACCTGACTCACCTCCACAGGCTGCTGGCCCCTAGGCTGGGCTGGGCAAGTATCTCTTCCAAGGCTCACCCTCAAGCACGACTAGGAGCCTTTGGAGCCCAGAGGCCTTTGAGAGGCCCCTCTGCATTCCCCTGGTGTCTGGCTTTTACCTGAGCATCTCCCTGAAACTACTAGCCATTCTTTAACCACCCTAAAGCCATCTCCATGCATTGGACCAAATGAAACAATAAAGCTTTTTGCAGGGGGGAAAAAAAGATACTGGCATTTGAGAATCCCCAACTAATATGCTGGGTTCTTTCTGAGTGGATACTGAAGTTCACGCCAGCAACAGACGACAAGGATCACTAGTCATTTCAGAAATATCTCTAATCAGTTTTTAAGACAGAGACTAATAAAAACATGCCCCTAAAAAAGTGCAAAGAACTAGAAATAATACAAGGAATTTCAAAAGAAAACCTCCCCCCACAAAATCTGTAATTAATATCTTCAGAGAGATCTTTTAAATGCCTATTAGATTCACTAAACATGAATATGTAGACTGCCATGAAAAAAATAATATTCAGAGAATAAGAAAAAAGTTCTTGGTATTTAAAAATATGACAAAAGGAAAGATAAAATTGAGCAAATCATCCAGAAAGTAGAACAAAAAGAAAAAGTGAGAGTATCAGTAGAGAAGATCTAACATTTAACTAATAGGAATTCCAAAAAGAACAAATAGATAACAAAGGAGAGGACACGATCTAACAACACAGGCAAATTTCCTAGAACTGAAGGAAATTAGGTTCCCGGTTCAAATGGTCCCTGACAGCACAGCACAGTGTGCTGAGCACCTTAGCACTATAAGTGTCAGAAGTTACGCGGCAACTAATCTTTATTGACCTGGGCTAGGCACTGGTGACCCAACAGCAAACAGGAAAGATACAATCCCTGACTTGGGAAATTTATAGGCTAATCGAGGATCAGTCCTCTTCATGTATCCCCCAAACGATTCTGCTAAAAGACACAATTTTCCCCCGGACTAAAAAGTGTTTGGCTGTCAGTAAATCATGGGCCTGGTCCAGGTGATCATGCTGCCCCATCATGACTAACAGACCCACTCCTAGCCCTGGTGGCTGGTAAATTAATTTTCCCTCCCAAGGGCTTCCCTCTTCCCCCAGTTCTCTGAAACAGGTTGCATGTGAATGTTTATACTTCCTTGCTGCCGTCCATCCTGACAACTGGCTTCTCCAGAGTTGGCTTACTAGTAGAAGCCATGTCAACAACAAGTGATGTACATATGCCTTCTCTAATCCCTTTTGATAAGTAAGGGGGAGGGAGGGTTGATAGATATATAAAATTCAAGAAAATGAGGCTATGCCGAAACTGGTTTGGCTCAGTGGATAGAGCGTCGGCCTGCGGACTCAAGGGTCCCAGGTTCGATTCCGGTCAAGGGCATGTACTTTGGTTGCGGGCACATCCCCAGTGGGGGGTGTGCAGGAGGCAGCTGATCGATGATTCTCTCTCATCGATGTTTCTGGCTCTCTATCCCTCTTTCTTCCTCTCTGTAAAAAATCAATAAAATAAAAAAAAGAAAATGAGGCTAGATATATAAAATTCAGTTTAGCACATTACTGGTTTTTTTTTCAGACATTAGTTCTCTTTACAACCCTGTTTAATCCTCTTTACAACTTTGCAAAGTAGATATTTTTGACCATTTATGTGCCAAGTTCAGAAGGGTTTAAGTAACTTATCCAGGGGTCCACAGGTAAGGAATGGTACTTCTAGAGTCACGCCTGGGTCTTCTGACCCAAATCACAAATTTTTCTTTCTATTGGACAACTTACTTGTATACTGAATGAGCCTCTTAAACGCCTCTCAAAACAAACAAAAACATATTAAGCAACATCTACCATAAAATCACCTCCAAAATTAATCATTCATAATTATGAATCACAAATCAATCTCAGAATTAACACAATGGAACACCTGATATTGCCAGGAAGCCTATATGAGGTATCAAGACCCTAACATGAGAAAGACAGCAAACAAAGCTCAATGGCATGGGGGTTTGGGGGTCAGATACCAACCATAATTCTGTCTTAATATTAGGGTCAAATCAAATAACCTCCCTGGATGTACTGGTCATTATTATAAAATGAGAGAATGAGACTAAACAGGGCTGAATTCCCTTTCAGATGTAATATTACTTCCGAAAAAAGGAGGACTTGAATTTAGTCCCTATTTAACTACACTTTATTAAGTAATTAATAAACATGGAAAATTGTTTAAACTCGCTAGTAATCAAAAACACAAATTAAATCAAGAGGCCAATTTGCCTAACAAATTAGCAAATATTTTTAACTTTTAATATTTCTTTAAGATCTAGGTAATAATTGTTTCCTGGGGGGAAACTAGAAATAGAGCTATGGTAGAGATCATCACCCATAATCTTACCAGTCAAAAATAACTACTATTAACATTTTAATGCATGTCTTTCAAAAGCAACATACTGCTATGCTTTTGGTGTACTCCCAAACGAAACATATTGTGAATATCTTTCCATTTCAATATAAATTTATACCATCCTTTTATGTGGTTGTATCATCATTTATTTAAACAATTCCCTAGTACTAGACATTATTAGTTGCTATTTTGCTATTATAACCAGTGCAGCCTGGGGTTAAGGTTGTCTGATTATTTCCTCAGGCTAAATTCCTGTAAGTGGAATTTCTGCTATGCACATATGTAAGGCTTGTGGCAACTTTTGCCAGACCATCTTCAGAAATACATTTCACTCTCCAGCAGCCCCATATAAGACTGCCTATTTCCCATACCTTTACCAACACTGGGTGTAATCATCTTAACTTTTACCAAACTGACAGGTAGCCAGTTTAACTGGAGTTCTCTCCTGACTAGTGAGTTAAAGCTTTTCATACATGGCTATCCTACATTTTTAATTATTTTTTATGATGGTTATATCCTTTGCCTGTTTTTCTGTTGGGAAGTTCATGGCTGGTGAACTGGAAAGTATCATATTCCCTTGGAATTCTTCCCATGAGGAATAAGTGAAGGAAAAGAAGTTTTTCTTAGCCTGGGGAAAAGAAGAAGTTTTTCTTAGCCTGGTGAGCCCGGCTAGCGTGGCTCAGTGGTTGAGCGTCAACCTATGAACCAGGAGGTCGTGGTTCAATTCCCAGTCAGGGCACATGCCTGCATTATAGGCTTGATCCCCAGTGTGGGGCATGCAGGAGGCAGCTGATCAATGATTCTCTCTCATCATTGATGTTTCTATCTCTCTATCCCTCTCCCTTCTTCTCTGAAATCAATAAAAATATATAGTTTTTAAGAAGACTCTGGTTAGTCCTAGCCAGTTTGGCTCAGTAAATAGAGCATTGGCCTGTGGACTGAAGGGTCCCGGGTTCAATTCCAGTCAAGGGCACATGCCCAGGGTTGCAGACTCAGACCCCAGTATGATTCTCTCTCATAACTGATGTTTCTCTCTCTCTCTCTCTCTCTCTCTCTCTCTCTCTCTCTCTCTCTCTCTCTCCTTCTCTCTCTCTCTCTCTCCCCTCCCTCTCCCTTCCTCTCTGAAATCAATAAAAATATATATTTTTAAAAAGACTCAGGTTAGATATAATTATAAACTATAGACATCTGAAGAATTGCTCTTGATTCAAGAGACTGTACAGGATACAGAATGCAGACTCATACATTAGGTGTTAAAAATAGGACAACTGGAATTTGTACAAACTAAATAACATAAGAGAGATCTTAAGCAAGTCTAGGTGTCATTTGAAGGTGATCTCCCATCCATGGAATTCTATCCATCCCACCCCGAAGCATAGCAGGGGTCCATGGGTCCAGTGTCCAAGCTCATTATTATGCCAGCTCTTCACAACTAGTCCATCAAATCAGGATTGAGTGGAAGTGAATTATTGTATTCAGGAGATGTTTAGTCATGGAAAAACTGTGTTCATCCTATTTCTTATCACAGAATTCCTGAAGATTATACAGGACAAAGAAACCTTAACCACAAATTTTTGTCAGTGTGTTTTCAGAGGCCTCCAGCTCCAGTTTTAAGAGGAAGTATATCCCTTTAAGCTGTAATTCAATTCTAAGTGCAAGGATAATTTCAGACTCTCAGATAATGGCAGGCAACTTCATGCCTGTCTTCTTGCTCTGAGTACAACTCCTAAAAGTCCACCTCCTTGGAGGGCAGGCTTTGTGGTGGCCTTTAGCACCTATTAATTCTGAAGGCAGTATAATCACCCCAGGCAAGGGTCCTCAAGGTAGCCTGGACCCAATACCCAAGGTAACATGGGAAGTTGGGAATTCAAATATGAACAGCTCCGTGTTACCTTCTGCCTGGATATTCAGGAGTAAGGTCATCCACGTGGCAAACACCCCCAGGGTAGCTCCCTATTGATGAGTCACTTATTCCGGTTGGATTTCAGCGATGCTAGAAGTTACATTGCTAAAAACAAAGCATAATCTTTTAAATCTGTCCAATATTCTACAGTCCGTTATAACCATAGTCAGCAGGCAAGTTACAGAGTCTTATTATTCTAAATCCAATAGAAATACTCTAGAGTAGGTTGACAACCGTAAAAGAACAGAAGGCACAAAGCTGGACCTGGTCAGTTCCCCTTTTAGAAGATAGTTCAAAATCTACCCCGCATCTGTAGGTAGGTCATCAAGGAATTACTGCAGCATAGACAGAGCATCACTCTAGCTGCCCATCAGTAAGCAGGCAGGTAGGAAAGAACCCTCACACTGCCTGGATTCTTACTCATACAAGGGCACACACTGTGCCAGGGCCCCAGCAGGTCTGGTGAGCTGGTAAGAGTAGTGATCATTCTATCTTCTTACTAATGACCATACACAAGGAGTCAAGCTTGGACATACATCCATGCCAGCTTATTTAAGAAGGATCTGGCAAAGCCCTCAAAGAACTGGACATCTAAAATGATTGGATACTACCCTTTCTCATGTCTTTATCCATTCTCCCCAATCAGAAATGGCACATGACCCATGCTGGGATGCCGTACCTTCACTGTAGCACACATAAAAAAAATTCTCATACACAGGGAATTTCTTTAGCCTGAAGGTTAGCATGACATTTCTCCACCTTCTCATTTAAGAAACATTAACACTTTGACTACTTGAAATTTTTAAATTGTATAAATAAAATCATAGCCAAAATGAAAATGCAAACAACCAACTGGAAAAAAATATTTACAGCAAAAAAAAAAATTAAAGATAAACAGTTTGTATCTTTATTGTTTGAGAGACCAATAAAAAATATGTCATAAAGAGACAATTAACCAAAGAGAAAATACAACTATTATACAATATACACGCACTGGCCATCAAAAATGTTTATTCAAACAAAGCACAATATTTTACTTATTACTTAGTCTGTCAACAAAATGTTTTAATATTTCTCAAAGCTTCAGAACTGTAATGTCAATGGTCCTGAATATTCCATGGGAGTTTCTAAAGACCTCCAGAACTCCCAGGATTTAGAGGCAGAGTGTATTCCTTTAGAACAGATTGGTGACTGAATGGCAACTGGAGACCCCTGGAGACTCCCTACCACGTTCCCCTGTCCTAGACCACTATGGCCTTTACTTTGTCCTTTTTGGCCACCATCCCTCCCCCCAGCCCAGGAGTGAGGTGACATGAGCTCTTCAGAGCCAAAAGATCCCAATGTGATGCATCAGGCTAGTTGGTTTTGTTTCATCACTGAACGGCTCCTATCTCTTTCTCTGGAATTCTTTCGTGATGAGCAGAGCAAGGGAGAAATAAGTCTGGAGATCAGGAGCCTCATACTGAAAACATATTGGCCCTTTCATAAAGAAGAATAATTCTAACTCTGTAGCAGAAAGCACGTGTAGAACAGATTGGACTTGTGTGAACGGGTTTGCTAAGGGTACAACGTAAATTACTAATTCACTCACTGAGGAGTGTAGAAAGGATATTGCTGACCAAGGACCTACCCTGGCTTTCACACTTTCACAGTTTTTCATAACACAGGGATCACTCACTAAATATTGACAGGCATTCTTAGCATAGAGCAGAGGATCCACTAGAAAAGAAAAATTTGCCCATTGCCCTTTGATTGGTCTACAAGCAGACCAATGGATTACCTGATTAGCTAGTTCAATTAAATCCCAGGCAGCTGAGAACAACTGGGAGGAAATACCTAGGAGGGAATAATAGAATTTTAGATTGGAGAAGACCTAAGAGGCTGTCTTGAGATCCAAGTACCTATACAATACATGAATGACCTCTACAGCATTCCAGATGGGTGAGCATGCAGTTTTCCCAAGAGTACACCATCTTACAATCGAATAGAGCTTCCTTTTTTATCTTAAGCTAAAATCTTCCCCCTCCCCTATAAAGTTTAACTTTAGACTCAAGGTAGTGTTGTGCATGTCACTTGGAAATCAGTCCTAGGTGCTTCCATCTAATAAGGACTATGAGAAGGCAAAATGTTACTAATCTGCCTCAGAAGAAGAGGTTCTCTCCTCCAATGAAAAGGTAATCTTCATATTTGTGCTCTATTCTAATGTTACTCAAACTGTAAGGTGCATCAGAATTACCTAAAGAACTTAATAAAATACATATTGCTGGTTACCACTCAAAGTTTCTGGGGTGTGGCCCAAGAATTTGCTTTTTTTTTATTTACATATATTCCCAGGTGATGATCTTCTGCTGGTCTAAGAACCACTGCTCTAGATCAGGGATCAAAAACCTCTGTCAAGAGCCAGATAGCAAATACTTTGGGCTTTGCAAGCATATGGTCTCTTCTGCAACCACTCAACTCTGCTGTTGTAGTGGGAAAGCAATGAAAGATGAATGGCAGGAATCATAGAACTTTAGATTGGAGAAGACCTAAGAGGCTGACTTCAATGGCTGTGTTCAAATAAAACTTTATTTCTAAAAACAGGCCATGGACAAGCCTTCAGGCTGTCATTTACCAACCCTTGCTCTAGACTCTTGCCGCTCAGAGTTCTACTTCCATCCTGCCTTTTGTAGCAAAGTTTCTTGAATACATCAACACTCACTGCTTCCACTTCTTCACTCCCTCATTCTCCCTACAATCCTGTAATCTGGATTCTGCTCCTTCCAATGCACTGAAATTGATTCAGCAAAGTCATCAGTGCTGTCATATGACAATTTTCAGTCCTTTCCTTTTCTATGTTTTTCTCTTGCAATGACTCTGCTGACTTCTCCATCTTTCTTGGAACATCTTCTTCAATCAATTTCTTTGATACCACTTTCTTACAGCTCCTATCAAAATTCTCTTTCTTCTGCTCCCTGGAAAGGGCCTGGGCTTGGTACTGGAGGGATCAGGGTTGGGTACCCAAGCCATTCCTCTGCCAAACTATCAGCACCATGGCATGCATGGCAGGTGAACACTGGACACTGAGTCTTGGTCCAAAATCCTCTTGGCCATTCCCACCCGGGTACTCAGCATGTATTGTGGCACAGAGGTTTAAAGATCCTTGGGGGCAACCAACTCATCTGCATGATTTGGGACAGTAGACTGTGGATAGAGGAAATGAATGGCTACACTTCCCTAATTCAGCTTTGATTAGGGCTTGATGCAGAAATTCCACTTTGATAGAAGGAAAAACCATGGGGCAGGGCATGCCCTTGCCAACAAGCATCCTCTTGCCTGGAAATACTCTTTCAGACAGCTGTATGGGAGCGGGGAGGAGAATCCTCTCTCTTTCTTCTTTCAACCTTCCTGAGTTTGGCTTAAACTTGTCTCTTTTGGCCAGCTCAAGGCACCCGCCAAAAAGAAGCCATAGAACATGAAATGTGTTATTTCGGTAATTCCTTATACAAGTTAAGTGCGCTGATGTTTGCATTTAAAATTGGCATTGCTGAGAGAAAGTCAGTCCCCCCAAAAAAACCTATTGTATTATTCCATTTATATTAAATGTCCAGAATAGATACAGCTATAGAAACAGAAAGTAGATTAGTGGTTACCTAGGGCTTGGGAAGCGGGTAATTGAGACTGGAAATGGGTAGGGGGATTTCTTTGGGGATGATGAAAATGTTCTAAAATTAAATGATGGTGATAGTTGCATAACTCTGTAAATGTACTAAAAACCACTGAACTGTGAACTTCAAATGGGTGAATTTATTGTATGCAAATTATACCTCAAAGCTGTTAAAAAAAATACTGGTGTTGCACAATATAAAGATGAATGATAACATTCATGCCAGTAATTTAAACTTTTAATTATTCTTTATTGAAATGACCTTACATCACAAACAAAAGCTACCATGATGTCAAGAGAGAGACCGTAGAAGAAAGGGAAAAGCTTTGTAATCTAACTTAAATAGCACTTTTTTCCTAATTTTGAATAATAGGTCCTATATTTTCATTTACATTGGCTCTGCTTATAACCTCTTAAATATTGATGATTCCCATGACTGATACAAATTTGAAATGCTTTCTCATTGGGTTTAAATATGCATTTTTGAATTAATAATGAGACAGAACATGTTTACACATGGTTTATCTTCTAGTGAAGTCCTTGTTCAAATGTTTTGCTTATATTTCTCTTGGATTTTCTTTTCCTTATTGGTTTGTAGGAGTTCTTTATATATTCTGGATATTAATTCTTTGGGTTATATGGGTTCAAATAGCTTATCAAAAATCATACTGTCTGATAATATCAAAAGTTGACAAGTGTGTAAAACAACCAGAATTTTTTTATTTTTTTAATTGATTAAGTTATTACATATGTGTCCTTATCCCCCCATTGCCCCCCATGCCCCCCACTCATGCCCTCAACCCCCTGTTGTCTGTGTCCATTGGTTAGGCTTATATGCATGCATACAAGTCCTTTGGTTGATCTCTCCCCCTTACCCCCACCCTCCCCTACCTTCCCTCTGAAGTTTGACAGTCTGATTGATGTTTCTCTGTAACAACCAGAATTTTTACACATTGCTGGTGGGAGTGTAATCTGGTAAAAACCACTCTGGGAAATCATTTGGGACTGCCTATGTATTTGAATGGTACATACCCAATGACCCACCAGAGTCACTCCTAGATATACATCATAAAGAAACTTTTGGGAATGAAGAGTACAGGATAGGGAATATAGTCAATAATATTGTAATGACTATGTATGGTGACAGGTGGGTACTGGAAATATTGGGGGAATCACTTTGTGAAGTATATGATTGTCTAACCACTATGCTGTATACCTGAAACTAATACAAAATAAAATTGAATGTTACATTTAAAAAGACACTTTTGAACAATTGTAAGAGGAAGTATATGTATATTGCAGTGCTCTTTAAACTATCATTTATAATGGGGGAAAAACTGGAATAAATCCAAATGTTCATTACGGATACTAAGTTGTGGCCATATTCATATAATGGAATACTTTACAGCCATGCAAATGAATGCAATATAACACACAATGATATGAAATAAATAGGTGCTTAATATTAGGTGAAAAAAATCACAGAAAAATCATCTGGTATGAATCTATTTAAATATAGGTTAAAATAGTCATGAAAATACATGTTGTTTAGGGATACAAGCAAATGTAGAATAAAATCATAAAGAAAATCAAGGGTACAATAAACACAAGATTTAAGATGGTGATCATGTACCTCTAGGAGGTAAGAAAGAGGATGAGATAAATAGAGGCAGATGGGGAACTTCAAACTTATTGGTAATGTTCTTTATCTTAAACTGAATGATAGGCGGATGGGTGTTATTTGTTGATTTTTTTATAACATATGTAATTTATAAATTTTTTTGTATATCAACATTGAATGGATATCTACTAATGTGAAGATACATGTTTATTGAAATGATCATTACAAATTATATCATGTAGCAACATAGAAACATGCTTCTGATGTGTTACTTAAAAACTAGAATAAAACCTGTATATCAAAAGCTATGATTTCAACTACACACAAATTATAATTATAAGTGGATGCAAACTAAATGTAAGCAAGGGAAAAGAAAAGACACTTGATTTTTTAGTTTAATTTTTCTTCTTTATTTCCATTAATGTGGTCATAATTCTGTGCCAATAATAAAATGATAAATTAAAACAGAAAATCAATGCTCTAAACAACTCTTCCATTAAAGTTATTTGGACCATATGCCAGACAACCAAGACACTACCCTTCTCAATTGCAAAGTATTCAAAGGAAAAAACAATGTCATGATTGCTGCACTTGTGAATCTTGCTTTATATAGCAACCAAAACACACCTCATCAGCCTTCTTCATCCATGTCACCTTTGACCAGAATCCTGACAACCACAGAAACACGGTACCCAGACAGCTGAGAAAGGACACTGCCCCAAAACCTTTCCTAAGGCAAACTCTGCAACCCAATTACCTCATTTTGTGAAAGAAAGAAGAGAAAGTTTATGACCAACGTACTCCTTGTTACCAAGGGACTAAGAAAATGGAATATGATTTTAGAAAACTGCATCAGTTTCTATTTGATTTGCAATCAAAATCACTCTTACTATTCTGAGTAAAAGTATCATGAGTAATCCAAGGTCATCAGAAACACTTTATCTCAATCATATTAAGAAATAATCTAAATGTTTCTCAAAGAGACACTTAAAAAAAAAAACTTGAGGAGCATTAATACTTACAGTTGTATCTGTCCAATTATCTAAAGTTTGCAAAAGAATAGAAAATAAAGTACAAAAGAGTGAAGGTGTTTTAATGACTTTAAATCATAACTAAAGTGTTCATACCGTCAAACTTAGGAGAAAAAAATCACTACTGCTATATTGAAGTTAAGAATAAATTAGAGGCATGTAAAAGTCTGGAATAACAATATGCTATAAAAATTACTGATATAAAAATATGCCATTTAACAAATTTGATACTACAGAGACATAAAATTCTACAGAGAGTCTGGAAGCAACCATGTGAACATAAGGAGATAGCTGGGGTAATGCCAACATGGTTAATTCAGAAAGAAACTCAAATTTATAACTGGTTAGATTTAATTTCTGTTTTGAAGATAAATTACAATGCCAGAAATCTATATGCTTCAGAAATTTTTCTACTGGTATTTAAAGGCAAAAACTGGACAATATAAAAATATATTTTCAGTAAACAGCTTCCCTCTACTCTCTCCCAAATCTCATGAACATCTCAGTTCACACAGATGGATGCACACACTCACACATACATTTATATACACACCTCCAAACCTAGAATTTCAGTAATGAATTCTAGGTTACCAATTACGTATAATGCAATATATAGATTAAAAAACATTGTAATTGTTTTAAAACCAATTGTATAATTTTGGCGTTCAGAGATTTTTTAAAAGAAATTGATTTAGAAAAAGTTGGAAAAGAAGCCCAAGTTGATTGACAGTTTGGAGTTTGTGTTTCCTCCATCTGATCATAGCCAAAATGCAAATATGATTAAGTTCTGAGAGACAGGAATCTGCAAAGTGTCTGCCGCTTACTAGCATCTTTCCTCTAGGTACCATCCAGCCAGGGCATCAAGGCATCAAGGGTGACTTTTTAGCTTGTTGCCTCACAAACCCCTTGGATTAGGAAAGGGAAAATAATCGTTATTCCATGCTCCAAATCTGATGCAGTGGTGGAGTTGTTATTGGAAGGTAGGGTGTCGAGTTTGTGTCTGAGATCAACGGGAAAGAGAACTGAAATGGACTGTCTGCCATGGGCACACAAGGAGAAAATGGTGGCAGAGGTGCCATGTGGTTACCATCTTTGCCTAAAACAAATTCTACACTTACCTACATCATTAGGAGGTAAGACGTACACACATGTACACACCCTACAAGTACATGTCTTTATTCTATGAGTCACTTAAATAAAAATTGCATAAACATAAACCCATCTGGTATAATCATTCAACAAAGTCATTCAACAGTTCATTTAGAAAACCCATTTACAAACTAAGTCATAATTAAATGCACTACACATTGTTCTAGGTACCCGAAATATAGAATAAGAACTGATTCAGCCCTAGCCTGTTTGGCTCAGTGGATAGAGCATCGGCCTGCAGACCAAAGGGTCTCCGGTTCGATTCCGGTCAAGGGCACGTACCTTGGTTGCAGGCTCCTCCCTAGCCTGGGCCCTGGTCAGGGCTACTGCAGGAGGCAACCAATCAATGTGTTTCTCTCACATCGATGTTTCTCTCTGTCTTTCCCTCTCTCTTTCACTCTCCCTAAAAATCAATGGGGGAAAAATATCCTCAGGTGAGGATTAACAACAAGAAAAGAATAATTGGTTCATGCTCCCAACAAACTCACAAGCTAGACTAAAAGATGTAAAAATCATCATCATAACCAATGCCAGTGGAGGAATGGACCAAGGATTAAGGAGACAGATCAGCATTTGTCAAGTGAGTTGGCCAAGGCCTTCCATTCATCAGTTAATAAACAAACAGGGTGTTTGAGTTGTGCCAGGGTCTGTGCAAGTTACTGGAGATAGAAATAAATGCCAAGTCATATCCTCCAGGAGCTGTGGTCTGGAGGTTTAGAGGCAGATGAGTTAGATCCAATAAAGAAACAGACTTGAGTGGTAATAGGAGTTGGAATGGTAACAGGGATTGCAATTCAAATTACAAAAAGTCATTTTACAAAGTGGAGAATACCTTCATAAATCACCCTCTTGGGCGTTCTGTTTCCACCAAGGATATAAAAAGCTGGTAACAGCTCAGTCCAACCCTAACAACAATATAAAGCTGGATAGACTCAAATCATAACTTCTTCTGAACCATCAGAGAGTTACAGTCCCATGACAGCCAAGTAGCCTAAATTTTAAGGAAAGGTGGGACTTTCCAAGGAGCCAGGAAAATGGAGGAAGCAACCCTGGGTGCCATACTGGTGGCTAATAAGAATTCAGCTAAATTTCTAACTAATTGCAAAAGGTCTAGCTTTTACCTTTCTCAACTCATGGCAGCTATACTGTAACTATTTAAAAATAATAAACTTGAATAGAAAGGCAACAGCTTATTTGGGCTTAGGAATAGTTGTTTTTCTCAACCCTGGCAAGCCTTGCATTTCTAGATTCTCTCTATTCCCTCTGTTTCTGCTCTCAACCCAGCTAATTCTTGCCTGAGCTCATCTCATTCCTGAAAGATGTTGCTATAAGCAGCAAGTAAAAGCCAATACACATTAACACGCTGGCTCTTTATAACAACCTCCCCTGGAGTACTCACATGAGAATCAAATAAGTGATCTTGTATTCACTGAACACACACAAAAAGTCTTCAAGTGGTGAAAATGCTTACTGTGGGACTCCTATACTAATTCATAAACCTCTGTATACCTAAGAATCTTAATCCATTTCTATTTTAAAACCATTACAACACTTAGAAAAGAAAACAGGACTAGTAACAGAATAGAGTCCAAAAAGAAACCTAGACACATACAGTCAAATGACTTTTGACAAGACACCAAAGCAATTCAGTGAAAAAAGCGAAATTTCTTCAACAACTGGGTTAGAATAACTGGATATCCATACAGAGAGAGAGAGAGAAGAAGGAAGAGGAGGAGGAAGAGGAGAAGGAGGAAGAGGAGGAGGAGAAGAGGGGGAAGGGAGGGGGAGGAAAGGGGGAGAGGAGGGGGAGGGGGAGGGGGAGGGGGAGTGGAAGGGGGAGGGGAATAGGAAGGGGAAGGGGAAGGGAAGTATCTTCACTCTTCCCTCACATCATACACAAAAATCAATTTGAGAATTAAAGGTAAAACAATATAATAATAAAGTTAGGGGGGAAACTTAGGAGTAAATCTTTACAACCTTACAGTAGGCAAAAACTTTTTAAGAAGGACAGAGAAAGCATGAACCATAAGAGGAAAACATTGATAAATTTTAATACATCAAACTACAAAGTGTCTGTTCATCTAAAGACACTATCAAGAAAGTAAAAAGGCAAGTCACAGACTGGGAAAAAATATTCACAATACACATATCTGATAAATATGCCCAAACCACACCAAGAAATCCTATAAATCAATAATAAAAAGAAAAAGAACTCAATTTTTCAAATGGGCATAGGATTTGAACACACAGCTCACGAAGAAGTTATACAAATGGCCAATAAGCACATGTAGAAGTATTCAACATCATTAGTCATCAGGTTTCTACAAAGTAAAATACAATGAGATACACACACACACACACACACACACACACACACACACACACACAGTAACAACACCAAATGTTGGAAAGGATGTGGAACAACTCAAAGTTTCACTTTTTCTGGTGGACTATATAATGGTACAACTACTTTGGAAAAATGTTTAGCAATTTCTTACAAAGTTACACATACATCTGACCTATGACCCAGAAATTTGATTCACAGATATTTTCCCAAGAGAAATGAAAATGTGTGTTTATAGAAATGTCTGTTTATAGAAAGCTTTATATAAGAATGTGCATAGAAATTTTATTCAGAATAGCCAAAATCTGGAAACAATCCAGATGTGCATCACAGGGAAAGAGAGTTTTTTAAAACTGTGGTGTATTCAAAGAATGGAATACTAACTACTCAGCAATAAAAACAAATGAACTACTGGTACATACAACATAAATGAATCTCTAAAATATTATACTCAATGAAAGAAACAAAGTACAAAAGAGCACATACATGATTCCACTCATAAGAAATTCTAGAATAGATAGAACTAAGGCATGATGATACAAAGCCAATCAGTAGTTGAAGGGTAACTATAGGAATTGACTGGGGGGCATGTGGGAACATAATGGGCTAATGATAATATTTTATCTTGATATGCAGTTGTCAAAACTAATGAACTTAAACATCTGAGCATTTCACAGTACAGCAGTCCCTGCTTATCCATAGTATCACTTTCTGTGGTTACCCACAGTCAACCAAGATCTGAAAATTTAAATGGAAAATTCCAGGAATAGAAAGTTCATAAGTTTTAAACTGTGTGCCATCCCAATCCATCCTACCTGATATATGATTTATTTATCCCTTGCAGCAGTGGGAAACGTCCGGCCCGCGGGCCATATAAGGCCCTCAAAATCATTTGGTCTGGCCCTACCAAGGCATTAGGGGTGAATTAATTAAATATTTTACCAAATATAGCTGGCTAATTTTTAAGTTGATAATTTTGTATGGCTCGTGAATAATGTTATAAATATCCAAATGGCCCAATGTTCCCCACCCCTGGTCCAGAGTATGCGCTGTATAGGCTACCTGCCCTGTAGTCATTTGGTAGCCATGTGGGTTATTAGATAGACTGTCATGGTATCGCAGTGCTTGTGTTCAAGGCAGCCTTATTTTACTTAATATTGGCCCTCATCGCGCCTTACCTTAAACCACGAGATCCCCATGGTGTTTGTAGTTGGAAAGCAAAACTAGGTGGCCATTCCTTCTGTTACACAAGATTACATCAGCACTCCCTTCATCCTGTACTTCATTAGCTTTTGTAATTCCTGGAAATAAAGCATTTTCTATTTTTGCAAAAGTAAATTTTAAATAAATAAATAAGCAATTTTTTTTCCTAGAATCTTAGAATTAAAAGAGATCTTTGATGCCATTTAGATCAAATAAATCCTAATCAAATACAATAATGTCTACTCTAATATGTCTCAATTTAGACATTTCCAGTGAGAGTGTTATCAGTGGGGTGCCCGCTGTGTCCCCACCTGTTATTGGTGGAAGTGGAGTTCTTGGGGTGCCACGGGAACAAGAATTTCCTGAGGCCCCCCACAGGAGGATGAGGTATAGTGGAAAGCTTTATTGATGATATGACATTAGGGGAATTCCTCTCCAAGGTCCCATCTCCTTCCCTCTAGCCATGGAAAAAGTTCAACCTGTATCTTCAATAGAGCTAGGATTAAAATCACTGCCCAGAGTTTCAGCTCCATATTAAAGCACAATCCAGTCCAGCATACGGCTAGCTTAGCTTGTGTTCCCAGCTGCAGTCCATTGCATGTGGGGTCCGCATGGCCCATGGCCACATGGCGGGCGAGTGCAGGTCATGGAGCAAGCAAGAAATAGAAGTGCAAGAGCAAGCAAGAGCAAACAAGAGAGCAAGAACTCTTTGTCTGGGTTATAATTAGGAATTTAACCAATTAAGCCTTCAAGATTTCACATGCTTATAGTGTTTCCACACCCTAGCCAATTATCTTTTTTTCCAGGTTAGACTGACAGGCAAGCACCTTCCAAACATCTCTCCAAATTCACTGCGCATGCACCCATCTTTGACGGAGCCCCTTTCCCAGTGTTTTGCAGGGAATAGACTGGTGGCTCCCTGGGGGCTGGGAAATTGCAGCTTCCTGGTGAAGCTGCCCAGATGACCATGCTTATAATGTCTGGCCTTCCCTTTGCTTTCTTCCTATTAATAATATTAATAAACTAGCTACTTATGATGGTAACAATAGGAAACCCACTGTTTAAGAAGATAACCCATTAATAGACCAATCCTAATTTCCACTTTAGAGCACATAATACTCCAAACCCTGATTTCACAGATTATGAAACTGGGCCTGTAGAGTGGAGAAACTTGATATCTTACAGTAATTTAGAGGCAGAGCTAAACCGGGCTTCTGCCCTCTCTGCAAGTAACAAAGTTAAAACACTTTTGCACCCTACCTTTTATTCCTACCTTTTACTCTTTGCTTCTGGTTCTGTCTCCAGAGCAACAGGGTCTCTAATTTCTTTTCCATCTAATTTCTTTTCCACATGACAGCCCTTCAGATTTTTCAAGGAAACTTTATTTCATCTCCTGAGTCTTTTTCCAAAAGAAGTCATTCTCTCTATCCCAGTCCGTTCAATTTTTCTTCATTTGGCATGAGTCTATACTCTTCACCTCCTTCAGCACTCAATTTCCCACAGGTTGGAGACACTTTTTTTAATTATGGACACCCAGAACTAAATAAAATCCCAGCAGTAAAGAATACAGTGGGCCATGAGCTTCCCTTGATCTTGATAGCTCACTTCTATAATTGTACTCAGTCTTACCTTTCTAGCAACCAGATCACATTGTTGAATCTGTTATTAAAGTTATCAAATGAGCACTAACTATGTCCCAGGCATTGTCCTAAGTACATGAGTTTAATTCTTATAAAAATGCCAACAATATTAGTTGTAACTAATATCATCCTCATCTTCCAGGTAAGAAAAATAAAACACAGATTTTAAGAAACAGACCTTAGATCACACATCTAGTAAGTGGCAGAGCCAGGATTCTAACCTAGGCAGATGGCTCCAAAGCCTGAACTCTTAATGTCTTGCCACAAATTACAATGAAAAATAAGCATCTTTATCAAAAATTGTTGATATTGTTCACTGCTGTGAAGGGAGATCTCTCACATCCGTGAAATAGAATATTTTGCATTCATCACTATTAATTTTAAGATTGTGAGTTTTGGTTTCTCCTTCTTTAAAACTTGCAATTTATAATTCAATATATTAGCTATTTTTCCCCAGGTTGTGTCATCTTCAAATCTGATAATAAGCTTTCTAGCTTTTCAGTTAAGTTGTTGATTAAAAATTATAACTAGCAAAAGGCCTAGATATGTAAAAACTTGTTTGGCAGCAAAAAATAACCTAAGGGTTGACCCTTCTTTGCTCTTGTTTAGCCAGTTAGAAATCTACATGATAATTCTATATTCTGGCCTATATTTGTTCATCTTGTCATAAAAATTGGGATATACTAAGATAGAATTTCCTAAACCTCTGTGCCTAGAATGTTATCAAAATATAAAAGAAGCTAGTATGGTCCAACTTGTTCTTTGGGAATCCATGCTACCTCTAAATTATTACAACTTTTGGTAACTATATGAAAGCTCATCTTTTTAATGCTCTATTTTAGAAAGGGTGGCTGAAGTTGTCATCAAGACTACTGATCTATGGTCTCCAATATTTATCTTTGCCCTTTTTGAGGTTGTTTGGAACTAGTTATGGCTTTCTCACTCCACATCCACTCTCAGAACCCAAAAGTTTCCAACAGTGCTATCTCAAACACATATGCACATTCTTTTAGTATCATGAGCAGTTGGTCATTTGAACTTAGGAAATGAAACGTATTTTCACAACTTCAGACTCTTACATTTATTTGCCTCCTTTACATCTTTATTCAGACATCTACAAGGCATTTGCAATTTAATGTTTCCAATGAAGCTTCTACTTTTCACCCCATTCCAAAACCTGCTCCTCTCACAGTCTTCCCCATTTCAATAAATGGCTAGGTCACAAACCTTGAAGTCACCTTTGATTCTTCTCCTCTTATATTCTATAAGCAATCCATTAGCAAATCTTATGGGCCTTGCCCCTCCCCCAATTTATCCAGAATCCAACAATACGTCTCAATCCCTCTACTGCTACATTCTAATCCAAGCCACCTTCATCTTCCTTCTGGACTATTGCACTTTCCTCCTAATTGGTGTCTCTACTTTCACCCTTATTCCATGTAGAAGATGCTATTAGCTCACTCAATCAGACCCTCTGAAAAGCCTTTTATCAATTGGTTGGTGAGCCCCTTACCCAGCTGCTGTAAGTGCATCAATGATAATTGCACTTGGGTAATGGAAGCCACTACACCTGGAAGGGCCTGGGATTTACACCATCCATCCCTTTCCCCCCAGAGACTTCATCCAATAACCAGGGTGAAGGTAAAAAGCCCCTCTCCCTCATCTCAAGTGGGAAAAAACTCTACAGTGTAATTTATGCTCCAGAGCTTCCCATGAGATCAGGCTGAATGTTTGCCATTCTCCTCCTCTTCTACCTGCTTCTTTTACTCTCCCCCAGTTTATCCATAAATCACACACACATCCCCCTCTCGGGTTCTACTTCTGGGAACTCAGCCTAATACTCTCCCCTTACAACAGTCACAGCTAACCTGTTAAAAAGTTCACATCAGCCCGGCTGGTGTGACTCAGTGGTGGAGTATTGACTTATGAACCAGGAGGTCATGGTTCAATTCCCAGTCAGGGCACATGGCTGGGTTGTGGCTCTATCCCCAGCGTAGGGCATGCAGGAGGCAGCCAATCAATGATTCTCTCTCATCATTGATGTTTCTATCTCTCTCTCTCCCTCTCTCTTCCTTTCTGAAATCAATAAAAATATATTTTTTAAATGTTCATATCATTCCTTTGCACAAATCCCTCCATTGGCTTCCCATCTCACCAAGATAAGAAAGAAAAAAAAATTCAGAGATTTTTAGCATGGCAAAAAGACCAGCCAGCTAACTTTCCAACTTCATCTCCTTTCCCTCCCTGCCTCATCCATTCCACTCCACTCTCACTGGTCTCCTTGATACTCCTCCAAATCCTATGCGACCTCCTCTTTCAAGGCCTTTGTACCAAGATTCCTCCACCCAGATATGCACTAAGCTTGCTCACTTCCTTCAAGTCTTTGTTCAAATGTCACTCATTATAGAAGCCTTCTCTCACTATCCTACCATAAAATAGCACGCATACCCCACTTCCTGTCACTCTCTTCGTTATCCATCTCCCACCATAAGAATGTAAGTTCCCTGAGAATGCACCCATTGCTTTGTACTTATATCCTCGGCACCTAAATCGTGTCTAGCTTATATTAGGCATTTTAAAATTTTATTGATTTTTTTTGAGTAGGCTATATTTTGACTTCCTACACACAAACCACCCAAACACACATACACATCCAACAACTGTCATTGATTTCAAAGTCCTATTAACACTATTTGTCCGACTTTTTATAGCCTAGGAACCATTATCAGTGATGGCCACAACAGAAGCAAAATAGAAGTTGAGTTGTTAGGACTCTTTTGCTCTAATCTATTAATGTTGTTCCACTAGAAAAAAAAAAAAGGATAATATGTGGAAGTCAAGAAACAATAGAGCTTTGCAATCCAGAAAGCTTGAGAATTGTACTGTTAGCTCAAATGGCTTTTAGTCAAGTTGCTAAGCAGATTACTCCAAAATATAAAGCATAGTTGCTATCGTTAGTATAAATTAAATAAATGAAATTTAAAGTTAGTAAAAACTTAGGTAACAGAGATGTTTTTATATTTAAAACCACAGAAAGCCCGTAATTATTCAATCATATAACGAATGGATAAATTTCTCTTGTTACTCATAGGAAGGCTTTTGTGGTAGGTCTTTGGAATGGACAAAAAGTAACAGAAGAATTTTGGATTTGAGCACAGAATTATAAGTGGATCATGGAAATAAAACTGATGTGTTTAAACTTTACTTTTTTTTTTAATCCTCACCTGAGGATATGTTTTCATTTATATGAGAGAGAGAGGAAGGGAGAAGGAAAGAGAAAAAAAACAAAAACACAACACATCAATGTAAGAGAGAAACATCGATCAGTTGCTTCCTGTACTCACCCTGACCGGGGGATCGAACCCGCAACCTGGGTATGTGCCCTGACTGGGAATTGAACCTGCACAGGATGACACTCCAACCAACTGAGCCCCACTGACCAAGGCTAAACTATAATTGTTAAAATGTATAAAACTGACCCTCTAGCAGAAGTACTGATGTCACTCAATAATCTAGAAAAACACACTTTACCCCACAGCTTAGGACAACTCCCTCCCCTATCTCAGGTACTCTATATATTCCCTTATTTTTACAAAAACATTAGTTAGTCAGAAACGTCATAACAGATCTGTCTTCACTGTGACTTCAGTAGCTACGCGGCCTATAAGGAATATTCACACTTGTTTGCAATTATTGGAGGGAGTGGCGCCTTCTGAGCTTCTTCCTATACCAGCCCCCACAGAGCCTCTTCTTCCTCAGCTTTGTGCTCAAGATTCTGACCCTCTAGGACATGCCCACTCTACCCTGACCCTTCTGCCACTCCCCTCCACTCAGGTTCCCCAGAAGCTGCCCGCACCACATGTCCCTCTGGTATGACTGCCCACCCCCACAGTCTGCTCATTCAAACAGTTCCTCACTTGCTCCCAGCCCTCCGCAGTCAGGCTTCCCGGTCAACCCTGCCTCTGCTCTCTCTCCTGCCAGGGCCCTTGCTCGTTTCTTTATTGATTGATCCTAGGGGGGAAACCTCTCTCTAAGACAGAGTCTTCACTGTTCCCAGGGGGAATCATCACATATTTCCCAAAGGGGACTTCTATAATTTGACCTTCCCCCAACAGCTGCCTCTGTAATCGGTAGCAGGGCTTTTCAAAGAGTAGTCCCAGACGCCCTGAGCCAAGATCTTGGGTCTGGGCCAGAAATTCTCAGTGCATCGTAGGTCGTTTCTAACAAGCTACCAAGGAGAGTTTGTTGCCGTGTAAGTTCAAGAACCACTGCACTCCTCCATCACAGGGGAATATCTCTGTAAATCCCTCTAGAGCAACCACTCTTCCTCCTTCTCTTACGGAAGGCCACCATGCCCCACGGGCAGCATCGAGGGCAGAGAAAGTCTACAGTCGGGGCCTCTCAGAGTCCAGAGAACTTCCAATTTCTGAGAATGGCAGGATTTTAGAAAGTGAAGAAATGCCAACAGGATTACAAGAATTGTGATATACCCTAATGTTTACACTCAATAAGTATATATAGTGCAATATAATCGTTCTAGTCACAGGTTTACAAAATATAAAATTGATAGTACCCAACAGCTAATATGATCTGGTCATAGAACACAAGTTTAAAGTCTTGTGTGATGTCCTCCTTCCCTTCCTCCCCCTCCCCAATTACATCAGTGTGTGTCAGTGGCTGTGTGTTTAACCTCATTTGGAAATAACATCCAAATTCCACGTTTGAGGCTGTTCTCAAATGTGAGGTCTTGGCAATGTGGCCCTCCCGAGACCTACTGTGCCTGGCCCTATACATTATCACTTCAAAAGTGGACCCCCTTCCTGGGATATATTCCTAGATTTGTTGAATATGGAAAAAAAAAAACAACAAAGACCACTCTCCCGGAAGGGGAAAGTATGCCCCATGTCCCCAAACCACTCCCCTCCCAAGCAGACACTTTTGTTTGCGGCAAACCCTGCAGACGTTACTGACCTGGGAGAGAAAACTGCCAGATCCCTGTGCACTTGTCATTCTCCATGCAGGACACCTCTTTGTCCTTCCCATTCTCTTCCCCACCCCAATCCTGTCTTGATTAAACTCCCAGCCAGGTCTCCACTGTATTACAGGAAATTAAAGAAAGATGTGAGCGTGGAGGCCATGGGGGCATAGGCTACCAAGGAGACAGAACTGAACCTCACATCACCCTACTTGGCCCCGGAGGATGGCTGGTTAGCCAGAGACGGGTAAGATTCCTCAGGGAAGGAACAACCTAAGACAGGCACAGTCGCAGAGGGGCCATCAGGAGAGAACTTGGGGGTCAACAGAGGTGGGGCACAGACCCTCACCCCCTCCAACTTTTCAGGGGTCTGAACCTTCACCCCTTCTGAGGGAGGTCTCCTGCCCCCATGACTGCTTAACTTCCCATGCCCCGCTCAAATCGGGACCCGGGTAACAGACAGAGACTTGGCCGACAGCAGCTGCCCTCTCACTGCAACAAGACTTGTTTGAGTTGTCTTGTACCCATGGTGTGGGGAAGTGGGTTTTTGATATCTAAATCCAGCCTAGGAGGAACCAAGATGGCGGCAAAGTTAAACAACTAAACTGCTACCTCGCACAACAATTTCAAAAATACAACTAAAAAACAAAACGTCTACCACCCAGAACCACGGGAAAGCTGGCTGAGTGGTAGATTTACAACTAAGAAGAGAAGGGAGCGCAAACGCTGGAGAGCTGAGGTACGGAGGTGCGCGCGAAGTGGGCTGGCGGCGGGCGACTGGGCGCGCTGCTTTTCTTCAAACCGAAGGGAGACAAACTCCCGATCACTCTGAACTCCAGTTTCTGGGGACACGCGGGGGATCCAGACGCCTACGGGGAGAAGCTGGACTCTCGGCCATCGGTCGGAGAGTGAGTGACTTTTCTGCAGAGGTGCGCCCAGCAATCAGGGTTTGCTGTGCTGGAGCGTGGGACACAGGAACTTGGAAACATGGAAAGGCAGAGATGGCTGAAGGCAGCCATGGCCGTTGGCCACGCCCCAGCCTAGTGATGCTCTGAGACCCCGCCCCACCCTGAGACCCCGCCCCGCACATTCTACAAACCCGCCCAGGCTCCACACAGCAGCTTTTACATATAAATGGCCTGTTCTGTGGCAGCTCAACCAAATTAACTGCAGCTCCAGTCAAACAGCTCCAAAACCGCCCAAGCAAAGAGGAGAAAACTGTAGCTCTTGCTGTAGCTCCTGCTGGGAGGCCTCAGACCTGCACACCATTGGAGATCCAGACACGAGGGTATCTAGTGGTCAGTGTGGACGACACCAGATTTCAACCACTCTCATAAGGGACACATTCAAGAGACAGACTCAGTGAGCACCAAAGCCCTACTGTGTCTCCATCCAGCACAGCAATTCTTCCGTTATAGACACAGCAGGTCCTCACAGCCAATTGGCCTGGAGGTCAATTCCTCCCAGCGTACCAACAGCAATCAAGGCTTTTAACTACACCAAGACTTTCCACTCAGCCCACAAAGGGGTGTACCAAGAGCGACCACCTAGAGTGATTGGGGAAGCTGAGCTACTGGCCCCTATAGGTCACTGACCACACAAAGCCACTCCATCAACACAGGGAGGCAGCCAAAATGCAGAGACACCGAAGTATGTCACGAGTAGGAGAGATGGAGGAAAGCAAACTAATGGACGACACAGTGTTCAGAACCACATTTATAAGGTTACTCAAGAATCTTCTAAAAACTGCTGAGAAACTTGAAGAGACCTTCAAGGACCTTAATGAGAATACCAAAAAAAAAAAAAATGGGAAAGGACCAGTCATAAATTATGCATACACTGTCTGAAATAAAGAATATACAGACACTCAACTGTAGACCACTGTACCCAAAGAGTCAAACCAAAGATCTGGAATATGAGGAAGAAAAAAACACCCAACCAGAGAGGCAGAAAGAAAGAAAAATCCAAAAGTGTGAGGATAGCGTAAAGAGCCTCTGAGATGGCTTTAAGCGTACCAATATCCAAATTTTTGGGGTGCCAGAAGAAGAGAGAGAGCAAGATACTGAAAACCTATTTGAAGAAATAATGACAGAAAACTTCCCCCACCTGGTGAAAGAAATAGACTTACAAGTTCAGGAAGCACACAGAACCCCAAACAAGAGGAATCCAAATAGGACCACACCAAGACACATCATAATTAAAATGCCAAGGGCAAAAGGCAAAGAGAGAATCTTACAAGCAGCAAGAGAAAAACAGTTAGTTACCTACAAGGGAGCACCCATACGACTGTCAGCTGATTTCTCAACAGAAACTATGCAGGCCAGACGGGAATGGCACAAAATATTCAAAGTGATGAATAGCAAGAACCTACAACCAAGACTACTCTACCCAGCAAAGTTATCATTCAGAATTGAAGGGCAGATAAAGAGCTTCACAGATAAGAAAAAGCTAAAGGAGTTCATCACCACCAAACCGGTATTATATGAAATGCTGAAAGGTATTCTTTAAAAAGAGGAAAAAGAAGAAAAAAGTAAAGATAAAAATTATGAACAACAAATACATATCTATCAACAAGTGATCCTAAAAATCAAGTGAATTAAAAATCTGAGGAACAGAATAAACTGGTGAACATAATAGAATCAGAGGCATAGAATGGGAGTGGATTGATAATTCTCAGGGGGAAAGGGGTGTCTGTGTGGGGGGTACAGGAAGAGACTGGACAAAAATCATACACCTATGGATAAGGACAATGGGGGGGGAGGTAAGGGCAAAGGGGGGGTGGGAACCGGGTGGTGGGGAGATATGGGGGGAAAAAAGGAGAAACAATTGTAATAATCTGAACAATAAAGATTTATTTTAAAAAATAATAATAAAATAAATAAATAAATCCAGCCTAGCACCAGGAATGTTCAGGTCCTACTGAAGAAGGCAAATAATCCTTTCCACTAAGGATAAATATGTGATACCTTAATCAATAAAGAAATTTTAAAAAATAAGATTGTTGTTAGAGTATTAAATTTGACAGTAAAATAGTAGTCAAGTTTTCAGGCTAATTTAAATTGGTTAATTGAAATAAGCAAATATTCTAGAAAAATTAATTGTACGGGACAAAAAGCTGTTCCGAAAGTGTTAACTAAAATTTTTATTGGTAGTTCATCTCATGGTAAAATTGCGTAACATGTAATGAATCTAAAGCAGTCATATTATAGTGCAAAAAATTAAAATTTAAAAGCTATCAAGACTACATTATAAAATTTTCAAAAGCCTCCTAATATTTAAATCAAAAAAGGGGGGATAGTAGAAGAATATCATGTAAGGAAAAATATCCTGTAAGTAAATTACATCTAGAAAATTTTTACTTTAGAAAATTAACTTTCATTTGTAATGCTAACAGCAAGACACCCAGGTAAAACATACATGGGGTCAAAACAAGCCAAAGAAAAATCGTTTGGGCAAAAAATGAAAAAGGATCACAAGTCAAATTTATAGAAAAGATTCCTTTGTTAACTTTTGGTCGAGAATATCTTTGTATATTTTCAGAAAACAACTCTGAGACCATGTGGATTCCTGCAACAGAGAGGAATTGACAGGACTACTCCAGCCATGAAGACAGAAGAGAAGCAGTCCAGAGATGGAAGACGCTGACGACGCCTTGCCATACTATCAGTCAGCAGCTGTGCGTCACTGCAGGTTGCCCAAAACCAAACCAGAGAGGGTCGGACCTACATTGTCACCATTTGTCCACCATCCAGAACTGAAATATCATTGCTGACATGTACACATAAGGAACTGTTTGACATTGAAATTGGGACTCAAAAGAACTGTTGGCCCAGAAAGAAACTCAAAAAAAAAAAAAAGAAAGAAAGATGTGACTGATGCTTGGGCCAGGGCAGTGGTCGGCAAACTGCGGCTCGCAAGCCACATGTGGCTCTTTGGCCCCTTGAATTTTTAGCAAAGGCCAGCTTAGGAGTACCCTAATTAAGTTAATAACAATGTACCTACCTATATAATTTAAGTTTAAAATATTTGGCTCTCAAAAGAAATTTCAATCATTGTACTGTTGATATTTGGCTCTGTTGACTAATGAGTTTGCAGACCACTGGGCCAGGGGAACCCTACTGGTGGCCATGGTAACAACTAATGAGAGATTTCCAAAGAGGAGGTGAATGGCAAGGTCACATGACCCCTGACAATGCCCAGTGACACCTGGAGGGCTAGGATTTGGCTTCAGGAAGGGAGCGGGTGGGGTTTATTCTAGTTACATAAACTAAAATTTCTCTTCATGCTCACCTTATTTTCATCAAGAAAATCTTAAAATTTTCAATCAGTGACACTCAATAGAGAAAAGAAGTTGTATAAGAAAGGGAGCTTAACCTCTTCCTTTGGGCCTCATTCCCACTTCACCCTGAAAAATCCAAGATTGAAATTTACAATATCTATCTGACACTTATAGTTGGGGTTGTTCTGCTCATACATTTTCTCCCCCCGAGAAAAATAAAAGTACTTCCTTTTTTAAAATATATATACTTTTTATTGATCTCAGAGAGGAAGGGAGAGAGAGTGAGAGATAGAAACATCAATGATGAGAGAGAATCATGGATTGGCTGCCTCCTGCATGCCCCATACTGGAGATAGAGCCCTGACCGGGAATCAAACCATGACCTCCTGGTAAATGCTCAACCACTGAGCCATGCAGGCCTGGCTAAAAGTACTTTCCACACCTGAAGGTGTTCTGCTTTCCCATCA
Source organism: Cnephaeus nilssonii (assembly GCF_951640355.1). Classification (NCBI taxonomy): domain Eukaryota; kingdom Metazoa; phylum Chordata; class Mammalia; order Chiroptera; family Vespertilionidae; genus Cnephaeus; species Cnephaeus nilssonii. Next base: position 25,403,088 of record NC_137085.1, on the reverse strand, counting down.
TTGTACCCAAGTAAAGCAATATCTCCTTGGCAACTTGTGCCCAGGATAAGAAAAGCTGCCTGTCTGAGAGGGCAGGGGTCTCTAAACTCACTTTCTCCTCTACCAGCACAGACGTTCCAGTGCTACATTCGATCATAACTATGTGGATTTATTTAGCTACAATGTTATCATCCCCATTAAGCCACAAGTAAGAGACAATTCTCTGCTTTTATTTATAACCTGAAGGGATTATTTTTGAGTTAAGGCTTTAAGAATTCAGATCTATCAGGAAAGAACAGCTTGTGTAATGAACTTCCTGTTTTCATCATATTTGGACACCAAGCCTCCTAGTTGCCTGTTATTATTACCCAGTTAATATGAACTGCCTGAGGTTTATTTTTAGCTGCACTGACTCTATTGTAAGGACTGCATAACTGCTTTCAAAATGGGAAAATGTAATTACGGGATCTAACACTAAGTTGGGGGTATTCTTAGGTCCTTTCGCAAAGCAATGACTTCAAAAAATGAAAATAACCCTTTTAAATGGCTAAAGAAAACACAGTTATTTGATCCAAAATAGCCCATTGATCCTTTTACAAATGAAGCACTTATTTCACAGAATAAAGTCTCATTTTTGTTTAAGTGGCCTAAACCTATGACTTTATTTCTAAGTTCAGAGTAGGGGGAGTAGAGTGCGGGAAAAAATTGGTAGAGAACAGAGGCAGGAAGGGTGTAAGCATCATTTACCAAAAGAGCGAAAGAATAACACTAAGCTGAAAGTACCAAAACCCCTAACAGCTGAGGGCTGAGGAATGTGGGTCTCGGTGCATCATGACTCCCACTGTGAGCACCAAACGCCTCATTCGTGGGTGTGAAGGGAGCCAGCGGTCAGTGGACTACACGGGATCGCCCCTTCACGTTTGGTGGCCTTGAGGTAGTCACACACACTGGCCACTGCCTCAATGCCCACATCTTCCATGCCCCCAGATCTTTGCCCACTCCAGTACTCATTCGTCCAACAGAAATGTCTTGAGCATAAAAGTATAGTAGACTCCAGGAATAAACGGATAATTAAAACATCGTCTTCACTCCAAGAGTGACAAATGCATCGGTAAAGGGAAGTTCAGGGGATTCTGCAAGCACAAAAAAAGGGGATACCTAACCCAGCCTGGACGGAAAGGGGGAACGCGTCCTGAAGGAGGTGACATCCTGAACTGAGTCCTGAGGAACAGGTTGGGCTTATTCTGCAAAAATGGTGCCATCAGCCCAGGAAAAAGCTGAGGCAGAGATCCAGATGTGGAAAAGACTGGGGCAAGGTCAGGTAGCCTGACTGAAGTGGAGAGTCAAGGGCACGTAAGTAGAATGAAGGCTGCAATGTTAGGTGGAGGCCCTGCAGACCATAATAAAGACTTTTAGCTTTATCCTAAGAATGATGGGAACAAGTTGCTGTACGTTTCTAGGAGTGGTAATATTTAATAAACATCACTGTGGTTCCAGCAATGCATAAATGGATAAGCAGAACGCAGTATATCCGTTCAATGAATATTATTCAGCCTTATAAAGGACAAAAATGCTGACACGTGCTGCAACATGCATGAACCTTGAGGACATGATGCTTATGTGAGATAAGTCAGTCACAGCCAGTGTAATAGCTACTTCATTCTTTGCATTCCTTGAAGCACTTGCTCTGACCAGACACTTATCTTTCCTTCCTGACTCCTATCCTAACAGTCAGCAATCCCAGTGGCTCTACCTTTAAAATAGATCCAGAATCCGACCACTTCTCCCACTTTCACCATGGCACGCCAAGTCCGAATGACCATCAGATATCTCCTCACTAGGTTTCCTGCACCCACTTTTCCCACATCTCCTCTCTACAGCGTACTCTCCACAAAGCCACCAGATGATGCTTTTAAAACATGTCAGATCATGTTACTGCTCTGCTTGAAATACTTCCTTTTTCCCCATCTCATTTTTAAAAGCCCTTTAAATGGTCTATATAACCTGGCTCCCTACTCCCTCTCTGGCCTCCCACCACTCTGCCCCCACACTCCGTTCCTGCCCCATCGGCCTCCTTGCTTTCCTCAAACACACTGAGCACACTCCTGCTTTGGGGTTTTTGCAAAATACATCCTCCAGACTCATGCAGCTCTTTCCTTCCGATCTCTGCTCACATGCCACCTGGTCACACTGTTTAAAATAGCAAATTCCACCCTCATATCCAGTGCATCTTATCTCTCCCTTACCCACTTAACTTTTCTCCATAGCACTTAACACCAACTGTCATACCATGTATTTTTATTTGTTTATTATTGACTGCCTTCCCCCCTCCTCCCGCCACACACACACAGGTTAGAATATAAATTCTGTAAAGGCAGGGAGTTCTGTCTGTTCTGTTCACTGATGAATCCTCGGCACCTAAAATGGTCCCTGGAACATGTTAGATTCACCTGATGAATGATGGAAAGAATAAAAGAGAAAATGAACGAATATGTTCCCAACTAGATCCACTGGTGTGAAATCTACAAAAGCAATGCTACTCAATTTCCTATACTTTCTCCTAATAAGACACCATCGTTTTACCCACCAGTTTTAACGAATTTCTTCTTGGGATTTAGGCAAAGGTATTGGCTTAATTTAATGATGAGCCTTATGTCATAATTTTCTTAAATAATAGAGCTGTAAATGCTATAATAACATGGATCTTTTCAAGGCTTAAAAAATCTATGAAGAACATGCTCATCTAATTTTGATTTTTTATGAATAGTTATAACGATGAGTAATTAATTTTGATATTTATAGAAAATGAAATGCATTTCTTCCTTTATGAAAATCTAGCACTTCAAGAACAACTAATTCTTGGAGAGAAAAAATTCTAATGGGATCATTAAAATTGGCAGCATGGTACTTACCTAAGCCATAACAAGCATAGCAATAAATGGGCACCAAATGGTATCCTCCTTGTTGTGACCAACTCCGCTGAGCTCATCACCTCCTCTGATCTGTATGGAATGCCCAGTGGATGAGTATGAGAGATAAACCATAAGTTTCCTGGTACCTAAGGCAAAAAGAGAAACACCCAGTTTCTAACCTGTGTTCCAAGCAAAGAAAAGCTGATGTTCTAAATCCAGAGGGAATTTATCATGGATATTTTTAATAACAGATTTTAGCTAACATAAGGCACAACATCCTCAGCAAAGATATTTGCCAAAAAATTCAAAAACATTGTTCCCATGGGCTATTATTGATATTGAATCTCATAAAAGCTTAAAGCAGCATAACATTAGATATTCAACTCAGTGAAAGCATTTTCATCAGGAGCAGAGGTAACCCAGCCCAGGAGCTATGTTGCTTCCTGAGACTATGGCGAATCACAAGAACAGAGATGAGAGCCCCTAGAAGAGGAATGGAGAGATCGCCCCTCCATTAAACTGTGTCTCCCCAATATGATGTCTTGGGTGAGCCTTAGGTAGTGCGCAGTCTTAAGTCACTTCAGGATTGAATTCCCTGACAGGTGCCTGAAGTGCCAATAGTCTATGCTGTTGATTATCCATCTGCTTTAAACACCAGCTGTGCAGGAAGTGAGCTGACATTCTGTTGTCAGCTTCTTAAGAACCTGACTTGTATTCTTGCCATTTCATTTCTGCACACAAAGATGAGCTGTAGGGGTGCCTGCAGGTGACACCAGTATTTCTCTCAAAATGGAGATGGGATCCACTCACACACTTAGATGAATACTTTCAAGGACCCTGTACTGTAGATGAGGATTGGGTCCAAGACCTTTCTTAGGGCAGGTGTAGCCAATCAACCTTTTCAACTATTTAAAAAAATAATAATAAGATAAAAACAACAAAACCAAACACCCTCCTTGTGGCCCCAGTTGAACTAAAACCTGGTATGCCAGCCAGAAGGACTTGGCTGCGGGGAATGCTCCTATGGACCAGAAAGAGTTGACTCCTTGGTTAAGGTTACCTGATGTTATCAGCCTAATAATGGTGGGGACCCTCTGCCAACAGCAGCAGTTGAGCTCCGATAGAGTTGACGCTGAACTGCTCTTTCTAACAATAATTAGTCAGCAGGTTCGGCTGCCTTTTTTTTTATAGCATTGTTTATTATAAAACATTACCAAAACATTGACAAAACTCAAAATAAAAGAAGGAAAAAGCCACCCAAAATTCTGCCATCCTACAAACCAAACTGTTTATTTTTTTTCATGCTCCCTTTCAGTCCCTGTCCATATGCAGATGGAATTTTTACAGTTGCAATCACAGCACAGATACAGTTTGGTAGTCAGGTTTGTCTCCATCCGAATGTTCAATGCACTTTTCCCAGTTTTCTCCATCATCCTCATTTTTACTACTAGGAACATTTCACCCCACCATTCTTCGCGGCCTCCCATGGGATCCTAAGAGGTGAGAACGGATTAAAGAGTAATAATCACCAGAATAAGGAGAAAGTTATTTTTAAGTTCCCCGTTTAAAAAATGAGTTCTGTAGAATTCAACTTACATGGAAAGGATTGCTCTCACCCTTTGTTCCCGTAGCTGGAAACCTTTATGAAAATAGCACCTTTTCCCCCCGCCACCAGGCATGTTTTTGTTATCTTAAGAAAGACCCCTTGCAGGTATTTCCTCTTTACCTGGTTTGTTTCTAAGGCCTGCTTAGTATTTAGGGACACAGGCACAGAGACATCTTTTCTTACAGCTGCTATAAGGATTTCTGTAACTTGGGATTTTTTAAGTGTGGATGCTACATGCTGATTCCACATGAATGTCAGGTGGCAAACTCAGCTGTCAAAATGTTGGGTACCTGGATGCATCTTTCTACATGTTCACCTGTAGCTCTTCGGTCACTGGCGTTCACACAGGACTGCACATCAGATTTGTCTTGGGAGAGGAGGGGGGACTGGTAAAAAATAGAGACCCCCCCCCCCAGGACTCTGAAATGGAATCTCTGAGGCTGGTCTATGGACTGATGTTTGTAGCCTTGTACATCACAAAACGCCAAAAGTCTCTCTTTCTTAATAACAGCTCCGATGATTATTATGGTTTGTGGATTTTAATGCAAATAGAAGGGAAAGGAACTGTAAGGATTTGGAGAAGGAATGGACCACGTGGGCTCTAGAAGTTCTGCTGAAATTTCTTTATTTGAGCTAGGCAGGCCTGGAATGTGAATACCTGCTTCAACAATCCTAGCAAGCATTCCGAAGTGAATAGTTTCCCGCCTTGTGGTCAGCCAACCTAGCCTCAAGCCATACACAATCCTGAAACTCCAAGGGGCTGTGGTGACAATATTGAAGCAGTATTTGTCAAAATTATTTTTTTAATTAGAATGGTTTGATCCTGGGAAACGTTAACTTTTAATTCTATGTCCTATATTATTAGAATTTTTATAAGTATGGATTCATGTATTAATTGGTTTTTTAAAAAATGAAGAGTGGGTTATACTCACTATGGGGTCCTTTCAAAGAAATTAACTCATTCGTGATCCAATCGGTGTCCTGGCCCTTAACCAATCGGATTGCTAGCTTCTCCTCTTCAGAGGAGACAAAGAAGGGCAAGGACAGGACAGACTCTTTTCCCCTCTTCCTGCATTAGGCAAAGAAGAAGAAAGCCTTTCCAGGAACAAACAAAACAAAACAAAACAAAAAAGCAAAGGAGAAGAGTGGTTCTGCATAGCCTGGTGTGTGTGAAGCGTTTGTGATTCACCACCCAACTCCTACTTACCAACCAGGGGCAATTTTGCCCACCAGGGGACATTTAGCAATGTCTGGAGTTACTGTTGGTTGTCAACTAAAAGAAGGGAGTACCACTGCATCTAGTGGGTAGAGGTGAGGGATGCTGCTAAACATCTTACAATGGCACAGGACAGCCTCCCCGCCCCAACAAAGAATTATCCAGCCCCAAATGTCAGTAGTGCCCCAGATGAAAGACCTGTTGCAGCGCGAAGTGTTAGGCAGTGAGCAGCAGGTAGAAAATAAACCTGAGAGGTTCATGGAAGCCAAATCACAGAAGGCTTAGATTTTATGCCAGGAGCTTAGTTGTTATTTTGTTTGTTTGTTTTTTCACTGGGGATGATGGAGAGCCATTAAAAGGAAATGGACTGATCAGATTTGGATTTTAAATATAATATTCTGCAGGATAAATCAGAGGATGTCATTACTGGTGACAAGAGAAAGCCCCTAGGATGCTACTCTAAAAGCCCAGCGAGTAGGGTGAGGACTGGAGCCTGTATAGTGCCGGAAGGGATCGAAGGAGAGAATAGGATCAACACACATTTAGGATGTAAAAGTCAGCAAGTGTTGGGAATTGAATGGATATGGGGAGGGCAGGGAGAAGATGGGGAGGGCAGGAGGATACCAGGATAACTTCCAGGTTTCTCCTTCAGATTGTTGGACCAATGATAGTTAGATGCAGGAAGAGAAGATTACAGGGGAAAAGTAATGTATCCAGATAAACGTTTCACAAAAGGTCTCAGTTATTCTTTAGAGGAGATAAAATAAATAACAGAATCCACTCATTCAACAAATATTTTAATAGTAATTATCTGTAAAAAAAAAAATAGCTTATACCTAGAACTGGCTAGCTCCTATGCAAGCAAGCAATTAGATTGAGATTTTTTAAAGAAGAAATGTGATGTTTTTTTGCAGATGTCTCTGACAGCCTTAATGCAAGGTTCTGCAATTCCAGGAGATGGAAGGTTTCCCTTTTTGAATCTAGAGTCAACTACGCTTAGTGTTCATGTCGAGTGAACCATATCTGTGGTGTTAATTAAGGTAAATAGGTTGACAAGGACTTCAGTCAACTACTCAAGCAAGATCAATATAATTCTGGCAGCAGAGATTTTCTTCTTTTTTTAATATATTTTTATTAATTCCAGAGAGGAAAGAAGAGGGAGAGAGAGATAGAAACATCAATGATGAGAGACAATCATTGATCAGTTGCCTCCTGCATGTCCCACACACCCAAAACCTGGGATGTGCCCTGACCGGGAATGGAACTGTGACCTCCTGGTTCATAGGTCCACACTCAACCACTGAGCCACGCCCGACAGGCTTGGCAGCAGAGATTTTCTTCTGGAGCCCTTTTCAGCCTCAAAAAACTGGGTTTTATTATTTTTATCTTTTTAGAGTTGATGAAAATAATGGATTCTGGCTATCAAGAATACTGGAGACAGCAAAATAGAGGCAGCATGGAAATTGAAATGATTTGTGTAGAAGTCAATTCATGCACGTGATTTTAATTTCCTCATACTGAAGTGACACCAAAGAAGATGAAGTCCCCAAATCTGCATTGTCAGTGTCCCTGCAGGTCAGCCCAAAATATTCCTGCACATTTTATGTAATTTAATTTTTGGAAAGGAGAAGTCATTTTTAAAAGAATTGTATCTTAATGAGTCTCTGGATGACTTGATTTCAGTTATATTTAAGATAATATCTTGATAATATGGCCTGGAATTTTTTTCTGATCTCTTTTATGAAGCAAGAGATGAAAGTACTTGTTCTTGCATAGTCCAGCAACATAGTAGTATAACCATGACTTGTTAATATTATAAATAATTATTCATGAAGACTTCCAGAACAAAATATGTGCCATAAATCCTTTGTTATCATAAATGTATTTGTTCACTTCAGTTTTAACCTTATCCCTAAAATCTCACTGATTTGAGTTACGTGTAGGAACAGATGCAAGGACAGTTTTGAAAGCTCAAATTAAGTTTAAGAGGAAAACGCTTACTTTCAACCAGTCTGAAATATCCAACTGAAGGTTGCAAATAAGTTCTGACGCGCTAATTCTTCAATCATCAATAATGCTGCCCCTGGTTTGAAACGTAAGTGAAAGTCCGCAGATTTATCCCACAGCCTGCTATTTACCGTTATTGGACTATGATTATAAATAAGTTTGACCAGATATTTTCCTCTTTGATTCAGACAGTTATTCCTGGAGAAGTGCCTTAAAAGGAAAAATCTGACAATTGCAGGTTTCTGATGGATGTAGCTACGGTGGAACCGCTGCCAATCCTGGCATTCAAGTCCCCTGAAATTATGTCAGCTAATGAGTACTTAGAAAACATAGAGTTCAGAAGGCTGTCAAATTACTGTAGTTTGAAGTAATCGGTACATGCACTGTAGGAAAAACATATATGTTAAAACCTAGGTCAGGGGCTGGATTAGTTCATAAACTCCTCTAGCTACAAAGTTAATTTTATTCAGTAAGTGCCACCTATGTGCTGGCCACCATGTGAGTTTTCCCAACAAGGTTTCTCCATTCATCCATAAAACAGTCCTTTGAAGCAGTCATTGTCGTCTCCCATTTAGAGATGAAGAGCTATAGTCCAAAGACATCTTTCTGATCATTGCTGGAGCCAGGATTTGATCCAGGTCTTCAAATAAATCTCCCCTTTTGGCATTACACTCTTCTACTTTCTAAAACTCCAATTTCAAGAACCCGAGGTCAACGTGAGCACAGAGCAAGATGGCAGCCACCTATAAGCCAAGAAGAAAGACCTCACAGAAAACCCATGATGCTTGCTTCCTGATCTCAGGCCTCCAGCCTCCACAACAGTGAGAAGATAAATGTCTGTTATTTAAGCGGTCCTATCTAATGCAGTTTGTTACAGAAGCTTGAGCTGAATAATACAAATGAGTGTCCAATTTCAGAGCAATAAGTTCTAGAAATCTGCTGTACAAAAGTATGCATGTAGTTAACAATATTATATGGTATACTTAAATTTTTTTTTTTTGGGGGGGGGGGAAGATCTCAAGGTCAGCATGTCAATCTGAGTTGGTAGTTTTCCATCCCAATTTAGCTCCTTCTATGAAAGCTCACCATTCCTTTGTCTCCTTTCCACCCCCATGACAATCAATGGTCAACTCTTCCTGTTCTGAGGGCTCCTGTCCTGCCTTCAAAACCCTTGTTATTATTCTGAGTGGCAGCTGTAAACTAGCATCACAGGCCCCACCCAGACCTACTAAGCCAGAACCTGCATTTTTCCAAGATCCCCAGCAGATTCCTGTGCACATTGAAGTTTAAAAAGCACATCTGCAGTCCAAGTGACAGGTCCGCTCCATCCCTGCTACCATCATTATTCATCAGGCTCTCAGAGTCTCTGATCCCAAGTGTTTACCAATCTCCTAATTAGTCTTCCCCATTTTGGATCTCTCCTCAATCCTTCATCACCCAATTCCTATTCATAAAACACCAATACATTGACTTTTCTAAAGAAAATATTGAGGCCCTCTCCCCTACCCCCTGACCCTAAACTTTCAGTTGCTCTTCAGGACCTATGAAAAAATAATAAGTACACAGTCTGTGCCACGTGTTTTATAAGCTCTTTCCTGAACTAACTTGTATACTCCTTACACCAGCTCTATGAAATTGGCCCTAGTATTTTCTCCATTTTAGAGATGAGAACTCTGAGACTGAACAAGGTTCAATAAATTGCCCCAGGTCATGTAGCTGGTCAATGGCAGAACCAGGATAAAGGCTCCAGCAAGTTCCTCACCTGGAACTCCAGTGTTCACCAGATTTACATAAAAAAGGAAGAAAGGCCTTTTGTCCAAGCACCTACTTTTTGCAGGAATTTTGCTAGGAATTTCCATTCTATTATGCTATTTAAAACTCACAACAACCCTGCAGCAAGGTTATTATGTCATTATTCCCATTTTTACAGATGAAACTAGGAATTAGAGAAAGTTGAACCGAAGTTCAGTTAATACCAAGCCAAATACTTTCCTACTATACCTGAATAGGGCTACTACTCTTTCCACTTAGAGAGTGTTCCTGCCTCTCTAAATGCCCTAAATTTACTATCTTTTAAAGCCAGTATGGATTCTAAGCACAGATTGTTCCCTTTTCTTCCAATTCGGAAGTGCTCTTTCCCTCCTCAGAAATCTTAATAGCTCTTTACCTCCAATTTTCCTTTGGCACTACTTTGTATTTTCTTTTACGGTTATTTTTGTATAAGTGTGCATATGCATGAACATTTTCAGAATACTGGACTCTACCTCCTTTCAGTGATAACTGTGATTATTTTTCCTAAAATTTTAGAAGATTAATCTAAAGAGACAAATGAAATTAGAGCCATAATGTTAAGAGAATTTAATATTAATTCATGAACAGGAAAAAATGCATGTGTGATAATTGAGGACTGAGACAAAAAAATATTACCCTGAATAAAGACAGAATTTGAGAAACAGAAAGTTGCCATTTACTCTTTAATTTCTTCCCATAAAAATCAAACAAGATGCTTTCTGGATTTTCCACCAGTTCATCTGTTATTTTCTGTCACTATCTTACATCTTTCATTCTATTTTATTTTTCCTATCAGCTATTATTTGTTACAAACAACTATTTCAGCTGCACCCATTCTGATAATAGTTCCAAAATTACCTCAATATAATTCCAACCTTTTCTTACTACATGGCCACAAATAGCTCCCTTTAAATTAAATGGAATATGAAGGGAAAGGAAGAGAAGGCTTGGCTTAAATACCCTTTTACGGACTCCTACTGTGATAGTTCCTGTAACACTAATAACCCATTGACAAGTAAGTTTAAAGATTTACCAGCCCATTATTTTTGCAAGGCATATGTCACATGCTATTTGTCAGCCAAAAAATAAAATTTACATTTTTACCGTTATTATTTATTACTATTTTACTCATCACAGAAAAGAGCTTTATGGTCTACAACTAAAGGCAATTATATAACTCAGTAAGTATTGACAGCAATAAGAAAATGCTAATTTCCTCATCCACTGATACTGACTCCAAAATCTAAATAAAGGCCAGTGGTAATTATTCCAGTTTGTTTTTTTCATGTGTGTCTAAAAGCAGAGATTTGAAGTGTATTTCCAAAGTGTCTTAAGATCCACTTTAAGAAGGGGATGGAAGTAGTATGCAGCTTTTGACCTACATCCTTTCTAGTAGAGCATCTCACACTGGTTTCCATGGAACACCCTGTAAGACAAACTGTGAGGTATTTATTTTAAGTTGAAGGAATCCCCAAAAGCCAAAAACAAACTTCACACATGTGACATTTTTTTTCTATCCTGTTCAAAAGAGATTTTGGAACCAAGTGGAAGTCCCATCCTATATAATCCTATATAATAAAAGACTAATATGCAAATTGTCCCCTAGGGAGTTTAACCGACCGGGAGTTCGACTGCTTGCTATGATGTGCACTAACCACCGGTGGCAGTGCAGAACAAAGGAAGGCCCCAGACAGCAGCTGACAGCCGGGGAAGGAGGGCCTCGGCTGGCAGCCAGAAGGTCCCAATTGGCCCTGACTGCCGGCCAGGCCTAGGGACCCTACCCGTGCACGAATTCCGTGCACCAGTCCTCTAGTTTATTATACAAGGCAGGATAAAAGTGAGTTTACAGTTGTTCATGTGGAAAATAATACAATAACTAATATATATTAATACAAGAATAAACTCTGTTTCATGTACTGTCACCTGTCAAACTACTTTTGTCCCATCCTGTACACATAGGGTTAGAAACTCAAGCATTCCTTGGAGTTTGTACCATTTAACATAGAATACACATTCCATGAGGGGAGGCATCTTGACTCTTTTGCTCACTATAGGTTTTCCAACACCTGGCACAGTGCCTACCAGATAATGTGTGCCGAATAAAATACTTGTCGAATAAATGAGTAAACTTCCCTAATTTCACAGATAAGGAAACTGGAGGGCAAAGCAGTCGAATGACCTAACCAAAGTCACACAGTAACTTTGAAGCAATCCTAGCACTGGAACCTACAATTCCTGCTTGGTATAATTCCCACTGATTTCAGCATAAGCAAATGCAGGTGTCAGGGTGGGGACAGAAGTGAATGAGAACCAAAAATAAAAAGGAAGCCTGGAACTGTTTTTCAAACACCTCATCAGAAGACAAGAATAAAGTTGTACATCGATTGGGAAGAAAGTTTCCCCCCAAAAAAAAAAAAAAAAATTTAATTAAGAACTCGCCCATGAACCTGGCCGGTGTGGTTTAGTAGTTGAGCATCGACCCATGAACCAAGAGATCACCGTTTTTACTTCCTGTAGGTCAGGGCACATACCTGGGTTGCAGGCTCAATCCCCGGTGGGAAGCGTGCAGGAGGCAGCCAATCAGTGATGTATCTCTCTCATCGATGTTTTTATCTCTCTATTTCTTTCCCTTCCTCTCTCTCTAAAAGAAATAACTAAAAACACTTTTTAAAAGAACTCTCCCATGAATAAATGAACAAATAAACAAAAACCCCATTTATCTAGTTGATGGGGGGAAAATAATTTCCAGGGGCTTTAGAAAATTAGTTTTTAATAACAGAAAATTAGCCCATATAAGGGAAAAAAAGAAGTCCACAAAACATAGCAGGTTAGCTATAAACTGAAAACTAGACCAAATATAACTTGAGAAATACTTTGAAAAGGATTCCAAAGGCAATAAAATACTTTTTATAACTTTTTTTTTTTAAAAAAAAAAAAGTGGGCTGAAGAATCTGAATAACAATTTAATGATCAGGGTCTAAAAGAGGTACACTCAGGGAAAAAATCAGATAGCAAATTGGATAAGTGAATCATTTTTTCTTGGTCTTCCTGGGGGGAAAATGCTAGAGGGGAGATTCATGCATAATAAGTATCTTGAAATATACAAGTTAATCCTTCTATATCAAATACTGGCAAATGCCCATGAGTGAGCAGGAAAAAAGCAAAGAGGTTTCACTCTGTGTAAAGTACATATTTATGCAATTGAGGAGAAAAAAATACTCTCAAGCCTAGATTATGACACTACTCTAACCCAGAGACAAAACAGAAATTCCATGAAGGACATTGCCTCGACATGAGGCTGCAGCCAAGAATTCCATTGAAAATGCTGCTAAACAGCACCAAGTTGAGAAAAACTAGCAAAAAACATTGCCTACTTTTATTTAAAACTATGGTTTATCCACAGTTATAAACATTTCTGACTACTCATATTATCCTAATTATATAATATATATAATATATAATATATAAAAACCCAGGGTCCATAACGACCAACCGAAGGCTCGACCAAACACCGGAAGTCAGTCCTGCAGTCAGTGCTGGGTTGCCGTGGCGACCCAGCACTGACTGCCACTGGTGCGGGTGCAGCGACCCAGCACTGACAGTCGAGGGGGCTACAGATTAGGACTGGAGAGAACCCCGAAGAGAGAGGCAGCGTCTGATCCGCAGCCTCTGTGGCAGCCGTTGATCAGCCCTTACCTCTCTCTTTCTCTCCAGGCTTCACCAGCAGCCGCACCTCTGTTTCTCTTCAGGCCTCTGCGGGGGCTGCTAATCAGCCCCGCCTCTCTGATCAGGCCCAGAGACGATGACTGGCTTAGAAACCAACCAATCAGAAACAAATCTGGGTCAACTGTGAGGAGCCAATGGCTGCCTAGGAGGCAGTGCTTTTGACACTGACTTGGCATAGAAACCGACCAATCAGAACCAAATCTGGGTCAAATGTGAGGAGCCAATGGCTGCCTAGGAAGCAGAGCTTTTGACACTGATTGGCATAGAAACTGACCCATCAGAACCAAATTGGCCAGCAGGGGAGGGCAGTTAGGGGTGATCAGGCAGGCAGAGGCAGTTAGGGGCAATCAGGCAGGCAGGCAGGTGAGCGGTTAGGATCCAGCAGTCCCAGATTGCAAGAGGGATGTCTGACTGCTGGTTTAGGCCCAATCCCTGTGGGTTAGAGATGGTGCAGGCTGGGCTGAAGGAACCCCCACTCCATGCACGAATTTCGTGCACCGGGCCACTAGTGAATAATATAATAGAGGGACTAAAAAAAAAAAAAAAGAGAGGGACCAATGGTCAAGGAGATTATGGAACTAATATAAACTATCAAGGCAAAGTTTATGATCTTGAGAGTTGTACTTAACCTGGGAATTACACCATCCCACTGAACAGTCTATTCCAGTACCTGAATGTGGCTACCATTTTGCTAAGTGCTTACTCATATACCAAGCATTGTTCTAATCACTTTATATCCATCATCTCATTTAAACTTCATAATAAGGATGTAGGCATTAGTGTTGTCACTTTACAAATAAGTGGACTGAGGTTTAGATAATTTAAGAAATTTGTCCTATTAACACACCAAATGAGAGCCTGAATATGAATCAACGCTGGTCAAACTTTTGGATCAAGATTTTTAACCAACCTGTTACACTGTTTTCCCCACCCTATGCCTACCCATTCATTGGATTATTTTTTTGTTTTGTTTTGTTTTGTTTTGTTTTGTTTTGCACTTTGTGTGTGGCTGACTCCCCTCTCACCATGATTCAGCAAATAAATAGCTATAATTCTAAATACATACATGACAGACAATGTCTCACTTGACTTTTATCCTCAGAGCATAACCATCACCTACAACAGTGATGGCGAACCTATGACACGCGTGTCAGCACTGACACGCGTAGCCATTTCTGATGACACGCGGCCGCTAAGGCGGCTGCATGCCGAGGATGAAACATTTGCTGCTCCTGAGGATGAAACATTTGCGAAATAATGTTTTTTCCTCAAAGTGACACACTACCCGAGTTATGCTCAGTTTTTTGGCGAAGTTTGACACACCAAGCTCAAAAGGTTGCCCATCACTGACCTACAACAAGGTAAAATGTTTAGTAGGTGTTTGCAAAATGAAATGAGTTGAATAAATATAATGCATATTGTAGTAATACAGCCAATTTCTGACAAAAAAAACATTGTTGATTATGTCTGGGAGCAAAGCCTATACTTTAAAAATTGAGATTTAAACGACTGCAATAGACAAAGGTTAGACATTTCTACAATTAGTACATTTGCTCTGACATGGCCATTGTAGCAGTAGGAACAGAACTGGATCAGTGGATCACAGAAAATCCATGCCTTAGGCAGTTTCCGGTTAGAAACAATAAGACCAACCCTGGTTAATCACTGAGAAAAAGGAATTCATTGAAAGAGCTAGGCTTTAAATATAAGCAGAAACCAAGAAAATATAGGTAACCAGAACCACTGCCAAGGCCACATAACAGGAATAGCTGGGTTGACACTAAGCCATCACCACTGAACTTTGGATGGTAAGCTGAACTGCCCCCACCTGCCCCTTAGAAAACTCTGCTACAACTACTGACACAACCACCACTGGATGCTGGATACCACAGCCACCACCACCACAACAATCCTACACTGTCCCTGCTTCTTCAGGTAACTCACCTCAGATTCAAATTTGTGGGCTGCAAATTCAAGCTACAAGGGTGGGAAATAAACAACAAACTGGCTCTTTTGGCCTCCGCCATGGAGTGGGCCCTGCTTGTCCCCACATCTTACACTAGATTCCAAAAGCACAGAAAGTGAATTTGAATACTAGGTGACCACAACAAATATATTTATGTATGTATTTGCTACAAAATTGCAATCTGAGAATAGGAACTGGAACTGGATTAGGACTGGCCTTTTAGCTAGTGGGGTCTCCAAAATCTAGCAAGGGGGAATAACACCTCAAAAGTACAGCAAGTGGGCTGCATCCTTGGGAAATGGAGCATGAGCTGTATGGGCACTGCATGGCACGTTACCACAGGGTCCCATGAAAACACACTCCCTACGTCACAGATTGGCAATCATGGCTTCCTCCTTTCCAGAGTCCCTGAAGTTATGGCATACCTGTGGCCATCATTCTTACCACACCTGTTCAGACATTTGTTGATTACTTCCTCCTAGGCTGCAGTGATGCTTCTGGTGCCCTCATAGTAACAACAGCAGTGCTTACATTTACTTAGTTCTTACTAAGTGCCCAGAGCTATGCTAAGGGCATTTCATATACTGAATCATTTTATTCTCACAATGACCTTAGGAAGTAGGTTCTAAGATTACACTCATTTTAGGGATGAGGAAAATGAGCAGAGAGGTTACTTAACTTGCCCAAGGACACACACAAGCTAAGCTGCAGTGTCAAGGCAGGAACCAGGCGGTCTGGCTGCAGAACCTGTCCTCTTCACTGCCTCCCTTTTGAGAGGATTTCGGGCAAGCCCTACTTGGACTGCAGGGTTTTACCATGTACTTCCTTAATAAGATCAACTGCTACAGAAAATTAGGGTTTGACACTTCCAGCATCATAGTTTTGTAGCATCTCTAATACTCCCACTTGCACACCCTTATTGGCCATTATGGATCATATCTAATGACCAGAATGAAACAGTGGGAATGATGTTGGAAAGAGAAATCACAGTAGAAAAGACACAGCAAACTGGGTGGTGAGTCCCACTCCGCAGCTCTGGCTAACTGAACTTTTGATGGATCTCAATGTGTTGCGGTTGCTGAGGGACCATGAGGAGGGTCTGTGTCATCATAGTGCTCAGAGCTTGAATGAATGTATACACGTATGTATTTCTAATATAAAAATACTAGAGGCCTGGTGCATGAAATTTGTGTATGGGGGGGTTGGTCCCTCAGCCCAACCAGCATCCTCTCCAATCTGGGAGCCCTCAGGGGAGCCCTCTTCAATCCAGGAGCCGTGATGGCTTAGGCCCACTCCCCGTGGTTCTCTGCTCTCTGCGGGGCCTGGCCACTCCACGCCCACTGCCCAGAGGCCCTCCGCGGCTGGGGCGGAATGCTTGCCTCATCGCTGCAGTGACGAAGCAAGCATTCTGCCAGGCCACTCACGCTGCCCGCTCTCAGTGGCCACCCCCCCCACCCCAGGACTGGGGGACTCCAGCGGGGCTGAGGGGAGTGGGCACCGCCATCTTGTGGCTATGGGCATCACCATCTTTGTGACAGAGTGACATTAATTTGCATATTACCCTTTTATTAGATAGGATTTCTGAGGTAGTCAGCACTATTTCAAATCAGCATTGTTTGGGGTGTGTGTATATATTATTAGTCATTTATTATGTGGTGCCAATATATTTATGGTTAAGCTGGCTGTTCAAAGAACTTTATATAATCCATTTGTTAATATATAAGCAGTTCTCCTTGGTTCCATTTTGCTGTTTATTTTTTCCATTACCTTATCATGAAAAATTTCAGAGAAAAATTGAAAGAACTCTATAGTGAACATACATACACCTACCAACTGAATTTTATAATTAGCATTTTGGTACATCATCATCACATATAAATCCATGATTCCTTCTACCCACTCATCAATCCATCTTATTTTTAATGCTTTTCAAAGTAATTTGCAACATCAGAACACTTTCCCCAAAACACTTTGGTGAGTTTAATATTTATTTACAGTTCTTTTGAGATAAACTATATGTACAGTTAAATGCAAAAATCTTATAAGTAATAGTTGATGAGTTTGACAAATGTAAAGGGGTGTAACCCAACCCTTAGGAAATTATAGAACAGTAGCATTAACCCGGGAAGTTCCCTCTTGCTTTTTCCCTGTTGTTCACAGCCCACGTAGCCCCAAAGGCAGGCACTGTTCTGATTTGTTTCATCATAGACTAGTTTCACTTGTTCTAGAACTACATGTAAATAGAATCATAAAATACTTACTTTTTTCATATATTTTTGTTGATTTCAGAGAGAAAGGAAGAGGGAGAGAGAGATAGAAACATCAATGATGAGAGAGAATCATTGATCAACTGCCTCCTGCACGCCTCCTACTGGTGATCAAGCCTGCAACCCAGGCCTGTGCCTTAGCCGGGAATTGAACCATGACCTCCTGGTTCATAGGTCGACGTTCAACCACTGATCCATTCTGTCCGGGCTACTTATTCTTTTTTATACATCTTTCACTTAGTATAGTTTTGAGGGTTTTAAGATTTTATTCATGTTATTATGTATAGAAGTAGTTTGTCATTTTTATTGCTAAGTAGTATTCGTTGTTTGAAAATACTATAGTATCTTTACCCATTCTCTCATAAATGGGCCCTAGATTGCTTTCCAATTTTTATTTATTATGAAAAACATTGTATGAACATTTAAGTGTAAGTGTTTTTGTGCACATATTTTTCATTTTTCTTGGGTAAATACCTACAAGTAGAATTGCTGCATCATTAAGAAGTTGTATTCTTAATAAACTTCCAGACTGTTTTCCAAAGTAGTTAAACCATTTTACATACCCACCAACAATGAATGAGTGTTCTGGTGATTCCATATCCTCCCCAACATTGGGCGATATCGGACTTTTTAATTTTATCCATTCTAGTGAGTATTCAATGTTAGCTCATTGTGGTTTTAAAATACAGTCCCTAATTACTGATGACGTTGAGCACATTTTTCACGTACTTATTATTGGCCATTTGTATATCTTCCTTTGTGAAGTATCTGTTTAAATCTTTTGCTTGTTTTTATTAGGCTGCATTTCTTTTTATTATGATGATTTTTTTATAAGATTCAAGTTAAAAGAATTCTTTCAAGTCCATAAAACAAGATATATTGAACTAGACTGCCCTGAGTCACATTTTTAGTCATTATGTTAGTATCTAGATTAATAAAAACTTTGCTTTCCTATTTAAAAAGCTGAAACCCAATTTTTCAACAAATTCTTTTTAACACAAACAAACTAAAACCTCCTTCTTCTCATATTGAACCTGTATATACAGGGATATATACAGTGGGTATATACAACTGTTGGACTCCTAAGCAAATGTTAAACTCGCTGGCCTATGTACACATTTCTGTAAAACAATATGTACCACTTCCCCCCATTCTAAATCAGTACTTAATGTAAGGCAAGTCACTATGCTGTACGCCTTAAACTTATACAATGCTGGATGTCAATTATATCTCAATAAACTGGAAAAAATAAATCAGTGCTTATAATCTGCTGACAATCGTTTTTTTCTCTAGATTCTCTGAACTTCCGAATTCAAACCCCAGATCTTTCCATTCCTTTCTAGATAAGATTTTGATCTTCTATCTTCTAGAGAACAATCTTGACTAACCTTAGACATGAATCAGCCTCCTGACTAATCTTCTGGTTGTTCTTAAGTCATCTCACTTGTTGTACCTGATTTCCTAATGACGTTGCTCACTTTGAACACTCCGTATATGCTCAGCAAAAGTGTTATCAATGCAAGTCATCTAATGGAACAGATTATATAGAGGAAGAGATGAGAAAATGGACAGCTTGAAACTCAGTTTGCACTGTAACAGAAATTCAGCTTGAATTAGCTTAGGCAAAAGGGAGGAATGTATTAGTTTGAGTGCTACAAGAAGGACAGGACTACAGCCGGACCTCAAAGATAAGACACTTCAATATCAGCAACTTTGGAACCATAAACCTGAATTCCACCAGAATTTTCTGTCTCATTGCTTTTCTATGCAAATTTATTTTGTTCCTTGAAACTAGCTGCAAGCATATGATGAGGAAAATAGCTACCATTCTTCATCTCTGCTTTACCACCACAGAAGTACAGGCCATGCTTTCACTGGTCCCTGGTTCAAAAATCCAAATGGTGAGTTCTGACCACCCATCAGCCATCAACTGTGGCCAGATAAAACATATTTCCCGTGGCAGGTCCAGAAGAAGCTGCCCGGGAGATGGTTGAAATTGTATGTCCATCATCTGGGACAGAGATCTGAGCTACAGAAAGACATTTTGAACCCACAAGCAGAAAGGTGGTAATTCAAGCCATGCAATTGGATGAAATGATATAGGGGAGTGTGCAGAATAAAAAGAGGAGAACCAAGAACAGAAGCCTAGATTGTATCACTTTAGCCTGTTTTACTACAGCCTGTTTCTCAATTATAAAATATACTTATTTATAAAAATTAAAAATATAAGAAAAATTGAACATCAGTTGAAAATTGGCATACAACATATAAAGGGACAATTTTTTACATGAAGCACACACACACACAATAGGTGTGGATGATTCACTTGGAAGGGTGTAATGACATTTGACAGGATAACCCCCTCAAAGGACCTTGAGTGGAAATATTCTGCTTTCACCTCAAGTGGGAAGTAGGTATAGGAGAAGACAGATGGTATAACCCACACAGATATTCTCTCTGAAAGCCAAGTGCTAATGTAAATACTTTTTGAACTAGTTCTTTGATAGAGAGTGTCTGGAAGTCCCTTTAGAATGGCCTCTATTTTGCCCAGGTCATGAAAGACCTATGATACGAGAGATGCAGTGAGTTGAAGGAAACTAGCAGGGCTGCAGACAACAGCAGCTATGGAACTGAATACCATAGAGTGTAGCAAGTTGTGATATGAGAGGTCTATGGCATTTAAGAAAGGTGGATCCCAAAACTTCCTGTCAGCTGATATCAATGACTTGAGTGACAGGTAGAATTGTTTACATTACATAGTTATAACACTTGGGTATGGACACAAAGCAAACCACCCTTTTATTTTTTTAACATATTTTTATTGATTTCAGAGAGGAAGGGAGAGGGGGAGAGAGAGAGAGAAACATCAATGATGAGAGAGAATCATTGATGGGCTGCCTCCTACATGCCCCCCACTGGGGATCGAGCCCACAACCTGGGCATATGCCCTGACCAGGAATCAAACTGTGACCTCCTGGCTCTTAGGTTGATGCTCAACCACTGAGCCATGCCTGCTAGGCCCAACCACTCTTTTACTGACATAATATGTTTCTCTGACTTGGAAAATCTCTGAAGGGAAACTGAGTCTCACTCTTGGGTTCTCAAGTACACATTTTTCAGAGTAGACCTAGAGATACTTCAGGAAGCTTGCAAAAACTATCCAAAGCAGGGACTTATATGACAGCACTAATAGAAGTACTAGAGGCCTGGTGCATGAAATTTGTGCACGGGGGGGGGGGGGGGGTGTCCCTCAGCCCAGCCTGTACCCTCTCCAATCTGGGACCCCAATCCTACTGGGATCGGGCCTAAACGGGCAGTCGGACATCCCTCTCACAATCCAGGACTCCTGGCTCCCAACTGCTCAGCTGCCTGCCTTCCTGATTGCCCCTAACTGCTTCTGCCTGCCAGCCTGATCACCCCCTAACCACTCCCCTGCCAGCCTGATTAATGCCTAACTGCTCCCCTGCCAGCCTGATTGCCCCTAACTGCCCTCCCCTGCAGGCCTGGTCACCCCTAACTGCCCTCCCCTGCAGGCCTGGTCACCCCTAACTTCCCTCTCCTGCAGGCCTGGTCCCCCCCCCAACTTCCCTCCCCTGCAGGCCTGGTCCCCCCCAACTGCTCTCCCCTGCAGGCCTGGATCCCCTCCAACTTCCCTTCCCTGCAGGCTCGGTTGCCCCCAACTTCCCTCCTCTGCCGGCCTGGTCATCCCTAACTGCCCTCCCCTGCAGGCTTGATCGCCCCCAACTGCCCTCCCTTGCAGGCCTGGTCCCTCCCAACTGCACTCCCCTGCTGGCCTGATCGCCCACAACTGCCCTCCCTTGCAGGCCTGGGCCTTCCCAACTGCCCTCCCCTGCTGGCTATCTTGTGGTGGCCATCTTGTGTCCACATGGGGCAGTCATCTTTGACCACATGGGGGCAGCCATCTTGTATGTTGGAGTGATGGTCAATTTGCATATTACTCTTTTATTAGATAGGATATGTTATCATGTCCCCTAAGAAGACTACGATTCCTCAGTCACAGCACTCATCTAAGATGTCGTTCCACAGGTGTTGGAAGATGACCAAGGAGTGCAGATGCCAAATGGCCTCACAATATACAGAATGGAACAAAAGTAGATTTATAGTTGTGAAGACATGAAACACAGCATATATTCCTGTATTATTATTTATTAATTACTGCATTATTTTCCATAAGAACAACTGTAAACCTACTTTTGCCCAACCCTGTATTAGACTCATCAAAATATGCCTGGAAGGATGTGGTTTACTTGCCACTTTTCCAAGAACAAAGTTATAACTTTCATGGCTGTCAAATTTCATAAAGATTTATTGCCCATGTTTAAGAAGATCAGTGATACTGATGATAATAGCTACCATTTATTGAGTTCCTATCATGTCCCTGGCCCTATGCTAAGACCTGTACATGCATTAGTTATTTTAATTCTCACAACAGTCCCATGGTGGATAAACAATGCTAATAGCTACCAGGTCACATATTTAGGAACTAGTGGTGTCATAAGTCAAACTCGGTTCTTCTTGGTCCTCATGCTTATGGTCTTTGCTTTATGCTATAATGCCTCTTCCACTGAGAGCCAGTATGTATTGTATATGATGAGCATGCTGAGGTCACAGTTGTCTTGCTAGAAAAGGTAAACACCTTTCCTTTTTTTATTAAAGAGAGTCAAGATAGCCCCACAGGAGATGCAGAAAATTGATCAATTCTTCATCATAAATGTTGTCATACTCATAAAGGACTTCAGCCTTGGGTTGAAGAGAAAGAACAGATTTGGGTCTGTGTCAGTAGAAATACCAGGTTCCAGCAACATCGTGTGCCATCCTGGTGATGAGCACAGAATGTGGGGGCAAGGGAAGCTCGTCTGCCTTCCCATTTGAGAATTCTTACCTGTACGTGGTAGAGTGTTTCAGAACTCGTGGCACAGAGGTAGCAAAATGGATGGCACGTAGCCAGACACCAAGGAAATATTGGTGGCAAAAATTTGAAGTGAACTAAAAGGTGTCTGGAGCAGACTTCAGGGGAAGTTAAAGTAGCTTGAGTATACAGTGAAAAATAGCGCCAGGCAGGCACTCTTGACTTACTCCTCAGACACAGTTTAAGGAGACATATTTTTAGAATGTGGCCTCACAAATAGGATCGTCATGGACAATGTCCAGGCTTTTGAGTCAGACAGGGAGCATGGCCTGCCATACCAAGGCTTCATCCTTAGAAATGCCCAATACTTGATCATGGAAGCTGGATTCTTTGGTTAGGAATACCCCTGACATGCAGAACACCCCTTCCTAAACTGAGATCTAAGAGATAGAAAGGGTCAGAAATAAGCTGCTCCCTTGTGTGGACATGAGTATGGACTTGGGCTGCCAGCAACAGTGTACACACACACACACACACGCAAGCACACACACACACACACGTGCACACACACACACACGTAGAGATAGGTATATCACTAGCATTACCTCTGACCCAAGGACAAGTTCTACCAATTCAGAAAAGTGTTAAAGTTTTCAGTACCAGTTCAGTGTAAAGGGCTCTCCCGCGGCCTCCTTGGAATTCAACCAAGAAAACTGAATCATTCCATTCCAGGTCCTGGGCAGTAGGCCAGGACTATGACTGACCCCCACCTAACGCTGAAGCTCATGGACATCACGGATGGCATTCCCATCTGCTGTCACAGCGGGATAAAAGATAACCAACTACCACAATGTGCTTTGAAAACACGAAATGTCTAATAAAACTCATATTTTTCTGAAATCATTTTCTATTTAGTTTCAATAACCAAAAAAAAAAAAAGGCTAGAGAATTTGCTAGACTGGAATAATAATAATATTCTACCTGTTACTGTGACAATTCTGTCTATTCTCTATGTGGCTACTAAAGTTATGAGTGAAAATGACACAGAAGAGCTATGATCATTTAATTTAGCCCCTAATGGTCACAACTGAAATTCAATAGAAAGTTATTATTTGATCTGTCCACAAATACAAATAAGAATATTACTTTCTGGGGGCAGGGGTAGGCTAGAAGGGGTCAATGGGGGAGAACGGGGGCATATGTAATACTTTCAACAATAAAGATTTTTTTAAAAAAATTATTACTTCCCTACTACCTCTAAGGAAATTTAACCTTTCTTGGATCTCTGCTGAAAAATGAGTTTTCAGTAATTCAGTCTAATTTTTATGATGATTTATAGAAACTTAAGGGACTGTCTTGAGATCTGAGAATAAATTACTTTTTAAAACATTTTAAATAATTTTCTCATTCCATTGCTAAAAATGATTACTTCTGATTGTATAATAATTTCTCAGACTATTGTCCACAACTATAATTTTCACAGTGAAAACTGGCCTTTCATTATAGAACGGGCACTGTGTTGCTTTTCTTTTTTGTTTTATTTCATTGATTTTAGAGAAAGGAGGGAAGAGAAAGAGAGATAGAGAGCAAGAAAGAAACATTGATTTGTTGTGCCACCTGTTCATGCACTCATCAGTTGCTTTCTTGTACGTGCCCTGACTAGAGATCGAACCCACAACCTTGGCATATCAGGACTATGCTCTAACCAACTGAGCCATCGGCCAGGGCTCTACGTTGCTTTGAGATAATAAGTTAGTTGTCAGTCATTTTGTATAAATCAGACATTTAAATATTTATATGCAAAATTAGAATTGTTTTGAAATTTTAAAAATATGCTTACCTAGCACACACACTATAAAATATATAATCATTTACTGTGACTCACTGACCAGCTATCACATTTGTTCAACATACATTGGCACAGATCTTTTGGTTGGGTCAATTTTATATTTTCCAGATTCAGTCATATTTCAGATTTAACCAATTCCCTAAATTAACTTTATAATCAACTGTCACTTCTCTTTTCATGCAGAAAGAGGGTGGGGGGTTGGAACTCCAACAGACCCATGAGTAAGTAGCTTGGAATTAAACTACTTGAAAATGAGTGAGGGTGAAATTCTTTGAGTACTACTACTTGAAATAGTTTTCATTTTCTTGATTCATCTCTCAGCTTCTCATCCTTATTTGTCTCTTTATTACCGTTCAAAACGCCTCTCACTCACCTCATATTAATTCCCTGTTCCATTCCCTTTAGTGGCCTTTCAAAACTTTCTCTTCCTCTATATTCCTGAAATCCCCAATCACAAGACTCCTACTTCTAGCCTGCTACTATTCTGAGAAAATAGAAGCTGTGTGAGATATTTTTCTTTTTACTTCCCCTGTCTTCCCCTCTGAATCCCTCTGTGCTGTACATTGTATTCCTCCTTTCAATCTTTGGCTCCAGAATGAAATGGCTCTCCTTCTGGTAATGTTATCCTCTCCATCTTTATTTACACTGAATCATAAACCCTCCTGTCTCCTTACTTCCTTGCTCTTTCAATTCCCTTCCTTAATTTTTTTTTTTTTTTTTTTTTATCTCTCCTGACCAACCATCTCTTCATCTGCCTACTCAGGTAGACCCAGTTTTTAAAAATAAACAATCAAAAATCTTTTCACGCCCTAACTGGTTTGGCTCAGTGGATAGAGCGTAGGCCTGCAGACTGAAGGGTCCCAGGTTCCATTCCGGTCAAGGGCATGTACCTTGGTTGCGGGCATATCCCCAGTAGGGAATGTGCAGGAGGCAGCTGATTGATGTTTCTCCCTCATCAATGTTTCTAACTTTCTATCCCCCTCCCCTCCTCTCTGTAAAAAATCAATAAAACATATTTTTTTTAATCTTTTCACCTTGCCCCTTCCTTCAAGTTTCCTCCTTACCTCCCCTTCAACACCCAAATTATTAGAAAAATGGTCTATATTTGCTTCCTACATTTCTTCACTTGCCCTTTACTTAATATTATTTCTAAGACCTCCTACACGTCAAATCCAAATTCATTCTCTCTAGCTCTCACACTATGGGTGGCCTTGTGTCCCCTAAAACCCTTCCTTCCCTGGAGCTTGTGATCCTGTACTATCCTGGTTCTCCTGACTGTCCCAGCCATGCATCCCCTTGTTCTCCCTTCTTCTGCCCTATGACACCAGGTATTCCCCATGGTTTTACCCTTGGTTCTCTGTACACCACTTCACTCTATCCTTTGAAAATCCATTGCTTTGGGGCTCTATTGAGATCTCATCTGGATCATCAGTCCAAAAGTTCTCTCTCAAGCTGCTCCACACATATGTCTCTACCTGACAGACAATTTCGTCCATAACACTAGGGACTCCTCAGAGGCATAATTATGTTTTATTCATCCTTGTACTTCAATCCCCCACTTCCACCATCCAGGGCCAGGAACAGGGTAGTGGGAATTCAAGAAAAGTTACTTAGGCTGAACTAAACAGTATTTCCCACCACACCTGAAACTGAACAGAAACAAAACTAAACAGCTGTCTAGCCCTCCACAACCCAAAACAACCCAGCCTCCTAACTTCCCTATTTCTTTTAATGATATTTCTAACTTCCAAGCCTTAATATCTGAGCTCCAACTCTGATGTCTTTTTCCTTGTCCTCTATATCTAATAAATTAACATGTGTTATTGGTTGTTCCTTTGTTAGGTTTTTACACTTGTCTTTCTGTCATATGCTCAAAATAAGGCCCTAATTACTCCCGCAAATCTTATTTATTAGCTTCCCAAGTCAGCTTCTCCATCTCTCCTACACACTACTTCTAGTTTACTCTTCATTTAGCACACTTCTAATGATATTACTATGCATCTCAAAAATAGTTCATATTGACCCCCTGCCTTGCAAATTACAAACATCTTGCCCTAGCATACAAAGTCCTTCATAATATGGCCCCTCAAACACCTATATGCTAGGAAGGACTCAAGTTACCACAAGAAAAGAAGACATTTACAAATACTTATTGATCAACTGATAGCTGTCAGAAAACAAGAAAGGTCTGAAACTCTACCATTCTCTGTTGCTGTCAGTGTTTCTGCTTCTCTTTTCAGTTTCCCTTCTCTCTAATGCTCTGCCTCCTCTGGTGATTCAGTTTCCATTCCCTTATGGTTTTTCAACTAGCATACAGCACAATATGACAACTCTCAATACCTTGTAAACCTTGGCAACGCTCAATGCTTCTTTGCAGTTTCGACCCCCACTGCCAATTAGTTCAGTTTCTTGATTTCCCAGTTCCAATTCTAAAGAGTTCCACCTAGTCTGTTATTTCATGCTAGATCACAGAAATGCCACACAACGGCCTACGGATTGTCTGCACTTGTATCATCTGCTCAATCAGCTGGATCTAAACACATGGGGACTGGGCAGGATCACAGGTTCAGAGAATGGACCCTTGGGAAACAAGGCTGTGGGCAGAAAAATTCCTTTGGAAGGACAGGCAACCATCAACATCTCGAAGGCATTACCTTTTCCTGCTTTATTCTCCTACGTGTACATGACAATCTTGTCAAACAGGAATTGCTATCTCAAAAACTCAGTCTACAATTTTATAATTCTATGCCTGTTCTCATGCTGTTCTCTCTGCTTAGAATAATCTCTTCCACCATCTTACTATCTACAAATCTACCATCCAGAGGACAAGAACAGACATAAAAGGAATTCCAACACAGTCAATGTACAACAAGAAAAGAAAGCTATGAAAAATAATTTGAGCACAAAGAAACAAAATTCAAATTAAGGTGCAATTTTTGTCAACTAGATTAGCCTCCCAAAGTTAGAATGATTCATGTACCTTATGATGATAGTTTATCTTCCTATAAAATATAGCTAAAATGAAAGGCATTTAATTCTTGTCAAAATTCCACAAAGATGTCCAAATATAATTTTTTTAATAAAAGGAAGCACACCTACGATGAAGAATTTTTAAAGTAAATGCACCAGATCAAGTAATGCTGAGACTACAACAAAGCAGTTAATATTGTAAATGGATGGTGGCATTGCAAAATACTATAATTCTTTGAGAAAGCACAAAAGATTTTGAAAGTTTTGATTCATTTTGAAATTACAGAAAAACTTAAACAGGAAAACAAAATTACTTTTCAATATTATTAACTGGAGAAAATCATTTTTAACATTTTGGTATATAGCCTTTCATACCCTCTTATATACTAGAGGCCCGATGAATGAAATTCATGCAAAGGTAGGCCTTTCTTCCCCTGGCTGCTGGCACCGGCTTCCCTCTGGCACCCAGGACCCAGGCTTCCCTCGCAGCCCTACCTTAATCTGGAAGGACGTCTGGTCTAATTAGCACATTACACTTTTATTATTATAGATTTTTTCCTTTGCTTTTTTTATTTTATTTTTTAATTTGATCAAACTAGATATACTGTCAACTGGCTTATTAGCATCTTTTTTGTTCATTAGGTCATAAACCATTGTCTATTCTATTAACAGTATTCCAAAATGTTACTGTTAATGGTTCAAAACATTAATAGTCTATCATATGAATAAGTAATAATGTATTCTTAGAAAAAAAAGTTCTAATGCTAGACCAGATTTTTTCAACTTTTTCATAATTATTGATGGACTGTAATGAACATCCTAGTATATAAATCTTTTGTGCACATCTCTGATATTTTCTTAAAACAAATGTCCAGAAGTATATTTGATAAGGCATAGAGTATAACCATTAAAAGGAATTTATAAATATTTTAATGAAAGAGCTTATAAATATTGATTTAAGCAAAACTCTTATATGACTATATTAGGAGAATGAGGAGTGGGGAAGGAGGAGGGAAAGAACAGATGATAGAAGAGCTAAAGCTCCATAATTTATAGCAGAAAGTCATTGAACATTCAAAAATGTTCTAAGTTAGTATAAGGGCATTATTTAGAAAAAAGGAGATAAAAAAGCTATTAATGAAGAATAGTAGATAGGAATCAGGTGTAAGAAAATATGGCACAGTAGCCCTGGCCAGTGTGGCTCAGTTGGTTGAGTATCATCCCACACACTGAGAGGTCGGGGCACATGCCGGGGTTGGAGGCTTGATCCCCAATAAGGGGCGAGGTGGCCGATTGACACTGATGTTTCTCTCTCTTCCTCTCCATCTCCCTTCCTCTCTCTCTCTCTCTCAAATCAATGAAAAAATAAAATATGGCACAGTATACTGATGTTTTTCATTTTAAGTCTAATTCTCTTTGATTTTTCAACCATGCATTTATATTGGTTTGATAAAAATACAAATTACGTATATTTAAAAAGATAAAGTCAGCAGTGTAATTCATATATAAAATATAACAGATGCACAAGTTGGCTTAAGAGCCCACAATTCTCATAATTCTTTAGGTAGAAAAAAATTCTTCTTATGTGTATACCATTGCCTGTAAAGACTTTAAAATTTATAATTTTGTGAATTCTTACTGAGAACCTTCTGTAAACAAAGCCTGTGACTGGGTGTTGTGGGAGATACTAAGAAATACTCTGTCTATTCTTTCCAGAGAGAAGAAAATTGTTGTGAACACCAGAAATACTCTCTCCATGTGACTCAGCTATGGAATGTTAGAAAAATGCCTATGCAGAAAATCTTCAAATTTTCTCTCAAAATTTTCTTTAATAGAAAAACATTAGGATACCAATTCCTCTACAGTTAAGAGAGAGCAGTAGAGTTTTCTTCAGAAAAACCCTTACATTTTTCCACATAACATACCAGTCCTCACCAAATATGTCAGAAAATTGGAAAAATAAAGGGAAATTAGGATAGTGGGAAAATGAAGTGTTAGACCCTTAAATTCTCAAGCAAATTCCTCACAGATCTTTCCATGTGTCCTTGATTAATGTGTAGTTCTTCCTTAGTTCACTTCATTGTAGGTAGAGAAAAGAATTTTCTCAAAACTCAGAATATTAGTCCCCCCCTTCCCCTCCCCCCCCCCGAAGGAATCATCATAGTGGCACTAAGTCTGAATTATTTTCCCTCTTTATACAACTGATTTGCAGGACACCTGAATAGTAAATGATGAGTCTCCATTGGCAACAGTTGTTAAGTCTCTGTCTGCATCATATTACCTCCAGCTAGGCCACAAAATGGAGCTATTAGACCCAGACTCCTGTCAGTTACTCCCTCCTCACAGCTCTTTCTGATCCTCTTTCTCCTCTCGACTCTGCATTTCTCCTTTAATCTCTTCCTGTCACTCTCTCCTTCTTCCCTTCTTCAAACCTCATCCCTGAGTTTTTCCTTCCTCTGTCTTCTACCACTGTCCCACCCTTATCCTAACCACATCAAAGAATAGAGGTGAGGAAGAAGAAGCTTTCTTGTTCTTTCTCTACTTCCCTACATGAAGAGCCATAAATTCTACCTTTATATCAATAAAAGTCTGGTAATAAAGACATCTAACAAAATGCCAGCTAACATTTTAAGTATAATTCAGACTAAACTATTTGTAAGTTTATCAGAATGTCATGAGTAATTTTCTCTTTGCAGTTGAGCGACTATCATTTGGGTGTATTTATTTTGGTTTTCAATGGTAAGCTAAATGTATAATTGTGTTCTCCATTTCCACATTTAATACATTCTCTTTAAAATGCTGTGTCTAATGGCTATTATGTAACTTCAGCATACACTTATATAGCGCTTCCTTCCCCAACCTTTCCTAGAATCTACTTCTCTTTCCCAAATGGTGGGTATTGGGAAGAAAAAGGTGAATGTTCCTATCCTCATCCAAGCCTCTGTACTGATCAATGTGGGTCCTTATGCCAAAGAGTAAACAATACAATGTTCATTCCTTGGGAGCAGCTACATCCAAATGGCCTATTGAGTAAAGTTCAAGTGCACACAGTACATGAGCCTTTGAACTCTGAAAAATGTGGCTTAGAATCCCCAAATATCTGGCTTTGGAATAGACATTCCATTTTCCAGTCAGAATAGAGATATTATAAAAAATGCCAGGAAGGAGAGGATGGGATTAGTTTATCTGATGAATACATCAACTAAGAAATGGGAGAGAGCTCCAGAAATAGTTGGCTAAAAGTAATACATCAAGTATTTAGATCTTACAAGCAAGTCTTCGCAGATAATCTAAATTTCAAAAAGGTATGTTCAAAATTATTCTTAAAGTATAAATCATCCCCAAAATACCACCGTAAAATAGTTATATAAATTAGGATGGCACCCATGGGTCTAGGACTCTGGCAAAACCTACCATCAACATTTGTTGGTCATCCAACTACTGAAGTCTTTTTTTATATATTCAGATCTTGTCATAGTAATTCTACAAATTGCAGATAAGTACAAATGTACCAGAACAACTGGGTCAATAACTGCTCCCACCACACAGTTTCCCTAATTCTTTTTCAGCATCAAGAACTAATGAATTTGTAATCTATGAATAACGTATTGCTAGCCCACTATGAGCTAAGCTTTGTGCTAGGGAATTTGGGGCACTTCCCTGCCCCACACGATGAACAAAATATCAAAATTCCAAATGAAGACAGGATTAGTATTGCCTCTGGCTCCAGTGTGGCTTGGCACAGTACTATTTATGTTTGCTGAAGATTTTGATATTTTGTTCATCATGGATTTTTCGCATTAATATTTATTTTTAAATATTATATTAAAATGTTATTTAATCTTCATCACTGAGGGGTTGTTTTGTTTTCTAATATATTTTTATTGATTTCAGAGAGGGAGCGAGAGCGAGAGAGAGATAGAAACCTCAATAATGACAATCATTGATCAGCTGCCTCCTGCATGCCCCACAATGGGGACTGAGCCTGCAACCTGGAGATGTGCGTGTGCTCCAACCTGCTTCACAGGTCGAAGATCAACCACTGAGCCAGCCGGCAGGGCAATCACTGAGGTTTTCGGTGCCCCTTTTACATTCTGCTCCTTAGGTAAGCGCCTCACTCTTTCATCCTAGTCCTGGCCCTGCCCAGAGATTTTAATCCACACCAGGGGTTGGAAACTTTTTTCTGAAAAGGGCCAGACAGTAACTATTTTAGGTGCTATGAGCCAGGTGGTCTCTGTTGCAACTACTCAACTCTGCCTCTGTAGAACCAAAACATCATAGACAACATTTAAACAAATGAATGTGGCTGTGTTCCAATAACACTTTTTTTTTTTTTTTACAAAAAACAGGCTGCAAGTCACATGTGCCCCACAGGCTGTGTAGTTTGTCAACTCCTAATCTACACTAAATCCTCATTTAGTTGTCAGTGCTAGAGAATAAAGTAAGTCACATTAAATTTTAAAGAAAATTAAAAGCACCCATAATCACACTATCTAAAAATAACCACTTATATCTTTGGTGAATCATCTTTAAGTCTTTTTTTTTTACACATATTTTAATAAAGATTAGGGTATTGGGCAGGGTAGGCCTGATTATGCTGTGGGTAACAAATTAACCCCTCAGTCCCAATGGCCTAAAGCAATTAAAGCTTATTTCTCACTCATGTTACCTGTCCATCATGTGTCAGCAGGGGCTTTAGTTCATCAGGAACCCAGGCTGATTAGAAACCTGTAGCTGCATCTGGAACACATGACCCTCAGTCATCTTAAGAGATGAAGCCACAGCTGGAGGTTCTCACACCAGCTCTTTTAAGCTTATAGCCTATTATCTGTAACTAATTATATAATCACAGATGGAAGAATGGAAATGTCAGGAAGATGAAAGTGAATGTTTAGTGACCATTATTAGCCTCCTTGTCACACACACACACACACACACACACACACACACACACACACACTGAGTGGCCAGATTTTTATGATCTCTGAACGCATAATAATCTGGCCACTCGGTGTATATCCTATATAATAAAAGACTAATATGCAAATTGTCCCCTCGACTAGGAGTTCGACCAGCAGGCAGGCCGGCCAACCACCCATGTCCCCTCCCCTTGGCCAGGCTGGCTGGACCCCACCCATGCACGAATTCATGCATCGGGCCTCTAATATATATATATATATATATATATATATATATATATATATATATATATATATACTGAGTGGCCAGATTATTATGTGTTCAGAGACCATAATAATCTGGCCACTCAGTGTGTGCGTGTGTGTGTGTGTGTGTGTGTGTGTGTATAATTTTTTTCCTCTGCCCTTAAAATTATACCTATTATAAATTATAAGTATTTCCTGACATCATCAAATCTCTTCATAATCATATAGATAGATATAACCCTTGGTCACTGAGTCACTATTTCACTATTATAAATATTGCTATGTGCAAGGCATTATCCTAAGTGATTTATATGCATTTCTCATGTAATTATTACAACTAGACCATGACGAAGATACAACAGTATGCCCATTTTACAGTTCTGAAAATAGAGGCCTAATGAGCTTAAGTTCATTTTCCAAGGCCCCCTATCCAGTAAGTGGCAGGCCTGGGACTCAAACACAAGATTGTCAGACTTTAAAGCTAGTGCTCTTAACCAAGGAGCGTGAACTAAAGAACCACAGGGGAGACGCTCTGCCTCCATTGTCTCATGGCTATCTCTGTAACCAAATTTCCAGTCATTGGGCTAAAGCCCATCCTATTCCAATATGACTTCATCTTAAATTGATTACATCTGCAAAGACCCTATTTCCAAATAAGGTCATATTCACAGGTACCTGGAATTAGGATTTTTTTTGTAATTTATTGGGGTGACATTGGTTAAGATTATGTAGGTTCAAGTGTACATTTCTATGATACATGATCTGTATATTGCATTATGTGCCCACCACCCAAAGTCAGATTTTAACTATCTTTTGGGAGGGCACAATTCAAAACACAGCAGATGGCATAAATATGTCTTCAGGCTTTCCTTGGTGTAGGTGAAGAAAGCAGAAAAAGAAGAGTTACTCTCCACCAATTCTAGTGGAAGGCTCTGTGTTGAGTCTTGATAAATTTGTACCAATAGATCCACATTCAAATATTCTGCCATAGGGTTAAACACACAGAGTTTTAACTCTTGAATGGGTTTTGGGGAGTAAAACTTGGTATGGATACCCCATACAGAGCTTTGTTTACCAACCCATCAATAAAAAGGGCTATAAGTTCAAACAAACAACCTACAAACAAAATTTGGCAACCATCCCATTTGATTATAAGAAACTGCTTATTATTTTGACCATTACTCATTTTCTCTCTTTTTCCTAATGACTCTGTTATTTGGCATAAACTATTGGTAAATGCTTTGGGAACTTATAATAATCCCTAAACTAAATGGTTAGCAACCAATATTAACAGATGATGATGATAATAATAATAACAATAACGATGCTGCTGATAATAAGAATAAATCTAAATGGACATTTAAGAGTACTCTAGCCTTCTGTTTTTATAAGAAGTAAATTTTCAAAAGTAGATAACTGCATTCAAGTATTTATTATTTCTTACATAATAAGTACAGATAGAGATCTGGAGCTTATGTTAAAAATAAAAAATCAACCAAAGCTCAAAATAAATATACTCAGTAGGGAACAATGGTCTTATAACAATGTAGCCTTTCGCAGAGCACCTAGGAGTGATGAATCACTGCACTTGATGATCTTAAACAAGGTTACATATAATTAGAGAGGCATGGAAGTTAGGGGGCTGGTATTGTTATTCTACACAGAAATGTAGCACCAGACGTCTAATAAACATTCAGAGGTTTGTATTCGTATTATGTAAGAATTACAACAACCCTAACAAAAAAAAACCTCTAGTCAAACTGTAAAATGATTTTTCACTTCCGTTTCTGAGTCACTTAAACTGTGAATAGCAAGCCAAAAATAAAAGTACACAATCAGGAAGGGAATCAAGCTAATTTTGTATTATAAATATAGATAGATGATAGATATAGAGATAGATCTTGTATCTTAAGTTTATAATCCATACATTCTTAAAATCTGGGAAATTTTTGCAAGAGTATTCACAAATATGTTGTGATACTGTATTTTTATCTTTTAACCTATATTATTAAAACTTCGAGGGACCAAATTTTATTTCAAATTATCTTAGTAGAGGAATCTTTGGAACTATATGTTATTTAATACATACTACTCTTTTCTTCTAAAAATTAAAATCTTGAACAACATTCCTATCTCCCAAAATTCTGCCTTCTTATTGCTATTATCCTATGCCTGCCTACTAGGCATAACCTGGCTTATGTTATCTGGTTGTCCTTCTTAAAATTCTACTGGGATCCTTTTACTACTTTGAAACCTTAATTCTCCAGTCTCTAACTGTAGTTTCTCATCCCCACTGCTTCTCTTTTGGCATTTGATACTATCAAGGCCTGGTCCTCTCAGCTTCAACTGATAACTCCTCCAGTGCTGAGTAAGCAATCCCTTAACAAGGGGGGCAGAGGGCCTCTCCTTTACCAAATCAAATGTAATTGAAGATTTGAACGTATGAAGTGATTCTTCAGGTGCCTCTGACCTTCTTATTACTTGCTTACCCTCTCTTTGGCCTCTCTTTGGCCAGGAACCCATCACAGTTACATCTCAAGGGCTAGAAATCATCCTCCCTGGTTGTTTGGACTCTACTGGTCACCCCCATGTCATTAGGCTGTGCAACAAGCTCTATCTGTTTCCTCCATCCTGTCCTGAACCTATAAAATAAACCTCTGATATATAGATAAGGTTATAGAGGCCTCTTGTCTCGCCCTGGCTGGTGTTTCTAAGTGGTTAGAGCATAGGCCTGTGCACCGGAGGGTTGTGGGTTCTAATCCAGGTCAAGGGCACGTACCTAGGCTGCAGGTTTGATCCCTGCCCCTGATGGGCGCATGTATAGGAGGCAACCAATCGATGTGTCTCTCTCACATTGATGTTTCTCTCTCTCTCTCCCCAACCCCCTTCCTCCCACTCTCTCTAAAAATCAATGAAAAAAAATCCTCATTCCTCAGGTGAGGACTAAAAGTAATAATAATAATCTATACTAATAATAAGGGAATATGCAAATTGTCTGGGACGCCATCACAGTAACAGTAACAACCGAACAGCAGGCTGCGTGGGGCGACCAGGCCGGCAGGGGGGTTACTGAGGGATGACCCCAACCCCCTTCCTCCCACTCTCTCTAAAAATCAATGAAAAAAAATCCTCATTCCTCAGGTGAGGACTAAAAGTAATAATAATAATCTATACTAATAATAAGGGAATATGCAAATTGTCTGGGACGCCATCACAGTAACAGTAACAACCAAACAGCAGGCTGCGTGGGGCGACCAGGCCAGCAGGGGGGTTACTGAGGGATGACCAAACTACTGAACAGCAGGCTGCATGGGGCAACCAGGCCAGCAGAGAGGGACAGTTGGGGGTGAGCAGGCCAGCGGGGGGGATGGGGGGGTAGAAAGGGGCGACCAGGCGGGCAGGGGGGCAGTTAGGGGTGATCAGGCAGGCAGGCAGGTGAGCAGTTAGGAGCCAGCGGTCCCAGATTGTGAAGGGAATGTCCAACAGCCTGTTTAGGCCCGATCCCGGGGATCGGGCCTAAATAGGCCGTCGGACATCCCCCGAGGGGTCCCGGATTGGAGAGGATGCAGGCTGGGCTGAGGGGACCCCCCCCCCATGCACAAATTTCGTGCACCAGGCCTCTAGTAAAAATAATCAAAACCTCTCTTCTCCATGAATCCTAGAAAATAGCCAAAGCCCCAGAAAGATGTGCCTATTTCTCTTTAAATCCCTGAACACTCTATCTGAACAGGTCTATCTCAACTACCAATTCTGTCTGATTCCTAAACTCCCTAAAAGTCTGCCTGCTTTCCACAGAAACCTGCGGTTGTTTTTCCTATAGCCTTACCAAATCTGCAGGCTCCAATAAAATATCTTTCCTCCACAGAATCCATGAATCAAGTCTTAGCCAGATTCCCAACACATTGGGAACACTATTCCTGTTTCTTTCATGAGAATGAAAGAGAAGGTAGGATGATTTGGTCAATTGGTCAAGTCCAAAAAAATTAATGCACATTACACCAGGAACCTAAGTGAGCTCAGAAAAATTTAAGAAACAATCACGTAACTTTTGATGCACTGCTCAGTAGTAAGAGAGTAACTATGTTTTATGGGATCCCTTAGATTTTTAGAGAACAAGAATCCCAATGGAGGCAGGAATGGCTAGGATGTTCAAATCCCAAGAAAGACATGATAGTCCTCAAGTCCTCCTCTATAAGCCTGAACACCCACACACACACACACACACACACACACACACACACACAGGATTTAATAGTTACAAACTCAGAGACAGTATTATTGGGCAAGCAGAACTTTTACCTAGAGGCCAGCATACTCAAATGGACAAGGTCACTTGATAAATTATATCTAGGGAGTAATTCCAAATAAAGTATTCCAAAAAAAAAATGATCTGAAGCTGCTTCATATTGAAAATATATATCTTATAAGTACAGTCCTATATGTAGATAGACATATCCTTATTACTTTAAAAAATGAAATCCATTAGTGAAGTTAAGCAAGAGAAATCTTTACCAGTCTTTGCCATGTTCAATCTCACAGTTCTGGCCACTTGCCTTGGTGTGATGAATGGGGGTGATAATGGAAGAATTGCATCTGCCACCAGACATTACATTCATGAGTTTGATTGAGGCAAGGACAACTTTTCTCACTTGGAAAATTAAATTGCTGAATTAACAGCCACCAGCTCAGTTGGAAGGATAAGTGTTATTACTTATAAGAACAAATATGACATAATAACAACTAATGGCTCTACAAATAGTACAGAAGCAGGTTTCCTTTATGAAACTGAACATGATATGCACTGTTTCTTGTCAACACTGGTGGTACTGAGCTTGGCCATATGTGGAAAGACTAGTATTTATAAATGAATTTGAATGAGCTATAGCATCACTTGATAATTACATTCTAAAAACACGCATTTTATAATATCACTAGAGGCCCGGTGCACGAAATTTGTGCACAGGGGGTGTTCCTCAGCCCAGCCTGAACCCTCTTCAATCTGGGACCCCTCGGGGGATGTCCAACTGCCACGACCCACCTCCTCCACCGGGACCCACCTCCTCTGTGCAAGGCAGCAGAGATGCCGGGATTGGCTTCCTCTGCGCCACACGGAACTGCGGGAACCCCAGGCCTCACTGCGCAGAGCAGCCGTCAGGCCCCGCCTCCACTGTGCATGCAGCCATCTGTGGCGGCCATCTTGTGGTGGCCATCTTGTGATGACATCACGCACAAGGACCACCTAGGCTTTTATTAGTATAGATGGGACAGACATGACACACAAAAGAGATGCCTTAGCTAAATACACAACCAGAAGTTCAGTATCCACATTTCCATACCCAAAAGCACTATGAAGCAAAAGAATCTCTTTTATATTCTTAAAGTCAGGAACAGAATTTACACATAAACAGGGATTATTATACGTAAGTTTAATACTTGATTTTTTTTAAAAATCACTAATCAGTGAGAAGAGAATACACAATAAATGGTATGATGATAAATTTGTATCTGTATCTCATACATAAATTTCAATTGGATAACAGGTATATGCAAAAATTGAGTTTTATAATGCCTAGAGGAAAATACAAAGAATTATATGTAAAAAGGTATATTAGAAAAAAAGCCATGTAAGTCATCTTAAAAGTCATGATTTTTTAAAGTAAAAAACTCTTTTTAAAATTTTTATAGTGACAAAATATACATAATTTAAAACTTACCATTTTAACCATTTTTAAGTGTACAATTCAGTGGAATTAAATATATTCACAATATTATGTTCACCACTATTTCTAGAACATTTTCATCATACCAAACAGAATCTCTACCAAATAAGCAACAATGACTCCCCATGCCCTCTGTTCTACTTTTTGTTTCTATGAATTTACCTATTCTCTACCTTATACATGTGGAATCATATGTGTTCTTTTGTGTCTGGGTCATTTCACTTAGTATAATGTTTCCAGGACCATCCAAGTTGTAGTAGCATATCAGAATGTCATTTTTATGTGCATATCACTTTTTGTTTTATCTGTTCATCTGTTGATGGACACTTGGGTTGTTTACACCTTTAGTTATTGTGAATAATGTTGCTATGAACATTGGTATACACATACATTTTCAAGTCTGTTTTTAATTATTTCCAGTGTATCTAGGAGTGGACTTGTTGCACCATATGGTAATTCTATATTTAACTTTTTGAGAATCACCCTACTGTTTTCCACCATAAGATCTTATTGTTATCTGTTTAATCTCTGCAATATCTAAACATATGTTCCTTATTTTATGGGGGTTTTTTTCTTATGTTTCAACATATTTTTTCCAATTCTTTTCTTCTTTTAATTTTTTTATTGTGGTAAAATTTACATAACAATAAAATGTATCTTAACCACTTTAAAATATACTCATTTAGTAGCATTAAGTACATTCATATTGTCGTGCAATCATTACCACGATCCATCTCCAGAATTCTTCATCTTGAAAAACTGAAACTCTGTGCTCATAAAATAGTAACTGCTCCATTCCCTGGCAACCATCATTTTACTTTCTTTTTTCTTTTTATCTCTCCTTTTCCCCCACACCCCAGCCTCTTGTAACCACCATTCTACTCTCTGTATGAGATTGGCTTTTTGAGTTTGTTGGATTAGATTCACATGTAATTGAAATGGTAAAATATTTGTCTTTCTGTATCTGGCTTATTTCACTTAGCATAATGTCCTCCAGGTTCATTCATAATGTTGCAAGTGATAGACAGGATTCCTTCTTTCTTAAGACTGGATAATATTCCATTACATTTACCACATTTTCTTTATCCATTTATCAGCAGACAAACATTTAGGTTGTGAGTAATACTGCAGTGAACACGGGAGTGCAGACATCTCTTCCAGATACTGATTTCACTTTCTTTGGTGATATACCCAGAAGTGGGATTGTTGGATCATATGGTAGTTCTATTTTTAATTTTTTAAGAAAACTCCATACCATTTTCCATTGTGGTTGTGCCAATTTACAATACTACCAACAGTGGACAAATGTTCCCTTTTCTCCACATCCTTGCCAATACTTGATATCTTTTTGAAAACAGCCATCCTAACAGGTGTGAGGTAACATCTCATTGTGATCTTGATTTGTACTTTTCCCTGATGATTAGTGATGTTGAGCATGCTTTCAGATACTTGTTGGCCATTTGTATATCTTCTTTGGAAAAATGTCTATTCAAGACCTTATCACATTTTAAAATCAGATTATTTATTTTTCTTTTGCTACTGAGCTGTGAGAGTTCCTTAAATGTTTTAGATATTAACTTCTTATTAAATATATGGTTTGTAAATATTTCTCCCATTCTATAGGTTGCCTTTTCATTTTGTTGATTCCTTATACCCTAAAAGTATGAAATCAAAAATTAAAAGGTATATACAAATAGAGAAAAAATACTTCAGCAAATATAGCTGACAAAAAGTCAATATATCAAGAGCATGCACATTTTTTTTTATATATTTTGATTTTTTACAGAGAGGAAGAGAGAGGGATAGAGAGTTAGAAACATCGATGATAGAGAAACATCGATCAGCTGCCTCTTGCACAACCCCCACTGGGGATGCGCCCGCAACCAAGGTACATGCCCCTGACCGGAATCGAACCCAGGACCCTTGAGTCCGCAGGCCGACGCTCTATCCACTGAGCCAAACCGGTTTCGGCAGAGCATGCACATTTTAATAAAACACTAAAATTTCAATAACCAAATTACAAATAGCACGAGTAGATAATTCACAAAAGGAGAAATGCAGATGGCTAACATATATGTGGTTGTTATGTTAAATCCCAGTTAGGATCAAAATATAAAAACTTGAGTAAATTTTTGTTTGGCTATCAAGTTAACAATCATTTTTTAAAACGGCTCAGTTCTACTTAACTCTATCAGAGTTAACCAAAAAGAAACTGGCCCAGTATGATGTGTTTTTATTCAAATCATAGTGAATTCATATAATCATATAGATAATAGAGCATTAACTACCAGGGGTCCTCAAACTTTTTAAATAGGGGGCCAGTTCACTGTCCCTCAGACCTTTGGGGGGCCGGACTATAGTTTAAAAAAAACTATGAACATGACGAAACCGGTTTGACTCAGTGGATAGAGCGTCGGCCTGCGGACTCAAGGGTCCCAGGTTCGATTCCGGTCAAGGGCATGTACCTTGGTTGCGGGCACATCCCCAGTAGGGGGTGTGCAAGAGGCAGCTGATCGATGTTTCTCTCTCATCGATGTTTCTAACTCTCTATCCCTCTCTCTTCCTCTCTGTAAAAAATCAATAAAATATATTTTTTTAAAAAAACTATGAACAAATTCCTATGCACACTGCACATATCTTATTTTGAAGTAAAAAAAACAAAACGGCAAAAACACTCGCATGTGGCCCGCGGGCCGTAGTTTGAGGACGCCTGATCTACACCATAGAGATAATAACAGTAGCTAACCTTGTCATATACTGTATTTCCTATTATCCAGGCATCATGTTAAATATTTTATATATGTAAGAGGCTAAGCAGGGAGAGGAGAGTGATGGAAGTCCCCAGCCTTGTGGAGAGGACAGTGTCCAGAGCGAGGAAATTTCCTTTCCCTACCCTACAAACCCAAGTTTGTCGGAAGGAAGGGGGGTGCACTGCTCCCAGAGAACCCCTTGTAGAGTTGAGATTAGCCACAGGAAAGGGAGAAAACTGGCATCCCACCGTGCCCCGCGCGAAGCAGAGGAGCCTGGGAGAGTTCTAGTGAAGGTGCCATCTGGTGAAGATGGGGTGTGCACTTGAACACAGACGCTTAGGCCCACTTCTCCCTGGGGATTTCTGAAGGCAAGGGGGTTCCTGGAGTTGCCCCGCAGCAGCACATCAAGGAAGCAGACAGCAGTAATCCTGGGAAGAAAGGATGTGTGGCACCTCCACCCCCATTTCATGACAGAAGGTATCACAGAAAACCTCGATGGTTTCCATCCGTCCTCAGAAAGGACTAGGAAACAGAGGCGAGACAAAAGGGCTAACCACACAGCCAGGACAAAGGAGGTGGCACCCCCCCTAGAAAGGAGGTTGGAGCTGTGGACCACGCAGGGCTGCCCCTCTTTAACCAAGTCCTCGCTGACAGAGTGGGTCAGGTTGACCTGAACAAGAAACCATCGTATAGAGATCACTTCATCAGCAGAAGATGCTAGAAGCAGGTGGACCCAGAGTGACCTGAGTAAGACCCCCTTCCTACAACCAGCAGGTGGTCAAGTGTGTGAGACTATTGTTACCTCCTCTATCCAAGTGTCCCTCACCCCAGAGAGAAGGAGAGAAGATATCTCAGAAGCAGTCAGACTGTCTCTGTCGGTCGCTCGCTCTCTCGCTCTATGGCTCTCTCTATCCCCCCACGTCCCTCTTTCAAACCCTCTCCCTTCCAACACAGATTTTTGGGTCCCTGAAGCAACAGATTAGAAGACAAGGTTTAAATTGGACATGATACTAAAGTTTTGAACAGTATTAGACTGAGCTCTACTCATCGAAAATGATCAGGATGCTTTGATATTTACTTAAAATGAGATTAAAGGAAGGGAACAGTGGATTCTGCAGTTTAGTTAAAAGTGATCAGAAAAAAAGTTAAAGTGTTGCCCCGGCCATGGTCGCTCAGTGATTAGAGCGTCCACCGGGAAAGGTCACGGGTTCAATTCCCGGTCAAGGGCACATACCTGGGTTGTGGGTTTGCTCCCCTCACCCCAACCCACCCCCATCAGGGTGTGTGCAGGAGCCAACCAATGGATGTGTCTCTCTCACATGGATGTTTCTCTCTCTCTCTCTCCCACTCTCTCCCTCCCTTCCTCTCTCTCTGAACATCAATGGAAAAAATATCCTCAGGTGAGGGTTAACAACAACAACAAAAAAGTGTTGTCCTGGCAGGTGTGGCTCAGTTGGTTGGAGCATCGGCCCATGCACCCAAGGGTCGTGGGTTAGATTCCGATCAGGGCACATACCCAGGTTGCAAGTTCGATCCCCAGTGGGGGTGCATGTGAGAAGCAACTAATTGATGTTGCTCTCTCACATAACCATTTCTCTCTCTCTCTCCCTCTCCCTTCCTCTTTCTCTAAAATCAATAAAAACATATCCTCAGGTGAGGATTAAAAAAAAAAAAGTTAAAGTGTTTATCCCAACTGAGTTGTCAATAGGTAGATTACATTATACTACACTACATTGGAAGAAGTCTTATCAGAACCTTACCAAAAGCAAACCATTTTAGAGGACAATGATGAATGAGGTGCGCTCAAGTATTCTAATGCAAGGATGAATGAGGTGCACTCAAGTATTCTAATCGTTTTTTTTTCTTAAATCATTCAATACAATTTCACTGCCATGTCATTTGATCACTAGAAATCAGAGTACCACAAGTTTAAAAAAATCAAATTAAGCCATAGACCTAAGTCACATTTCTGCACATCAGATAACCCCGCGATGGGACCTCAGCCCCCTACTCTCTGAGTCATCTCCGTTCCACAGAAAGCTGTGACCCGGTGTTTCCAAGAGGACCAGGCACGCGGCTCTGCTGTGCAGATGAGTCATAAGAAACCTGGCCAACCATACGTGACATCCGCAAACCTCCTCCCCGGGAGCTGGCCATTTTCCTTCCACTCACCCGTATTCTTTCATTTCCCTCACATTTCTTTCCAGGAGCCATCCCTAACTGAATTAGTATAACGAGAATATCCTACCCGCTGCGCTATGGAAAGCACAAGAAGACTTTCAAACATCACTGC
The DNA here is from genome assembly GCF_951640355.1 of Cnephaeus nilssonii. Classification (NCBI taxonomy): domain Eukaryota; kingdom Metazoa; phylum Chordata; class Mammalia; order Chiroptera; family Vespertilionidae; genus Cnephaeus; species Cnephaeus nilssonii. The sequence goes on along the minus strand of NC_137085.1, from coordinate 25,360,001 downwards.
ACTAAAAGTGATTCTACTACATGACTCCTACTTACGAAAGTAAAAGACTTTTTTTTCTCCTCCACCAGAAAACGGTCCAGATTCTCAACAGTCTCCAGGCTCAGTGTGGTACCATGATTGCCATAAATAAATTTCTTACGCACTAAACCCAGTTTTGCCCTTTTCCCAGGAGGCTTTTGAAAAGCTCAACATAAATTCAGCTCTCTCATATGATGCAATTGTGATTTAGGAAAAGCCAAGACCATCATCAATACACGGTTCCATCCTCCCACACCAACAGCCCAATCTAACTACCGCCAAGTCCCCAAGCCCTGAAACTCCCACCCACAAGCTGCCAAACCCTCTGGTTGCCCTGTCACTGGCAGATGCTACAATGCTTTGTCAGTAAAAGGTTTGTGAGGAACGGAAAAGTGTACCAAATCAAACAGAATGCAAAGACATTTTTACTAAATTCAGGATTTCAGGATCCTGGAATACTTAATGTTTAAGATTTAAGAGAGATTTGGGGCTTCACAGGCCTGTGCTTCTCTGTCGGGCCAACTTTACAACGGCTCTTCCCATCTACCCTAAAGGGAATCCGAGATGGCCCTTTGCGAAGACTTTGAACTTGTCCCGTGAAAAGCATTATGAACATACAATTCTGTAAAAGCAAACTATTTCAATTACAGGAAGACTCATGTGTGCCACGGTCATCCCTTCGATGTTGAACAATACGATGGACATGCACAAGTGGAGCGGCATTATCTGCTATGGGGAAGCCACATCCTACAGGCCCTGCATTGAGCTGTGCCCCAAGACACTGACCTAGTGACGCAGTGAGCTGAAACACTACAATCACAGTTAGGTTACCTAACTTGCTTACTAAGGTTTCACCACATCATGTAATACTTATTTCAGTCTGGAAAGCAATCTCCATACTCTGACCCCCTTTGTCACATAAAGGGTGGGGCAAAAGCAGGCTTAAGTTGTGAGTACTGAAAATACAGTTTGTTCTTGTATTATTATTCATTAATTATTGTATTATTTTCCATACAAACAACTGTAAACCTACTTTTGCCCTACCCTGCATATGGGAAAACAGAGGCCCAGGAAGTGTAAAGACTTACCTGTACCAGACAGCTCAGCCAGCAAAATGACCAAAATCCAGACTTCTTGATTTCTAGCCCCGTGCTCTTTCCACTCCCCTCTTCTGTTCCTCAGCTTAAAACAAACCCACTGTTTTCATATACTCTTTCCCCATCCAAGTCTCACCGCTCTATGCTACTATCTGTGTAAACCAAACCCCCCAAATTGCTTCTCTGACTGCTTGAGCTGCACCTCTCTTTCACTCAATCCCTCCCAGCCTAGCACTGTTCCCCTCCCTAAGGCTATGCTCCCTAAACCTTGGGCTTCTTGTCCTTCCCAATCACCACCTCCTGTCTCAGCTTTCACTACACTCAGCCCCGGGACTCTCTTCTCTCATTCCTGAGGCCAGGCCTCCTTCTTACCCTGAGGTCTGACTTACATAATGCAATAGTATGTTAGTTTTCTATGGTGCTGTAACAAGTTTCTACAGAGTCAGTGCCTTAAAACGACACAAATCTATTTTACAGGTCTGTGGGTCAGACATCTGACATAGGTCTCACTGGACTAAAATCAAGGTATATTCCCTTCTGAAGGCTTTGGAGAGAATTCATTTACTTGCCTTTCCCTGTTTCTAGAGGCCACCCACATTCATTGACTCATGGCCCCTTCTTCCATCTTCAAAGCCAGCAGGAAAGCATCTCTCTGATCCTGCTTCCATCATCACATCTCTTTCTCTGACTCTCCTCTCCTGCCTCCTCCCTCTTCTACTTTTAAGGACCACTGTGATTACACTGGGCCCACCACAGTAAACCAGGATAACTCCCTCTGTAAGGTCAGCTGATTAGCAGCCTGAATTCCACCTGCAATCTTAATTCCCCTTTGCCATATAACCTAATATACCCTCAGCTTCTGAGGATGAGGACATAAAAAACATTGGGAGCTGTTAATCTTTCCTCTTCCCTTCAACACCCTCTCTTCATACCTTGATGCTGTCCACCCTGACCTAGAGAAGAATGGATTCTAGATAGACTGCGTCCATAAATAACCATGGGATACATCTTACCTCATGTGTCCCAGTGGTCATTTGGGAATTCTGTCCTCAGAGGTCAGGAGGGACACTGGCCAGGCCACTTCACAGCCCTTTGTCTGCATAGAGCTAGGGAAGACTGAGCCTAGAAATGGGGAAGAGAAAGGCGGTATATGGTGTGGAATCCAAGGATCCAGAAAGACCTGCACACACAGTGCTCTTGCTAAGGCTGGCCTTGGTGCTGCTCAAACACAATATAAACACACTGAATGAGTGGGTTGAGCCTTCAATAGAAAATTCCTTGGAAATAGACTTCATAGTTAAATTATGAAAAGCCACAGCATTGTAGGGACCCAGGCCTACGTTTTATCAAAAAAAAAGAGTGCCAACTCAGACAATTGGGGAAGGTGTTATGGAATCAGCCATATAGAGTCCTATTAACCACCTTGTAAAAACTTAAAAATTAAAATTTTTGAAATAACTAAAGATTCACAGTAAGTTACGAAGATGTAACAGAGAGTTCCTGTGTGCCCTTTGCCCACTTTGCCCTAACAGTTGTACCTTACATAACTATAAGACAGTATCAAAACCAAAGGATTGACATTTGCATAACATGTGTGCATAGTTCTCTGCCATAAGACTGGGCTTGCAACACAGAAACTCATGGACACGAGAAACAACTGCTGACCCAGAGCCCTGCTGTTGCTCTCTGCATGTTTTTCTTGGAGTGGACACTGGACCAGATGAGAGTTGGTTTTGCCAAAATGCCCCAGGCTTAGTTTTGTCTTCCCAAAGGGAAAAGCCGGCCTTATTTGTTTACTTCATAGAGATAGAGAAAAAAAGAGAATGGGCAACTCTCAAGCACTATTAATTAAAATGTAAGTTCACAATGAAGAGAAATTTGGCAAAATTGTGAAAAGTTAGAGATGCATGAGTGCTGTAATCCTACTCCTAAGTATATGTCCAAGAGAAATGGATATGTCCACCAAAAAAGTCATATAAGATTGTCCAGAGCCTCCTTATTCCTAATAATAAAAACTGTAAATAACCCAAATGTCTAACAAAAGGATAAACAAATTGTAATATTGCCATAAAATGAAATATTACCTAGCAACTTAAAGAAAACTGACTAATATACGCATCAGATGAATGAATCTCAGAAATACTATGTTGGACAAAATAATCCATGCCCAAAAGTTACATGCTGTATGATTTCATTTACAAGAAGTTTAAGAACGGCAAAAACAAATCTAAACTAGGTCAAAATAATGGTTATCTCTGGTGGGACATGGGAAGCAGAGCTACTGACTTGAAAGGGGACATGGGAGAACTTTCTGGAGTGATAGAAATATTCTATATTTTGATCTGGGTGCTGGTCATATAGGTGTACACATATGTGAAAAGTCATGAAATTGTACACTTGAAATATGTGCATTTTAGCCCTAGCTGGTTTGTCTCAGTAGGTAGAGCATCGGCCTGTGGACTGAAGGGTCTTGGGTTCGATTCCAGTTAAGGGCAAATGCCCAGGTTGCAGGCTCGATCTCCTGGAGGGGGCATGCAGGAGACAGCCGAGCAATGATTCTCTCTTATCATTGATGTTTCTCTCTCTCTCTCCCTCTCCTGTCCTCTCTGAAATCAATAAGAATATATTTTTTAAAAAAGAAATAAGTGTATTTTACTGATCTAAAATATACCTCAAAAGGTATAAAATAAAATAACTATATTAGCACTCTAAAGTATTTTAAAGATAAGCAAAGGGAGTAAATAAAATTGTTCACTTCCTACTACTCAGATATAAATACTGGTTAACTGGTGTGGTAGCCATATATTTTTAATTTACAAATCATGCTACTTTTTAAATCTATTATTTCCTACTGGACATAGTTATCATATAACTAGAGGCTTGGTGCACGATTTGTGCACTGGGGGACGGGGGAAATAAACAAGTTGTAATCCTATCTAATAAAAGAGTAATATGCAAATTAACCATCACTCTGCTACACCCATAAGCCACGCCCACCAGCCATGCCCACCAGCCAATCAGGAGCGAATATGCAAATAAACCCAACCAAGATGGCTACGGCCACAGAGAGCAGGAGGGAGGCTTGGGTTTCCCCGGCAATGGAAGAAGCCAAGCTTTCCACCTGCCCTTGCCGGCCTAGGCCTCCACTCAAGGCTACAAAGTTTCAATGATAGAAGATACATAAATCCAGACAGAAATGGCGGCAGCCACAGAGCTGGAAAGAGCAGGAGGCTAGGGTTTCCCCCGGCGATGGAGGGAGCCAAGCTTTCTGTACACCCTGGCTGGCCCAGGCCTCCGCTTAAGGCTACAAAATTTCAATTATAGAAGATACATAAATCCCAACAGAAATGGCTGCCACCACGGAGCAAGCAGAAGGCTTGTCTCCGCTCCAGGCTACAAAGTTTCAATTGTAGAAGATAAATAAACCCCAGATACCAGGGCCTCCGTTTGGGTCGCCAGGGGACATGGCCGGCCTGCAAACCACCACAGGCCCCTCGCCCAGGCCACCCCATGCCCCAAGGGAACCCCCACCCTGATCCGGGACATCCTTCAGGGCAAACTGGCCGGCCCCCACCCCTGCACCAGACATCTATCCTATCTAATAAAAGAGTAATATGCAGATTGACCATCACTCCAACACACCAGATGGCTGCCCCCATGTGGACACAAGATGGCCACCACAAGAAGGCCAGCAGGGGAAGGCAGTTGGGAGGGACCAGGCCTGCAAGGGAGGGCAGTTGGGGGTGATCAAGCCTGTAGGGGAGGGCAGTTAGGGGTGACCAGGCTGGCAGAGGAGGGAAGTTGGGGGCAATCAGGCCTGCAGGGAAGGGCAGTTGGGAGGGAACCAGGCCTACAGGGGAGAGCAGTTGGGGGGGGGGGGATCAGGCCTGCAGGGGAGGGCAGTTAGGGGCAAACAGGCTGGCAGGGGAGCAGTTAGGCATCAATCAGGCTGGCAGGGGAGTGGTTAGGGGATGATCAGGCTGGCAGACAGTAGTGGTTAGGGCAGTGGTTCTCAACCTTTCTAATGCTGCAATCCTTTAATACAGTTCCTCATGTTGTGGTGACCCCCAACCATAAAATTATTTTTGTTGCTACTTCATAACTGTAATTTTGCTACTGTTAATGAATCATAATGTAAATATCTGTGTTTTCCGATGGTCTTAAGTGACCCTGCTAGTGGTTCTCAACCTGTGCGTCGTGACCCATAGGTTGAGAACTGCTGCTGTAGAGCCTAAGACCATCGGAAAACACAGATATTTACATTACAATTCATTAGCAGTAGCAAAATTACAGTTATGAAGTAGCAACAAAAATAATTTTATGGTTGGGGGTCACCACAACATGAGGAACTGTATTAAAGGGTCGCGGCATTAGAAAGGTTGAGAACCACTGGGTTAGGGGCAATCAGCAAGGCAGGCAGGTGAGCAGTTGGGAGCCAGCAGTCCTGGATTGTGAGAAGGATCCCAGATTGGAGAGGGTGCAGGCTGGGCTGAGGGACACCTCCCCCTGTGCACGAATTTCGTGCACTGGACCTCTAGCATTGTCATAAAATGAAATATTACCTAGCAACTTAAAGAAAACTGACCTCAGCCCGGCCTGCACCCTCTCACAGTCTGGGACCCCTCAGGGAATGTCCGCTTGACGGCTTATGCCCTATCCCTGAAGCCAGCACTCAGACATCCCTCTAGCAGTCCAGGGCTCTCACAGTCTGGGACCCCTCGCTTCTTACTGCCCCGCCTGCAGCAAAGGCGGGAGAGGGTCCCGCCACCACTGCTGCACTCGCCAGCAGTGAGCCCGGCTTCTGGCTGAGCGGCGCTCCCCTGTGGGAGTGCACTGACCACCAGGGGCAGCTCCTGCATTGAACGTCTGCCCCCAGGTGGTCAGTACGCATCATAGCAACCAGTTGTTTCACTGTTTGGTTGATTTGCATATTAGGGTTTTATTATATAGTTTGTTTTTATAATAAGTGATCTTCAAACTTCTTTTAAATTTATTTATTGTTTAAAGTTTTACATATGTCTCCTTTTTCCCCAATTGACTCCCCCCACTCCCAGCCATTCCCACCCCGGGCAAGTCCCCACTGCCCCAGTGTGTGTCCATTGGTTATGCTAATATGCATACATACAAGTCCTTTGGTTGCTCTCTAACCCCCTTCAAACTTTTTGATAGCACTAACCTTACCTGAAATAAAATTTTATGTGAACCCTCAATATGCCAATATTGCTCTGGTTAAAGCATATTTAGGAAGTCATGCCCTACTGCTAGTCCTACTCTTTGTCCACCTCTGGCAGCCTCTGAACCATTTTAACAGTACCCCAGCAGTCTGAAAACCCCTGTCTTGATTTCATTTGTAATAGCTGCACTCCAGTTCATAAATAACTCACAATTTACTTAACTCTGATGATGAAAAAAAATCAACACCTGAGCCCTGGCAGGGCGGCTCAGTTGATTGGAGTATCATCCCGACACCAAAAGGTTGCAGTTTCGATTCCAGGTCAGGGCATATACCTAGGTTGCTGGTTTGATCCCTGGTCAGGGAATGTATGAGAGGCAACCGATCAGTGTTTCTCTCACATAGGTGTTTCTCTCTCTCCCTAAAATTCACTTTAAAAAAAATCAACACCTGCCGAAACCGGTTTGGCTCAGTGGATAGAGCGTCGGGCTGTGGACTGAAGGGTCCCAGGTTCGATTCCGGTCAAGGGCACGTACCTTGGTTGCGGGCACATCCCCAGTGAGGGGTGTGCAGGAGGCAGCTGATTGATGTTTCTCTCTCATCTATGTTTCTAACTCTCTCTATCCCTTCCTCTCTGTAAAAAATCAATAAAATATATTAAAAATTAAAATAAAATAAATAAAAAATTTAAAAACTCAACACCTGAGTACTCACAGCCTCTTCTCTTTTAAAACCAACCACAAAAGCAGAGAATTATCAGCTGAAACACAGATATAGGAAAGGGAAAGCCAGGGAGGAAGAAAATAAAGCTGAGTCCAAAAGAGAATATGAAAGAAATTTTGGACAAAGAGATAGTGAAGAGGGTGGGAAAAATACTGGAAATTAGAAGAATTTGACATTGTGAAGAGTAACTGGAGCAGGAAAGTTCCAAAGGATTTTTCTAAGATGAGTGAACTAGTGCCCCATCCAATGCTATTATTTTAATAATACATTTTTCTGCTGATTTAAAATGAATCTATAATTAATTTTATGTAATGCTATACACCCTTGTGACTGCTCTGTACTTTTTTTTTGCTCTGTACTTTAAAAAAATTTTTTTTATTATTGATTTCAGAGAAGAAGGGAGACAGAAACATCAATGATGAAAGAGAACCATTGATTGTCTGCCTCCTGCATGCCCATCACTGGGGATCGAGCCCACAACCTGGGCAAGTGCCCTGACAGAGAATCAACCATGACCTCCTGGTTCCTATGCCGACTGAGCTCCGTGGGCTAGGCTGCCCTGTACTTTCGATTCTGTTCCTGTGACCTGCCTATTTCTGAACCAGTTCTATGCAGAACAAATTATCACAGCTTAGTAATTATCTTAATAATTTATAGGGCAAATCACCCTCCACTACTTCTAAAAATATTTTTCTTCGATATCTTGGAATGTTTGTAATGCCATCTAAACTTTGGAGTCATTTTGGCAAATTCCCCAAATCTGTCATTGGATTTGGTTAGAATTTAGGGAGTAATTTGGAAGAAATTCACATTTTTATAATTTTGAGTTATTTCATCCAGAAATATGGTTTGTCTCTCCACTTATTCTTCTCTTCTCCTCAGGGAATTTTGTAGCTTTCTTCATATAGTCATGTATATTTCTTGCTAAATTAATTCCAAGGTCTCTATTTTTATGTTGCAATTGTGAGAGGAATTTTGTTTTCTATCTATATTTTCTAACTGGTTTGTGTTGGTTCATATATGTATGTGAAACTAACATGCAGATATGTATCTGTATATACATACATATATAATGTGTATATATATGATATGTGGGGGTAGCATACGATATGAAATATAATGTCATGTGATATGGTATGTATGTATGTATATTGGCACACACACACTAACCAAAAGGCCTACCAAAATTCAAATTAGTTTTAAAAGTGTCTCTTCCTTTCCCATATTTATACTTACTTTTCCTCAGTTTAAAACAATGGCTAGAAAAAATAATAATAATAAAAAATAAAATAATGGCTAGAAACCCTCGTGATACTGTTAAATATTTTCAGTAATATTTGGCATCTTTAATGAAATGTTTCTAAGGTTCATCAATAAACAAGTTTATTCTTAGTTTCTCATGAACAGGCTCTAGTATGTTAAGAAAATCTCCTTCTGGTCTCACCTTACTAAGAGTTTTAAACCAGTAATAGGTAATAAATTGTACTAAATAACTTTATGGTATCATGTTTGTTCCTCTTTTAGTCTGTTTAATGTAAATCACATTAATAAATTTCATGTGGAACTATCCATAAATTCCTGAAATAAGCCCTGCATTAGAGGGATATAGTATAATATGTTTAACATAGTATAATATGTTAAACATTATACCACATCCCTATAGAATCTTTATATCAATTTTCTTAGGTGAGATTGATACAATTGTGTGTATACATTAATTCTGTCAGGGTTAGGTATCATGTCTGATTCAAAAAATATGAATTGAGAAGATTTCTGTATATTTCTTTTATCCAAAACCAGAGGCCTGGTGCACGAAATTTGTGCTTGGTGGGGGGATGTCCCTCGGCCCACCCTGCACCCTCTCCAATCTGGGACCCCTCAGGGGATGTCCAGGTTTAGGCAGTCAGACATCCCTCTCACAATCCAGGACCACTGGCTCCTAACCACTCACCTGCCTGCTTGCCTAATGCCCCCAATGGCCCTCCCCTGACGGCCTGGTCACTCCCAATGGCCCTCCCCTGCAGGCCTGGTCGCCCCCAACTGCCCTCCCCTGCCAGCCTGATCTCACCCCTAACTGCCTCTGCCTCGTCCCCCACCACCATGGCTTTGTCTGGAAGGAAGTCAGATGTCCGGAAGATGGCCAGTTGACCCGGTCTAATTAGCATATTACTCTTTTATTAGTATAGATATTTAACAAGCATTGAACATTTTCAGGAATTACCCATAAAATCATCAAAGTCCATTGTTTTCTAGGTAGAATATGTCTTTGATCATCTTTACAATTCCTTGTATGGGTCCTAGTATATGCAGATATTCTCTGATTTTGAAAACAATAGTCTTTTCTTTGGAAGTCATCTATTTTATCATGACTTTCAGATCCATTAGCTGGAAGATGAGCATTATCATGTCCACTTGTGATTTCTTATGTCCCTCATTATCTGTGGTTTGATACCCATTTCCAATCTTACTATTGTGTTTGTTTTCCTTTCTTCTTCCCTTGACTGGACTTAATTAGGCTTTATTATTTCTCAGCATACTAATTGAACTTATCATTTCACATTCTTTGTTTACCAATTCTGTAATTTTTATATTTAACTTTGGTATGTTCTATAGCTTCAGTTATATTTGTTGCTCTATTTTTAATTTTTCAATCATTAATTCTTCCCATTTCATATTTAGTATTAAATATATGTTTGAGATGATAAATCTGCTCTAAGTACTGCTTTAGTCATACTTTTAAGTTTTTAGGAGCAGTTTTTATTATTATTAATGCATACATTTTCTCTTTGCCCCAACAGTGATTTTGGAAAATGTCTTTTAAATTATTAAAGAGTTTAGATTTTTTTGCTTTAATCAATTGCAAATTTTTATGGTATTACTAGAGGCCCGGTTCTTGCACTGGTGGGGTCCCTCAGCCTGGCCTGAGGGGATCGGGCCGAAACCGGGTCTCTGACATCCCCCAAGGGATCCCAGATTGTGAGAGGGTGCAGGCCAGGCCGAGGATCCCCACCGGTGCATGACTGGGGCCTGGGAGGGACCGCGGGAGGGCTCCAGGGCGTGTCTGGCCCAGTCCTGATAGGCCGGACCCCAGCAGCAAGCTAACCTACCGGTTGGAGCATCTGCCTCCAGGTGGGCAGTGTGCATCATAGCGACTGGTGGAACAGTCGAATGGTTGGACACTTAACATATTAGGCTTTTATTATATAGGATAATTAGAGACCATGGCTTATACATTTTCTGCTTTTTGAAATTAAAGTTTCCTATCCTGATACACAATATAATCACATTTTATAAATGTTTAATATGGATATCAGGAAACAATGAATACTGTCTTTATTGGTGTGGGGGGGTTTTTTGTGGGTTTTTTTTTTAGTTTTTAAATATATTTTTATTGACTTTTAGAGAGAAAGGAAGGGAGAGGGATAAATAGAAACATCGATGAGAGAGGACGTCACTGATTGGCTGCCTTCCAAACAGCCTCCCCTGGGGATCAAGCCTGCAACCCTGAACATGTTCCCTGAACAGGAATCAAACCAGCAACCTCTTGGTTCCTGGGTTGATGCTCAACTGCTGAGCCACACCAGCCAGGCTGAATACTGCTTTACAGGGCATAGAGTTTAATATATATCCTTGGTTTTTCTCACTCAAATTTTATATATCATTTTTGTATCCACTTATTCTGTCAATTACTGAGTTGCAATTATTGTGCTCATCTCAAACCCCCCTTATATTTTGGTTTATATATTTCAGTGCTGTATCCTCCAGATACTATTAATATTTCTTATGAATTCTACCTTCTACCAATATAAAATGCATTACTTTATTTAATGTTTCTTGTAATGCTTTTGCCTTAAAATCTACATCTGATAATATTATCACCCATTTGTTTATTTGTTCTTTACTATAATTTTTGCCCAACAGGTCATTGCTATAATGGCATATGGTTAACTTTTGGTTTGGTTTTTGTAGCGATAAATATACATACAATGAAATGCCTAACCTTAAGTGTACAATTCAACAGGTTTTGATAAACATATACACCCATGTAACCAACACTCCAATCAAGATATCAAACATTTCCGTCATCCAGAAAATTACCATATAACCTTATAGGCAACCACTGCTCTTATTTCTATCAACATAAATGTCGACCCTTCTAAAATTTTTATTTAAGTAAAATTCCTTCAATATTGTGTCTGGCTTCTTTAACTCAACCAAATGTTTTTAAATTTGCTCTTATATTTGCTCCTGTCCCTACATGTATCAGTAGTTCATTTGTTTTTACAGAATAATATTCTTTTACATGCATTATACCATAATTTATACTTCTTTTGATGGATATTGTTGGTCTTTCATGTTTGTGGAGAGTCTGAATAAAGTGCTGTGAACAACCTTTTGTGGAACGTTTTCATTTCATTTGAATAAATACCTAATAGAATTTCTAGGCCACAGCACGGGTATACGATTAATTTTATAAGAAACTGCCAAAAATTTTTCCAAATGATTACATAATTTTATACTCCTACCAGAAGTTTCTCCACATCCTCACCAACAATTGGTGTTGTCTATCTTTTTCTAATTTCTTCATAAGGTTTGGATACGAGTAGGCAGTGAACAAGATTCAAGTGTGAGGCACGGCAAATTCAAGCCTGGGTTATCACTTTCACGTGAAACTACCTCCAGGTTGTCACACACACACACACACACACACACACACACACACACACACACACACACACGATGCTGGGGCTTTAGGAGATGTTCTTCATCCTTGGACACACAGTGTCTCTGCATATTACAGTACATTGCATGGGATCCAGAGTCAAAGTCCTGAAGGATCAGGTTCCCTGCTTTGAACACGTCTGGACAGCTTGCTGGTACGTCGTCATGGCCCAAACTAAACATGAGTCTGCACTGTCTGGCAAAGATAAGGTCCTAAAGTTTAAGCCTCTTTTTCACATTTCTAAAGGTTTTCCTAGGACACCAGTGAGAGGGGGGCAGGGGAGAGGAGGATCTAAGCATCACTGTCTATATTAAGTTTGAGTTCTTATAGATACCAGAATGATGAAGGTTATTTACTCTGGATCATGGGCTGGATATCTAAATTTTGCAGGTTTTAACATAGTGATCAATAAATAATGACAAACAATTTGAATTAAAAATTCTAAAGTGTTAATAGAGTTAGTGGGAGAAAATGTGTATGGGGGGACTGAAGTATCAAAACAATCATAAGAGACAATTATTACAATTTTAAATATAATTGATGATATAAGCAAGGGCTTAAAAACTGGAAAGTAACAGAATTAAGACTGCTGCCTACCCCTATCCCCCCAACATTGAAGTCTGGAGAAGCCCGTGAACAGCAAGGAGTGTTTAAACCTAGAAAGTGAGTTGAGACCATGAACTTGGGTTTTCTGGATATCTTCTACTTTCCACAGATTATTTTCTCCCACCACTTTCTAACAGAAAATAGTATGTCTCCAATGATTTATTAATTTCCTTTATGGACTTAAATCTGTGGAAACTTTTCCATTATAAAGTCATGCAACTGCAAAGGAACTTGGAAATACCATGAGATAGACCTGTCTCCAACCTGGAGATCCCCTCCCACATTTGCTGAGGTATCCATTCAGTTCCCTTACTACCAGAACTATACTCCGGGTAATCAAATAAATCTGGGAGCTGTGCGAGCTCTAACGTGGCAGTGGAGGTGAAAGTGGGGCACACCTGCTAAGAACAATCTGCTCTTTAAAAAAAAAAAAATTAAGGCAAGGCAATAATTTGGCCCTGGATCTCATTCAATTTTTCTACAATTGAGTATCATTAAGGTATTGAATATGCAATGTATTTTGCCTTTTAGTCTTTCAAGAACTATTTATTGAATGCCTACTACTATATACTAGACATTGTGACAGGGGTAAAATGATAAGAAACAGAAAAGAAAGCTAAAAGACAGTTATAAATGGGAAGAGTAGGAATGGGTAAGAAAACATGAGCTGCTGGTGGGCTCCTTTATTACAAAGACTGTGTGTTCTTAGGTCCTTGAATCAGAAAAAAATAAAGTAGCTATTCTGGATCCCTCTGACAGTCATGGCAAAGAGTGAGAGAGTGTGTGTGTGTGTGTGTGTGTGTGTGTGTGTGTGTGTGTGTGTTTGGTGGGTTTTGGAGAAGATGAAGGAGCATAAGGAGAATACCTCAATTTCTGCCCAATAGAAGTGGGAGGATGGAATCACTGATGTTCCAGAAGCTAAGTAAGGAAAAATGTAAATTATTTTCTTTACGCATGTGGTTTGCACAACATCCTCCAACATAAGACTCCCACTTGGGGCCTAAAGTTGGAAAAATCTAGGGAGTATGAAGAAGGGGAACAGAGCAACCAGACCTTCCACAGTATGTCAGGTGTCAACACTAGCAGACCAACTCCTAATGGGAGACCTCTGTAGGATGTTCTCCAGGTTCATTAGCCATGTGCATTATGAATATGGACTTAATGTCATTTACCTAAAATGTATTTCTCACGTAACTTATATACAGGCAGGGTATCAATGAATGAATTCAAGTCCCATTCTGTTATTTAGTCCCTAGTGCTCTTTAGTAAGTCTATTAGCTTCTCCGAGACTCCACTGGCTTTATTTGTAAAGCTCAGATAATCAAATCCGTGCTACTATCTATCCCCCAGAGTTCTGATAAGAATCAAATGAGATCATGTATGTAAAAACACTCCAAATACTGTAAAATCCTATATAGATATTAATTAATATCCTTATACTTTATATGCAATTTCAAATGAGGTTTGAAGACTGGTCTCTTTATTCAAGCTCACTGCTGCAACCCTTTCCACAAATCAATACTTGCCTAATTTTAGCAATACCAATATTGTATCAATTCTTAGTATCAAATTTTATTTATAGAATTAAGCTATCACTCTAGTGCCACTTTAGTACCGGGGTTTAATTAAGGTCTAATTACTACTAACTTATCATCTATTTCATTTCCCTCCGATATCTTCTAGTAATGTCACACTAATTTAGTAAAGAAACCACCCAATTGATTTATTGCCCCCATATATATTAACAAGTCAGTTCTGACTTGCCTTAAACAATGTCTTTAAATTCACTTACCATAATCATAATTCCTTCTCTGGCTGACCTTAATTATTCCATACTGAATTTTTCTCATCTAGGAATACCATTCATAACCTCTCCTTCCTATTTCTGGTTTTCCCCAATAGGTAGATCCTGCTCCACTGCCAGACCTAGTTCTTCTGTCCTGAAATCAAGTATATTTATGAAGTATAACCATAACTAAAGATACCAGTTCTACAAGTTATGCATAAAGGTTAATTTCATAACTCTAATCTCACTTTACCCACGTACAAGTTTGTATTTTCTAGAGAAATTTTCTATTTTCATTTCACAAGAAAAATCATCAAACATATTCCAAATTACTTAGAGGCTGGTTCTACTGGAAGCTTCAAATTTCTTCCCTTTGGAGAAAGGAAATTTGACATTAAAAATAAATAAATGGCACTTTGATAATGCAGTCTTGTACCAGAATGTATTTTCTTGTGCTTCAATCATTCTTTCCTGTAGTACAGTTGAGCAGCATTCAAATCTTCCTTAGGTCTGTTACAGAGTATCATAAATATTTTATTCTCTAAAATGTTGCTTCTTCAGAGTACTTTAAGTAAATTTAAAAGAATTCTTCCCAAACAAGAATTGAAACCGTAAAAACTTCAATAAACATTGAGATTTGTAATGTAATAATCACATGCAATTATTAGCATCTACAATATACATCCTTAAGATCAGATGTCCTTCAAGAATGCCACTGAATCGTGGATAATATGTTATTGTAATATTCTCAGCTTCATTACTTTCCACAAGTAGCAATTAAATCACTTCTAAGATGCAAATTAAACATTTGGTTCTCAGGATCGCCACTAAAAATTTCAAATCAAAAATCATACTTAGGAAATCCACAACCATTATTTTATATAACTACTGACAAATACTACTCTATGGCATTGCCCATAACTTTAAATATAGGCTTTATCCCCCTACAAATTGGTTTATCCCCCTACCTATTGTATCATCTGAGAAACAATAAGAAGTTTAGCAACAACAGTCTCCTAATTTTGATGATTTCTAAATGGTCTAAAAGTAAACTGTGAACCTCTTCCAACAACCATACCCTCTACATTTTCCAGACAATCGATTACATGTGAGAATATACTACATATTCTGTGAAATATGCTAATGCTCTTGATCTAAAGAAAATCTGGAGCTAGAGATCTTCCCTAATTATCCTAATTCTAGATTATCAGGATTCTTAAAAAGCCATCCACTCCCCAATCACCCATCTTCACAATCAAGTGTAGAATCTGGCCCCTCGCCACTAGAGGGGGTATTTCTTCTATTGGTTTCCCTTTCCCCTTACTTGGCTTACCAGAATTTCTGGTTGAACTAGAAATAAGCCTCAAGAACTACATCCTGACCTTTACTTCCCCTTCATATAGTGCGGCCTTTTCTTTTCATTTCGGGCTGTAAGCTGCCACAAAAATATCAACTTCAATCCCTAATTACTATTATGTCCCACATCTTACTTCATTGCCCTTTCCACATAGACTAACAAGCTACATAGAGCTGATTCTAGAGACTTTGACAATAGTTCACTGGAAAACAATCAGAAAATTGAACAAAGATTAAGTATTCTTTTTTAATTTTTTACCTTATTATATTTAAATCATAACAATATTATTGAAAAATTAGACAAGAATTAGTAACAAATTTCAAAGAAACACAATGTCTTTAAGTGACTCAAGTGTCCTGCCCCCTAGATTATTTCTGGTGCTACTTATTCTGTGCCAGGAATAAAAGGCACTAGGTGAGAAAATGGACAAAGTACCCATCTACACCAAATATCTTACGATTACTTATTTAACTTCTTAACTCACTATTTTTTCTGGCAAAGGTTATATACATCTGCTTGGAACAGCCCCACTGACCACAAGGTAGTCACAAAGTGGGAAGGAATGGATGAGAGAGATCTGGAGAAAGAGGAGCAGTGGGGAGAAGAGAGGAAAATAAATCTATTAGACAATCTTGAGGCCCGATATAAAATGCAAAATATGCAAGAGCAGGGACTGAGATCAAAGCAAGGAATCAGAATCAGGAAATAAAAGAAGGAACAAACAGGCACAGTGACACCACCAGATATCTGAACAATCCAAAAGATCCAGAAAAGATGGGTGCTGATTGGTTCCTTGCTGCTTTCTTGAAAAACCGTGGTCTAAAATAGAGCCCCTGAGAGAAGACTGAGATTAGCCAGTCAGAATCTGCAGCTAGAAGACAGGGGAGGGAAGAACGCCCAATGTTATCAGAATAAAATAAAATCCATCTGACGTGAATTTGCTTGGGACAAAGTGAGTATATAACCCAGAATGCTTTGGACTGCATGTGACAAAATCCCAGATCACACTGGCTTACACAACAAGGAACTGAATTATCTCACAGAACTGGAAGTTCGGAAGGTAAGGGAGACCAAGTACAATACAATCAGCAGTTCAGTAAGGTCATCAAGGGCTCAGGTTTCTTCTGTGTTCTGTCATCTAGATCAGATTCATCCAAAACTAGTTTCTCCTAAAATGGCTTGGGCAGCTCTGGCCATTATTTTCAGACAGGACATCATCAGGAGAAGAGGTACCATCTCCTTCTTTTATCTCTTTTTAGGGACAAAAAACCCTTTCCCAGAAGCACCCTCTTCTAGACTTCCCTTCACCTCTCACTGGGCAGAACAGGTTGCAGGCCATTCATTCTTAACTCTTCCTTGTCAGAGGAAATGGAATTAACCAAGATTGCTTAGACTAATCATCTGGGGTGGAATGAATGCTGCAGAGTCAATCACCATGACCAAACCAGGGGCAATTTATAATGATGAGTATTATTGTGACACTGTTTTTACTCCATAACAAACCTATAACTTAATTACGCTGCTTCCATAATCTCAACTATTAGGCATGTGCTCTGCCTGAGATTCAGATAATTACTCTTTGCTCACATCCCATATTTACCATCATAAACTTATTTATCAAATATAAAACATTTTATAACTTTCTTGTTCAATCCACTATTTACAAAATACTTTAATGTAACATTTTAGAGCAAGAATATTAAACAGCCCTAGCCAGTTTGGCTCAGTGGATAGAGTGTCGGCCTGCAGAATGAAGGGTCCTGGGTTCAATTCCGGTCAAGGGCACGTGCCTTGATTGCAGGTTCCCTGGCCCTGGTCGTGGTAAGTGTAGGAGGCAACCAATCAATGTGTCTCTCTCCCATCACTGTTTCTCTCTGTCTCTCCCTCTCCCTTTCATTCTCTCCAAAAAAAATCAATGGAAAAATATCCTCAGGTGAGGATTAACAATAACAAACAAAAAAAAGAATGTCTCTCACAGCAACTTCAGTAGATACAGCGACCTAGAATACCATTTCAATAAAGACTCAAAGCTGAGTTTGGATCCAATGGGAAGTAGTGCCGTGACTGAGTAGTGATATCTACCAGGGACTTGGGTTTGGACACAACACATGGCATATATTTAGAGAAAATCTCTAAATAATTTCCCTACAAAGATAATAACTTTCTTATTTTTATTTTAGTGGGAATCCAATCTAATCCTCCTCTCACTTAACTCTCCCCATCTAATTTACATACATATACACATAATATACATCAAGCATGAACTCCAAAATTTATTTTATATATAATGGGAGATTCCACAGGCATTTGGAACTGAGTCCCTTTTGTAAGTCCACAGAAAGACTTGGCAGAATGGCTTCATTTACAAACTGTCTCCCTTAAAGGAAGCAGGAGGGGCCTTTGGGGCTGGGCACAGGATTGAGGGAAAGAAGAAAAAAGAATGGCCACCCACTTCCAATTAAGGTGGACTGGCCCACACCTGCAAGACAAAAGGCAGAAAGGAACCAAAACCTAATCCTGGACAAAGGTGACTAATCAATAATTGGAGAATGCTTAAATAATGGCAGATTACAAACAGTATGTAATTTATGTGTATAAGATTTATTTGAAAAGACAGTAAAGGACAACAGTGGTTATTCCTGGGTGAGTTGATTTATGGCTTTGTTTTTCTTTTGTCCTTCTATTCCTTATCTACATTTTTCTGAGTGTCCTGTACTGCACATGCATTGCCTTTTTAATGAAGAGAATAAAAAATAAATAAAGGAAAATGTTTTTATCTTATCGCTCAATGTTTTAGTTGTTCCAATTAACCTCTTATTGCCTTGTAGTTAAGATCAAGCTTGTTCAAAAAGAAATGGGAGAAAAAAAAGATTAAGCTTGTTCAAATAGTCTCCTATTATTGGGCAGCTAAGTTGTTTTAATTTTTTTGTATCACAAACACTGACTGCCAGGTTGTAGCTGAAAATTAATTTGAAATGTAAAAGAAAAATTAGAAAGGTCCTTAGGAAATGAATCAAAAGTGTTAATTATCCTATAATACACTAAAATTATCACTACTCAAAAAACTAGTAATTTAGGACATTCCTTGTTTTTTTTGTTGTTGTTGTTGTTTTTTTACCAAATCATTGTTTTAACCAATTTATCTAGTTCAGTGATTCCTCATGTTGTGGTGACCCCCAACCGCTGCTCTACAGCAGCGGTTCTCAACCTGTGGGTCGCCTAAGACCATCGGAAAACACACATATTTACATTACGATTCATAACAGTAGCAAAATTACAGTTATGAAGTAGCAGTGAAAATAATTTTATGGTTGGGGGTCACCACAACATGAGGAACTGTATTAAAGGGTCGCGGCATTGGAAAGGTTGAGAACCACTGATCTAGTTGATTAGTTTGCTTTCAACTGAACTGTATTTGGCCAAAATTGGTTTCGGCCACAATAACTTCAAGTCAAATTGGTATTGGACAAACAATATACTACCATCATCAAGGGAAAGTCTGAAGGCAGAGATAAGAAATATGATCCCCCCAAAAAAGTTTAATAATAAAGAACCGACAAGATGCCCTAATTTGACAGAGAAAGATAATCTAGGGCAATGATTCAAAGTAGAAGAATGTATTTTATCAAGGAGCTGTAAAACTAGTCCAATTAGCTTCAAAAGTACCAGTAAGGGTATCAAATAAATTCATTTTCGTCTGCCTGCTTGGATACTTTCCCTTAGAACATTGTTGGGGTTTTCCCTAGATGAAAAAACTTAATCTTCTTGGGGCTCAATTAAGGATGCATGTTCCCCAAGTCATTCACCCACAATCACTTCCTCAAGTAAATGAGGTTCTGGAGTAGCCACTGCATGATGAGGAATCCAAACCACTTTTCTGGCATGTTATGGTTCCCGCTCCAAATTACAAAAGGTAATATTAATATGGCTAGAGAGAGCTAGAAGACATCTCTGATTTTAACAGCCTTCTAAGGAACCTGATTATAGTTAGGATTTCTTTTTAGCCAGTTATAGTCAATAAAAAATCCTGGAGAGCTTTCTGAGCAGCCTCTAATCATTCAAATATTCACTGTCTGCCAGGATGTTGCTGAGGAAAGCAGGAAGGTAGCACAGTGAAAGACATTTTTGCCATTAAAGAAGGCGTTCTATAGGAAAAAAAGGAAAACAGAGAACTGTATTCATATTCAGTCACAGCAAAGTATATAAGGGGGAGAGGGTTATAGATTTAACAGTTCTGTTGTTTTTGGTAAGAAGTTAAAAAAAAATGTAGAGATGGACTATTCACTAATGCTGTTGGGGCAATTGAGTAGCCATTTGGAAAAAAAAAATAAGTTGGACCTATATTTCAACCATACACCAAGAAAAATGGGTCAAAACTTTAAGCATAAAGCCTTGGCCAGGTGGCTCAGTTGTTTGGACCATCATCCCGTGCATCAAAAGGTGGCAGGTCCAATTGCTGGTCGGGGCACGTAGAGAGAGGCAACTGATCAATATTTCTCTCACATCAATGTTTCTCTCTCTCTCTCTCTCTCTCTCTCTCTCTCTCTCTCTCAAAAAAAAAATAAAAGCAATAAAAACATCCTCAAGTGAGGATTAAAAAAATATTTAAGCATAAAAATAGAAAGCACCAAAGTAGTAGAAGACAATGAGATAAAATTCTTTTATAACCTTGTAGTATGACAGGGTTTTCTAACTATGACACAAAATCCAGACATAAAAGAGAAGACTTACAAATTCAACTACATTTTAGAAAAATATCTACAGAGCAAAAGCACCATAAGCAAAGACAGAAAAATAAATAACAGGGTAAGGGGATGTGATGTTACAGTTCATATTAAAAAAGGCCAATCTCCATAATAATCAACTAGCTACGAGATTGTTTTGAAATGACCCACCCCTCCCAAAACAAAGACTACTGAGACACTTACAAATGGCTCTTAAACATATGAAAAGATATTCAAACTAATTCATAAGAGAAACAGAAATGAAAACTACACTAAGATAACATTTTCACCTATCAGATTGGAAAAAATCCAAAAGTTCAATAACACATTTGCTAGCAAGAATATGGGTAATCAGGCATTCTCGTACATTTCTGGTGGGGGAGGTGGGTGTAAACTGTACAGCCTCTATGTAGGGCAATTTGGTTGTACGTCTAAAACTACCATGATTTACACTCTTTCGTCAGCAACTCTACTTTTAGTAATTTACCCTTACAAATATATTTCACAAGTGTGAAATAATCTATGTAATAAAAGTATTTATTGCAGCATTACTTGTAATAGCAAGAGATTGAAAATTTCCCGAAAGTCTATCAATATGGGGCTGGTTAAATAAATGATGCTATAGACACACAATGACGTGGGAGAGATATCCAATTATGTTGTTAAAGTGAAATATATCTTGGATATTTTTCCACTGTTATGGAAAGAACTCCACATTGTTAAGTGTAAAACGCACAATAATACATATAAACTTCCATTTGTATAAAAAAGGAAAGGAAAACAGAATTTTTGTTTTTATTGGCTTCAATATGCATTTTATTAAAACTCTAGAAAGATGGGAAATAGGTAGATGGGAACAGGGGTAGAAGGGAAACTTTTCATTGCTAGACATTTTGTTGTTTGAATCACATGAATGCATTACCTTTGCAAAAATTAAATCTTAGAATGTTTAATAGATTAAATGTTTAGAAGATATAATTCAAGCTCCCAGGTAATAGTCTACATTTGGGCCCCTTAGTCTATGGATGACAGATCAAGATCTGGAGGCCTTGAATAGTAGCATCTAGAAATGGAAAACTAAGTCAGGGTTATAGATGGAAATCTGATGGCTAGAAGAAAAGAACTCCCTGATGACAGGTTGTATATGCCCAGGGAAGAGACAGTGAAAAAAAAGAGGGAAGAACACAAGCTTGTGAAAGTGTCATGGCAAAAGTAGCATATCAAAATAAAGAGATAAGCCAGAGATTAATTCTTAGGGTCCTGGGGTCAAAAGGTGGTAATTCCTTAGGATACCTGAATTGGTTCTTAGTGCAAACACAGGTGTCACAGAGTGGTGTAACTCAGGGGTACTATCCTCAGCATGGGCAACTGGAAGACTAGTTGCAAATGATGGGACAGGGAGGTGTAGTTAACAGCAGCACAAAAATGGACAGCAGGCCTTCTCTGCTCCTCTCTTATGCCTAACCCGAGTAAAACTCTCTCAGAAAAGTTAATAAGGCCTGGAGGCTGGTTAGGATAAAGAAAACAGTTACTCTTGATTGTTTTCTCAGTGGTTGGAGCATCAGCCTGCAGACTGAAGGATCCGGGGTTCAATTCCAGTTAAGGGCACATACCTTGGTTAGAGGCTCGATCCCTAGCCCCAGTGGAGGCGTGTGTGGGCGGCAGCTAATCGATGTGTCTCTCTCACATTGATGTTTCTCTCTCTGTCTCTCCCCCTCCCTTCCATTCTCTAAAAGTCGATAGAAAAAAAGTATCTTCAGATGAGGATTAACCACAAAAAATTAAAAGAAAAAAAATGATAAAGAAAATAGAATATTTTGAAAAAAGCTTCTTGAAAACTGCTTTCATTCTTTCATCAAATGTTTACAAAGAACCTACTCTGTGACAAAAATTGCTTTAAGTGCACAATAAATTCTTCCCCCAAAAATAAATATGGCCAAGATACGTTAAACAAAAAAGACATTTTTAAGAGATTTTGAGAAAAATAGAAGCTTCTCTCAAAAAAATTGAAATATGAAAAAGTCTCTAAAAGGTCAATTTACAACTCTAAGGTGCTACAAAACTATGATAAAGTGATTTCAAATTTTATCCAGTTTATTCTATTGTTAATATAGCAATTTAACATGTGAATTTTAAATAAGGCAATCATTTTCAGAAATTACAAATAAGGTAGTGTATTTCAATTTTACTAAATTTAAATAACATAAATCTTTAAAATATGACTTCCTATTCTCATCACTACAATTGATAAAACAGAAAAACATAACTGGAAAAGGAAACTAATGCAGAACAGATGTTAGGGAAGAATTTTTCCAGTAGTGGACTATAAACATGCGGAATAAATACTGGAAAATGTATTACGTTTTTTTTAAAAAAAAATCAATTACTAATTACAAGATCTAAGCAGGAAACCAAATATCTAAATATGTAGAATAGGCATTTAAAAAATTACCCTAAATTAATGGACAAAATTTTTTACTATCCAAACTTAGATAATACATTAACCTGCAATGTGTTAAAACTCGGGTATTTCCCAATGCCTGGTGGTGGGGAACCTTTTTACTGCCAAGTACCATTTGGATATTTATAACATTACTAGAGGCCTGGTGCACAAATTCGTGCACAGGTGGGGTCCCTCTGGGTGGCCTGCAGGGATTGGGCCGAAACGTAGTCTAACACCGCCTGCAGCTCCTACCTGCCACTCCCACTCATCCCGGCCCCACTGTGCCTGCCATGGGCTCGGGCCCAATCAGTCCTGATGGGGAGGCTCGCGCTGCCACAGCAGCACTCACCGGCCATGAGCCCTGCCTCTGGCACCCTCCCAAGGGAAGTGGCCTGCGGGATCAGGCTGAAATCAGCTCTCCAACATCCCCCAAGGGGTCCCAGGTTGCAAGAGGGCACAGACCAGGCTGAGGGACCCCACAGGTGCACGATCAGGCCGGAGAAGGACTGCGGGAGGGCTCCAGGGCGTGTCCAGCCCATCTCACTCAGTCCCGATCAGCTGGACCCCAACAGCAAGCTAACCTACCAGTTGGAGCATCTGCCCCCTGGTGTTCAGTGCATGTCATAGTGACTGGTCGACCAGTCAATTGTCTGCCCCCTGGTGGTCAGTACACATCATAGTGAGTGGTAGAGCAGCCTTAGCATATCATTAGCATATTACACTTGGATTGTTTGGTTGTTCTGCCGTTCGGTCTATTTGCATATTAACCCTTTTATTATATAGGATTCTCAGGCCATACAAAATTATCAACTTAAAAATTAGCTATATTTGGTCAAACATTTAATTAGCTCAACCCTAATGCCTTGGCAGGGCCAGACCAAAAGATTTCGTGGGCCTTATATGGCCTGAGGGCCAGACATTCCCCACCCCTGCTCATAATAGTCAGCTCTTATTTATCCATAAAGATGTACCCAACTGCAAACCTAAAAAGTTTGCAAACAGAATGTATTCTTTCTGCTCTCTTTGCTAGCATTTTTCAACTTAACCTTTTGCACTCGGATGTCAAGATTAAAATTACTCTTCGAATGTATCAATAATTTGAAATATAAAAAAATCCAAATAAATAAGTTTGTATGAAAAGAAACTCCAGTTTTTTACTCTACTGCCGCGCTTTCTGAAATCCGGGGTATTTAAAAAATTAAATCCCGAGTAGAATAAAGGAATCGAGAAAAAAGCAAGCGAGTGCAAAGGGTTAATAGCTACTTGGTACTTTTTTTTTTTACCTGCCTTCTTAATATTTCACTTTCTCCATTGACTCACCCTCTAAAGAGAGATATAAAGACTTGCAACCCCAGCATCACCAGTCCTTCTCTAGGAAAAAAGCAGACAGGACACTTCTGCCTTGGCTGTGACATTTAAGAAATGGCTTATTCTTAGCTCACAGTGAAGATCAGAAAAGAACTGAAAAGGAACAAACAACAGAATCCATTCCAATGAAAGTTTATTAATTTGTATGAAGTCAATTTGTGACTCATCCATATTCAAATGATTGTACAAAAACAAATTTCAAAGCTAAAAATATAAAATGACTTTTGGACTATCCAGGTTTCTGCTTGTTTCCACTTTACGGACAGGCAAAGGCTGTGATGCTGGCAGTACATTAACTCTGTCAGGCCACCAAGATCTCACTCAATGGCTACGGTTAGTTATCATGCAAGGCAAAGCATTTTAACATAATATTGCTACTATAAGCACACGTGTTAAATACAAAAAGAGTTCAGGCGCCTCCTGACTACAGCAATCAGACAGTGATAGAACAGGCCAGAGTTGACCCAGGAGTCACAATATTGAATGAACCTAAAAAAGCATTCAACTTTACAACTTGAAAGATTCTTAAAGATCATATAGTGAGCCGAACACTATCATTTTACAGATGATGATACCAAGGCCCCACCAAAAGATTAATTAACTTACCCAAGGCAGGGCTGCTTCACAGCAGCAAAGCCAGATTCAGGCCTCTGAGAAGCAATCTTGTGGTCTCCCTGAAATGCAGCATCCCACTCTTGGAGAACATGCTGAAGGAACTGAACTTGTACATGTAAAGCAATCAGGATTTTTTTTGGTGGGTTGTTTTGGGGTTTGTTTGTGTGTTGTTGTTTTTTTCCAGAGTTAGGTGATGGGAAAGAGGTGTACGGTTATATGTGGAAAGGGATGTTTACTTTATACATCAACTGTAGCTCAAATGCAGATCTTATTTCACAGGCATAAATAATATCCTCAATAGGTTTAACACTCATGAGTAATAACTTTTCTCCTCAAACCACTTGTGGTCTTCCAGAGTTTACCAGAGACTGGGGAAAACATGACTAAGAAATAAAAACTACCTTTTTAACTAGAATGCAAGCCTGTCCTGTTTTTTAGTAGTGAATAGACAAATATTACTTAATGAGATTTTAAAATATTATTAGCACTTATACTACCAAGTAATCTTTCCATCTTGGTTTTTCACTCTTTTCTAAAATTGTCTATAACATAAAAAGTCTTTCCTGATCTATTACTTTTTCTTTATTAAAGTAAATTTTAAAGTCAGATGGGTCTCTCTCTGAAACTTCTAACAAATCATAATTCCAAATTTTCTTTGCCTAGTTTATTTCTGCAGATATATAGAGTCAGACAAATCTATATAAATATACTTTGGAAAAGGTAAAGGATTCAAGAATTTTTATATTTAACTGGTTCTCAATTTTCCAAACATTAAGAAATTTTTCCAAAAGAAGTTATTAACATTTCCTAGCCTATAGCATCCAGTTTATCACCGAGACAAAGCAGCCCAAGAGAAAGTGCAAATAGAGGAAAGAGGGTAGAATGAGAGTCAAACCAAAAGTCTACCAGGAAAAAAAAAAATCATAGCAAATCTTCCTACGCAGATATTTCAAATATAAGCCAAACTGCAACTTCCTTGTATCACCATGCAGCTGTCTGGACTTGTGGCAGGCACCTTGACAAGGTATGTTCAATCATGAGTATCGAAGTTCAGGTAAAGAAAACAACTAATGTGTGATCTCATATACATCCACTCATGTCAAGATACCCATTCATACAATTTGTTACTTATATTATTAACTCAAATTTAAATGGGGAAATATTTACTATGGTAAACTGAGTTGCCACAGAAATCTCCAAGATGTGTGAGACATGCTTCTGAAGCTTATAGTTTGACAGGGGAATAAGCAATGAACACAAGAGCACAAGAACAAGGCAGTAAAATAAGAATTTTATGAAAGACTAAAGCACAAACTGAGCTAATTTTAGAGGAAGGGTAAAATTTCAATAAGTAGAGAAGGGGAAGAAGGAAATGCCATAAAAAGGGAAACTATGAATAAATGTGGAAGGGTAAAAGAATGTTTGAAGAACAGTGAAGATATCAGTTCGACGAGAACAGAGAAATCCTGTGGAAATTAAGAGGCCACGATATAGAGGCTTTGGTGTTTTATGGTAGAGATAAGATCCAACTGCTGAAGACTTTTGAGCCAGAGAGTTATATAACAAAAGCTATATTTTAGGAAGATTAATCTGGCGATAATAGAGTTGATAAAGAAGGGATGGTATGCGGGTAGGTCAGATAGGCTACTGTAGTAGTCCCACGTACCTGAGTCCCATACACTTAAGTATATGTCAATGTACCTCAGGTTACTAAATTTTATATACATCTCTTAAATACAATAGAGAATGTCTACACTGATTCTAGAAAACTTGAAGTTACACACAATTTTTTTTTTAACTTTCCTTCCTATATTCACCTTAGTTAACTTCTGGCTTGAAATTTTTATTTTGCCTTTCTTCACCCAATCTTTGCATTAATAAGACTCACCATCATTCTTTACCTATTAGCAAAATCAACAAGATTATATGTCATTGCTTAATCAGAAGAGCATTTAAAGCAAGTAAGTCCCACTTTGTTAAAGCAATTGCTTTCTATCACACATAATAAATGTCCCCAAATGTTCATATTTTATTGTCTAAGAGAAAGAGCACTTTCGTTCTTGCAGATAGATTATACCTACAAAACCAAAACAAAATGAAAGTTAATTATCCAGTGAATCTGTAATAAGTTACTTCATCGAAAGAGCCTTTAACAGATTGGCTGCTGTAAGTATTATGAAAGCAGAAACTAACTACTTTCGTTGCTGAGGCCACACATAAATGTCCCTCTTCTAGAACAAGGGCAAAACCAGGTACAACATTTCATAGATTAAGGTAGTCTTATTCTACTTGATTTCCTAAAATGAGAGCTTTATAAAGTATTAACTTTCCTTTAATAAAAAAAAAAGTCATCCAAAAGGTAGATTACTGAAATAGTCATACACATGCCTTATAGAATATTACCCCTGACTTCTAGTAAATCAGACTTTTGAAAAGTTATAGAACACATATTAACTTGAAAAGAGAATGATTCCACCATAACTCAGTGGACAGAGCATCAGCCTGCAGACTGAAGGGTCCCAGGTTCGATTCTGGTCAATGGCTGGGTTTCGGGCTCAGTCCCCAGTGGGGGTCATGCAGGAGGCAGCCGATCAATGATTCTCTCTCATTGATGTTTCTATCTCTCTTCCTCTCTGGAATCAATAAAAATATATATTTTTTAAAGAGAATGATTCATTTCATGTGAGGTTTCCTAAAGAATTGCATATGTCTAGGGACCTAGGATTAAGCAGGGGATGGTGTCCCATTTTGTAACAGAGCCAGGTCTCTGCTTCCAAGACTTTCCATTTCAGTGCAAAAATGTTACCACTTATCAGTGACCACTGGAATCCTCCAACAGTCAGTCCAGTTTCCTACTCAGAGAAGCCCTACACCAGCTGATTGGTTCAGGGCAATCAGACAACAGCCCAGAACCTAATAGTCATCAAGGAACAAAGATTAGTGACCACGGGGGCAGGGAAGCACAACATTAACCAACACAGATGTCCAGAAAGATACACTTACTCAAAGAGAAATGCTTTACCTGGAGATATTCAGCAAGGAATAGGATTATTTTTAATTCAAGGTAAACAAAAATGCAGGGTTAAAACTGAGGGAGCACAATTCCTAAGAACTTGGTTAGTAGTTTTATAACTACCTTGAGTGGGCAAGGACCTTTTGTATATTTAGAAAATGGAGCTTATTAAATAAATTCGTTGAAAGATGTCCCGTTTCCTAAAAACTGTGCCTAAATTTAGGGTTCCTGCTTTATTTAGTGTGATTCCAATTCTGTGTGAGATTTCAAATTGAAGGGGGAACGGGTGGGGTGCAGAACACATGAAATTTTTACCGCATGGAAATAAAAGTATTTTTAAACCTTCTTGGGGGGGGGGGGGGGAGGTGAAGAGTTAGGCAAGAAGTAATACGTGGAAATTGTCAAGTGCTTCTCTACACACCCACCCACCAGATACCATCGCAGCCGGCTAAGGGAGTCTCCCTCTTCTTGCCTGACAGCTTCACTTTCTTTGAGGTCTGAAGCTGGTGATCACACTGGCCCGTCATGGTATTTTCAGTTAACAAAGCAGTTACTCAACAGGGGAAAAAGCCACAAAGGAGCAGAGCAGCTGCTGTTGCACCCGTGATGCAAGTGCAGGATGAGCCCGGGGCCGCCACCGCCGCCTCGGCTCCTCCGTGACGTTCGGGAGGGGTATCCCCGGCTCTCAGGAAGTGGTGGCCGCGGGCGGCTCCGCCCCCACGCGACTCGGGGCTGGCCAGGCCGCGGGGTGGCAGGGCCGCCGGGATCAGACGTCCGTCCGCTCACGCTCGCCCCACGGGCCGTGCGCCCCGCTGCCTCGCCCGCGCCACCCCTCCCGGCGGACCCCGCGCCCGCGCCCGCGCCCCACCCTCCCCCCTCGGGTCACAGCCCGCGCCGCCCTCGCTCCCACAGCTCACACCCACTCACCCCGACCCCCAGCGCGGAGCCCGGACCAGCGTCGCCCGCCACCAGACGGGGTCGAGCGGAGTCCAAGATGGCTACTCCGCCCCCGCCCGCTCCGCACCCCTGGCGGGGTCAGGGCGCCCCCCTCGCGCGGCGCGCTCGCCCCCGAGCCCGGGCTAAAAATAGCCGGGCCCGACTATATTTGGTGCGGCCGGATCCCAGCGCGGCGGCGCGCAGCGCGCCCCACCCCGCCCCTCCCGGCGCGCCCCGCCGCGCCCCGCCCCGCCCCGCGCGGCGCTGAATGGAGACGGGGTGGGGGTGACCGACGGGGAACCTACTCCGCTATCTGCCGCGCGCGCCGGCGGCGGGGCCGGGCCAACCGCCGAATTTAGTAACATCGCCTGCGTCAATCATGCGCCTCGCGTGCGTCAGCGCCGCGCGGCTCCAGGTCCGCTCCCCCCACCGCCCAGCCTTTGAATGGATGCGAGGCAGCAGCGCCCTCCTTCCTTCCGCGGCTGGACTGGAATCCGCGGCAGGGCAGAGGCTGGGTTCCTCTCCGCCGGGTCAACTTTCGGAGCATCCTCCCACGGTCTCCTCCACACCACCCTGTCTCAAGTGGGAGCGGAGGCGAAGAAATAGACCTATGTCATCTGTAACACGAGTTTGGTTTCCAAGTTTCTGGTGCTAGCTAGAACCTTCTTCGAGTCTGAACCGCTGCACCCTCCCCTCTCCGTCCCCCCCACACACTCCCAAGATTGTGACAGGTCGAAGAAATAAAATGTCAACATATGATCCCAGCGGACACACGGGAACCATGTCTGTCTGCCATTGTTTCACTCAGATATTTTCTGAAAAAATTCATATCTTTAAAAGAGGATGCATCCAACTCAGAGGCAAGCTTAGGAACGAGGAGCTTTTAACGCTTCTAGATTTTTGTTTTTGTTTGCGGCAAGAAATTCACACTTAAATTCATCATTTCCAGTAAGAAATGGCTCTCCCTCATACAGTCGCCCAGGCTCTCTGCACACCACTTAGTGACAAATGTGTCCCAGGAGACCAGAGAAAATCCCTTAGGGAGGAGGGACTGGCTAATAAATCTTGTTGATTGATTTCGAAATGTTTAATTTGGGAGATGGGAAGGGAGGCCCGTCTTCCACCATCAAAAAGTGAAAGTGCGAACTGAGGGTTCCATTTCTGACGGGGGGGGGGGGGGGACATTTGCAATAGTCAGACCCGCTCAGACGTTCAATACGTTTGTGTTTGTTTGACACACATTTAAATAGTTTCTGCTGCAGCGCGCGCGGGGGGAATGGTGAAGGTACACTTAGTTGGGTTACATTTACAAAACGCACACCTTAAGTATAAAGGAATAAAACCTTATCTTCCCAGAGCCATCTGCATCCCTGTGTAAAACACACAGCCAGTCAAGGATGGGAGGCGCAGAGGGCCGGACAGACGTAAACAGTTCTAGAACTGTGGCTGGCGGAAAGCGCAGCTGCACCTCAGGGGAATCTTTGGTCTGGAGCCTGACTCCTTCTGCACCCCCTGCCAGGTCCCTCGGAGAAGCTGGCTGGCGGAGCCTTCCTTTTCGGAAGAGCTGTCCTCTCTCTTACCCCCTCGCCCTGGCTTCCTGCCTTGGGGCAGCCTCGGAGGCGCGCCAGCAGCACTCCTCCAACGCTGCTCCACCCGAGCCTGACAGCTGGGCGGTCCCGCCTGACCCGCGGGCGGGCCGCTGCTCTCTCTCTCTCAGACTCGTGCCCGGGCGAGCAGCGCCACTGCAAAGGGGGGTGCCAGCGCGGGTCGGAAAGGCCTCCGGGCTGGGGCTGGCTGCACCGCGTAGTTTCCATTGTGCCGCCCGGCGAATGGCCGGGTAACGCGCGCGCGCGCACATTCACACGCGCGCGCGCACACACACACACACACACACACTCCCTCGCACACGCGGAACCGGCTGGGCCAGGGGAGGGAGGAGGAGGGTGACGTAGCGTCCCATGGCGTCACATTGACGTCTCGCATTCCAGGCACTCTATGGAGAGGCCGCTAGGGCTCCTGTGGCATAAATGACGTGCCGAGAGAACGAGCGAACGCGCAGCCGGGAGAGCGGAGTCTCCTGGCTCCCGCCCCCCACCCCTCCAGCTCCTGCTCCTCCTCCGCTCCCCACACACAGACAAGCTCACACCCGCTCCCTCACTCGCACACACAGACACGCGCGCACACACGCTCCGCACACACACTCCACTCTCTCCCGCGCGCTCACACCCCTCTCGCCCTGCACCCTCGCGGGTGCAGCGCGGCACGGCAGCCGGACGCCCCTCCCGGGCTCACTTTGCAACGCTGACAGCGGTGGCCGTGGAGGTGGGAACGGCGGCGGCATCCTTTCCCCTGGTCGCGGCCGGAGCCGGGACGCCAGCGGAACCCCTCGGCGGCGCTCTCCCATGAGTCGGGATCGCAGCATCCCCTGCCAGCCGCTCACCGCCTCCGGGAGCCGCTGGACTTGTACACCGCAGCCCTTCCGGGACAGCAGCTGTGACTCCCCCCCAAGCGCAGATTTCGGGGCAGCTCTCTAGAAACTCGCTCTAAAGACGGAACCGCCACAGCACTCAAGTACGTATTTGAGATTCGCCCGGTTCATTGGGGGACTTGCTAAAAAGTTGGCACACTGGGAAGCGTCGCTCCCGAAATTGACAACTTTGAGCGTGGGGTTTTCCTCCCTCACCTCCTCGCTGCCGCTTTGGTTGCTGAGAGGCGGGGGGGTTCAGATCTGAAACTTTTCCCCGGCAGCGGACCCCCGGGGATCTCTGGAGCTAGTGGGATTCCAACCCCCACCCGGAGGGGCGAAAAGCCTCTAACAAAGAGGAGGACCGGGGTTTGTGCAGTAGCAGCTCCAGAGATGTAATTCAGGGTATTTCAGCTCTAGTTGTCATGGTAATGATGCTCTCGGCGGCGGCGGCAGCGGCGGCGGCGGGGAGTTGCAGCTCCGGTGATGAACGGCAGTAATTTTCCTGCCTTTTAACTAGGATTGAACCTAGGGGCTCCGGGGGTCCAAGTGAATACACCTAAGAGTGACTCCGAGCTGGTGGACGGGGAGGTAGCTTGGGAGGAAAGGGGCCAGGGCAGCAGCCGCCGGAGTTTGCAAAGGCGCTCGGAGGATCTCAGGAAAGAGGGCATAACTGTAGGAATGTGGCTTATTGTATTGAAATGAGCCTGGGGCTCCACTAGGCACGTCTGCCCGGCGTCGCCGACCTGCCCGTTTACACTTTTCCCTTCGGAGGTGCTCGGGTGTAATTGCGGACTCCCGCACTCCGACACGCGTGGGGACGGCGTCCCTCTCATCCAGGCTTGGCGCACTGTGAGAAAGGCATGTTTTCCTCTTAACGGACAGAACTCGCGCTTTTGGAGAAGTTGCTCCGAGTGTTTTCATAGAATTGAAAGTTCTCGGTGGAGAGGAGAGGGCAGGGCGGTCGTGCCAGCGCAGCCTGCGGAGACCGGCTCCCAAAGGCACCTCTCGAACCTGCTGGGAGTTTGGGGCGCTCGTGAAGTTTCAGCATTTGTCCCTTGATTCCAAAGAACGTGTTTCCAGGCGCGCGGAGGCTTTGCCTAGGTATTGCCTCTTCTTTATGCCTCCATACTCCAAAGGGAAGAGCTAGCTAGCTGCAGGGAGTTTGGGGATCCGAAATCTCGGGCCGTTTGTGATCCCAGAGCCTTGGGGTGCCGGGAGAGACATACAGGGCGCCTGCTTGGTCATTTCATCGTAAATTCCATCTTCTTTTCCCACGACCAAGACATGTTTTCTAGAACTAAGTTTGGGAAAGAGGAGCGTGCCCAACGCGGCGACCGGGCACAATGAATGAAGTTAGAGTTTATTCGCGTTGTCGTAGCGGAACACGATGCTCCCGTGTGAGTAACGAAGACTCCTCAGGCCACAGCAGCCTCCACACCCGCTCCCTCCCCCCCGCACCCACCCACTCCCTTCCCTGGGACCTTGCGCCCGCAGGATTTCTCCCCGCGGTTTGTCTCCTCTCCCTCGGTCTTTCTGAGAATCTCTGTCTTTCCCATTCTGTCGGTCTCCTCCACTCCTCCTGCCCCCGCCCAGCCTCCGCCCCCGCTCCCCAAGGTTGGAAACTCCGCGGAGGGGCCGGGGTCACAATGGTGCGTTTCACGGTTTCCTCCACTCGCTTCACCACCGGGAGGGGAACACGGGGGTGTTCCTTTCGTCTGCCCACGAGAAAGAAAGGGGCTTTGACAGAGGTAGTTATTTCTTCCTGATTTACAACCTCGAGGCTCCGTGCTCCCGGCCCCGCGGCCGCGAGCAGGAGCCACCGAAAGTGTTTCCAGGCGCGGAGGCTTCGCCTAGGTAACCGGACGTTTTGGGGGGCGGAGGGGGGGCGGGAACCGAGGGGCGCTTGGCTCATCTGTAGGAAACGTGGTGTGGCTCTTCCCCTCCAACGCTGGTGCTCCAGGAAACGCGACCCTTGTCCACCAAGTCAAAGGCCGATCCTTAGAGAAAGGCTCCGCTTGAAAGGCCCCGGGGCAGGGCGGGGATGCGGGCACCTCTGGGAGAGGTGATGGGAGGTTTCTGGAGACCCCACTGAAGATGGGGGGCGGGGGGGAGAAGGGCTGGAAGCACTAGCTACAACCGTGGGAAGATCTTTCCGTGCTTGTACTAGAGTTCGCTCAAGCTTTCCGTAGGATCAGCTGGGGGCTGGGGCTGGGGCTGGGGCTAGGCCTGGGACTGGGGAGTCAAGGGACTCCCCCATTTCCTTCGAGGGCTCCCCGGACCTGAAAACTCCGAGTACCTCTCCTTCTTCAAGGAAGCCATGGGCGTAGAGGTTGCAGGCAATGAAACTTACACGACCCTCTCGCAGCCCGCGCGCCCGCGAGGATTTGGGGGTTTTGTTTATGTTTGGCTCCACGTTGCCTCCCATTCGGCTGGGCATGGGTCCGGACCAAGGTGGCGCTATAGGCCGGAGTTGGCGGCAGGGGGATCCTTCCTCGAGGCCCGCGGAGCTGTGCTTCCAGCTACAAAGTTTCGCTGAGACGCTGGGCCGCGAGCCGCGCCGGCGCCCTCCGGCTGTGCCCCCTCCGGGCCGCCCGGGGGTCCAGAGCCTAGAAGTCGCCCACCCTCAAGGAGACCGCCCGCTGGGTGCAGGGGGCCTCCCTCCGACCTCCCCTTCAGCTGTAACCGCCACCCGCCTTCTCGCCTGGCTTCCAGCGCGGGCCTATTTTCCCTGTGCCCTTTTGTTTGCTTGACCCCTGGCCCCCGAAACTCGCGGCTAATAGACGCAAAGCTCCATTAGCATTTAGAATGAAAAGCGGACTTTCTTCATTCCTCGGGGGCATGCACGCATTCGTTCCGGACCTTGTGCATTTCCTATGCGACGTGGAAATTTGTGTTGGAGGGGTGGGAGCGGGCGGAATTGGAAAATGACTATTTCCCCCTCGTGCACACTCACTGACCCCCCCCCCCCAACCCTCCGAATTTGGGCGGGACTCTTTCCTCCACTGTTTTCTTCGGTTTTCCTAACTTCGTGAGCTCGGAACCGATTGTGGGGGGCAGAGGATCGATTTCTGGGCGATGTCAGGCTTTGCCATTGTAGCCTGGGTTCGGGTGCCACAAAAGGGCGGTGAGCGCGGCTGGTAGGGACCACCTTTCCTCGGCTACCCCAAGGTGGTGCGATGCCTCTTGTTTCAGGACTCCAGGCACCTTAGATTTTTTTTTTTTTTTTTTTTTGTCATTAACATGGCATTTCTAGAGGCCTCCACCAACTCCCCATACGCCCAGCCCAGGCCCCGGCGACTCAGCCTGGACTTGCTGTGACCTTTGTTCTCTCTCCGGGT
The DNA here is from genome assembly GCF_951640355.1 of Cnephaeus nilssonii. Lineage (NCBI taxonomy): Eukaryota > Metazoa > Chordata > Mammalia > Chiroptera > Vespertilionidae > Cnephaeus > Cnephaeus nilssonii. Next base: position 25,325,614 of record NC_137085.1, on the reverse strand, counting down.
GCCCGCAGGGCCCACTGCGGAAGAGCGCAGCCCGGCGAGCCCCGGCCCTGAGACTGGACCCTCGGCGGAGCTGGGCAGCACCGCCGCCGCTTCGCCTAGTCGTCCGTCTCCGCCTCCTTCACTCTCAGCCTCCGCTGGAGAGACCCACAGCCCCACCATTCAGCGCGCAAGATATCCTCCAGGTAGGTCTGAAGGCACGACCCACCCCTTCTTCCAACCCGGCTGGGGGGCGGGGGAGGGGAGCCACACTACCAGCGGGCAAGGCGGTCGAAGTGCCCAGCGGCCAAGACAGTGCCTGCGGGCTGCGCGTTTCACAGCACAGGTGGCTTCCTTGCAGGAAGCTCCTCTGGATACCACACCCTGTTGCTACCGAGCGGAGCCGCCAGATTAAATTAAGCATTGCGTTTCTCAAAAAAAACATTTGTCCTAAGAAAAATACAAATACACCATAGATTAGGATATTTTACTTTTAGTGTCTTCATTTCTGCTCTTCCTTTATGTGCAGTTTATTCATTAAAGAATGATGGGGTCACTTAGAGCAATACATCGAGTATTTTTTGTTTATATAAAAGCCAAATCACTTGGGTGCAGAAGTGTGGATTCTTGAAGCTCAGAGGGAAAGAGAAAAAAGCATTTGACCTGAAACCCAAGGAGTCAATTTAAGTTGGCAAAAGGAAGGACTGCAGGCTTGGCTTGTAACATCTCTTTATGCATTTGTCAGAGAGATACCAGGTGCCAGGCCTGTGTAGGCACCAAAGATAGGCAGATAAATAGAACTCAGTCCCAGCAAGCTCACTGTCTAGCTGGGAAACACAGAAAGACACAAGAGCAATAGGCAGGGATTGGCCAGGAAGAATGACTAATAGGGAAATCCTAGAGGTCTAAAGGGAGAAGGAGAAGAGATGAAACCTCACGCAGTGTTCTTGCTTTTAAATGACTAGCCTTTCATTTCACCCCAACAACTGCAAAGCAGGATAGGTAATCCTCTAACTTCCATCCAGTGAGTGTTTTTAAGGCCCTGTTTGAAAAATAAAGGCTTGAACTGGCCTCTCCTCACCACTGCTTCTTCCAACAGGCCCACATCACCTTTTTTCAAGTCAAGATTTCATCCCATACACCCATGACTCAATCAGATTTGGAAATGTGGGTAAGAGAAAGATGTCAGAGGAAATGTGCAGTACTCACTCTTCTATTAGTCACACATTTTACACCATAGGCTCCAAATAGACATTAAGCACCTGGTTTTCCTTTGGTTCAGAAAAAAAAACCAACCACCAGAAATTGCCCATTTTACCACTTACATTTAGCCATAAAGAAAGGGAAATCATTAGGTAAGTTATTCATTAGATCCAATACTTCTCAGGGCCCTCTCATCCAGCTCAACCTCTCTGAACAATAGTAAGCACCCTGGGTACCAGTTGCTGTGGGGGGCTCGATAGAGTCAAACTGGCAGAGAAACTAATACTAAGAAACCGCTTTCTTTTTGTAGGGGTCCTAATTATTCTGTCATCAGATAATATGTAAAACTAACTCACCTATTATGACAGCTATAATGTCATAAAACAGCCACTGATGTATTTTATTAGTCAGAATTGAGGAAAGTGTATAATATATATATATATAGACATATATATAGACATATACATATATACTGTATATTGTATATGGCAGAGCAGGTTTGGTGGGTGCTATGTTGCAGCTGCTGATCTTTTTCTTTGCAGATGGTGCAAACTTCCCCCAGTCCACTTCCTGGGCCTACTCTCCCACCTCAACACCTAGCTGGCTGAAGTCATCAGCAGGGTCCCAGCTTGTGCAGGCTGCTGGCCCTGTCTGGAAGAGTGGGAAGGGGGTGGAAGAAAAAGCGACCACAATATGTGTGGGTACCCTTAGTTGGCACTTACAAAATGTTAGAATGTCACTGTTTCCCTTGGCCAGTAACTCCCATGTAGGACACCTTTATTTGTTTTGTTTGTTTATTTATTTATTTATTTTACTAACTCATAGAATTTATAAGTCAATGTGTGTGACTTGGGAGACCAGTGACCTCTTCCCCCAAAAATAAACCAACAAGGCATTCACTGGCTTTCTTTATGCACCCTCCTCTCCCGCCTCCACCCCCCAAACTAGCGGCTGAAGTCACTCCAATTAACTTAAAAACATCCCTGGGCCTATGAGAGAAGACATCAAACTTCCCAGATCTGGTGGAGGATAGGGCAAGGGAAGAAAGGTGGTGGGCACAGAGGTCCCCAGGAGGCTGGGTTTTGACATCCTGTAGGCCCTTTGACAGTCTGTAAGGGATTCAGCTCTCTCCCCAGCAATGGAAGGAAGGAAACACTGGGCTTGTAGATGTGTGCTACCAGGAGGAGAAAAGGATGTCACTTCCTCTCTGTCTCCTAGGCCTAGAATTCAAGAGCCATGCTAGCAAAGCGTGCTGACTTGCTTCTGAAAAGACCCTTTGCCCTGTCCCTGCAGATATGCCCTGCGTGCAAGCCCAGTATAGCCCTTCGCCTCCAGGTTCCAGTTATGCAGCGCAGACCTACAGCTCAGAGTACACCGCGGAGATCATGAATCCCGACTACACCAAGCTGACGACCATGGACCTCGGCAGCACCGACATCACGGCCAGGGCCACCACGTCCCTGCCCAGCTTCAGTACCTTCGTGGAGGGCTACAGCGAAGTCAAGCCCTCCTGCCAGTACCAAATGCAGCCCCCTGGGCCGCGACCCTTGATCAAGGTGGAGGAGGGCCACCCGCACAGCTACCCCCATCTCCCCCACCACCACCACCACCATCACCACCACCACCACCACCAGCAACCGCCGCCGCAAGAGCCATCCATTCCGCCCTCCTCCGGGCCGGAGGACGAGGTGCTGCCCAGCACCTCCATGTACTTCAAGCAGTCCCCGCCGTCCACCCCCACCACGCCGGGCTTCCCCCCGCAGGCGGGGGCGCTGTGGGACGACGCGCTGCCCTCGGCGCAGGGCTGCCTGGCGCCCGGCCCGCTGCTCGACCCGCCGATGAAGGCGTTGTCCGGCGCGCGCTTCCCGCTCTTCCACTTCAAGCCCTCCCCGCCGCACCCGCCGGCGCCCAGCCCGGCCGGCGGCCACCATCTCCGCTACGACCCGACGGCCGCCGCCGCGCTCAGCCTGCCGCTGGGAGCCGCCGCCGCCGCCGCGGGCAGCCAGGCCGCCGCGCTCGAGGGCCACCCCTACGGGCTGCCGCTGCCCAAGAGGGCCGCCGCGCTGGCCTTCCCGCCGCTCAACCTCACGGCCTCCCCCACCGCGTCCAGCCTGCTCGGGGAGAGCCCCAGCCTGCCGTCGCCGCCCATCAGGAGCTCGTCCTCCGGCGAGGGCACCTGCGCCGTGTGCGGGGACAACGCCGCCTGCCAGCACTACGGCGTCCGCACCTGCGAGGGCTGCAAGGGCTTCTTCAAGGTGAGCGCACGCCTCCCCCTGGCGCCCCTCCCTCCGCAGCCAGCCAGCCTCCTGAGCCACCCGCTCGAGGGAGCCTCTGAGTGGGTCCTTCCCGATCTGAGCGGCGTTCCTGTAGCCTAGCACCTTCACGTCCACTTTCTCGGGGTGGCTGAACCTGAAGGCCATGACAGGAGGCCGCCCCGGATGGATTTGAGGAGCTGTGAACTTCCTGACTTGGCCTTCTCTTATGATCTTTTTTTTTTTTCTGGGGGAAGCTTTGGGCAGGTTCTCCAAGGGGCCTGTGATCTCAAAAGTGCACAAACCTAATTGCATTTCTCCCCTGTCCGTCCTGAGGAGAAGGGTTTGTGTGCCAGGCCATGGACATTTGTATCTCCTTTAATCCTCACAGTTAAGAGCTAGGACTGTTGAATCAGACAGACCTGAGAGTGGATTCTGGCCACTTACTAGCTATTTTTATTAAGTGCCTTGAAGGTAGATCTTAATTATCCATGTTTCATACACGGGGCCATGGAGACTTGAAAGGGTTATTCAATGACCCAGGACACACACTCAGAGAGGGAGAGGGAGACAGGATGCCAGCTCATGTTTGCATGACCCACAAAGTGCACATGGTCTTCACACCTCTGCAGCTGTAGAACAGGCCACTGACTAGATGCAGATTGTGACAGTTCCCTTCGTAGAAGAGAGAAGCTGGGGTTTCACCAATTCACTCTACCTCTGGGCCACACACCGTGCCAGGTGTGGAAGTTGTTCATGATCTCATTGACCCAGAGGAGAATTTTGCAGCAGGAAGGTCTCCAGCCTCCACCTATGTGACCCATGAGGAAGCTGACGCCCAGGGAAGTGAAGCTCTGGGTAGCCTGTAAACAGTGATTTATCAGCACGTGGTGACCCTTGAGTTCGGTGCTCTTTATAACACGCAGGGGAAAGAGGCCTTGTCCTCTTGCTGCTCTGCTTTTGCTGTTGACTCCCCGGCTTCTTCAGACACTTAATTCTGTGCCACTTTCCCCAATCCCCACTCCCCTGGCCATTATCTCAGGCATTTGCAAAACCACACATGTTCTCCCACACTGCAGTGATGGGCAACCTTTTGAGCTTGGTGTGTCAAACTTCGCCAAAAAACTGAGCATAACTCGGGTAGTGTGTCACTTTGAGGAAAAAACATTATTTCGCAAATGTTTCATCCTCGCCATGCAGCCGCCTCCGCGTGTCATCAGAAATGGCTACGCGTGTCCGTGCTGACACGCGTGTCATCGGTTCGCCATCACTGTCCCACAGTAATCACTCCCTAGCCTACATGCTGGGCAGGTGGAGGGAAAGGGGAAGCTGGGTGCTGATTGGGTAATAGGATTTAGGAGGCCTACAGGATGTATCTGGGAGCAGGCTGGACACTCAAATAGGAGGCCTTGATCTGTCCCCTACCAATTGTATGACATTGGGCATGATACTTCTTTCTAGGCCTCAGTTTCCCTATCAGGTGAATAAAATTCAGAGAAGGACTGTGAGAATTAAGTGGGATAAAACAATTATGAAGGCATTTTATAATCTTTAAAGGGCCATAAAAAAACAATAGTTTATTGTAAGTCAAAACTACAAAGTATTTGTAGAAATGCACGTGTTTGTGTATTGGTTATCATACCCACAAGCAACAGTTACTTTTGATCTGGGAGTAGAAATCATGTGATTAATTGCATTCTGCAGAAAAGTGAAAAAATGCTTATGGAAAGACTTTGCAACCATACAGAAGGCAAGTACAGGATCATGATATTTTAAATGTTGAGCCCTCAGGTTAGCCATTTTTTAGTCTTAACTACTCAAGCTTTACCAGGGCTACTTTCAAGAAACTGCATTCCTTTCACAAATTGGTTTTTATATCATTTCAGTGGAAATGCTGAAGGGCAGTGAAAACAGGTAGCCAAAAAGGGGAAAAGGAAGAAAAACAATTAAGAGAAGTGCAAGTAACTTCAAATATAACCATCCCTGAATAATTGAGAGTTGACCAAAATACAGGAGTGGTAATACATTCTTAGTCTAGAAATGTCAATTAAGTGTTCCCCAACAGGGTTCCTTTTCTGTAGCAATCCCTTGAAAACAAATCTATATTTGAAAGGGCGGGGGGTAGGATGGGAGAGAACCATCCCACAGATCTGTTAATTAAGGGAATGGGAGCAGGTTTTACCCAGTGGCTTTCTACCATTAAATTGAATTCTTTAAAAATGTGACATGAAATGCAGTTAATGATGGAATTCAGTGATTGAACTGTAACGATCTCTCCTTGTCCTTAAACTGTGCAGGCACACATGACTGTGGGAAAGGTTTCAGGTTATTGGAAAAATGTATACCTGAAGCAAAATGCCGCCAAGCACTCAGATTGGCATATAACCTTGAGGACAATGGCAAGAAATAGAGTTTTAGAAATTACTGCATGTTCGATGAAGAGAACTTCAATCAGGAAACACAAGTTCCCTACCCTTAAAGAGTGCTGAGAATTTAAATGCTGGAAACTCAGAAGCATGTTTGTGTTTTGGAATTTTGCATTTTAAACTAAAATCACCTACAAAGGCAGGGAAAATGTATCTGGCTTTGTTAGATTTTTTTTAAGTTTTATATAAGCAAAAATGATCTCCTAAAGTGGAATTAAAAGATGACAGGGTGAAAACTGATAAACGAGGGCTGAGAATTGCTGAAAGTAAAGATTGAAAATAAGCCTAGAATTTTGGGCAAAGAAATAGATTACCAACCCCAAGTTACCCAGATTTCTTTTCTTTTTTAGGCTTATCAAATAAATTTCAACTTTCTGCTCTATTTGGAATTGTATAGATTCAGGTAATTTCTGAATGATTTTACCCTAAGTGGTAAATACACACATCCAGTTGCACACATGTTTTTTGTGGGGTTTTTTAATCAAGCCTCCCTTATACTTGGAGCATAAAATTATGCTCAATTATTTCTCCATGTGCCATTTTAAAATTACATCTGAAGAATACAACATTATTTTATATCCAAGTCCAAGTTTTATGAAGTATGTTTTACAATATGGCTATTTTGATGTCTATGTCAATAGTCATTTATGAAATAACAAGTCAATGGGAATTTTAATTGAAAATATATGGCTCTCATATTTCTTTCTCTCGTTTCTTTTTGTTTTGGTTTTTCTTTATTCCTTTCTTGGATGTGATAGTGGTTTTTAGTGTCCAATTTTAAGATTTTGATTTTAAGTCTCAAAAATGGCCATTTACCCTATTAAATATAAATTACAAAGGCTGATAAAGGGATTTTTTGGGCACTTAAACATTATTTCCTATATATTTTAACTAGACAAATCCTGATTTTTGCTTTTTATGATTTCATCTCTATTGGGAAACAAAGCTAGTTACTGTAATATTTGACTTACAAAAGTGATAGCCAACAAAGTACATCCCAGATAATTTTGATTTTATTTTAATAAGGTCAGCAATAATCAGGGGAGTGGAACAAGTAGAAAATTGTTCCCAGAGGGATATTAAAAGTGGAGATAATCTAATCCTCCAAGGTATGATATGTTGACCTGGTAATTTCAGATATGATTTTATCATTCAGACTTGGATGTCTCCTGAGACTTGCTTCAGAACAATCTGAGATGATTTTCATTGTCAGCAGCTAACACTAATAAAATTGTTTTTCCTGCAGGCTAGCGTGTTAGGAAATTAAATTTATCTAATTATACGAATTGCACTGTCGCTTTTCACATTGTAATTAAAATACATCTTGTCAGGTTCTACCTCTTTCCAGAAACTATTAGTTGACTATCTCTGTATTGTATTTTCTCAGAGAACGGTGCAGAAAAATGCTAAATATGTTTGCCTGGCAAATAAAAACTGCCCTGTAGACAAGAGACGTCGAAACCGATGTCAGTACTGTCGTTTTCAGAAGTGTCTCAGTGTCGGAATGGTTAAAGAAGGTATGAATATAATGCTTTTTATCCAACTTGCTTATATGTATTCTCAGATACCACTGAAAAAAATGCTAATATTTACATTAGAATGGTGAATTTTCCTCGTTTTCCTTTCCTTCCAACGTTTTGTTGTTACAGTGTATGTTTACATTTAAAAATAGCTGAGGACTACTTTCTAATTTCTCAAAATCAATAGAGAGCTTGTGTACATACATCTTTGTTCTATTTAAGAAGGAGACTCTTAGGACTAATTCATTACCAAATATAAGTATGGAGTGGCTTTTATGCTGCTTGTTTCAACTCTCATTAAATCGTTGTGTGAATATTATTCCAAACTTATTGCCACTTTTAAATGGTTGGTCTCATTAATGATTGCTCGACTGTAAAGTGTTTTAATTCATTTTTGTGATTTATGGCTATGCATGAATATCTTTGAAGACATTCTTTCTCTTTTTCCCTTGCCATCAGTTGTCCGTACAGATAGTCTGAAGGGGAGGAGAGGTCGGCTGCCTTCAAAACCAAAGAGCCCATTACAGCAGGAACCTTCTCAGCCCTCTCCACCTTCTCCTCCGAGCTGTATGATGAATGCCCTTGTCCGAGCTTTAACAGACTCAACGCCCAGAGAACTTGATTATTCCAGAGTAAGTTTTATAATGTCCTGCTTTTGAATGAACGATCAGGGTCTCTACTCATGATACTAGTAATAAGAGTTGATTGATTGACTTTGTGCCTGCCACTGTGCTAAACAGTTTTCATACCTTTCCTATATTTCTCACTTCATTTCGCAATTCCAGTGCATCCATTGAACCAAATAATTTTGCCTTATTGGGTCTCTGAATCCCTTAACAAATGGTCTTGACAGTGCTGCATCTGTCATACCCATTGTTGCAGGATTCCTGGTGGTTGTGCCAATGAAAATCTGCGCAGGTGAATTACAATTTGCAGATTTCTCTCATGGTTTAGACAAAGTGACTACTGGTTTTTTCATATTGTGATCAAACCTTCTGGGTGAGCTTTAAGTTACCCTTAAGCAGTTTACCCAATTGCATTGGCATTGATTGATCTGCTGCTTATTCGAGGGATTAGACCATTGATAGAGAGGAGTGGCTGTGGCCTTGACATCAGGAGGACTGGGATGGAACACCACTTCTGCTGCTTCCTAGCTGTGTCACCTGGCTCCTGCTCTTGGCTTTTTCATCCCTACAGTGGACATGATTACAACAGTTAACCTCAGAGGGATGTTTTGATCACCAGCCACACAGGAAAGATGGTTGAGAAAACATTTGAAGACCATAAGTGATTACCAGTATTGTTATTTTAGTCAACCAAAATATATCAACATTCCTATTTCATATGGCATGTAGTAAAATATCATCAGTTTGAATTCTGAAAATTGCCAGAAATTTGGATAACAAAGAGAAGAACCACGAGAAAGGATTTTCTAAGCAAATGTATAAATATGACTCTAAGGCAGCTTTTAAAAAAGACTTGGAAAAGCAAACTTCTAGTAAGACAGAGTCTCACCAAAGATGGAAAGGAAAAAAAAAATCACAATTATTGGGCAATTTCTGCATGCTAGACATTGTGGTTTATTGTCTCATTTAACCACTTAAAGAACCATGAACTGTAGGGATAGTTATCCTCACTCTAAGACCAAAAAAAAAAAAACTGAGAAATACAGATTGCCCACAAATCAAAGAGAGACCAGTCCAGGAATCCCCACTTGGTTGGTCTGGCTTGGCAGCTCCTACCAGATTTCCCTGCCCAGGTCTAATCAGTATTTCAAACTTCTGGTTGAACAGCTGGGAAAGAGTGTGTGAGTGTGCCCATTGTGTGTTCTCCTTTTAGGTTACAGTGTTATGATTGGTACACCCGCTTTTATCCTCCTTCCCTCATTCCTACCCTCATTCTGGTCGGGGAAGCCTCCTCTCTGCCCCTGATCACAAGACTTCATAGGAGAAGCATGGCAGATCGTTAGCACCAAAGGTTGAGGACTCTTATTCTGATTACAAGTAGCATCTCTTGAAGTCAAGTCTCAAATAATAGTCTAGCATAATAATGCAGTGGTTAAGGGCTTAGGCTTTGGACCCATGCAGGTCCCTAGATTAAAATCCCAACACCATCATTTAGTAGCTGGTTGGCCTTAAGCAACTGCTTAAACCTTTTAATGACTCCGCTTTCTCATTAGTGTTATGGAATAATAATTATAATATCTACTTCCTGGGGTTTGCGAAGATTAAATAAGATGATACTTGTCAAAGCTTTAGCACAGTGCTCTCCCTGCCATTTGTTGAATGTTCTGAGTGTGAACACTTCACATATCAGGTGCCATGTAGCAATACCATGTAGGTAAGTGTTATGATCTCTATTTCACAATGAGAAGATTAAAACTGAGAAAGGCTAAAGGACTGATTTGCCCAAGGTCACAAAGCTAATATGCATCAGAAATAGAATTAGAAGCCAAGTGTATTGGACCCCAAAGTCTGAGCTCCTAATACCAAGCTTTACTGCACCTCTGGTTTCAGTGAGAGAGAGTGCTGGAAAAGCATTCTGGAATAAAGACCTCCTCCCTAGAGGAACTTTGGTCTCCTCTCATGCAATCTTTCTGAATTTATGAAGCTATTTCATACTATCCACACTGAGGCTACATAACACAGTCTGTCATTATTCCAGGATATTTGAAATCACTTTTGGTGGTCAATCCAGAGAATTTAGGCTCCAAAAGTGATATTTTTTTTTTGGCCCCAAATTATCCAATTATTCGTCTTTGTGGACTATTCAGTTATTCAGTGGCAAACTCTCCCCAGCACTTTGAGTTGTCCCAGCTGGGAACTGTCTCCACACGGAAAAATCAATCCAGCTTGTTTGCTTGCCTCTGCACCATTCAGTGTGTTAGACTAGAGTCATCATCTTCATCAACAAACATTTATCCAATTTAATTGTTAGCTTTGTCCAAAATAGCGGATTGACCATGCCAGAGTCTAGGTCATACTGATACTACCTTTGGGGCCTGGCTCAATTTTGTAAAGCATATTTATTTTAATTGCATTGTTTTGGAATCAGGTTGAACCTCATAGCTTGGATTCTTCTGCTTTTAGATAGCTTTACAAAATTATCAAAAATTGGACCCAAATCAATAAATTAAAAGACTTTTTAAAAAATACAGTGAGCTTTCATCAAAAACTTGGATGAAGGCAGAGAAGGCATGCTGATCACATTTGCAGATGACAGAAAGCTGGGAGGGATCGCTAATATGATGGATGTCAGCATCAACATTCAGAGTGATTTAGACAGGTTGGAACAAGATGGGCTGAAACCATCACGAAGAAAGTTAACAAAAATAAATGTGAAGCTAAGCATTTAGAATTTTAAAACATGGGAGGGCCTTGGCCCATCAGTAGTTAATGTTAAGAAGATCTTGGGAGTGTATACACTCACTATGAACCAACAGAGGACATGTAGTAGAAGAGAGAGATGCTGAATCACCTTGGGCTACAGCAGTATGGTACCAGGACCAAGTTGGGGGTGGTACATGGGCTCTGTCCTGTCAGACCACCCTTCAGGGTTGAGGCTAATTCCAAGCTGGGGTTTAAGAGGCATGTGGACATACTGTGTCTGGAAACTTGTAAGGGATGATTGGATGAAATGACAATATATGTGCAATATGTAGGAAGGGAGAAGGTTTGACAGGATTAGGTCACTCTTTTGCTCTGTGGCAAAGAGGACTGTTGCTCCCAAGGACAGAGCTAGAGGGAGAAGGAGGGGGCCCCTTTCAGATGACTCTGAAGACAAGGGTGTGTGATCATCACACAAGTAACTAAGGGGAACACATAACAGGATTTCTCACTAGCAGAGAGGTTATTTTGGATTTTATTAAGTTCCCCCAGTTCTAAGATTTTATGATTCTGGGGGTTTACCTTATTGTCCCTAAATGCAAGTGATTATATATACATATACATATAAACATATGTGTTGTTAAGTAACTTGTTATTTAATAAAATTGAACTTGCTTTGTTCTCTAAAAAACAATTAACCTAAAATGAATGAAGCAAAATTAATTTATTGAGTGCCTACTACTTAAGTCCCAGCTTCCTGTGATATAATTTATGGTTTTGGTAATTTTCTTAAGAATGTCCCTCAGCCCTGGTTGGTAGGAGCGTTGTCCCATACACCAAAAGGCTGAGGATTCTAGTCCCGGGCAGGGCACATTAACTAGGTTGTGGTTTCAATCCCCAGTCGGGTGTGTACGGGAAGCAACTGATTGATGTTTCTCTCTCTGTCTCTCCCTTCCTCTCTCTAAAACATAACCTCGGGTGAGGATTAAAAAAAAAAAGAATGTCATCAATTGAAACTCAGTTTTCATAATACCTTCTCCTTAAAGTTTTATATTTATAAATTTATACAACTGGAGGTGACCTTGAGATCAGATCATCTAATCCCACCCCCAAGGCTTCCAGGGGGTTAAGTGACTTGTCTAAGGCCAGTGGCAGAGCATGGCCTAGATCCAAATCTCATCACTCAAGGTGTTTGAATACATGTTTCTATTTCACCATACTGCCACTTCTACTTAGTGGCAATTTCACTAGGTGTGTGTGTGTTGTTGTTGTTGTTTTTTAAAGAAGCTTTATTTATTTTATTTTAAATTACAATAATAGTAATATATACCCATTCATTTTTAAAAAGGCAAACCATTTAGAAGTGAAAAATGAGAAGTGCCTTTATTTGTGTCTGCCTAATTTCACTCTTTAGCAGTAGCCGATAACAGCAGTAGTGTGTATTCATAATTTATTACATTTTTAATAAGAATGTGCCCTGTCAGGTTTGAGTCAGACGGTTGATTTGATGCAAACAATTTATAAAAGGTACCAGCTCGGCTCAGTGAATCAGGCTGATAGAGAAACGAGGAGGTGTTTGCCAGACAGGTGTGTTCTAACCTTCTTGTGCCAGCATTCGCGCCTTTAAGGTTGTAAGTGAGTGGTTTTTTCCTCATTTGTGGGAGAAGGAGGCGGAGGGGTGGTGTTCCAAGTCACAGAGGGAACGAGTGCTTCAGAACGCTCGCTTTGCGAAGTGTTCCTGGCTCTGGGACCTCCTCGTTTCCTTTGGGCCAAACTTCCATCCTTTAAAACCCAGCTCCGATCATTGTATATCAGTGCAGTCAAAACATGTCACATTTGATTTGTTTCTTCTTGAAATGTTGCTATTCTCTACCCCACAGTTGCTTTTAATTTAGCAATACAAGTATATATAGATACTGGGCTTGGCTTCAGAGCCTGCATAATTACTAACGAGAAAATAAACTTAACGTCCTCATTAGCTGGTCATTTCAAGTATTTTTCAGCAAACTACGATGTTTTCTGGTAATTGGTGTCACTTAGTGTAGTAACAGACGCCAAAACAAGAGATATTGCTCAGATAAAATACCAGGCACCAGCAAATGGCGTTTAAGTGTGTTACCAAGATAGCTTGAGAAACAACATGGCTCACACATGTTAGACCTAAACCAAGGAAACAGCCTGAAAACTCTGCAGAGAGAGGCTCCTCAGGGGATCCTCTCAAATTGCCACCAATTCATTAGATGCTTTCAGGCCAGTTCCTGCCCCTCTGTGGGCCTGTCTCCTCATCTGAATGGTGAGGAGATTGGACTAAGTGCACTCCCATGACCCCTTCCAGCCTTCTCCTTCCCTGATCGGCACGCCTGCTATAATTCCACTGGGGGTACAGATCAGCATTCCCCAAAGTGTGGTGCCCCGACAGCCTCTCTCAGAAAGAGCCAGGGGGTTTGCTTAAAATGCAGGTTCCCAGGCTATGCCCAGGCCTACTGTATCAGCACTGGGGGGAGGGACAAGGCAGGCAGGAATCTATATTTTAACAAGCACCTCGGATGACTCATTGGCACACTAAAATTTGAGAACCACCAGTATAGTTTAGTAAGAACAATTTTATCTTGAATCTTCCATTTTCCAGCTTTGCTTGGGCTGAGAAGGAATGAGCAATGGAGATATAAATTTTCAAGGAAGCAATTAAGTTATTTAATAGATATGTATTGAATGGCTCGTGGGTGTCAGGCACTGTTCTAGAGCAATGGACGCATTGTTGAACAAGAAACACTCCTGCCCTGGCCAGCATTGTTCAGTGGTAAGATCATCGGCCTGCACACCAGAGGGTCACAGGTTCTATTCCCAGTCCAGGGCACATACCTGGGTTGCAGGTTTGATCCCCACCCCTAGTCCGGGGGGGGGGGGGGGAGAGGAGTGCTAAGCAACCAATCGATGTGTCTCTCTGACATCGATGTTTCTCTTCTCTCTCTCTCTCCCTCCCTCCTTCCTTCCACTCTGAAAAGTAATGGAAAAATATCCTCACTCCTCCGGTGAGGATTAAACAAAACAAAACAAAACAAAACAAAACGCTCCTACCTTCGTGAAGGAAAGAGAAAGTAACCAAATAACTGTGATGCCATTGGGAAGGGGGGCAGTTTGTTTGTTTATTTGTTTCTGGTTTTGTTTTTAAGGGGAGTTAATTAGATAAGAAAGGAATAAATATGGGGGGAAATATATTCACTGCCAATTTTTAAAGTGTAAGAACCTAAGAATATGTATATATAGTTTGGCTTCTAGAGTGATCACATCTAAAATATATAAAGACCCAGGGAAAAGTAACATTGTAAGGGGAGATAAAATGTTCTTAGGATATTTTACATGTTTAGCCTGGACTGATAAGTGAGATAGAGTAAATGCCAGATTCCACATTGCTATGACAGCGTCATATTGCTAATTTTTTTAGGGCTGATGCTCCCATTCAAATAATTCATTTTAAGCCTAGGCTCTGCCTCACATCTAACCTGTGTAGCCACATTATTGCCATATAAAATGTGTAGACTTATTTCAGTTTAAATAGCTTACATTGTCGTTTGTAGCTCTAGATTCTCATTCCAGGTGCTTTGGTGAAATCACCATTAGACATCAGTAAATGTAATACTGTATCTTTGACTAGTTGTAAAGCCCGATTTTTTAAAAATATTTTTTTATTGATTTCAAAAAGGGAGAGGGAGAGAGAGAGAGAGATGGAAACATCAATGATGAGAGAGAATCATTGATTGGCTGCCTCCTACACGCCCTCCACTGGGGATCGAGCGTGCAACCCAGGCATGTGCCCTTGGCAGGAATCAAACCCAGGACACTCTAACCACTGAGCCAAACTGGCTATGGCGAAAGCCTGATTTTTGATGGATCAGTTATCCATATAGACTAGAATAAAAAGTTAGGATTCATTTCTAAAGGCTTTCTCTATTTGGCCTATGTTTGATCAATAAACACATATTTCTAGATTTCCTTTGGTGAACCCCAAACCTGCTTGGCCCTGAGAGAGTAATGTAGGGGAGCACAAAAGCAGAAATGGGGATCTGGTTCTTCCGACTCCAGGTCCAGTATCCTTGGTGAGGTTATTATAAAGTGCTAGGCCAGGCAGAGAAAAAAGTCTAAAATGTTTTGTTATGTTTCTTTAAGTCTTATATTCAGTAGAGGGGATACTTGGTTTGTCTTTTCCCTCAGCATTGGATGCTGACCCTCCATTCACCCCCAAGTTACTGGTGGCCCAGGCTGAGTCCAGTTTGGCTCCAGAATACTGGAACGTGGACTAGAATCATCGCAGGTGAAGCCCAGAGGGTCTGGCTGGAGCCTGGCCTGCCAGGCCCGCTGGCTTTTCTCCTTGCTGGGCCTCATCAGGGAAAACTGCACACGCAGGGCAGGCAGGGGCTGCATTTCCCTGTGTGCAGGATGCGTGAAATGTGAGCCCAGCAGGGGCAGAGGCCTGCAGGGGACCTGGGTGAAAGCTAAGTGCTCTGGGGGATGGTGAGCAAATATTGGAAGCACAGAGATTATTGAGTTGTGAGCCATGGTTTCAGGGAAGCCAGTGCAAGAGGGAGCTGTTAGGTCCCATGCCCAGGGAAAAGTTTGCATTCTTTAGTCTTTTTCTCTCCATTTTACTCACTGTTTTAAAACAAAACAATGCTGAATCAAGGTCAAATTCTAGGCAATACATATAAGCCTAACCAATGGACACAGACACCAGGGAGGTGAGGGCATGAGTGTGTATGGGAGGGAGTGCGGGGGGGAACAATGGGAGGATGACACATATGTAATACTTTAATCAATAAAGAAAAAATGTTTTTTTAAGTCTAGGCAATAACTTTATATCTGTGTGATTAGCCGTATTTAGAATCACTGAATGCAAGAGCCAGCACATGGAACATTGACCAGGATTGCTGATAGTCTGGGCCATAAAACACACCTTAACAATTGAAAAAGAAAGAAAAGAAATCATACAATGTCTGCTGTCAAACCACAATAGAATTAAACTAGAAATCAATAACAGAAACATGGCTGCATGCAAGAGGCAGAAGGAATCTTAGGGATCAGCTAGGGCAGTCACTTCCTACTTCAGAGGCAGAAACAGGCCCAGAGAAGTGAAGTGACTTGTCTAGGGCTGCACAGCAAGTCAGTGCCTGAGCCTGGAGGAGGACCCCATGATCTGCTGCCTCTGCTTTATCACTCGTTCGGGAGTTTCACATGTAGTGCTGTCAGCTTTCTAACCGTGGTCCTGCCCTGCTTTTCATCCTGCCCTTGGAGAGCATGTGGAATTAGGTTAATATCAGAGGAGAAATTAAGAAAGTAAAATAAAATCCCCTCTCCCACTCTCCTGCAGCTAATATAGAGAGTGTGAACTGAAAGGAGGTGATGGGAAGTATCCGGCACCAGGATCAGGCTGCCATCCTTGACTATCCATAGGAAGGAAGACTGGTTCTTTCTCCCGTGGTTCATTGAACCCATTACAGAAACATGCAGGGCTTCATAGAGTCTGGGCACTGAGTGAGATGATCCAGGGCTATGAACTGGACCTGATGTTATAGGACAGTGGTCGGCAAACTCATTAGTCAACAGAGCCAAATATCAACAGTACAACGATTGAAATTTCTTTTGAGAGCCAAATTTTTTAAACTTAAACCTCTTAACGCCACTTCTTCAAAATAGACTCGCCCAGCCCGTGGCATTTTGTGGAAGAGCCACACTCAAGGGGCCAAAGAGCCTCATGTGGCTCACGAGCCGCAGTTGGCCAACCACGGTTATAGGATCCTAGATAGTCAGGGCTGAAAAGTAGAAACCTTCTCCCATTTTATAAATGTGGAGGCTGAGGGACAGTGAGCGTTTCAAGTATCATCACCGTTATCAGTAGCATCACTGTCATCGTCTGTGAAACGTGTTCCATGTGTCAGGCCTTTCACATATATTATCACATGTAATCATCACAACAAAATACTGAGGAAGGCATTGTCCCCGTTTTACAGAGGGGAAAACTGAGGCTCAGAAAAGTGGAGTCGTTTACCCCAGATATCTAAAGTAAGCAGCGCAGCTACCCCGTTTCACAAATGAGGGGCCTGGACAAGTCAAGGATTAAAGTAGCTCGGCTCCTTGTCCGATGTTTCTTTTGTTACTTCATGATGCCTCTTGGGAAAGCACAAAAGGGGGTGTGGGGTGGGGCGGGGGCAGGGAGCCCAATTAAGACAAGTGCCTCATTTCCTCATACCTAAGTAGTTCTACAGTAAGGACCTGGCTGCTTATTGGCTGATTCTCCTCAGCCAGGTTAGGGCATTGTGGCAAGCCTAGGCGTTCCCCTGACTCTTCTTTCACTGTAGAGTATTCAACAACGATTGATTGAGAGTCAATCAGGTGCCAGTCACTGTGCTGCTGACAAAACATGGGACCAAATGAATACATACCTGGAGACCTCCAGTTACAGCAAAATAAAATGCTGTTTTTAAAACTATACCATGGGCTACCAGCGAGTAACATCAGACATATGAACAGCTAGGACCGGAAACCACAAGGCCACGTGGAAGTCTTGGCTATACCGCTGTTGGAGACTCTCAGACTCTCTGAGCTTCTCTGGGCCTCAGTTTCCTCATTTGTAAAAGAAGAATTAAAAATCTATACCCCAGGAGGATTAACCTAGAGAAGGGATGCAAAAGCACCCGCAGCTCTTAGTGTGAAGGGAATGATGTGCATATTCACATGCGTGTTGTGCAGGTCTGTCTGTGCTGTTGATTGTCCCTTAATGATTACCTTGCTGTATCAATCTTTTTGCCTGAAGTAGGAAAGATTGTCTTCCTGTGATTCCGGCAAAGCCCTGACTCTACCAGAATATCCAAAAGCTGGGTAGAGACTTTATTCCTACTTGTATCTTTCTTCTCCTGGGACTTTCTAGATCAATTCTGTTCAATAGAATGTTCTGCAGTGATGGAAATGTTCTATATCACATGTGGCTGTTGAGCTTGAAATGTGGCTGGTGTGACTGAGGAACTGAATTTTTATTTTACGTTCATTAATTTAAGTAGCCACAGTCCTGAGTCTGATGGCACACAGCCGCTTGGGCCCTGCCACTGAGACACCCTTCCTGTTCCTCTTCCTGGTTTGTCTTGTCTCACAGAAATCTATCTACAGCAAGCGAAAATCATTCTCTTCTCCTATTCCTTAATTCTGTCATTCTCAGACTTCAGTGTGCATGAGAATCACCTGGAGATCTTGATAAAACAGTGTATTAGGCCAACTCGCAGAGTTACTGATTCTGTAGGTCTGGGGCAGGACCCGAGGTGTTCTTTTCTGGTACATTCCCTGGTGTTGCTGATGCTGCTGGTCCAGGGACCACACTTTGAGAACCATGGATTAATTAAGCATCTTGTTTGGAGGCAGCTGTACTTTAGTGGAGTCAGAAGGTGCTGGAGGTTCACTCAGACACAAACCCCTGAGATACTGGTTCTCAACACTGGCTGCCCTTGGGAATCACCCGAGGACCAGTCCTCAACCCAGACCAGTTAAATTAGAATCTCTGTGGTGATGACCCAGACATGAGTGTTTATTAAAAGCTCCCCAGATGATTGCAGTCAGGACTGAAAACCACTGCACTGATGGGACTTCAGCAAATTTCTTTATTAAATGGTAACAACCTTCACTCTATATCATGGGGCCACTGTGAGAATCAGATGAGACTGTGAATGCAAAGGGTTTTATCAACTGTGGGACTTAAAAGTAAGGATTCAGGCTTAGACAGCCTTGGGAGAGCCCACTTGCAAATGATGCTGTCATCCCTGTTGAACTGAGATAACGCTGCTGCCTGTGGTTTGCATTCTAGTACTGTCCTTCTGACCAGGCCGCTGCAGGCACAGATGCTGAGCATGTACAACAGTTCTACAACCTTCTGACAGCCTCCATTGACGTATCCAGAAGCTGGGCAGAAAAAATCCCTGGATTTACTGATCTCCCCAAAGAAGATCAGACATTACTTATAGAATCAGCCTTTTTGGAGCTGTTTGTTCTCAGACTTTCCATCAGGTAATTACTATTATTTTATCTACTCCAGTCCACTCCTTCCTTTGAAGAACTTTGAAACCTGCTCTGTTTGCAAATGAGTCATCAGAGAGAAGGTTGCTCAAGAAGGAAATATCAAATATGATCAGGCATTAAAACACTGAGTAGTAGGTAGTGCATTGGACTGGAAGCCAGGACTCGTGGGTTCTACCCTCAGTTCTAATATATGGATTTGCTGTACGACCCTGACCAGGTCACTTGCCTCATCAGAAGTTCAGTTTCCTTCTTTGTAAAATGAGGAGGCTGGGTTTGGTGATCTCTGAAGCTCCTTGTAATGCCAACACTCTGGGATTCTACAGAGTCCCATGGTGCATAAGGTATTTCCTGGGAGCACGTATTTGTTGAGAACATTGCATTTACCTCACGGGTTTCTATTTACAAGTCACTGTTCTAGTACACCAGATGGGGCTCTAAAGAGTTCCCACTGCCTCTCAACCCCCAGTGTTTACTCCAAGAGAATAGCTCCTGGATCAAAAGGTTTGGTTCAGCCTTTCATGCTCAGTGACACCGAACACAAAGCGGAAGTTCTTTTCCAAAAAGCCGGGACCTAGAATCTCAGCATGAGTAACATTTTAAATTCCTTGCTTCCCTGCCGTTATATAATTTTAGGAGATGGTACCAACATTTCACCAAATATTACAGGGAAAGAATGTCCCTTCCCCCTCATTCTCTTCCTTACCCTCCCCTCCAATTTCATATTGTGTTAGCAGAAATTCTTGTTTAGAGTGCAGATTCCCAGGCCTCATTCCCAGCTATATTGGTTTGTCTTAGAAGAAGTCCACAAATCTGCATTTTAACTCATGCTCCAGTGATTCTGATGCCAGTGGTCTGAGGTCCAGGTTTTAAACTCTGAGATTGAGAGGTCCTTGTGTACCTCTGTGGAGGGATCTGTGGGAGAGACAGGGGGAATTACAACTGGTGTGCCAGTAATTAGCATCATTACAGCTAATCTGCTGTATGAAGGAGCCAAGCCAACGATGTGACTATCATCTGTTAGCCAGGCAGCATAGGATTAAGCAAATGATTAGCTCCATGTGGGCAAGCACTCTACATGCTCTAGTCACCAAGTTTCCTCCAGTGCCTGGCTCTCGGAATGGCACCTACATGGTGCTCAGGAAATACTTGACTAGTGAATGAATGAATGAAACTCTTCACCCAAGAGGCACAGTTAGAGATATTAACTCGTTGGTGCAGTAGGCTGAAAGAGATAAATATGTGGAAAGCAATTTGGAAATTAAAGGAAGGCTAAGATTAAAGTTAGGACCACATAGAGTTCAGAATTAATTACACCTAATACTCCTCTTTATACCAGGCATTGTGCGTGATTTCAGAGCCTGTATTTTATTAATCCCCACAACAATCTTAGAAGGTAGCCATTAGAACTCCTGTTTATACATAAGGAAAAGGAAACCCAGAGAGAGTAAAGGAGTGCCCAAGCCCCACGGCTGAGTGGTGATGTCCAACTAGAAGTTCCAGGGCACCTTTCATGAGAGAAGTATGGGATACTGATGGACTGATATACACCATCAGGACAGATTTAGAAATAGCCCTCTGAGCCCCACTGTGAAAAGCAGGGTGAGCCCACAACAGAGCCTGGCAGCTTCCCCAGGGATTGGTGCTCACTCAGGAAGTTAGCATAGACAAGTGGTGGTGGGTGTTCATCCAGGGTGTTTGGGCAGGTTTGAGGGCCCCATACTGGGTTCTGAACACTGCACCCATGGCTGTCTGGGTGCCCGTGTGTTACGATGTTATCCCATTGGATAGACTGAGCAGACCTATTTAATGTGTTTCTACCCCCAACCCCCCATGACTTTCACTTGTAGGTCAAACACTGCTGAAGATAAGTTTGTGTTCTGCAATGGACTTGTCCTGCACCGACTTCAGTGCCTTCGTGGATTTGGGGAGTGGCTCGACTCCATTAAAGACTTTTCCTTAAGTTTGCAGAGCCTGAACCTTGATATCCAAGCCTTAGCATGCCTGTCAGCGCTGAGCATGATCACAGGTAAGCACCACCCTGCTGTCACCCGAAGCGACCACGTCCCCCTTTCTCTCCTTTCCTGTGTTAAGGTGGAGTCTGGCTTTGGCTGTCATACACACCAGAAAATAGGAAAATGACTGCCACTGTTCTGAAATCTGCGACATTTTACTTAGTGTAGACAAGAAACGTATATCTGCAACTTGTTGTCAGGAACCTCCAGGAGAGAGGATTCCTATTGAGTTATCATTGTCAACAAGCCCAATATATGAACATGTAAATTTCCACAGGCGCTCTGTTGAGCGTTGCACAGGGTTATTTTCACATGGGTTTCAAAGGAAGATGAGCTTAACCAAACTGCTCCTGTGGGACTGAGGGGCAAGTCTTCCGCTCTCTCCAGTCCTTGGCTATCGACCTAAAGTAAAACCAAAGAAGTACACACATAAAACACACCTTTATTTATTGATTTACAACTTTGATTGGCAGGGGAGTGAGAAAATGGATACTTGTTCACAGCAAATATGGCTCAACTCAATAATTTTTAAAAGAAGAAACAAGCATAAAACTTATTCAATTTTTATATTATGCCTTTCTGTCCTTAGATGTGTCTCTCTTTCTATCTTTTGGGACATAAATGGTCCCAAGATGAAATGAGAGGGAGAAAGAGAGAAAGGAGAGAGGAGAGAGAGAGGAAAAAGAGAGAGAGAGAGAGAGAGAGAGAGAGAGAGAGAGAGAACTAGAAAGGCATATCGGGTAAGAGAGGAGATTCCATCTCCCTGGGGCTGGTCCTGAGACCCAAGGCCCCAGCTCCCTTTGTGACTTGATACTTTCAGAGTTTCCAGTGTGATCTCATCCTTCTTGGCCAGACTGGGGCCTAGTGAGGCAATGACAACAAGTGGAGCTCCCTAAGAGGCTAGCCACACCTAGGGCTTACCTCCCATTCTTTTCATCAGACTGAAGCACAGTCCAACCTCTATTGGACTAAGAATTGAGGTTCAGATTCAATACCCTCTTGACTGTAGAAAACATGCTTTTCAGGCAGGTGATGAGTTTCACGGGGGACCAAATGCATCCTTTGGCAAGATGGGCCCTTCTTTTTGATCGTCAGAGATGTGCATTGTTTCCATGCACCTTCTTGGGACCTCATTGTTAGCCAGCATGAGATATGTCTGAGTACCTCAAGACGCTAGGCTGGTTCATCACTGAATCATTTACATGGAGGCAAAGACAATTAAAGGGCACTAGCTTATTCCCTCGGTATTCCAAGTGGAACTTCACCTCCTCCCGGTGGTCTTTGGTCTTGGCTGAGAAACTCCCTTCTTTTGATGGGACCTGACAGAGATTTCCAAGGGAGACATAAACACAATAAGAATAAAGGCAGTCTTAAAGGATATGGACTCCACTTAAAGGACTTTCAAATGGCATACGGGAGCACCCGAAGAAAAATAATAAGCACATTCAAGGACAAGCATATCATTCCAGCAGGACTGTAATGAAATAGGTTCAAAGGCTGTCTTTCAACTAAAGCTCTTCAGCTCAATTTCAAAACGATTCAGCTCTTCCTAGGACAGTTAAACATTCAAAACTGGGGAGTATGGAGTTTAGTTAATTTAAAAAAAACACACACCCAGAAATACAATCTAGAGTCAGCCTTGGCTTTCTGTAAATAAACCCAGTACATTGCCACATCTCTATGGAAATCAGCAAATCTCTGTAGTTAATCAACAAGTGTTCGCTGATCTAGGCACTCTGGCATGTCAGTAGGTTTTCAGAGATGATGCATGTGATACAGGGCATTGAGTGCCATGGTGGGGATGAGGGAGTGGGTACAAAGTGCTGAGAGACCAAAGGTGGGGGGTGGTCTCTCAAAAGAGGTCACATGAGGTCTTCTCAAAAGAGGATACGATGTCACCAAACTAAAATGGGAGGAGCGTGATTTCTAGGCACAAGTAAAAATTTACTATAGCCATTGAAACTATGGCTGTTATAAGTTTCAGGAAGGAAATCTCTAAAAAGAGTAGAGTGATGGGAAATGAGACTGCCACGCTAGGTAAGGGTGGGGTTGGACATGAAGAACCTTTTCCACGTAGTTGAGAAGGTTGCAGGTTATCTTGAGAGCAGTGGGGAGCCACAGGAAAGTTTTGACCAGAGGAGCATCATGGGAAAGCTTGCACTTTAGAAAGATCTGCCCTGGCAGTGGGTTTTGAGCACAAATTATAACAGAAAAGAGACTCAGACGGCAAAGGCCAGTCCAGGTGTGAGAGCTGTAGTTTAAGAGGAGGGCCCAAAGTCAAGTAAATATTAGTAGGCAACTGTGAGGCCAGGAAGTCCCAACGTGGAGAACATTGGACAGTTCAGTGCTGAGAATACAGAGTAGGGATTAGGAGAAGGTGGTGCCAGTCCTGTCTCTGCCTGCACTTTGCTGTGTGTCCTGTGGTTATGGCTGCTCAGCCCACTGCCCATTGTGTGGAGACTTGCTCAGGAAGGAGGCAGTCTGGTATGGCAGACATAGCATGGACTTTGGGATCCAGCACCTCCCCCAGGTTTTAATATGGGATCCCCTCTTTAAGAAGTAGGTGCCATTGAATAATGCGTTTTGTTTCTCTGAACGTCAGTTTCTGCACCTGTAACATGGGAAAAGGAACATGTATTCCATGAGGCAGCAGTAAGGATTACATAAAATTAGGTTTGTGATGCAGCCAAACTGAATTCAGAATAGGCAGTCGAACCACCTGTGTTCTATCTGGAGGGATGGTGAGAGGGACTCCCTCAAATAAGCCTGTGCCTTCCCTTTGGGGTCCTAAATCAGTCTCAGTGACATGAGGAAACAGGCAGTGTGTTTGGTGAATTTCTCCTTGAAGGTTTGAGAGAGGCTCCAAAAAGGACAATAATTTTAAAGTAATTAAGCTGCACTTAGAAGAGGCCAAGTCTTTTATGGTGGAGTTCCAGGTCCTGCCCGCAGCCCTGCCAGCCCGTGCAGAGCGGGTTGTTTTAGGTGCTGTGGTTATAACATAAGCCCCCCTTCTCTCCTTTCTGGACCTGACAGTATTCTTTTTGTGATTTGCTGGATGGGAAGGGGTTTGAAATGTGTGAAAGCATCAGGAAGTGGCAGAAAAGACAATGCCTGGGAAGCAGCAGTGCGCCTTGTTGTGGATATTAATTTCATTTGTATATGGGCTCCCGTGAAATCTTGACTTCTGAATGAACTCCATTGATCAAAAAGGGTGATTGTGGGATATCATGGGCTATTGGCATCAGAAAACAGACAACCCAGAATTGTCTGTTCCTAAACCACAGTGAACTCAGGGATCTTTAAAGTCAAACCCATCTTGCTTCCAGGAAAATTAAGAATCTGGACAGTATTGCTAGTTTGTACAAACATGGCTTTTTTCTTTCTTTTTCTTCTTCTTCCTCCACCTCTCTCTCTGTGACTGGTGGAGAGGTGGGGCAGGAAATGGTTTCTTTCAGATCACTCTTCCTCCCTACAGTAAAAGGGAGTTCCCCACAGTTGTGGTTGTGAAATGTTTTTAGGTCCCAGTTCATCCACCCTAACCATTCCTTTCTGCCAGTGCCACATCCCTGTCCTAGGAGTAATGGAAGTGCTTAGCTTCTGATGGGATACCAATGAGGTGATAAGCTAGTTGCAGTTCATTGAGATTAGTAATAAGAAGCCCGCCCCCCCCCAATAGAAAGTTTGTGTGAAATTGTCCGTTTATAAGTATCCATTCATTAAACAAATATTGACTGCTGTCTATATTTCGGGCACAGTGCCAGTCTCCATGGATGCAACGATGAGCCATGCGTGAATTCTGCTGTCAGAAAGTATATAGGTTACTAGGAAGTCATATCTGATTATGATGCAATGAACTCATGTATGGTGGTTAGTGCTCAGGTCCTTAAAAGGGACAGAGTCAGTGCAGGGGAAGTCCAGATTACTGCTAACGTTTTGGGGGTGTAGATAGATGGAGGTGCTGATCATGAATGGCTTCCCAAGGAGGTGGTTTCTAAACATGGCAAGATATAGAGGAAGGACATTGCAAACCAAGGGAGCAGCATAGCAAGGTCATGGCAGTAGAACACGTCAGCACATTTTGGGGGAAAGCGGGTACAATGGAGTTGCTTTGAACATTTGTTAAACCACATATAAAATTTCATAGCAAGAAGAGAAAAAGAGGCTGTTGCACTCAATGACTGTATGTCCTGGAATGAGCATGAGAGTGAATCCACTGTGGGGCCTGGTCTCTGTGCTTCTGGCATCTCCTATGCAGTAGGCTTGGTGCTGGAGATGCGACAGTGAGCAAACACAGCCCGTGCTCCCATGGAGCTTACATTTAAAGGAGGAGGCAGGTCATAGTCACATAAATATCTGATTTCAACCTGTATATCCTTCAGAGACAAAATAATAATCTAGACTGAGAGTAAAAGGGAAAAATTCCTTGAAAAAAATTTGATCTGTGATTTAAGAATGAGTAGATTTTAACTAGGTGAAGTTAAAATCTCTCTCCTCTCTCTCTCCTCTTCTTCCGTGCCTCCCCTTCTTCTCTCTCTTCGCAGGGATGACTATAGCATGGATAGCTAAATACACAGTAAGCCAGCAGTGTCCTTAGGTACCACACAGGTTAGAAGCGTGATCTGTGGTCTGTTTTGTTCACTGCTCTAACCCCAGTGGCTATAAGTAGGTCCTCAATAAATATTTGTGGAAAGAAGTAATTAATCAATTAGTTAATGAGGTACACGAAGTGTAGGAGGGAGTTACAGGGAGGCTGAACGAGGAGGGACATTCTAACATAATGTTCAAGGCAGCCTGGTATTTCTGGACTTGGAGTGAAAGAAATTAACCACTTGTAAATTTTGACCATAGGCAAGTAACGTAACTCCCTGAGCCTTACCTTATCTATTAAACAAAGACGATGTGTGTCCTGCCTAATTCAAAGGGTTAGTGTGAGGGTGTGATAAAATAATCGAGGTAAAAGTGTAGTAGAAAGTGCTTTCAAATATACAGGGGTAGGCAAAAGTCGGTTTACAGGTGTGAGTATGCAAAAGAGAGTTTATTCTTGTATTATTATTTATTAATTATTTAATTATTTTCCATACGAACAGCTGTAAACCTACTTTTGCTCACCCCTGTATTTTTGTTATCAGGTGAAATAGTGAAAACTCCTAGTCCAGCTGGTGCCCGGCATTCTCTGTAGTATCTTGTAGTGGAGATTCTTATCTTAGGTGGGAGTTTGAACTAAATGACTCAAATTGTTTTGGTTCTGACACATACATTCGTTACTTAACCATTTCTAGAAGTTGTATTTTAAAGTTTTGAGTACATAAAGCTGAGTTACAATACTGAAGTACTGGATAAAAATGATGTAGATCAAAATGCAAGAAACACCGAGAAACTTGTTTTGTTTAATGGTGGACAAAGATCTTAAACTAAAATCTGTGTATAATTCCTAGGAAAGGGGGTAATTCAAATGTCTGATTTCCTCCCTAGTTAGTGAACTCTCTGAATATCAGCTCTGCAGCCATGTTTACCGAGCTGCGAGAAGAAAGGGGGTCCCTTAAGCTAAAATGTCAGTGATTGGGGTTTTGAGGAATTTCAAATTACTGGGAAGCGCCTAGACACTTAGTGACTCCCTAGTGATTTGAAAACCTTGCTGGCTGCTGGCAGTAGTTTGCATGGAGACTGAATTTTATCTCAGCCCTTTTGAAAAAGTAAAGAAGCCACAAATCCAGTAGCTGTTCAGAACAACAAAGGAGGTGCCTCTGGCTTCTAACAGGAGTGTCTCTGAATTCCTCAAGGAATTCCAGGCCTAGGGTTGATCCAGCTGGCAGGAGGTATCGATCTCCACTTGAATTCACTGAATAAATAATGGTTGCCATAGTTATTGAGCAGTCACCACTGGTTGGAGAGCAGGGAAAACTCCGAGGCACCTTTTGTGAGTTTGGCCATGAGAAAGTCTGGTTACAAGGCTCCATAATCAGCTCTCTCCCGAAATTCAGCCAACAACATCGCTCAGTTTCTTTATGCTGATCATGAATATGGTATCTTGAATATAATTCTAGACATGAGGCACGGAAAGGAAGGGAAAGCTTAAATCAATGGATTGGTATTTTATTCTGGGAGAAGCATCTCTCTCTGGGCTATGAACCTAATCTGAGATAGCTCAGTATTAATAGAATGTACTATCAGCAAGATGATTGTGTGATCAGGTTGCGGCTAGGAGAAGGCCTCACAAAGGACCGAATCCCCATTTGTTCTATTTTAACATTGTTTGTTATACAAATAGCATTAGCCTGAAATTTTTTTTTAAAAAGGAAAGTGTTATCTGACAATCTCATATTTTCACTTTTCCGTTTTCTTTCATCCTTCTCTAGATGAAGAAATAATCTTTACATAGATGTAATCACAGCTTAGAGACCATTTCATATTCTTTTCTCTATTTAATGTGATGTTATGTGTTTTTCCATGTTGCTTCATAGCGTTAGTATTTGTCCTTTCTGATGTCTAAAGAATCTTCCATTACGTGGACATACTATTTTTTACTTAACGGTTCCTCTGTTCTTCTACGCTTTATCTTTTCCAAGTTTTTAAAATAGATAATGCTTATCCAAAATATCTTCATGCCTACAGTTTTATTCTCCTGTGGAATTTTTCTTTCAGATAAATTCCAGTGAGTGGGATTACTTGGTCAGAGGCAACGAACATTTCATAGCTCTTGAAATATACTGCCAAATTTGCACTCTGTTTTTTGTTTTGTTTTGTTTTTGCTTTGGAGGGCAAATAAAACTTTTAGGCAGAACACTGTTGCAGGCTGGGTTACTCTTGAAGTTCACTCTTGAGTGCATGTATTGAGCAAAGGTAAACCATGGGGACAGATTTGCCTCTGGACTGATTAGCTAGTTTCCTGGAGAAAGCAAAATTATACACTGCAAAGCTTGGGAGTTAGGGGACTTTATTGGTTTGTTTTGTTTTGTTTTTGGCTATGCCATTTGCCACACGTTGGGCATTGTCCTAGGTTTACAATCCATTGAGATGCTGCTGGCAATGTTCATGGTTGGACCTGAATACAATTTTAACACCTCAAAGCTGGAAGGGACCTTAGAGGTCATTAAGTCCAACCGCCTCCTTTTAAGATGGGCCCTAGAAAGGAAACAACTCAAACTCAACGAGCCAAGCTGAGGAAGAAGGCAGATCTCCTGGTCCACGGGCCTCCTTTAATTTAGGGCAAGAGAGGAAGAAAAAAAAAAAAATGTCTGGAGAGTTGCTTCATTTTTCTGATGACTTATGCTTTAAGGAAATAACTTTTGTAACAAAAATATTCCCAACTAAAAGCATTACTGCTGGGAAAATTAGAAACTCAAACGTGATATCTGAGGGGATGGATGTTTTTCACCTCTCACAAATTATTATTTTACATGTCAATGTACTGAGAGATGAAAACTTTGACTGAGATAACTGGGGCCAAGGTCTTCACTAGGAAAGAGGCTTTGATACCTACCTGCTGAGGGAGCAAGGTGATTGGTGCCGGATGGCAGGCCCGTTCTCAGTACAGGGAGAAGTAGCATTGCTCCGGGGCAAGAGGCAGCATCTGCCTCAGAAGACTGGAAAAAATCACTTCACAGTATACATAAAATAAGAGGTCATAATATTTAACGTGGGGCTCTTTTATATATTGTTTTATTTAAATAAATAAAAAAGATACTGGTGTCCATGTCTAGCCACATGATAACATGCCTGCGCTGTCTCCTTCCGGGCCTCCTCCCTTCTCTGTGACTTTGCCATCTCTACAGCAGGAGGACATGCGTGTTTAGTACAGACTGCCAGGTACAGGTCCCTGAGTGTTTCAAGGCGGAAAACAAGGAAAAGATAAACTGGATTTTTAAAATGCTGGTTATCATGAAAACACAGGGGTGCACTTGGTTTGGGGTCTTGCGGAGGAGCCCTTGCATTAGCCGATGGGACTTAGAGCCTCGCCCACCAAGAGAGCTCGCCAACATGGGAACATTCATTCATTTGCCCGGATGTGATTCCCGGTCACTCCGAAAAGGAGTTGCCTCCTGACAGAGCTTTTGTAAGACCTCAGTAGGATAAGGTGTGCAAAATAATAACCATCCTGTCATTCAGTCCCTGTGGCTACATGCAGGAAACTGTGTACTTCATCTGCATTAGTTACCTAAGTTCGTCTTCCCGGAAACCCCTGAACTGGGTATGTTGTTGTCTTCGTTTTATAAGGAAACCAGGACTGAAAGGTTAAGGGACTTATTCAAGGGCACACAGTGAGTGACAGACTGGGATTCAAAGACCTACCTCTCAGAGGGAGGGCACTCTGTAAAATGCCATCTCAACTGGCAGAACAGGACACGGGCCTTGATTAGGGATTCACGGTCTCTTAAGATGTAGCTGCCTCCTAAACGTGTTCTTTTCTATGCCTCTGCAGAACGACATGGGTTAAAAGAACCAAAGAGAGTGGAGGAGCTATGCAACAAGATCACAAGCAGCTTGAAAGACCACCAGAGTAAGGGACAGGCCTTGGAGCCCACGGAGCCCAAGGTCCTGGGTGCCCTGGTAGAACTGCGGAAGATCTGCACCCTGGGTCTCCAGCGCATCTTCTACCTGAAGCTGGAAGACTTGGTGTCTCCACCTTCCATCATCGACAAGCTCTTCCTGGACACCCTGCCTTTCTGAGGAGGAGCCGCCTCATCTGCTAGCGCCTGCTTGCTGAGCAGCAGAGGGAGGGGTCTGGACACCTACCATTCCGGTCCTTCCTTCAGAGAAAAAGCAGCTCCTGACAAAATGAAAGACTTTTTTTTTTTTTTTCTGGCACTTTTCCTTACAACCCAAAGCCAGAAAACTTGCAGAGTATTGTGTTGGGGTTGTGTTTTATATTTAGGCTTGGGTTTGGGGCGGGGAGGGGGTTATAGTTCATGAGGGTTTTCTAAGAAATTGCTAACAAAGCACTTTTGGATGATGCTATCCCAGCAGGAGAAGAAAAAAAAGGATAATATAACTGTTTGAAAACTGTTTCTGGGGGATACAATTATAGTTTCTTTGTATTTAAAAACAAGAACAGCCAAGGGTTGTTCGCCAGGGTAGGACCTGTCTTGAGATGATCGCTTTAGAATATACTTCCTGTATCAAGGGTACGTATGTGGTGCAAACAAGGCAGAAATTCCCTCATCTTAATTTCTTTCTTCCTTTATTTTAACAAATGGTGAAAGATGGACGATAACCTATAAGTCAGACATAGCAAAATGATAATGGCTGTTCGCTTCCATATACAAGTGCAATTTTTAAAGTGCTGTCTTACTACGTCTTGTCTATTAACTCTCCTTTATTTTATACAGAAATAAAAAGGAGGCAAGTTAGCAAAGGACAAGTGCTAATTTCCTAGCAGAGGTTTTTGTCCACCTGCCCTATAGAACCCTTCTGAGGTATGGTCCATCCAATATTTCAGGCCATTCTTATGGATCCAGATCCCTGCCCTGACTGTCCAGCTGTCCTGAAGGGGGCTCAGATTATAAGATGGATTGCATACAACTGTTTTGGTTGTATTCCTTCAGTTATAGCAACTGACGGACACAGTCATGCAGAAGCCCAGCAGCGTTCAGTGAGTCTCAAGTGTTTGGTCCCTAGGTAAGAACATGCAAAAAATAGGAACTGGATCATACAGGGTAAACACCAGGGGTAATAAGGTTTTTAATATATACAATTTAATTTTTGTTATCAGTTACAGAGACAATTATGGAGAGTAAGCAAGTCTTATTTTTTAAAAAGTAGTATGAATGTGAGTACTAGGAAGGATTAATGGGCTGCGTTTCAACATTCCGTGTTCGTACTCCCTTTTGTATGTTTATACTGTTAATGCCATATTACTATGAGATAATTTGTTGCATAGTGTTCTTATTTGTATAAACATTTGTATGCACGTTATATTGTAATAGCTTTGCCTGTATTTATTGCAAGACCACCAGCTCCTGGAAGCTGAGTTACAGAGTACTTAAATGGGGTGTTCACAGTGACTTGGATACGCCAACTAGAAATTAAATAAGCAAATATATATAAATATAGCAGGTTACATATATATATTTATAATGTGTCTTTTTATTAACCGTTTGTACAATAAATGTTACTTCCCATGCGGTTATTTTATGGTTCATTTGCAGTGACTTTTAAGGCAGTACTGTTTAGCACTTTGATATTAAAATTTTGCTTATGTTTTGCTAAATTTAAATATAATGTTTGAAGATTTCTAGGTCTAAAAGTCTTTATATTATATATTCTGTATCAAGTCAAAATATGTTTGGCCATTTTGCTAAGAAACAAACTTTGAATGTCAAACTGATATCACAGTAGTTTTTGTTAGCTCTGAGTCATTTTTGCTTTTTAAAGGAAAAATAACAAAACTATGCTGTTTATATTGTCATTGAATTATACAATCAAACAGATGCCAAATGAATTGCCTAACTGCTGCAAAGAGGAACCCAGATAGCAAACCATATATGTTTTTTTTTTCCCAAGAGTCATTCTGATAGTTGATCATATATTATGTTTGTGTGAGCTTTTATGAAAGATTATTATTTTTATATCAAGATGATAGCATCTGGAATGTTAGGATCTTGGAATGTTAAAACTTGGAAGGGGCCTGACTTGTCAGCTAGTCCACCCCAGTCCCAAAATTCATAGAGGAGAAAACGGACCCAGCAAAGGGTAAAGAGTTAACCAAGGTCAAAGAGCTAGTACCAGAATCAAGTCTAAGACCTAAATCTCTTTTCCATAGTCTTTTTACTCAACTTACTTCATCTATAGGAAAACAGGCTTTTTAAACTAACCAGAAATACTTATATTTTACCTAATAATAACCATGAGTAAAGTCATACTTTTTGCATTACTTTTTTCAGCTTATATGCGAACATAATAAACATTATTCAATATCAGGAAAGCTAACATTTCATGTAAGGTAGC
Organism: Cnephaeus nilssonii; assembly: GCF_951640355.1. NCBI lineage: Eukaryota > Metazoa > Chordata > Mammalia > Chiroptera > Vespertilionidae > Cnephaeus > Cnephaeus nilssonii. Next base: position 25,293,897 of record NC_137085.1, on the reverse strand, counting down.
TTCAGACCAAATTCAAGTTGAATTTGAATGAGTTAGAAGTACTGTGCATACATAATCCTTCCGTGCACCATTAGTATTGGAAAGTCAGTCCTTGTTTTTTTGTCATGTCTGAAAAAGAAAAGAAAAGAAAAACACACAGAGAGCTCTAGAGAAATGCTGTTCCTTTTTATTTTTACACCCATCAGATTTAAGGAAAAAGACCTTTTAACCGTAATATCGATTGGTTGGAAGCAATGAAGAAGATTCTCAGTGATAGGCCCAGACACTTAGTGCTGAAAACAAAGATTATAGCCAGCGTTCTTCTGTCTTCCATAGTCATTGCAACTATGAGAGCCTTGGGAGGCTCCCACGCCATCTATCGATTCAGCTCTCTTTTTTTGTCTTCATGTGGACACACGAGTTTATACAGAGTGGATGACCGAACTAGCTCAGAAGAGGACAGCAAGAATTCAAGCAGGTGATTCCTCCCTTGGGGAGAGCTCTCTCAGCGTGAACAGGCCTCCCGTGGGCGGAAGTCAGGAATCCACCAGCTGTTAGTGGAGAGTGCCTTGCTTTCATTTCAGACAGCGGAGTTTTCCAGAGTTCCTCTGCTCCTCAAACAGCATTGCTCTTTAGTATGTGTTAACCTGTGGTTTGAAAGAAATGCTCTTGTACATTAACAATGTAAATTTAAATGATTAAATTAAATTACATTTTATCAGTGGCTACTGGTGTGTTGAATAAGCATGCTTCATTTACCAGTATTTTCTTTATCATTTATGTAATAGTATTTGCTGTGAACTCTTAAATACATCCGCAAATTGATTTTTTTTAAAAGGCTTACTAATGCTGAAAAATTAATAGGCATTCCAATTGGAAATATGTTAAACCTCACTGATTGGGAAGGAGGACATTCTAAATTCGATAACCATTTAACCATGACTATTTCCTGCGGGCAAAGCACTGTTGGGTGCTTTGAGATACAAATGCACAGGGTATGAAACTGTTTTTTGTTTCAGTTGTAAATGGAGCTAACAATTCATGGTCTAAGTGTATTCTTTAGGGGTATGAAGGGTTTGTCTCCATATCAAGATGATGGGATATCAATTGTGAATCAGAATTTACAAGAATCAAGGTTAGAGTTCTCAAAGATTGATTGGTACTCTGCCTTTTTTTGGAAGCCATTACTACTACATTGCTAGACACCCCTCTCTGTGGGCAATGCAAATGCAACTTTTATTCAACTCTACCCCACACAGCATATATTGAGTTAGTGCAAACACATTTTTTTCTGTGTTTTGATGGTTCAAAAAGAGAAATGTGGAGCTCTCGTGATTTACTTCATCCGTTTATGCATAAAGCATTTTCTGTGACATCTAAGTGCCATGTGTGGTCTAAAAGCCAAACAAACCCATCTTCCTGCTGCTCAGCAGTACTTACATTTCCTCAGCAATAAAATGTGGTTAGTAAGAAAAAAATGAGAGATAATGAAGCATCATCTTGCCTATGAATTTAAATATAGGGGCTTGGCAAAAATAAAAAAAGGAAAGAAAGGTCGCTAGGAGCAAAAGTTTGGTTTTGAATGGGTAGAGAGGCAAGAAGGTCAGGACTAAATAAGGGGTACTTGCCTGTAGTTGAATTTTCATAAGTTAAATACACAAAGATAATACAAGAAGCTAAATGTTGACTTCTTTAAAAATTGTGGTAAGTCCAGCAACAGTGGTTCAGTGGTTGAGTGTCAACCTATGGTTCGATTCCCAGTCAGGGCACATGCCAGGGTTGCAGGCTCAATTCCCAATAGGGGGTGTGCAGGACGCAGCCAATCAATGATTCTTTCTCATCGATGTTTCTAGCTCTCTCTTCCTCTCTGAAATCAATTTTTAAAATATATTAAAAATTGTGGTAAAATACACATAACACCATCTTCACCATTTTTAAGTATATGGTTCAGGGATGTCGAACACATTCACGTTAACCAATCTTCAGAACTCTTCATCTTGCAAAACTGAGACACCTACAGTCTTTGTGCGAACATGTTTCATTTCTTTAGAGTAAATACATAGGAGTGGAATCACTGGGTAGGTTTAACTTTATAAAAAGTTGCCATGCCTTTTTACATAGAAATAGAATATTTGGCCACCCACATGGCCCCTCAGGATAAACATGTTTCTCATACTTCCATGCAGCCAGGGGTGGTCTTGGCAGTCTGTTCTGGTCAATGGGATATAAGTAACATTGCCATCTGGGTACTATGTCCTATATACCCCTCTCCTTCCAGGTGGCATCTGACAGCAGACTTCTAGAGACATTATTATTGTCTGGCCCCAGAAAGTGTCTCTGTGGGTAGAAATTTCAACTTGGAGAAGAATCAAGAGCAGTATCATGATAGGTGATATTTTAGGATGCCTCGTGATAGGCATGGTCTTGGAATATGCTGTAACCCACATTAGCTGATGCCGGAAACAAATCAGTTTCACCAAAAGAGAGATGTTGACAGGAAGCCAGGAAGGCTGGTCAACAACCTTAATTGCTCTAACCACTCACCCTTTAGTTGTTTACATTATTAGCTGAAGCAGCCTCCAACTTTGTTTTTCCCATGTAAGTTTCTGTTATTTTGCCTAAGATGTTTTTCCCCAAAACCTCAATAAAAGGGATGGCAGAGCCAGAGCAGTCCTCAGTTCTCCCACTAGAGGTGGACTACCGCCTGGCCCCCCATTTCGCCAAATTGAATTTCTTCAAGTCTCCTTTCATTTGTGTGCGGCCCTTCTCCAGAACTGGAACCCTGGACCACGCTGGATGTGGAAAGGGATTCCTACAAGCTGAGACCTCTGCTCTTTAGGATCTAGAAGGGATTGTTTTGAACTCCCTATTCCATAAATAGGGAGGTCCAAAGACCTCCTTGCGATATCTTCAAATTCTGCCAACTTATACAGTAGCCCTGGCTTTAAGGTGCCACTTCTGTTTGCATAGCTCTGTTAATGAACTGTCTTGCTGTACTTCTTTCTGGTGTCACCCCTATTTCTGGAAGTACAACTTGGATCTTTCCTTAATTTCCACCTCAAAATCATACATAAGACTTTCCCAAGTTCTAGAAACCTATCTTAAGCAATACCTGGTGTCATTCACCTATTCTTATTCTTCCCTCTCTCCATCTTCTATCTGGAACATGAATGCTTTTTAGACTACGGAGATAAGGGTACCTCCTAGAAATTGCGGAAAAACAATTTGGAAGGAAACCAGGTCTCTGAGTTTTGTGGAGAAGAGCTACCCTTTTAAGTCTTGGGTTTCTTATATTAAACTGTTCATGAGAAAGAAACGCCTTGTTTAAATCACTGTTTATTTTGAGTTTTTCCATTATTGAAAGCTGAACTAAAATCCCAACTAAGATACACAGGACACAAGAAAAATAGCCCATCTGCAGCACAGGTTTTTTTGTTGTTGTATTTTGCTTGTTTTGGTTTGGTTTGGGTTTTTTTTTTTTAGTGCCAGGAGTATTAAGGAAAATGACTCAGTGTGAATCAGTCATGTTTTGAGCCTACCAAAAAAACTCAAAGACATCTTAGGTCACAATTATTTGTTCATTTATTAATTTCTAGATTCATTCACCTTTGAACTAGGTCCTGTGTTTCTGCTTCTTCATAACCTCATAGACCGGATGCAGCCTGCCCCCTCATGGTGGTACTTCTCTCTGTCTTGTGGTTCTTCTCTTATCACCATCTAATTTCACTTTTGCCACTCACCACCTTATTCAGTCTTTTCCAATTCCTATTCCTGAGAGAGAAAATGTAATCGGTCCAGCTCAATTTTTCATGCCAGGCCAAGTGAGGTCCCTGACAATCTGTGGATTTGGTGCCCTGGGGTCATGGCTGGTCCAATCAGCTGTACTTCTTTCTGGTGTCACCTGTATTTCTGGAAGTACAACTTGGATCAGCTGTACTTCTTTCTGGTGTCACCCCTATTTCTGGAAGTACAACTTGGATTGAGGAAGAACGTGCATTGACCCTTCGGAAAATATTATAACTTGAATAGTTTCTATCTACAGGGGTTGTGATTATATTGTCACTGGGACTAACATGTCTAGTATATAGGCCAATTATAGAGGACAGTTGACTTGCTCATGGGGCCAATTGTAGAGGACAGTTTTGGTAGAATCATTCTTTCTCAATCTCTTAAGTGCCTAGCACAATGCCTGGTTCCCTGAAACCCTTAGAAAATGCTTGTTGAGTAAATTCAAGTTAATATTTATTGATGGGGGTGGGAGATGGGAAACATACCAAATTCTCAAGAGATAGACTATGTCATGATTTTCAAAGTTGGTATCTATCTAGAGCCAAAGTGTCTTAGTTTCATATTTTTTCTGAACTTCAATGCAAAAAAAAAAGACAGAGAGAGTGAAAATTAGAACAACCTCAAGGAAGGTTTGTTTTTTTCTTTCCTTTAGAAAGCAGCTGTCAGTTTAACTTATCCCAAAATACTGTCAGTGATGAGCATGACTGAAAATGCATTTTATCTGTAATTAGAGAGATTACATTAAACACTATTATTTGCAGACACACATTGAATTAACCCTAATCGAGGCTAGCAAATAGTAGAGCCTGCCTATTTTTTGCCTCAAAAATTTTAGAAAATTGTGACAGCTGACACATGAGGGACTATGCTGACGATATTTCTTTCCATCAATTGCCAGACAGTAATTGTAATTGCCTTTAAAATATTTTAAGCAGTTTCTTCAGTAAATCAGAAGTTGCCACAAATCATAGTTTCTAAACATGGGGTTGTTGACTGTGCATTCCAATATGAGTTTAATGAATTGATTTTCTAAGGAATTTAACTTTGCATCTGTTTTCAGGTATAATTAATTCACTGTGGTTAATGTGATTAGCATGGATATCAGTGGATTATACATGATCCCCTTTATTTATTCACTTATTTTTAATCTGCCATACTGTCCATTGGGAAATTATGTAAGTTTTGGGGGAAAACATCTTGCTAGTAGCTTTGATCACATTGGATTTCTGCAAAGCAGAATCCTGGCAGGAATTCACTGATTATTCACAGACTGTGAATCAATGTGCTCTTGTTTGAGGGACCTATTAAAGTTTACACAGTCCCTGTCTTTAAAGAGTTTATAATCCAGAGGGGAAGGTGAGACAAACATTCTAATGAAAGTCATTGTAAGAAAAATAAAATGACTATACCCAGATTCTTCTTTCTCTGAGCACCTCTCCTTTCCAAAGGGTCAATGCATGTTCTTCCTTAAACACAGCTGATTCCCCTGCTCTCCTTAAATAATGCTATTACCTAGGGCCGAGGTAGGCAAACTCATTAGTCAACAGAGCCAAATATCAACAGTACAACGATTGAAATTTCTTTTGAGAGCCAAATTTTTTAAACTTAAACTTCTTCTAATGCCACTTCTTCAAAATAGACTCGCCCCGGCCGTGGTATTTTGTGGAAGAGCCACACTAAAGGGGCCAAAGAGCCGCATGTGGCTCGCGAGCCGCAGTTTGCCGACCACGGACCTAGGGGATGTCAGTGGCCTGCCTCTCCTCCAATGCTTCCCCCTATCCTAGGCAGTCATATTCATGGCTTCAACCACCACTTTTGAATCTATATCTCTAACTCCGTCCTTATCTCTGAGCTCCCAACTTGGAGGTTCCAGATGCCTCCAGAAATCTTCACCTGCATATCCCACAGATACTTCCAATTTAACATACCAAACCCAAATCTGTGATCTCCATCCAAATTTGCCCCTCCTGTCTTCCCAATCTCTGTAAATAGTTCCTCTATTCACCCAATTGCCCAAGCCAGAGATTTTCAACTGGTGTGCCCCAAGAATTTTTAAAACATGTAATACCTGACTATTTAGTCAGAGGCACTGACCTCTTTTCCCTTCAATTATCTAATTTTTAAAAGTGACAACAGCCGGACCAGTGTGTCACAGTGGTTGAGTGTTAACCTATGAACCAGGAGGTCATAGTTCAATTCCCGGTCAGGGCACATGCCCAGGTTGTGGGCTCAGTTCCCAATGTGGGTCATGCAGGAGGCAGCCAATCAATGATTTTCTCTCATTATTGATGTTTCTATCTCTCTCTTCCTCTCCCTTCCTCTCTAAAATCGGTAAAAATATACTTTAAAAAATAAAATAATAAAAAAAAAACACGACAACAGCCAACAGAACAATAGCTATCCAGTGTAAAAGAATCAAAATTATTCCTACTTATTTTGCCAGATTGGCAAAAAAGTATATTTTTTAGTGTGTCAAAGAATTTCAGTAATTAGGTTTATGTGTGCCAGGAGATGAAAAAGGCTAAAAATCGCTAATCCAAGCTAAACTATTGTTGTGAGTCTCAGAACACGAAGGTACTCATTCATTCTCCTTGGTTCTCATAATTTAATGTTCACTGGAATCATCCAGAAAGCTATTTAAAACTGTTTTCTGAGACTCATGTCCAGAAATTCTGATTTGGCCATCTAAAGTGGGGCCCATGAATTTGCATTTCTAACAAGCCCATGAGTGACACCAATGCTGTTGGGTGAGGGACCACATTTTGAGGAAAATTGCCCTAGAGCAGTGGTTCCCAACCTTTTTTTGGCCATGCCCCACCTAAGCATCTCTAAAAGCCCAATGCCCTCCCTGTGACTTACAATTCTTATTATTCAAAAAGTAAACTCCTATTCACGTGGAAGAAGCCTAAAAAGCCATTAACTTGGTCTAAACAAGCTTCCAAAGAACATGGCATCCATGAAAGAGAAAAATAAAAGAATGAAAGGACAGTTGAAGTACTGAGGAAGAAATCACTAAGAAATTGTTAAATATAATAATAATATGAAGTGATATGAAAAAATAGCAAAGTTTCAAAACATACAATAGAGAACTGAAATGCATAAATATGTCACAATGTATATTTATATACTGTATATGGGCCCCTGAGAACCATAAGAAATGCAAAAAAAAAATCACTGTTAATAACTCATTCTTGAATTGCCCCCCTTAAAAATCAAATTGCCCTCCTGTGGGGCATGTGCCCCACATAGGGAACCACTGCCCTAGAGAATGAAAAGAAGTCAGGCACATTTCTATAACTATGTGAGTAATCACTGGCAAAGAGTGAACATCCAGGAAGCAAATCTCTTTCACATCAGCCAGAGGCAGTATGAATTCATGAAACAGCATGTGACTCATATATTTCTTCCATCAACTGTGTATGGAGTGCCTGCCCGCTGTTAGGCACAGTGCAAGGCACTGAGCTAGGCTCTGAGATACAGTAAAACTATGACATAATCCATGTTTTAACAGGTCAACTCGAGCAATTCATTGAAACCTAGATGTCTCGTCTGTAAAATGGGGATAAAATGGCACTGTGTTGACTTTATGAGATACCAAATAGAGCAGTGGTCAGCAAACTGCGACTCGCGAGCCACATGCGGCTCTTTGGCCCCTTGAGTGTGGCTCTTCCACAAAATACCACGGCCTGGGCAAGTCTATTTTAAAGAAGTGGCATTAGAAGAAGTTTAAGTTTAAAAAGTTTGGCTCTCAAAAGAAATTTCAATTGTTGTACTGTTGATATTTGGCTCTGTTGACTAATGAGTTTGCCGACCACTGAAATAGAGGACTCTATTAACTGCCTAGTTCAGCACCTCCCACTTTGATTCTCAATAAGGGTGCTTAATAGTAATTAGTTCTTACTTTTATGTTAGAATTAACCACTCTAAAATGCTATCAGATATTAGTTGTCACAAAAAAAAATTAGTTGTCATTATTTTTAGCATTATTTCATAAACTCTCTCAATGAGCAAGAGAGTAGTTGTCTAGGCATTAACAATATGAGAAAAGACCCCAAACAACTGAAGACATAGAGGAGCTTTCATGGTCATAGAGCCCAGAGTTTGTTTGTTTGTTTCTTTCTTTCTTTTTCTTTCTTTCTTTCTTTTTTTAAAGTTTCTTTCTTTAAGATTATTGGGGCTTAAGTGTTAATAATAGTTTCCCGCAAAAAAGAGACTCTTTCACATTGGCACACTGTTTGATTAATTGTAATTTTTCCAGATAAATTGGAGTTGGCTCAGGAGCCAAGAGAAACTACAGAATCTAATCATTCTTACTAGATTCTAGGATTTCAAGTGTCACCTTGCCTGAAAGGAAGTGGCTATGGATAAAGAGAAAACTCCTATTTGTTATTAAAGGCTAAATGAGGGACAGCCAAACAATGGAATGCTATTGAGCTTTGGAAATGATATTGATTTGAATGTACTGATATAGAAAAAATGGCAAAGACAGCAGTATGTGTCATTTTGATTTTTAAAAAGATTATAGGCTTGTCCTGGCCCAGTGGCTCAGTCTGTTGGAGTGTCGTCCCATACACCAAAAAGGTTGCAGGTTCAATTCCCAGTCAGGGCACATTAGGTTGCAGATTTGATCCCAGTTAGAGTGCCTCTCACAACGATATTTCTGTGTGTGTGTGTGTGTGTGTGTGTGTGTGTGTGTGTGTGTGTGTGTCTATGTTCCTCTCTCTCTCAAATCAATAAACATATACTTGGGTAAGGATCTAAAAAAAAAGATTATAGGCTTATTTATGTGTCTCTATATAGAAAAAAGTCTGGAAATTTATACTCCTATATATTTGTCAAATGATTATGATTAACCTCCAAAAAGATGAGTCTATATTTTCTAGATTTTATTCAATGACTATATGTGGTGTAAAAAGCACTTAGAAAAGAGAGGTAGAGAATGAGCCCACAGGTTCTACAAGGAACAAATAAACCCATGGAAGCCCTCAGGCAATGTTTCTCATAATTTGGATGCATATTAGTATCACCTGGGGGGTTTTAACAACATCTCAATAACCAGGCTGCCCAAGAGCAATTAAATAAAAATCTCTGGGGCTAGAAGCCCAGCTTCAATAGTGTTCAAAGCTCTCAGGTATTTTCAATGTGTAGTCAAGGTTAAGAACCACTGTCTCAGGAGACCTTCTGCATTTCCTTGCACTTGGTAGGCCATGGGTCCCCACAACCAAGCGAGGCCCCAAGAGAAACATCATGTTCCTTGGCCCCTGATATCAACATGACTTTATTCATATTTCAGAATAATTTAGAAATGGATCAGGGCTAGAAATTATTTTGGCCACCAGATGGATTTAAGAAGAAATGGTGGACCTAGCTGATTTGGCTCAGTGGATAGAGATTGGCCTTCGGACTGAAGGGTCCCGGGTTTGATTCTGGTCAAGGGCACGTGTCAGGTTGTGGGCTTGATCCCCAATAGGGGTCATGCAGGAGGCAGCCAATCAATAATTCTCTCATCATTGATGTTTCTATCTCTCTCTCTCTTTCCCTCTCCCTGCTTCTCTGAAGTCAATAAAATATATATTTTAAAGGAGGAGGAGGAGGAGGAGGAGGAGGAGGAGGAGGAGGAGGAGGAGGAGGAGGAGGAGACGAGTTAAAATATCTGGGTTCTTTGTGATATCTGTCATCTGAGAGCTAGTTACTCTTCTCTGAGCCTCAGGTTCCTCACACCTCTTGCTGTTAGGGTTAAATTAACTAAAATCCATGAAAAGAGGTTTTTTTTAAAATATATTTTATTGATTTTTTTACAGAGAGGAAGAGAGAGGGATAGAGAGTTAGAAACATCAATGAGAGAGAAACATCAACCAGCTGCCTCTTGCACACCTCCTACTGGGGATGTGCCCGAAATCAAGGTACATGCCCTTGACCGGAATCAAACCTGGGACCTTTCAGTCTGCAGGCTGATGCTCTATCCCCTGAGCCAAACCGGTTAGGGCCATGAAAAGAGTTTTGTAAGACGTAAATTACTATGTAAGTATTATTCTTTTTTAGTATTTTATAACCAATAGCATGAAAAATGTGCTCAGAGAAAGATGATATCTGAGGAAGACACAAGAAAGATGGACTTACTCCCCAATAGGAGACCTCAGCTTCAGGATGGACAGGGAGACCAAAGCTCAAAAAGAATTAAATAAGGGATAAGTCTATGAGCTGATATTAAAAGCAACCTGACAGGCCAAACATGAAACACTTCTTTCTCAGAAATCCAGAGAAGAGACTCTGAGAAAGATCTTCCCTTTTCTTTTCTGTTGGCTTCCAGGAATTTATACAAAAATAGTGATGTCCCAGAATAAATAAGTTTTCTTCTCATAATTAAGCCAGAGGTTCTGGGAATGGGCTGAACACAAGGCTGAATTCATTACTGAGATTGCTTGCGATTTAATTCGGGTCCTAAAGAGGTGGTCCCTATGTGTCATCCAAAAAATAAGTTTTGCATCTAGACAACAGTCCACATATATCTCTAGATTGACTTTTTCTTTTCCTCTGCACGTCATTTATTCTCTGAAAATCATGGGCCATGGAAAGAATTTCAATGCAATACTGTCTATGGAAGGAGCTCATTAGATAGGGCCATCTGAGAGACCATTCAACATAATGGGTAGTGACTGAAGAAAGTTGAGAGCCCCTTAAGAACAGGAACCTTCATGTTGGATCCAAAAAGTACACAATGAGTCAATGCCTTGGAAGTGCCTCCTGCAGGCACAGTTCTTAGCTCATGCTAGGAAATCAGTAAATATCCGTGGAATGAATAGCATTGTAACCAGGTCTAACAAACCCAAAAATGTCCACTGTTGTGCAAGTGTGTTTCCCTTTTGTTCACTTCAGGCTACCCAATTTTGGCTGCAACTTCTTACATAAGGTGGATTTATTGTCCCATATTCTCAGGGTCTACACTGAAGATAAACCATAGCATTTTTATGGCACATTTCAGTTGTATTGTTTAATTGAATCTTCACAACTTCAGGAATCATGACTGTTGCAGTAATCCAGGCAAGAGATAAAGGAAATCTAAATAGTGAGAGTGACAGTGGGAAGAGGGAAAGTGGGAAACTTTCAAACCTGGTTTCTGGCTTGGACACCTGAGTGGAGGATGATGCTATTTACTGAGATATGCAGGAGGTATGGTGTTGAGGGAAAATATGATGAGTTTAGTTATGGACATGCCTAGTTGTAGATGCCTGTCTATCATCCAGGTGGCAGTGTTGAGTAGACCATTGGATACACAGGTATGAAACTCAAAGAAGGCAAATTCTTGAACACCATCAGCATATAGCAGTAATAGAAATCCAGAAAGAATGAGCATCAGGAGAAGAACAGTTTCAGGGAGAAGGATCTGACAGAAACCAGCAGCAGAGGATGGAGGAGAAGGTGAAAATGGACACAGCAGAAAAGAATAGAGGGTAGTATGGAAGGGGAAATGAAGTCCAGTGAAAGATTTTTAAAGAGAGGAAAGACATGTTTAAATGCTAATGGGGAAAAAAAGAACAAAAAATTAAAAATAAAAAAACAAAAAACAAACAACAAAAAAATAAATGCTAATGGGAAAGGATAAAAATGAACCTGCTGGGCAGCTCTGTCTCTGTCCATGACCATACCTGGTCACTACTTTTACTTCTGTCTTTCAAATGTAGAACAGGTCTTTCTGTTGACTGACTCTCAGAATCGTACAAAAATGAAATTCTAGGAAATGAAGTTCTCAGTTCATCCAAGTTTGCATAACACAATCCAACACAGTCCACCCCTTGTCAACTTGGTATCTACAAACACTTCTGTAGACATATATAACTTCCAAATAAAAACACCAACAAGACGATGCTTTTGTATAACAAAATTCAACTGTCTATACTGGTACAACTGAAAATACACAAAATTCTAATAAAAGGATACACAAAGTCTACTTTGTCTATTTTAAAGGGCAAAATTTTGCCATCCACCTGGCACTAAACTGAGTCTTCAAAAGGCTACTGCATAATTCAATCAGGTCAACTACTTCCAGGTGATGGGAAGACAAGTCCTTCACCACTCATTATCTGTAAAATAAGTTCTGTAGTTTAAAAAAGAGAGAGACTGTATGGATACCATGATGATGAACAAACCATTCTGTTAGTCTATAGATGGGGGAGAGGGGTTTGAAAGAAACACCATGGGAAGGAAAGGCAAATCTCTTTCCAAAAAAGTATCTGTTCTAGTAAAAACAATGCTCTTCCGCTTCCATGATGTAAATGGCCCAATGTAATCAGCCTGATGCCAGGTGGCCTGAAAAGCAGTGTCATATCCACAGGTGGTGTTGATCTTCGCTGTTAGCAGTTGGGGACTCAGCAGTAGCTTTAAAGAGAGGAAGTCCATGTAGACAAGATGACCTGATTTGTAGATATCAGTCAGCCTCTTTCACCAGTCACTCCTGTCCTTGCCCATTCCACTCATATATAAAGTGGCCATGGTCATCTTGTCTCCCTGATGATTAGATCCTTCTCTGGTAAGATTGCTCTTGGTGAACATTCACCTGGCACAGCAGTATTATAATATTCAGAGGGGACTATCCTCATATCTCTTTTCCATATTTCATTTCCTCCAATTTTCTAATCATCTTCCTTCCAAGTCCATAACCAATCAACCAAACCCTTAGTCATTGCTCATAAATTAATGTAATCCCTACCTTTGGCCATTTCTCCTTCTAGGCTAATGAACTAACCAGGTGCAATGGTTGGAGTTTGCCCCACTGCGAAAATTTCTCTTTCACATTGTCATTCATGGCCACACTTCAGAGGGGGTAGAGTGCTGTAGGGTAGGTATCCAATTTCAGTTCTGCCAACATTTTTGGTGGAAATACCTGTAAATTTGACCAATTTTTTCTTCCTTAATCAGATGATTATAAAGATTTCCCCGTGAGACCACAGAGGCAGATTGAAAGAGGAAACCCAATGTAGCAGGAACAGCATTTATGGTAATATGAGCCACTTATTAATGAGATTTACTTGTGTCTTCAGGACCTGCTTGAGCTGATCTCTTACATATCATTCCCACTTGATGGTGATATCTCAGAAGTACATAGTAATTTACTATTATTACTTACTAGAGGCCCGGTGCATGAAAATTCATGCACTGGAGGGGGATCCCTCAGCCCGGTCTGCCCCCTCTCACAGTCCGGGAGCCCTCAGGGGCGGAGGCAACCTGGTGATCAGGGGAAGGTGATGCCCCATCACACCTCTGCTGCTGCCACTGCCAGCAGCAAAAGCCTCGGCCAGCCCTGGTTACCTGAGCCTCAGGCGGCCCTGGGTGGCTGGGCAGCTGCCATCCGAGACTTGCCTGTGCCTTGAGCTGGCCCTGGGTGGCAGGGGGGCTGAAGGGACTGGGGGACTCCGGAGGCAGACATTCGGAGCAGCTGGGCCTGCCCCCAGGCGGGGCTGAGGGGCCTGGGCACCACCATCTTGTGCCTGTGGGCACTGCCATCTTTGAGGGTGTGGCAGTCAATTAGCATATTCCCTCCTTATTGGCTGTGGGTGCCGCCATATTTGAGGGTGGGGCAGTCAATTAGCATATTCCCTCCTTATTGGCTGTGGACGCCACCATCTTTGCGACAGCATGAGGGTCAATTAGCATATTCCCTCTTTATTAGATAGGATAAACTTATCACAGGTATACCACATTCATTTTTTATTATATTAAGTCAGTTTTACTTATTTATTTATTTATTTATTTATTTTTTATTATTATTATTTTTTTTTACATCGATGAGAGAGAGACATCAACCAGCTGCCTCCTGCACACCCCCCACTGGGGGATGTGCCCGCAACCAATGTATATGCCCTTGACCGGAATCGAACCTGGGACCTTCCAGTCCGCAGACCGACGCTCTATCCACTGAGCCAAACCGGTTTCGGCTTATTTATTTTTTAAATTTTATCTTTATTGTTGGAAGTATTACAGATATCCCTCCCCCCATTGACCCTCCCTCCTCACTCCCATCTCCTCCCCAGGACTTCCCCGCACTATTGTCTGTCCATGGGCTATTCACATATGCATATAAATTCATTGGTTAATCTCTTCCTGCCCCCGCTCCCAAGTCAAGTTTTATTTTTTAATGTTATATCTTTTATTTATTGCACTAACCATCCAGTATCCTAATTCATGCTATTTCTGAATGTCGGTCATATTTTCTGAATTTTGTCAAACTATTTAGTCCTTACTACCAGGAACATTTTATTTATTTTTTTTTAAATATATTTTATTGATTTTTCACAGAGAGGAAGAGAGAGGGATAGAGAGTTAGAAACATCGATGATAGAGAAACATCGATCAGCTGCCTCTTGCACAACCCCTACTGGGGATGTGCCCGCAACCAAGGTACATGCCCTTGACCGGAATCGAACCTGGGACCTTTCAGTCCGAAGGCCGACGCTCTATCCACTGAGCCAAACCGGTTTCGGCTACCAGGAACATTTTAGCACCAGGTGGCAGCAAAATCTGAGAGCTGAGATAAAAATTCTTGCCAGGAAGGTAAACAACTAATTAAGAATTTATCTTAGGGGAAACCAAGATGGCGGCATAGGTTAAACACCTAACCTACAGCTGGGCACAACAATATCAAAAACACAACTAAAAGTCAAAACGGACATCATCCAGAACCACAGGAAAGCTGGCTGACTGAAATGCGCACAATTAGAAGGAAAAAGAAAACCACAAGGAAAATCAGAGAAGCCGTAAAAGCTTGAGGTATGGAGACACGGGCGGAGACATGAGCCCGCGCGCGTGCGGGGAAGCCGGAGCCGGAGAGGAAGGGGCGGCTGGCCGCCTGGCTGGCGTTCTCTGGCGGGAAGGAGATAAAAGCGCCAGATTGTGCTGAACCCCAGCTCCGACTGCACTGAACCCCAGTGCCTGGCGAAACCCTGGGAAGCCGGGCTCATGCTGGGGGAGTCTGGGCTGTGGGACAGAGACACAGAGGAGCTGCGCCGGAGCCGCGCACGGGAATGTGCGCAGAGGAGGGTCTGTTGCCTGTGCCGCTGGATTGCCCTAGCGGGAAGGAGACAAAAGCTCCGGACTGTGCTGAACCCCCAGTTCCAACTGCACTGAACCCCAGTTCCGGGAAAGACCCGGGGAAGCCATGCTCATACTGGGGAAAGCTGGGCTGTAAGGCAGAGATGCAGAGAGGCGGCGAAGAGCAGAGCACCAGAGGCGCACACAGGATTGTGCGCGGAGGATGGGCTGTTGACTGTGCCGCTGAGTCGCCCTGGAGGGAAGGAGACAAAAGCGCCAGACTGAGGTGAGCCCCAATTCTGACTACACGGAAACCCAGTTCCGGGAGAGAATCTGGGAATCCAGATTCATTGGGGGAGAAACTAGACTGTTTGGCAGCGCGCGAAACTCCAGGGCGCTTTTCTCTCAGAGGTGTTTGCTGGGAGTACAGAGGGACACTGAGACACAGGAACCTCATAGGGCGGGGCTGACGGGAAGCCAAGGCGGTAGGCTCCGCCCTGTAACTCTGCCCCATCCAAGCTGAACACAGAGGCTTTTACAATTTTGCAAGTCTAGTTGAATGGGGCTGTCTCCCGGCATAGACACAGCTGATCCTCACAGCCAATTGGACTGGAGGTCACATCCTCCCAGTGTACCAACAGCGATCAAGGCTTAACAACACCAAGACTTTGCACTCAGCCCACAAAGGGGGGTATCAAGAGCGACCACCTAGGGAGATTGGGGAAGCTGAGCGATAGGGAGGCAGCCAAAAGGGGAAGACAACGAAACAGGTCACGAATATAAGGGATGCTGTAATTCCTGCTGAGGGGCCACAGGCAGTAGCTGACCTACACTCCATTGGAGACCCAGAAACGAAGGCATCTAGTGGTCGGTGTGAGATGACATCAGATTTCGACCACTCCCATAAGGGACACATTCAAGAGGCAGACGCAGTGAGCGCCGAAGCCTTGCTGCACCAAGACCCGGCACATAGGCGTGTCTCCCGCACAGCAACTCTTCCTTTATAGACACAGAGGGTCCGCACGGCCAATAGGCCTGGAGGACATTTCCTCCCAGTGACACCAACAACAATCAAGACTTAACTATACAAACAAGGACCAAGATGGAGGCATAGGGCAGAAGCCTGATTGCTGCCTACCACAACGGTTTTGAGACTACAACGGGAGAGGGGAGCGGACACCATCCAGAACCACCGGAGGGCTAACTGAGCGGATGCTATACAACTAGAATAAAAGAGAGGGGTACGCGGGATGAAGCTGATGCCGGTGACCCAAAGACCACACTTTAAAAACTACGGCTCAGGCGACACAATGGCGGCCTGGAACGTGCTCGGCGCAGTTCCCCCAGCGGTCTCCGGCTGAGGGGAAGGCTTCACTCGCTGCCGAGCACGGACAGACGAGCCCCTGGGAGACATGGGGCGGGAGACTACGCGCTTGCTGACCTCCGAGTCCTTCAAGAATCTCAATGCCCCGGAAGCGGCCAGGTGCGCACGCTCGGCGACCGGCCACCGCTGCAGACCCAAGGGCCGACGCAGCCACCCCGGACCAGCCCGCCACCGCGCACCGGGCACACCGGAGCTTCGCCGAGCCCGCCACCCAACGAGTTCTGCGGTGGCTGCCCTGGAACTCTGAGAAAATGGCCGAAGGAATTGCTGAGAGGGAATTGACCAACAGGAATTGGGATCAAGAAGACGAAACTCCGCTGGGTCCTGGATCCGGGTGAAGCCGCGTGCCCCTGGGTCCAGGTGAGGCTGGGAACTGGGTCAGGGTGAGGCTGGGCCCCAGGTCCGGGTGAGGCCACGTGCCCCTGGGTCCGGGCGAGGCCGCGTGCCCCTGGGTCCGGGTGAGACTGAATCCTGGGTCCGGGCGAGGCCGTGCGCCCCTGGATCCGGGTGAGCCTGGGTCCCGGGTCCGGGCGAGGCCGCGGGCCCCTGGATCCGGGTGAGCCTGGGTCCCGGGTCCGGGCGAGGCCGCGGGCCCCTGGATCCGGGTGAGCCTGGGTCCCGGGTCCGGGCGAGGCCGCGGGCCCCTGGATCCGGGTGAGCCTGGGTCCCGGGTCCGGGCGAGGCCGCGGGCCCCTGGATCCGGGTGAGCCTGGGTCCCGGGTCCGGGCGAGGCCGCGGGCCCCTGGATCCGGGTGAGCCTGGGTCCCGGGTCCGGGCGAGGCCGCGGGCCCCTGGATCCGGGTGAGCCTGGGTCCCGGGTCCGGGCGAGGCCGCGGGCCCCTGGATCCGGGTGAGCCTGGGTCCCGGGTCCGGGCGAGGCCGCGGGCCCCTGGATCCGGGTGAGCCTGGCCCCGGGTCCGGGTGAGGCCGTGGGCCCCTGGATCCGGGTGAGCTTGGGTCCCGGGTCCGGGTGAGCCTGGCCCCGGGTCCGGGTGAGGCCGTGGGCCCCTGGATCCGGGTGAGCCTGGCCCCGGGTCCGGGTGAGGCCGTGGGCCCCTGGATCCGGGTGAGCCTGGGTCCCGGGTCCGGGTGAGGCCGTGGGCCCCTGGATCCGGGTGAGCCTGGGTCCCGGGTCCGGGTGAGCCTGGCCCCGGGTCCGGGTGAGGCCGTGGGCCCCTGGATCCGGGTGAGCCTGGCCCCGGGTCCGGGTGAGGCCGTGGGCCCCTGGATCCGGGTGAGCCTGGGTCCCGGGTCCGGGTGGGGCCGCGGGCCCCTGGATCCGGGTGAGCCTGGGTCCCGGGTCCGGGTGGGGCCGCGGGCCCCTGGATCCGGGTGGGCCTGGCCCCGGGTCCGGGGGGGGCCGTGGGCCCCTGGATCCGGGTGGGCCTGGCCCCGGGTCCGGGGGGGGCCGTGGGCCCCTGGATCCGGGTGGGCCTGGCCCCGGGTCTGGGTGAGGCCGTGGGCCCCTGGATCCGGGTGAGCCTGGCCCCGGGTCCGGGTGAGGCCGTGGGCCCCTGGATCCGGGTGAGCCTGGCCCCGGATCCGGGTGGGCCTGGGTCCCGGGTCCGGGTGGGGCCGTGGGCCCCTGGATCCGGGTGAGCCTGGGTCCCGGGTCCGGGTGAGCCTGGCCCCGGGTCCGGGCGAGGCCGCGGGCCCCTGGATCCGGGTGAGCCTGGCCCCGGGTCCGGGTGAGGCCGTGGGCCCCTGGATCCGGGTGAGCTTGGGTCCCGGGTCCGGGTGAGCCTGGCCCCGGGTCCGGGTGAGGCCGTGGGCCCCTGGATCCGGGTGAGCCTGGCCCCGGGTCCGGGTGAGGCCGTGGGCCCCTGGATCCGGGTGAGCCTGGGTCCCGGGTCCGGGTGAGGCCGTGGGCCCCTGGATCCGGGTGAGCCTGGGTCCCGGGTCCGGGTGAGCCTGGCCCCGGGTCCGGGTGAGGCCGTGGGCCCCTGGATCCGGGTGAGCCTGGCCCCGGGTCCGGGTGAGGCCGTGGGCCCCTGGATCCGGGTGAGCCTGGGTCCCGGGTCCGGGTGAGGCCGTGGGCCCCTGGATCTGGGTGAGCCTGGCCCCGGGTCCGGGTGAGGCCGTGGGCCCCTGGATCCGGGTGAGCCTGGGTCCCGGGTCCGGGTGGGGCCGCGGGCCCCTGGATCCGGGTGAGCCTGGGTCCCGGGTCCGGGTGGGGCCGCGGGCCCCTGGATCCGGGTGGGCCTGGCCCCGGGTCCGGGGGGGGCCGTGGGCCCCTGGATCCGGGTGGGCCTGGCCCCGGGTCCGGGGGGGGCCGTGGGCCCCTGGATCCGGGTGGGCCTGGCCCCGGGTCTGGGTGGGGCCGTGGGCCCCTGGATCCGGGTGAGCCTGGCCCCGGGTCCGGGTGAGGCCGTGGGCCCCTGGATCCGGGTGAGCCTGGCCCCGGATCCGGGTGGGCCTGGGTCCCGGGTCCGGGTGGGGCCGCGGGCCCCTGGATCCGGGTGGGCCTGGCCCCGGGTCCGGGCGGGGCCGCGGGCCCCTGGATCCGGGTGGGCCTGGCCCCGGGTCCGGGCGGGGCCGCGGGCCCCTGGATCCGGGTGGGCCTGGCCCCGGGTCCGGGGGGGGCCGTGGGCCCCTGGATCCGGGTGGGCCTGGCCCCGGGTCCGGGGGGGGCCGTGGGCCCCTGGATCCGGGTGGGCCTGGCCCCGGGTCCGGGTGAGGCCGTGGGCCCCTGGATCCGGGTGAGCCTGGCCCCGGGTCCGGGTGAGGCCGTGGGCCCCTGGATCTGGGTGAATCAGTGCCCCGGGTCTGGGTGAGGCCGTGGGCCCCTGGATCTGGGTGAATCAGTGCCCCTGGGTCCGGCCGAGACCAAACCAGAGGGAGTCGGACCTGCATTACCACCATTTGTCCACCATCCAGAGCTGAGGGGTCAGTGCCGACATGTACTCATAGGGAACTGGTGGACATTGATATTGGGTCTCAAAAGAACTGTTGGTCCAGAAAGAAACTCACTACAGACTGATTCATTTGCCTGTCAGCATAACTATTATTGCTCCTCGCACATTCAATTCTTATAAGTATATCTCTAGTGACACATGATTTCGCTCATCTAGGGGAAATGATGAACAACATAGACTGATGAACAAGAACAGAACCAGAAACAAGGAGGCATCGATCGGACTATCGGGCCTCAGAGGGAGGATAGGGGAGGGTGGGGGGAGGGGGGAGAGATCAACCAAAGGTCTTGTGTGCATGCATATGAGCCTAACCAATGCTTAAGTTCAACAGAGGGTTGGGGCATCCAAGGGGAGGGGTGTGGGATGGGAATGGGGGGATGAGGACAAATATGTGACACCTTAATCAATAAAGAAATTAAAAAAAAAAAAAAAAGACTTGACAAAAGATATATTGACCTGCAGTCTTATTATTAAAGTGTTTCAATAGTGGTTAAGGTGTTTCATAAATTTTGCCATAAATAAAGTCTCTTCAAATTTCAAAAAAAAAAAAAAAAAAAAGAATTTATCTTAAACCTCAAGATGGTTAATAAGGAGTAGCAAATGCATTTCTTCCCCACTCCCCTTGTTTCTATTTAGATATCTCCCTCCCTCTCATTTTAGTGAGTGATTATCCAAATTGCGCATATACCCCCCCCCACCTCCCATACACTCACATATACCCTTGCAAACACAGAGAATACCCCCCAGCCAGCCAAGTGGATTGTCTTGGTACTTAGCTTCAAATGGACAAAAACTAGGACAGCCCAGAGCATAGAAAGCCAATAGAATAAACCAAATTGAAGTCTGTTAGGAAAATCCAGGATCTAAAGCAGTGGTTCTCAACCTTCCTAATGCCGCGACCCTTTAATACAGCTCCTCATGTTGTGGTGACCCCCAACCATAAAATTATTTTCATGGCTACTTCATAACTGCAATTTTGCTACTGTTATGAATCGTAATGTAAATATCTGTGTTTTCCGATGGTCTTAGGCGACCCCTGACAGCGGTTCTCAACCTGTGGGTCGCGACCCCTTTCACAAGGGTCGCCTAAGACCATTGGAAAACACAGATATTTACATTACGATTCATAACAGTAGCAAAATTACAGTTATGAAGTAGCCATGAAAATAATGTTATGGTTGGGGGTCACCACAACATGAGGAACTGTATTAAAGGGTCACAGCATTAGGAAAATTGAGAACCACTGATCTAAAGGAACCAAGAACAATTTCAAACACCAATTTCAAAGGGCCAAAAGCAGAACCAAAGTCGGGTAAGTTAATGAAACAAAGAAGAGATGTAAGCAAGAACAAGTAAACACCTAACAGTAACTCACCTTCAGAGGTCAGCGAGGGCAGGTGCTTGCTTGGTCATTTTGAACTGGCCTGAGGAGACAAAGAAACGAGTCATGCTTTCTTCTAAAATGTCTCCAACTATTGACTACCTCACCCCTACAAGATTCTCCATTCTTCACGGGGCTGGCTAAAGAACAGAGTTCTGGTATTCTTCTCTGCTTGCACCCTGAACTTGCTAGGTAACCCAAACTGGCTGTTTCAAGCTTGAGGTGACTTCCTCATCAGATGAGAGGTAGTGCTAATCTAGTCTTGCCAGAGGAGATGGGAGTGATTGGGGATGGCAGGTTCAATTTGCGCTTATTTAAGAAGCACTGCCTTAGTCACTACAGATTTTATCTTGCTAGAGCCTGGTACTTAAGCTGTCAAATTGGATAGAGATGCATACTTTTTAAACACAGATACAAAATCATCTTAAGGTCCACTAACCAGAGTTTTTAGTTGGAAAGTAACTCAAAATTGCCAAGCAAGGTTACTTTCAGATGCTTCCTTCATCATCATATACTTCCAACTAGTATTTTTCAATAATTATATTTTGTAAGCATTTTATAAAAAACATAGGTGTTAGAGCTTTTAGGCATTTTCAATCCTTTTTCCTACTTGTTATAAAGATTCACAATTCAGTCCTTGGAACGTGTATCAAATTCTCAAATTAGATACCATCATTTGAAGAATCTCTAAAAGGTTTGCAAGGGGATTTATTGTAATCTTTCTTTAGTCCTGAAGCTTTCCACACAACTGCATATTTCACTGTATGTCTGTAAAATGAATGTTCACGTCATATGTCTAAAGACAAACAACAGTCTTTGTTCTATGGAGCATTTCAAAAGATTCACAGCTGTTAATAGGTGGGAGAATTCCAGCTTTTGCTCTTGGGAAGAAAGGAACTATTGTGGTCAGTAAATGTGTCTCGAGAAGTAGCTGTATTTATTTCTAGCCTTGCAAACCAAGAGGTGGACTGTCTTCACAGAGTGGGTATTTGTGGACAACTAGCTACACGATGGAATCAAAGTATCCCATGCTAAAGAGTTGCTAGTTGCCTAGAGAGGTCTCAAAGTGTCCTGGTGTGATTTCCATGTTCGTGAGGTTTCACCTCTGGAACCTGATTTAGCAGCACGGTTGGAATGGATTTCTCTCTCTCTCTCTCTCTCTCTCTCTCTCTCTCTCTCTCTCTCTCTGATGGATACCCACTGACACGTTTACTAACTTATAACCAGGGGCTTGGATCCTCTGATTAGTATATTCATCTATAGACAAATCTACATAGAAAGCCTAATTATTATCAAAAGTCTGCTGCATATAAGCATAGACTCAGAACGAGGGGAATTAACACACGAGTCCAGTATTTAATAGCATCAGCTTTGAAATATAGCCCAAAAATCTAATGAACAAAATAAACTGATGAATAAAACAGATCCAGAGACAGAATCGTAGAACAGACTGCAGAATCTGAGGGGAGAGAAGGGGGGGAGGGGAGGGTGAGAAGTGATCAACCAAAGAACTTGTATGCATATACACTTATCCCAAGGACACAGACAATAGGGTGATGAAGGCCTAGGGCAAGGGATGGGAGCAGGCTAGAAGGGGTCAATGGGGAAAAAGGGGGACATATGTAATACTTTCAAAAATAAAGAGCAAAAGAAAAAAAAAAGTAAGAAATATAGCCCCACACACTTGTCTCCATAAGGAACAAGACAGATGAAATCCCTCACAGTTTGTTTATCTAGACTTGATCTAATAACTTTTCTAGTTCTGACCTTTTATATTCAACTTCAACTTGATAACTTGATTTCCATTTTCTTCTGGTGCAAATGGAAGAATACTAGAAACTCAAAGGGTCAGACAAACCACAACAGTAGAGAACTGTGGCTCAAGATATGTGAGCAGGAAGAAAGAGTGCCCTTAATTACTCTACATGACTTTGTTAACATAAAAACATTGAAACCTGTAAAGAATTTTTGTGAGTTTATTTGAGCCAAACTGTTGACAATTCCCGGGAAGCAGAACCTTAACAGATTAAGATAATGCTCCAGAGAATGGCAGGTTTTCATCTATTTTTTATACATTGCAATCAGAGGAGGGGACGTAGGTGGGTTACAGGAGATCCACTGGTGATAGATTAGAGAGGCAGGAGAAAGCAAAGGGGGAGGGGGGGCTTGGGATTGGATAAAAAGTAAAATGATAGACACATACTTAGGTGGGTGCAGAATAGTCAGCAGTCAACAATTAACATGATAGCAATAACAATGAAGGACCCCAAGGGGTCCACACAAGTTACCCAGACATTTCAAGGGTGTGTTATCATAGATGCAAAAAGACAGATAGGCTCAGTTAAGGTAAAGGTTGACCTTGTCAGTGAAGATACCAGCCTAGGACGTAACTACCCACCATAACTGCTCTAGTTAAAGTTTAATTTCAGACCATCCTTTGTGGTGACTTTAGGTCTCTGGTTTGCAAGACTGCCATGCAGGCCTCCCCTGAGCTTGTCAGGTCAGCATGTGGCCCCTTGGGTCCCACTTTAAATCTCTAGACCCAGATATATCCTATCCCGTAACATACAAGAAACACAGGCACTGCTTATGGTCTTCTGAGACATTTTGAGACATTATAGAGTTGAGAAGAGGTGTTTGAACTCTAGAAACAAGCATATGTTCTGATTTACTAAATAGAAAAATGCTTTGAGCCTAAAAAAAAAAAGTAAGTCTAACATAAACCTCTGGAAAGGTTTAGGCAGATTATCAAGCATAGAAAAGAAGGCAGGACGAGGACAAATATGTGATACCTTAATCAATAAAGAAATTTAAAAAAGAAAAGAAAAGAAAAGAAGGCAGGGACCCCTAGGAAGCACTACGAGTTCGCTACAAATGCACCAGCCATTCATCAGACAATGACAATAAGTCAATTCATAGTTCACGTTCTAGGCTGGGTTATTAGCAGATATATTTACTTATTGGTTTATCGGGTTTAAGACCAAACCAAAATCTATAATAATAAAAGCATAATACGCAAATCGACCTAATGGCCGGTCAGTGGAACGACCGAACGGATGATCTTCTGGGCAACCTTCCAGACGAAGCCGGGGCTGCAAAGACGTACCCTTGCACAAATTTCATGCACCGGGCCTCTAGTATAAGTAATAAAATCAACTGTGGTACATCTACACAATGGAATACTACGCTGCGCTAAAAAAGAAGGAATTCCTACCATTTGCAACAACATGGATGGAACTGGAGAGCATTATGCTAAGTGAAATAAGCCAGTCAGAGAAAGATAAATATCACATGATCTCACTCATCTATGGGAAATAATGAACAACATAAACTAATGATCAAAAACAGATCCAGAGACAGGGAAGCATCAATCAGACTGTCAAACCTCAGAGGGAAGGTAGGGGAGGGTGGGGGTAAGGGGGAGAAATCAACCAAAGGACTTGTATGCATGCATATAAGCCTAACCAGTGGACACAGACAACAGGGGGGTGAGGGCATGAGTGGGGGGGTGGGGGGTTGGGAAGGTAATGGGGGGATGAGGACAAATATGTAATACCTTAACCAATAAAGAAATTAAAATGCAAAATAATAATAATAATAATGATAATAATAAAATCAACTCAATGGTATGTGATGTTCTTTCTGTGTTCCAAACCAGTTAACATAGCAGCAATTCTTTGTTCTTTAGAAGTCTGGGTAAAACTGTAGTGAGTCCGTCTAGACAATGGGACCTCCTGTAGTCACCCTGAGGGAAAAATTTTAGTTCTGATAACATTGCCTTTATTTGGAACATCGAATTCTTTTTGAATTCCCTCCTAAAGTTTACTTTCTGTCTTCACAGGTTGAAAATTATTGCCCTTTGAAGAATAAATTTAAAAATTTTTTAGAAATACTCAAGTCTATTAAAAAAAAAATAAACTGTGATCATCTAGTCAATTGGATGAGGGGATAGGAAAGTGAGGAAGGCAAAGATTAAGGGAATATATATGAACTAGGAAAATTGATTTACTTGGCGGGGGGGGGGGGGGGCTTATAAATTGGCCCTAAAAGCAATCTCTAAACAGGGTTCCTTGTTTGTTTTGTTTGCTTTTGTTTTGGTGTTTGTTTTCATCACCATTGCCACGCAAAATCATGCAATAAACATCATAAGTCTTAAGCAAAAAAATGGGGCTGGGGCAAAACATTCAAACACTTTGCCAGTGACAGGTAAAAATAAATAGAAGCATACTAAAAAGAGTAGTGCAGGGTTTTTTAAAAAATATTTTTATTGATTTCAGAGAGGAAGGGAGAGAGATAGAAACATCAATGATGAGAGATAATCATTGATCAGCTGTGCCCTTGACTGGAATCGAACCCAGGACCCTGCAGTCCGTAGGCCAATGCTCTATCCGCCTATCCCAGTGGTCGGCAAACCTCGACTCGCGAGCCACATGGGGCTCTTTGGCCCCTTGAGTGTGGCTTGGCGTTAGAACCACTTCTTCAAAATAGACTCGCCCCGGCCGAAAACCGACTTCTGTGCATGGGCCACGAAGTTTCAATCGCACTGTGCGTGCGCACCCGCACGTGGTATTTTGTGGAAGAGCCACACTCAAGGGGCCAAAGAGCCGCATGTGGCTCTTGAGCCGTGGTTTGCTGACCATTGGCCTAGCCAAACCAGCCAGAGTGAGAGTAGTGCAGTTTTTTACCTGTTAGGTGATTGAGAAGTTCTTAATTCTATAAAAAATATGGGACTTTACCTTGAAAAAGACCTGAAGTTTGCTTGTGGAAATGGGCATCGGAAGGGTTTTAGTTGTGAGTTACTGTGAAGTGCAGGAAGGAGGGTTATCTTTGTGGTGGGAGGGGTTTCAGGGAGTCAGCAGGGTGAGGCCTGCAGAGTTTATCAGGCCCAAACAGACCAAGCTTTGGCCACGTGAAGGGAAGGCTATGATCTGGCTGGGTATGTGAGGAAAAATAGCCCCTGTCTTAGAGTCACACAACTCAGTCAGTCTGGGATTCTGCCCTGACCTCCTGGAGGGCTCGAGCTGGGCAGGGTGGGCCACCACAAGTTCAAGTTTTGCTAAACAGGGCTTTTTTGTGTGTTTGTTTGTTTTGTTAGAGTGGAAGGGAGAGAAAAAGAGAGGAGGAGAGAAAGAGAGAAACATCAATGTGAGAGAGACACGTGGATCGGTTGCCTCTTGCAGGAGCCCAACCAGGGCTGAGGATTGAACCTGCAACCCAGGTACATGCCCTTGACTGGGAATCGGACCAGTGACTTTCGTTCGGTGCACAGGCTGACATCTAACCATTGAACAACACCAGCCAGGGCAACAAGGGTTTTTTAATGTAGGAAAATACTTTTGAATTTTTAAAAATATTTTTTTATTGATTTCAGAGAGGCAGGAAGAGGGAGAGAGAGAAAGAAACATCAATGATGAGAGAGTATCATTGATCAGCTGCCTCCTACACACCCCACACTGGGGATCGAGCCACAACCCAGTATGTGCATTGACTGGGAATCAAACTGTGACCTCCTGGTTCATAAGTCGATGTTCAACCACTGAGCCATACCAGCTGGGCTACTTTTGCATTTTTAAAGATTATTTTGCTTTCAGATGTTTAAAAATGCAAGCTTAAAGTGATAAGGGAGATTGAATATAGGAAGATATATAGACTTTTCTATATCTTCCTTTCTTCTAATCTAGCAATGTAATACGAGCATTAACAATATCTTTTAATAACAGAACAGGTTTCACTTCACTTCAAGTACATTTTTATATGTATGATTTTTAAAAATCGGGATAACAGACTTTATCTTCTAATGTTCTGATAAGCTATGAATCTTACCTCTTTTATTTAAACTTAAATGGAATTTTTAAAACACATAGGAACAAAGGTTTAGGTAGTTTTAAGTTTGTACCTTTTCTTCAATTCTTTTGAAAACAAAATTCAAACTTTAACACGAAATGCAAAAATATTCAGTTACCAATAGATTTATTTTATATTCTTGTTATGTTATATATGACTTTAACCAAATTTTAAAAGTTAGAAGATCAGCAATAGTACCAGAAAAAAATGCATGAAATGTTATTTTTCCAATATACCTTATGCATGCATATTTCCTCAGGGGACATTGCAAATACTCTTTACCTGCAATTAATTGAATAAGAAATTAAAAAATAAGAAAGGATCTTTATTTATAATGTTTAACCTTACTCCAGGAGGATTAAAGATGACTTATACAACTACATATAATTCAATAAGATATTTTTTAATATATTTTTATTGATTTCAGAGAGGGAGAGGGAGAGAGAGACAGAAACATCAATGATGAGAGAGAACCACCGATCAGCTGCCTCCCGTACGCCCCCCACTGGGGACTGAGCCCACAACCCAGGCATGCGCCCCTGACCGGACTTGAACCCGGGACCCCTCAGTTCGCAGGCCGACGCTCTATCCACTGAGCAAACCCAGCCAGGGCTCAACAAGATATTTTAAAGGCAAAAGAAGGATTAAAAAGAAATTGAATGTGGGAAAAGTAAGCCAGGGCAGAAGTACATTCATGCTTTGATGTCCTGTGTACTTGTTAACTTTGACTTAGGCATCTAACAGCCATTGCAAAGAAGGACACAATCAGATCTGTGATTCATAAAGTTTCAAAAAAATAAAGTCTATTTAGAGGGAGCAACATTCTAAAAAGTCCAAGGGTGGAGAAGCTCAATCATCTGCTAACCTAAAATATTTCCTGGTGGTAAACTGAGCTGGTTGAAAGAGGAATTATGTATTTATCAGGAGTACCTGGAATGCAATGCAGGCTATTTCACTCCCCTGCTCTGAAAAGTTCAGGATTTTTCCATTGGCTATAAATGAACTATAAACATCTTGGTCTAATATCTGAGGCCATCCTCAAAACCAAATCAAGATGAACTACCTGAAGGTAGACTGCACTTCTTATTCAATACCAGCGCCAGCTACAGTAGGTGTCAACCGATGCTCAGAGATAGAGGGACTGTGGATCAGCTAAGAAAGTTTGTGGAAACCTCTCCAGCCCTCATCTCTCTACCTATAAGGCCTTCCCCTGACAGCTCTTCCAGTTGAATGGTGACCAGTATCCTCAAGGTCGATAACAGTATCTCCATCACCAAGAATAGCCACAATAGCATCTCTTTGCATTTGTATAGTGCTCTATAGTTGACAAAAACATTTTAACCTATTTTCAAAACCAGCTTGCTTTGTGGTCTAGCAGGGATCATGATTATGCTCTACCAGCAGAAGCCTTGTAGGAGGTACCTCCTTATTAAGTGGTAGATGCCATTTCCTCCCGATGTCCACGGCGGGGTGTGGTCTCTTCCTCTCCCTCAAACCCTTGTGCCATTTGGTTTATACATTTCTTATGACACTTACTAATAACTCTATACATTTCATATGGTGTGTTACAGTTTACAAAACACTTTTTCGCATGCTAAATTCCTATTTATTTTTCATTCTCACAACTTTTAGAGAAAAATAATTAATCCTCTCCTTACCTTGAGGACCCTGCTGCTCTCTCCACACTCTCTAAAAATATAAAAAGTAAAAGCTACTCAGGAGATTACATAAACCACAACTACTACCACAGTAATTTTACCATCCCCCAAGGACAACAGAAACCTAACATTTTTTTAGGTCCGTACTCTCTGCCAGGTGCTTTATAGATAAGATAATACTACTTCAATTTACCTTTTTCTTTGCTCATAGACTATTAAATTTGATTCTCCCTCAAAAAAAAAAAAACACAACACACAAATTCTAGAAAGAAAACATGTGCTTTCCATCTCTGTGGATTCTTTGACTAAGGAGGGAAAAGGGTAGTGATGCTGGGAAGAAACTGACACCCTTTCTGAAACTCCGCTGTAGTGACTCATTTAGGGGCCAGTTCTGGCTGGAGCTCAGCAGGATGGTGTAACACATTGGGTGGATCAAGAATGTGTTGATGAGAGCTGTCAGTTGGGGGAATTTCTGATGAAGACATCACCAGGTCGGAAAAGATGCCAGTAGAGGTAGGGCTGGGGAACAGAACCTAGATGGAGGCCACTGCCAGGAATCTCCTGGGTCTAAGGACAGGAAAGTCCCTGTGCCAAGAGGTGGCATTCCACAATTCCAGGGCGCCCCTTTCCCATGGAATACAATGTGCACGGTGCCCTTGGAATGGTGCAACACGGAGTCCTAACCTCGGTGTCTGGCTGTCTCCCTCCATTGCACTGACTGAGTGCCATAGGGGATATCCATGTTGGAGACCCTCAACAGAACTGCAAACTCTCAGGCTTCCATCACTCATTGATGATGTAGTGCTTGGTGCTTTCATTTCAGTTCATGTAATCACTTCCTGTAACTTCCTGTCAAAGATGTCTGCACAGTGGGATTCTTAGACACACTGAGTGGGAACGTGAGGCCCAGTGCCATGTCCAGTGTGTGATTCCTCCCACAGCGTGACTTGGACTCTGTGGCAAAGATTCACCTGGAAGAAGGTCAGCTTCACACGGATGTGTGGCCTCCGTTCTTGTAGCTATGTTGTTCTGCAGAAAGCATCACCTTTTTTTTTTTTTAATGTTTTATTGATATTTTACAGAGAGGAAGGGAGAGGGATAGAGAGTTAGAAACATCTATGAGAGAGAAACATAGATCAGCTGCCTCCTGCACACCCCCTCACTGGGGATGTGCCCGCAACCAAGGTACACACATCCCCTTGACCGGAATCGAACCTGGGACCCTTCAGTCCGCAGGCCGCCGCTCTATCCATTGAGCCAAACCGGTTTCGGCTAGGAAAGCATCACCTTTTGAGAAAAGTGAATTAGACATTATTCTAATTCATATCTGGGGCCTGACAACTATTTCTCACCTGTCCTTTAGCACTGTGGTTCTCGAAACTGACTGCACTTTAGAATTATCTAGAGAACTTTAAAAAAAACATATTGATGCCTGATTTCTATTTCAGAACAATTAAACCATGATCTCTGAAGCAACTATATATTTTTTAAAAGGTCCCCAAGTGGCTTTGTTGTGCCATCAAGGGTTGCGAATCTATGCCTCAGGTGGTTTTCTTATTCTTCCTCTGATCTCACCCTCAGTGACAGACAGAGCTTTAGAAGGCTTGCCCAGCTGGAAGAACTCAGTTGTGAAACTGAAAAAGGGACCAATGAGACTACAAAAGCGATGTGACAGGCCATTTAAAACAAATATTTACCAAGTGTCACGTTCCAGGTCATGTGCTGCGAACACACAATAAATAACACAACGTGCCTACCCTCCATAAGTTTCTGCTCTTGATGGAAAGACAGGTATGTGAACCACTGTTCTGATGAGCAACATTAAACTGAGGTGCTGTGGGAGCACGGCTGGGGAACAAAGGAAAGGCTTGGGGGGAAAGAAGGGATTTGAGGTGGATCTTGAGAGTCAAGCATTGATCAATGGAAAGGAGGCAAGAAGTACTCCAAAGAGAGGGGTGGGTAGTCTGAGCAAAGGCGTAGAAGCAAGGAAGTGGATGGGATGCTAGGGAGTTATAGGAACCCAGTGGCGCTTCAGGAAATGGTGAACTATGAGGCTGGAAATTTAAACGAAAAATTGGAAGGCCTCAGAAGCCCCCACAAGGAATCGATGATACATAGGTATTGTGTGAGTTTGAATAATGTATGTCTTAAATGAAGGGACCACAATAAAGGTTTAAACTAAATAGTGCTATGGCCAGATCTGAAACAAATAGGAATAGGATCAACACGAACGTTGATAAACACATCTCCGGTAGTTACTCATCCTGCCCTCTGGCAACCTTCTCTCTGCTTATCCGCCCTCACTACTCTGGTGACCTGAACACACGTCTATTGTATTCTTTGTGCCTTTTACATAAGTTCCCTCTCTTCAAAATGCTCTTTCCTCCCTTGATAACTTCTACGTATGGAAGTCAGCTTCTCTGTGCTTTTTCCTATAGCACTTTTGCAGAGATAGCTAATAATATTGCTTGTCGATTGTACTGTATTTATTGAGATGTCTGTCTTTACCTCCAGACTGTGAGCCTGTAGCAGGAAGGGCCATTTGGATATTTATAACATCATTTTCAGGCCACACAAAATTATCAACTTAAACATTAGCCTGCTATATTTGGTCAAATATTTAATCAACTCACCCCTAATGCCCTAGCAGGGCTAGACCAAATGATTTCGAAGGCCTTATAGGGCCCCCAGGTGGGACATTCCCCGCCCCTACCTAGAGGATAGAAATGAGATTTTTTAAAAAATTTCAATCACCAGGACTCAGCACAGCGGCTGGCACCTTGGCCTTGTAGACTTACTGAATGAATGAATGGAAAAGCACTTACCAGGTGTTGGAAAGATTCAAACTTAGCAATGATGTCCTTTAATGTTTGAGTACAAAGATTCGGAAATGTTTTTTCCATATTAAAAACCATTTGCTCAGTCTTGGAACATTTCTATTCTGAAGTGTTCACTTGTATAAGCAAAGTCACAGTTGCTGAATCTATCAATTTATTTCCATATAGCAAGCAACACTTCTTTCTTTAGTTAATAATTTGTGAAAGAAATATTAAAGTTAATGTGGTTTTTGTCTAGTATCATTCAAAAAGCCCCTGCAATCTATTGAGGCCCACAGAAGGGAAAACAATCCCCTAGGGGGTGTGACAATGGGATTTGGGGGCTTGCTGGGCTGCCAAGAGGGAGGGTGGGGCTCTTGGTGAATTTTGTTGATTTTCAATTCTTGAAACGTATTTCACTAGTTGGGGGATTAAAAGGTTTCCTGGTGAGAGTGTCAATTGTCAAAGGATTGAAAGTAGATTCTATAATCCTATCAAAGAGAGCTCCGGCAGCTTCTCCAACAGGAATCTAGAAATATTTGGTATCTTAGAAATCATTTTGGTCTATTGTTCTACTCCCTTAGTTCTTCTATAACAATCTTACTGCCCCTGGAAGAAATGGCAACTTTCATGAACTTAATTTTTGCACTGCTACTCTCATATCCTATTTGCAAAGCACTTTGTCTATTTCTCCTTGAGGTTCTACTGGCTTTTGCTGCACTTATTTTAATGTTCCGTTGTTAGGCCCATGCACATTAAGAACTGTCAGGTCTTCTTGGAGAATTAACCCCTTTCGCAATGTGACCCTTTTTATCTCAGATAATTTTCCTTGTTCTGAAGTCTGCTTTGTCTGAAATTCATATATCTACCCTCACCTTCTTTTGATTAGTGTTAGTATGGTATCCCTTTATCTGTTTAATTTTAAGCTTTCTGTTTAAAGTGGTTTCTTGCAGAAAACATAGTTGGGTCATGTTTTTTTGTTCACTTTGACTACCAAACTGACAAAAAAAAATTGGTGTTTTTGAGCATTCATATTTAAAGTGGTTATTGATATAGTTGGCCTAATACTTACCATGTTTGTAACTGTTTTCTATTTGTTGTACTTGTTCTATATTTTCTCCCTGCCCTTTTCTGACTTTTCTGGTATATCAATTATACTTCTTTTTAAACTTTTTTTAGTAATTACTCTTGAGTTTATAATACATATTTCCAACTAATCTAAGTCTACTTTACAGGTGGTACAAGTACCTTAGAACAGAGTATTCCCAACTCCTCCCTCCTATCCCTTAAAACATTGCTATTATTTATTTTATCCAATACATTGTTACTATTATTACTTTGAACTGTTATCTATTAGATCAAATAAGAATAAGAAATAAAATATTTTATTTTAACTTCATTTATTCCTTCTTTTGGGCTCTTCCTTTATGTAGATCCAAATTTATGATCTATATTATTTTCCTTCTCTCTGAAAAGCTAATTTTAACATTTCTTACAGAGCAGGTCTGCTGAATATAAATTGCCTCTCTCTTTTTTTTTTATTGTTCCTTGACTTTTTTTGTTTATTGTTTAAAGTATTGTTCCTTGACTTTTAAAGGATAATTTCACGAGATAACAAATTTCAGGTTTGTATTTTGTTGTTTTTCCCAACACTTTAAATATGTCTCTTCTTGCTTGCATGGTCTCTGATGAGAATTTTGATGTAATTCTTATTGTTCCTCTATAGATAAGGCGTTTTTCCCTCTGGCTTCTTTCAAGATTTCCTAATTGTTTTTTTGAGTTTGAAAACAATATATATAGTTGTAGATTTGGGGGCATTTATCTTGCCTGGTTTTCAATGAGCTTCCTGCATCTGTGGTTTGGGGTCTGTCATTAATTTTGGAAAATTCTCAGGCATTATTGCTTAAAATATTTCTTGTGTTCCATTCTTTTTCTCCTCTCCTTCTGGTATTTCAACTACATATATGTTACATCTTTTGAAATTGTCTCACTTTTTACATATTCTATTCTGTGTGTGTTTTTCTTTGCATCTCAATTTGGGAATTTTCTATTGATATATCTCAAACTCACTGATTCTTTCCTTGGGACCATATCTAGTCTACTGACAAGTCCATCAAAAGCATTCTTCATTTTCATTACTGTGTTTTTCATTCCTAATATTTCCTTCCGACGCTTTCTTTTTTCTTTTTAAAAAAATTATCTTTATTGTTAAAAGTATTATAAATGTCCCCTGCTCCCCCCTTTCTTAGAGTTTCCATCTCTCTGCTTACATTACCCACTTGCTCTGCATGTTGTTAACATTTTCCATTAGACTCCTTGCCATATAAATCATAGTTATTTAAAATTCCCTGTCTGATAATTACAAAAGCCATGCCATAGCCGAATCTGATCCTTGCTTTGTTTATATATATATAACGTATATAATATACATGTATATATTATATATATATATATATTGATTTCAGAGAGGAAGGGAGAGGGAGATAGAAACATCAATGATGATAGAGAAGCATTGATTGGCTGCCTCCTGCATGCCCCCTACTGGGGATCAAGCCCATAACCTGGACATGTGCCCTTGACCTGAATCGAACTGGGGACCTTTCAGTCCACAGACCGACGCTCTATCCACTGAGCCAAACCAGCTAGGGCCTTGCTTTGTTTCTTTAGACTACACTTTTACTTGCCTGTTAATAGTGTTATCAGTGAAGAACTCTCCGTGTCCCCACCTGTGGCCAGTGGAAGTGGGCTTCTTGCAGTGTCACAAGAAAAGGAATTTTCTGAGACTTGCATAGGAAAATGAGTGACATTTATTTGTGTGGAATTAAATTCCTGAGTTCCCAAGGTTCCCTCCCCCTCCATCCTGCCATGGAAGAAGTCCAGCTGTGTTATCAGCAGAGCTAGGATGAAAGGTGTTGCCCATTCCATATTTGCACAGTCCAGTCCAGTATCAGGCTAGCTTAACTTATGTTCCCAGCTGCAGCCCAGTAGGTGTGGGGTCCACATGGCCATGGGCCATGCAGATTCCAGGGCCACATAGCTATGGAGGTAACATGGGTGAGTGCAAGGAAGCAGGAGCAAAGCCGGAGGAATTAAGAGAGAGAGAATCCCTTTGTCTGGGGATTTTAACCTTCTAAGATTTCACGAGCTTGCAGTGGCTCCACCCTCTCTAGCCAATTATCTTTGTTCCAGGTTAGACCGACAAGCACCTTCCCTACTTCACTCCAACTTTACGGAGCATGTATCAGTCTTCCCCTTTGTTGGGCCCCTTCCTCCAGGGATCTGCAGGGAATGGACCAGTGGTTCCCTGGGGAGTGTGAAATTGCAGCTTCCTGGTGAAGTTCCCCAGATGGTCATGCTTATAAAGTCTGGCCTTCCCTTTGCTCCTTATCATCCTTATATAATAAAAGGCTAATATGCAAATTGACCAAATGGCAGAACAACCAGTCTCTATGATGCACACTGACCACCAGGGGGCAGACACTCAATGCAGGAGCTGCCCCCTGGTGGTCAGTGCGCTCCCACAGAGGGAGCACCGCTCAGACAGAATCCCTGAGCCAGGTTCATGGCTGGCGAGCACAGCCCACGTCTGTGGCAGGGCTAAGGATGTCCAAATGACAGCTTAGGCCCACTCCCCGTGGACATCCCCGGAGGGCTCCTGGACTGTGAGAGGGCACAGGTTGGGCTGAGGGACCCCCCGAGTGCATGAATTTCGTGCACTGGGCCTCTAGTTATTAATAACTAGCTACTTACAACAGTAACAATAGGCCTTGTAATTTTTGGTTAAAATCCAGATATAATGTATATGGGAACTGAGGTGAATTGGCTTTTAAGGTCAGGTTTTATGTTAATCTGTTTAGGGTCTGTGTTTAATGTTTGCCACACAGGTAGATATCAGAGGCTTCAATTTCCTTCAGAGTCTTTCTTTTCTTTGGATTTTCCTAAAAAACTTCTTATATACTAGTAGAGACTGCACCCTGCAGATCTTTCAACTGTAACCCAGTTATTTTACTGGAGCCCTGTGGATGTGATGGGAAGGTGAAGGGTGAGGGGCAGCATTCTATAATCTTGTTTCAGTCTTTAGTGGGCCTGTGTCCTTGGGCTGTGACCTTCACAAGTATTTCTTATCCTTTCCCCCATTGGGAGAAACAGGAAAACTAGGAGGGGCTGGATTTGGGTAATGCCCCCCCCCAAAAAAAAATAAAAAAAATCTCTGGCTAAGTCTTTTTCCCTGCTGAGTAGGCCTTTATTATGGAAGAAGACTGGGTATATTTAAGAAATGGTTTCTTTTCTTCTCCTCTGCCAGAAACATGAGGTTTTTTTTCACTGTCTCTTCACCTTGAGAATCTGGTGAGGTTCCTGGAGGGAAATCCATGGACATGTCCCCCTAAGACTACAGCTCCCAGGAGTTTCTCACTCACACACTAGTCCACACTCAACCTCTGATAACTTGTCAAAGTTACTGTTTAAATGTTCTTACCAGCTTAAGGCTCCAGGGGCTTCTGTTTCGGGGAAGCTGATCGTGGCTGTAATTCTCTGTCTTTGCCTGTCTCTCCCGATTCTTGGGGGAAGTTTGCCCTGCAATCTCAATTCTCTGATGACGCCAAGAAAAGTAATAGGTTTTCAGTTTGTTCAGCTCTTTTTTTTTTTTTTTTGGTAAGAATATGAGTGACAATTTTCAAGTTCTTTGCTTAGATTTTAAAATTTATTTTAGAAATTGCCTTTCAAGGCTTTCTTAATGTTCCTTGATCTACAAATTCTACCTCTACACCCACTCCACTGGAGGACTCTTAAGAACTAAGTTTCCTTTATGACTTGTGAGGACAATATCATTAGTGAATAGATTCTAACTAAGCAAGTCATCTTAATATTCACAAACACATATATAAAAAAAGGCTGGGTGTGGAAGTTAGGCCATCACCTATAACCTGGACCTGGCTTCAAAGCCAGCCATCTGCTTGTTCATTGATGGCAGCTGGTATAACAGGAAGAACTTGGGAAGGAAATTAGCAAACCCAGCTGAAGTTCACACTCTGTCATTAACTGGGTGAATTGGAGTGAGTCACTTAACGCTTTTTGTTGCGCCTCAGTGTCACTAGCTATAAAATTGGAATAAGGACATTGGCATTAAGGCCTCCACCAGTTTTGGGGGGAGATCACACCTTATCTGAGCTTCAATTTCTGCGCCTGTTACAATGAAGTCTTGTGCCCTCTTCACCTCACAGTTGTTGTGGGTTTTTTTGTTGTTGTTGTTGTTGTTGTTTTTGCGGGGTGGGGGGGCGGGGGCGAGAGGGAGAAAGCACAACTTTTCTGAGCTTCAATTTCTAAGAACACCCGGCCAGCCCGCCAATAAAATTCCTGGAGAAACAGAGGAAAAGGTACAGAACATTTTTGCAAAATGCAGAAGGCTATACAAATGTGAACTGTCTCATATTGAAAACACAACAAACTGACTTAAAAGGCGTTGATGTGTCTCTTACCTTCTGGTACCAGTATTACTACCCCATTGCAGAAATCAAGACCACTTTTGGGAAAAAATTTCGCCCGACGCTGGCCACACCCCGCCAGGCTGGGACAGAGCGGTGGGGGCGTGGCCTAGCCGGCCTGCCCAACGCGACGCCCCGCCCTGTTGCGCCCGCGCCTGCGCCGTGCGCACCGACCGCTCTCGAGCGCCCGGGTGGGAGGTAAGGGGCTCGTGGGAGGCCGCCTTAGGGGCGTCAGGCTCTGATCCTCAGGGTGGGCTGGGCGCGCGGGAGAGGCGCCCCACGAAAGCCGGGCTTCCTATCGTAAATGCCAGCGTCGTGGGGACTCCTCCCGGCTGCAAGAAGTGGCGGTTTCGTTTTTAGAAGCACTCCTCGGAGCGGGGGTAGAGAGGCGGCCGACGGGACGAGTGTGACGGCCTCCCGAGGTCGGGGGGTTGGAAAAGTTCCCGGCGTCTGCCCTGCCCGTGACGCACTGTGGGCGCCAGGCCCTCAGGGTCCCCGGCGCCTCGGACCCGAGACCGGCCCGCGCATCCGTTCCCTGGTGGGGGGCGTGTGGTGTGTTGGCCCAGGTGCGCCGTGGGCGACGCTGCGAGGGGTGACGCGAGGCTCGGGGTGCTGAGGGGAGGGCCGGGTGCGAGCGGTCTGAGCCTCCCGTCAGCCCGACCGGGAGGTGTTGCGCTGAAGGTCCCCCTTTTGCACCTTCGGGCTCCGAGGCTCCGAGAGGAGACCCTACGGTAGGACCCGAGGCCTTGACTTTCCAAATTCGGTGCGCCGTCCCCCAGGCAGAAACTCGGGGCGACGTGCCTGCGGACATTCGGGGCCACCCATGGAGGGGGCATCTGGGCTGCTGGAAGGTCACTCTTGAGAGGGTGGGGCGGTGTTCCAGAGATTTTGGATTTTTTTTTGTGTTTTTCTTTTTTCTTTTTTTCCTGAGAAATGGGGCTTTTAGATATAAATAATCTTTTAAGTGATTTAGTTGACTCCCGGCGCTCTTTCCTCGTGGGAAGCATGAGCATCGTGGTACTCAGCTGATGTAGTTGAGTGCTGAATGGTGAAGTTTGTAGCGCCTGGAAACCCCTCCCCCGTAGGGTTTGTGCCGTGACCAGGTTGCAGTTCTTTGGCTTCTAAATGTTTGCCCTGTTGATGTAAAACATCAGTTTACTTAAAAAAAAAAAAAAAATATATATATATATATATATATATATATATATATATATATACACACACACACACACACACACATATATGTATGTGTATATATATATATGTATGTATATATATATATGCCCCTTAAAAAAAGACTTTATTTTGACATAATTTTACAAATATAGAAAAGCTACAAAAAATAATACAGAGTCCTCTACAGCTCACTTTAATGTTAACACCTGTATAACTGGTACACTGATCAAAAGTAAGACATTAACATAGGCCCAATTCGATACCAATTTTCTCCAAATTGCCATCATTTTTTACACTCAGGACCTTTTTCTGTACCAGGAACCAGTTTAAGGTCCCGCATTGCATTTAGTTGGCATGGCTCCTTAGGCTCCTCCAATCTGTGACAGCTCCGTCTTTTTCTGTCTTTCGTGATCTTGATGCTTTAGAAGAATGCGGGTCAGTTATTTTGTCAGTTGGGTTTTGCCTGAATTTTTCTCATGGTTTAAGGTTGTGCATTTTTGTTGATACCACAGAAGCATATGGGCCCTTCTCGGTTAATCATTTATGATGTAACACACTGCATTTTATATTACTTTCGATTGTTTAGTTAAGGTTGTGTCTGCTGGAATTCTCTAATGTAAAGCTGCTATGTACTTTGCATAGGGAACTTTGTAAACAACTGATATCCTGGGAGGGAACTTGTAAACTATACAAACATCCTGTTTCTCCTCAAACTTTCACTTTCTGATTTTAGCATCCATCAGTGGATCTTGCCTTCAGTAATTATTATTGTAGTGGTATGATGGTGACTTTGTTTCCCTCACTTCTTCATTTATTAATTTAAGTTCTTCTTAAGGAAAAGCTGCCCTTCCCATTAATTTATGTGATACTGTTATTTATTAGTATCAGTATGGATTCATTTGTTTTTCTGTTGTTTATTCTACACTGTTGTCATTTATTTTAGGCTCAAATTGTTCCAGCTTTGGCCTTTGGGAGTTTTTTCAGTTGCTTCTTGTGCCCTTTTGACAAATCTCTACCCTTTTTTTTTTTTTTTTTTTTTTTGAGAATTTCTGGCACCTTAAGATGCTCTAGGCTTTTCTTGCCCCAGCCCTGGAATCAACCACTTCTCCAAGGATCCCTGGTTTTTTGTTTATTTGTTTTTTAGAGTGTTACTTAAACACCAAGATCTAGATTAGGCAATAGGAATGCTCATTGCTACTGGGGTATCATTACTTGTAGTGCCTGGCGTAAACACACACACACACACACACACACACACACACACACGTAAGCTATTTATATATGGAGATACATATACAGTATGGATATATATATGGATATATATAAATCACATATATCCAGGCATAAACAAAAATTTATATTTGTATATATAGACATCTGTGTATATGTATCTGTATATACTATTTATATATATATTTTATAAAAACAAAAGTTTATTCTAATACCTCTGATTCTAATCTAACACCACAGGATTCATTCTGTTCTCACCCCTTACTTGTAATTTCTTTCTTTGACAGTAAGAAATCTGGTTTTCATATTCTACAAAATATTTTATTTGTTCAATCCTAGTAGATACATAATTTCAGTATTTCTAACATTAATGTTAGACAAATAGTTGATAATTTATAAGTCTATTATATGTTACATATAATAAGAAAAACATACCTGATAGTAAAACCAACATTTCACATGAGCTGGCATTTCATGAAAGAAGACATGCAAATGGCTGGTATCATGGTCGGCAAACTGCGGCTTGCAAGCCACATGCGGCTCTTTGGCCCCTTGAGTGTGGCTCTTCCACAAAATACCACGGCCTGGGCGAGTCTATTTTGAAGAAGTGGCATTAGAAGAAGTTAAGTTTGAAAAATTTGGCTCTCAAAAGAAATTTCAATCGTTGTACTGTTGATATTTGGCTCTGTTGACTAATGAGTTTGCCGACCACTGGGCTAGTAAATCAGTCCCATTAGTAGTTTAAGAATCTATATATATAAAAGCCTAAGTGACCTTTCTGACCTAACTACCAAAATGACCGAATGACTGGTTGACCAGTCACTATGATGCACACTGACCACCAGGGGGCAGATGCTCAATGCAGGAGCTGCCCCCTGGTGGTCAGTGTGCTCCCACAGCCAACCTCCTGTGGTCCTTCCCCTGGGCAGCCCTGATCACTGGCCAGGCCTAGGGACCCCACCTGTGCACGAATTTTTTTTTTCTGTGCACGAATTTGTGCACCAGGCCTCTAGTGGAAAAATAAAACAAGAATGAGACACCATTTTTGTGACCAGTTAAATGTCTAAGAAGAATGATAATAGCAAATATTAAATCAATAAATGGGCATTTTGATGTGTTGCTAGTGGGAATGTCAATAGGCACAACCTATCAAACATTCTAAAAAATGTGTATACCTACTAATTCTCTTTCAAGGTATTTAACTTAAAGATATAACTATAGATGGTATTTTGGTTTATTTGTAAGGAGGGTAATTACACTGTGGCATCTATACTAATAAAAGGGTAATATGCTAATTAGACTGGGTTGACTGGCCATCTTCCAGACATCCGATTTCCTTCCGGACAAAGCCATGGTGGTGGGGCCGAGGCAGAGGCAGTTAGGGACGACCAGGCCAGCAGAGGAGGACAATTGGGGGCAAGATCAGGCCAACAGGGGAGGGCAGCTGGGGGCGAGATCAGGCCGGCAGGGGAGGGCAGTTAGGGGTGATCAGGCAGGCAGAGGCTATTAGGGGCGGTCAGGCCAGCAGGCAGAGAGGTTAGGGGCAATCAGGCAGGCAAGGGGGCAAGGTAGGGGCGATCAGGCCGGCAGACAGAGGGGTTAGGGGCGATCAAGCAGGCAGGCAGGCGAGTGGTTAGGAGCCAGTTGTTCGGGATTGTGAGAAGGATGTACGACTGCCGGTTTAGGCCCCTAAACCGGCAGTTGGACATCCCCTGAGGGGTCCCAGATTGGAGAGGGTGCAGGCCGGGCTGAGTACTCCCCTCTCTGTGCACGAATTTTGTGCGCCAGGCCTCTAGTAGTTTATAATGGTGGTAAATTAGAAACAAGCTATATAGCCAACTATCAATGATTAGTTAAATTATAGAACATCTATGCCAAGTAATACCATGTGTTATAAAAAGATGCATTGTAGCCCTGGCCAGTGTAACTCAGTTGGTTGGAGTGTCATCTCATACACCAAAGGGTGGCAGGTTCGATCCCCAGGCAGGGCACATACCCAGGTTGTGGGTTCAATCCCGAGTTAGGATGAGTGTGGGAGGCAACCAATCAATGTCTCTCTCTCACAATGTCTTTTTCTCTCTTCCCTCCCTCCCTAAAATCAATTA
The DNA here is from genome assembly GCF_951640355.1 of Cnephaeus nilssonii. Lineage (NCBI taxonomy): Eukaryota > Metazoa > Chordata > Mammalia > Chiroptera > Vespertilionidae > Cnephaeus > Cnephaeus nilssonii. Next base: position 25,253,112 of record NC_137085.1, on the reverse strand, counting down.
AAAAACAGAAACAAAAATCATATCCTCTGGTGAGAATTAATAATAAATGCATTGTAGAAAAATAATAATTTTAATGGAAACATTTTTATTATATGTAATCAGGTTATTTAAAATAGACACTTTCTTTAAACCCTTTCTTTATTCATTTTATTCATTTATTTACCCAGTAACAGTATACTTTATTATATTGATTGCTCTTTGCCATTCCACTCCCTTGAGTTTATTTTCTTTATTGTTAAAGTATGCACTTTAGTAGTTCTTTTAATAATGGGCTTGGTAATGAACTCAGTCTTCATATATCTGATAATTATTATTTTGCCTTCACTTCTAAATAATAATTTCTTTGGGTATATACCAACTCCCTTAGCACTTTGAAGATATTCCTGTCTTTTGATATCCTGCTTTGATGAAAAGTTTGCTGTTTTTATTGGTTTAGTTTATCTTTTATCTTTGATTTGCTTTTTAAGATTTTTCTCTTTGTCCTTGATGTTCTGCAATTTCTCTTCCATGTGTTCAGGTAAATTTTTTTTCCTATTTATGCTACTTGGGGTTTATGTGCATCTTCAATTTGAGGTCCTACATTCTAATTCTCAGCATATTCTCTTTGAATAATGAATGCCTCTTCACCACTTTACTCTTTCCTTCTGGGACTCCTATTTGTTGTTGAGCTTCTCATTTATCCTTTAGGTCCCTAATTTTCTGTTAATATTTTGTACCTCTTTATTCCTCTGTGTTCTGACTGATATCTTTAGCTACAGTGTTGAGTAAAAATTTTAAAGTAGACTTTTTACTTGGTTTATTTTTAGACTGGCCTGTTACTGTTTCATAACATCTAATTTTAAAAAAGATTATATTCTTTCCTTTTTATCTTTGAATATTTTTAATGTACCTACTTTAATTTTCTTTTTAGATTGCTTTATCATTTCTAGTCCCTTAGTGAATTTTTCTGTGTTGTTGTGTTTGAGGACTAACTCTTTTGGCAGTTAACTTCTCCATGTGTCTCCAATTCCCACTCACTACTATAGGACTCATTATTGGTGTCTAGAGATTTTCCCTTTTTTGCTTTTGAACTTAGATCAAACATTAAATTCCAATTACAAGTAAATAAGGTAGTCTATATAACCAACACTTCAAAATTTTCAACTGTGAAAGAAAGAGAAACAGAACATTACTGAGAATAATGGTTCTTAATGTTTCTGGAGTGATAGATCTCTTTGATAATCTCATGAAAGCAATGGATTCTGTCCTTCAAAATAACTCAAAATACATACACAATTTTTCATAAAGATTCAGTGATTCCACAAAGTCTTTTTGTGAACCCTTATCTCTGTGGACCCTGGTCTAAGACATAATAACCCAATGGAATTAACATGGGTAATTGCAATTTTTTTTAAATATGGAAGAGGTTGTGGCTAATGAGATGGCATGGCACTGTGGTGCATAACAATGGTTTTAAAGCTTGGTTAAGCAGTGGACCCCTTTATATAAAATCTAATAAATTCAAGTTTGTGAAATAGACATAAGTAAATTTTCTCCAATTGGAGTAGGTGTGGGATCCTGGAGCCCGCTCACTTGCCAATCCCTACTCTCTTCTACCCTGTCCTCAAATGCATACACTTGGACTTTGTGGAATACTGGTAGTAACCTCTTGTGAATTAGAAAGAGCATTTGATTGTATGCTAAGGAATCTTGGGTTCTTATTCCAGCTGTGTCACTAATTTTTTGGTATTGGTTGTAGACAATGCTAATCACTGTAAGAAAGGGAAGAGGCAATTAAAGGACATTGATAAGAAGAGTAACATACTATGCTATAGTATACTAGACGCCCCAGTGCACGAAATTTGTGCACGGGCGGGGGGTGGGGGGGCGCTCAGCCCAGCCTGTAACCTCTCCAATCCAGGACCCCTCAGGGGATGTCCGACTGCCAATTTAGGCCCAATCCCAGGGATCGGACATCCCTCTCACAATCCGGGACTGCTGGCTCCTAACTGCTTACCTGCCTGCCTGCCTGATCGCCCCTAACAGCCCCCCCTGCTGGCCTTGTTGCCCCCCAACTGCCCCGCCCCCGCTGGCCTGGTCAACCCTAACTGCCCCCCCCCCACCGGCCTGGTCGCCCCTTACTGCCCCCCTCTGCCAGCCTGGTCGCCCCCAACTGCCCCCCTCTGCCAGCCTGGTCACCCCCAACTGCCCCCCCCCACCGGCCTGGTCGCCCCCAACTTACCCCACTCCCGTCGGCCTGGTCACCCCCAATTGCCCCCCTGCCAGCTTGGTCGCCCCCAATTGCCCCCCTGCCAGCCTCGTTGCCCCACGCAGCCTGCTGTTAAGTCGTTTGGTCGCCCCTCACTAGCCCCCGTCGCCTCATGCAGCCTGTGTCCATCGTCCATCCAGTTGTTTCCATCGTGACTTTTTATATATTAGGATAATTACATAGGTACATTATGAAGACATTAAAATGAAGTTTAATACAAGCAGAAATGTTAAAAATAAAATATTTTCCTCCAGTTGTACCACTTGACACCTTTTCCAAAAAGGTTATTCAATGTCCAAGATACATTGAGAAATGTAAACTTGGGCAGTATACTCCTAGTTTTTAAAAGAAGGTATTTACATACATATATACATATACATATACGTGTGTGTGTGCGTGTGTGTGTGTGTGTGTGTGTGTGTGATGTGCACCATGGTTCCATGACATTTCATTTTTTTAAGACCTGAAAAGACATACATCAAAATAGAAGGAGTAGGTGATGGGGGGGAGGGAGTAATTAATTATGGGTGAGCAAATAATTATTGATTTTATTTTATTTTTATATTTTCTAAACATTCTAAAGGAAATACACATTACTTTTGATCAGAGAAAAAGCTTTTCAAATAAAAGGTTTCCTGAAAAAAGTCACTGAAGTTCATCATTAAGTTGAATATGCATTTAGAATAAATTATAAAATTACCTAATAGGAACACATTTGAAAACATTCTTAAATAAATATTTTCCTTTTAGGTTTTTCTATATGAGTAGAGAAGACAGTTGTTGCAAGTAGAAGACAACATTTTTTAGGATGTCTGAAGATGAAGAAAAAGTGAAATTACGCCGTCTTGAACCAGCTATCCAGAAATTCATTAAAATAGTAATCCCCACAGACCTGGAGAGGTTAAGAAAGCACCAGATAAATATTGAGAAGGTAAGTTTTTCTATTTCTACCACAAAAAATCATGTACATATTCAGATTTATATTTGTTGTACATTTTAGCTAAATTCAGAATATTAAATAAGCTTTGCTGAAACATCTCACTTCTATTGATTTAGCAACATTCTTTCATCTGTGCTTTTGTTGTTGTTGTTCTGCAAATACCCCTCTTATATTATTCATTTTTTAGGAAGAGATATAAGAATAGGATCTGCATCTTTTTAGTTGTACATACTGACATATTAAGCAGTTAATTAAAATACAAACAATTTGATAATGCACTAAAATGTGAAGGTGGCAAACTTTGGCTGAGGGGCCTATCTTAATTTTATTCATCCGATGGCAAATTTTTTGAACCTTGAATGTGTGTCTATCAGTAACTCCTAATCTCTTCAGATGCATTAAAGAGGCAAATCATTATGTGATATGAGGGAATTTCCCAACTTCACTGCTTTGAGGAAAGCCCCAAATTCAGAAGTAGAGGGAAGAACTAGTCTCAGGGACTATGGTGGAGGTTGCATAGAACCTGGACTGGCCAGGTCTGGTGGAATGATTGTGGTATTTATGGGAACATCAAGTTTATTCAGTACTGAGCATTGATTTTGATAGGTTATATTGTCTTTATTTGCTGTGGGACAGATTAGTGGTATTTTATCCTTCAAAAGAACCTTCACCACTATAAATTTTAAGCTGTGTGCCCCTCCGTTGATTTGGGGAGTGGGATAGAAGTGATCATTAAGCCTTTATCAAAAATATTTATCACCCTCAACTGACTACCTTATACAAGTTAAAAGAGCGTCAGCTTTTTCCTCCATATATATCTGTCTTCCTAATATTTAAGTATTTTTTAAAAGTATAGAAAAGAAATAGCCCAGCCAGTGTGGCTCAGTTGGTTGAGAGTCGTCCCATGCACCAAGAGGTCTCATTTGATTCCCAGTCAGGGCACATGTCAGCATTTTGGGCTCGACCCCCAGTAGAAGGTGTACAGGAGGCAGCCAATGGCTGTTTCCATCTCTCTCTCCCTTTCCCTTTCTCTTTCTTAAAAAAAAAAAAAAAAAAAAAAAATCAAGAAAAACACATTTAAAAAAAAACTATAGAAAATTAAGTGCCAAGAATATTACAATGAAAATTTCCATACAAATATGAAGGTATATAATGGGGTGAAGGCCTGGTGGGGGTGGAGGAGGGCAAACAGGAGGAAAATGGGGGACATCTATAATAGTGTCAGCAATAAAAATTAAAAAAAGCAAATATCAAGGTATCTAAAATTCAGGATTCGTATTTTGTCATTCCTTAATTTCTGTTTTATTCATAAGCAATAAGTACTATGGCTTTTAAATAAATCTTCACTCGAGGCTATGTTTTATTGATTTGAGAGAGAGAGACAGAGAAACATCTATGTGAGAGAGAAAAACATTGATTCTGTGCCCCAAATGGGGATTGAACCCACAATCTAGGTATGTGACCTGACTAGAATCCAACTCACAACCTTTTTGGTGCATGGGATGACACTCGGACCAATGGAGTCACCCGGGACAGAACTATGACTTTTAAGGATGGGGGAGTGCTCCAGTAAACTGGTTATTCTGGTCATGAACATAAACAAATTAAAGGGTTCCATGCTTTGTTTAATTAGGAAGGCTCATTCTTTTAGTACTATAACAGTATAGAAATAGAGTTTTTTACTTTTGATTGATTAGTTCAAATTCCTGAGCTCATTTTGAAGTGTTTGGTTATAAAGATGACAAGAATTTGGCAGAATTGATTATGAAAGGCAGAAATAAGTAGACTATGGTCTACTGAGACCATATTTTCCTCTTTATTGTCCTATTTTACATTTGAGGTTTGGCATGTTTTAGATTTCCTTTTTCTTATATTTATTCTATATGAAAGTGCCTACTGTCATTATCCTCAGAGCTTAAACATATGTATCATTCAGTCATCAGTGAAAAAGTCAGAACCCTGAGAGAAAGCTGAGTTGGGATAGGAATGGGTCTATTACTGACTTGGTTAGTTGTACCAGACTTTATAAGAAAATTATTCTAGAGTTATATTGAATGTTCTTTTCCAGAACAGTTTTTCTTTGGTTTTTAAAAATTTTTCACTTACTGTGAAAATGTTAGACAATATCATAATAATTATAATTTACAATATAAGTGATATTGTCTGAAGCTAAGCAGTTAAGCTCATATTGATCAATGTTTTACTCCATGCTCTTGATCATTTTACTTATTGTAGGATTTCTAGTTTAGTTATGAAAGTGATTTGGTATCTATATAATATTGAATAGCATATCTTAATAGATAGTTTATGGCAATGTAAAATTATATAAAAGCAGCAGTGTTCACTGTGGACAAGAGTTAAGAACTAATTTTGGACTTCAGGTGTCTAATGGTGCCTCACTTTCAAAAAGGCATATTCTTCCTGGGTGAAGAGTGTAGAAAGATAAAATATTTATTATGTTAGCCATCAGTCATCCAATATGAATTTAAAAGAAGAAAGTCAGACTGAAGGGAAATTGAAGCTAAGCCTTAGTGGAGTGATTCTGCAATATCTGAAAACAATGAGAGTAGTGTGCTGTGGACACCTGGGACTATATTCCATAGGTCCTTCAGCAGTACATTTTATTATATGTGATAGACTTGATTAGCATTCAACTTTTTGGCTAATGTAAGATAGACTTTAAGAGTAGTGAATAGGAACAACAAGCTTGGAACATAATTTTTTTGTTTCATATTATAGGGATTTGAGGGAAACTTATTGTGTAGCATGTACTGATTTATTAGTCTATGGTTAGCATGCAAGTTTGCAGGAAACTCCAAATTAGTATAGGAAATAAGAAGTTTTTGTTTTTGCTTTTATATTTAATCTCATAGAGACAGTCTAGGGCTACAGTGGCAGCTCAAAAGTTATTAAAGACCCCGGCTCTTTTTAACTTACTGTTCAATTCTCAACTTATTTCTGTCTCTTTTTTTAGAGAGAGGGGAAGGAAGAGAGAGAGAGAGACACCACATTAATGTGAGAGAGAAACACCAATTGGTTGCCTTCTGCATGCACCCCAACTGGGGTTTGAACCTGACTGGGAATCGAACCACCACACTTTGGTGTACAGGACAACATTCCAACCAACTGAGCCACACTGGCCAGGACAACTCGCATATAAAATGGCAGCTCCAGTTCCAGCTCTCACATTTCAGCTAAGATGAAATAATGAGAATCATATATTTTGTTGTTGTTTTTTTCTCTCAGTAATCTCTCAATTCATTCTCCCTTTCTCTCTCCCTCTCCCTCCTCCCCCCCCCTCTCTCCCCCTCCTCCCTCTTAGCTAGTATGTTTAAGTTTGGGTAGGTGACTGGGGATTTTTGTGGTAGCTAGTAATAATTACTTTACTGATAAAAAAATTTTTGTTCCTTTTCTCTCTCTCTCTTGTGTAGTATCAGAGATGCAGAATCTGGGACAAGTTGCACGAAGAGCATATCAATGCGGGACGTACAGTTCAGGTAAGGCTATGTTTCTAGTAAATCAATTTGAACAAGACGGACTTAAGAAAATTTTGTTAAAAATCTTACCATTTGTGACAGTATGGATGGACCCAGAGGGTATTATGCTAAGAGAAATAAATTAGTCAGAGGAAGACAAATAAATACCATATGATTTCACTTAATGTGGAATATAAAAAACAAAATAAGTGAACGAACAAAATTGAAACAGACTTATACAGAGGGAAATGGGGGTGGAGGGAGTTAGAAGATGGTAAAGGGGGGATAAATGGTAATGAAAGGAGACTTGACTTGAGTTGGTGAACACAATACAATGTACAAATGATGTATTATAGAATTGTACACCTGAAACAATTTTATTAACCAATGTCACCCCAGTAAATTCAATTTTTTTTTAAAAAAAGGAAACATACATCCAGAGAACAGACTGATGGTTGCCAAAAGAAAGGGGGTTGGGGGACTGGGTGGAAGGGCCTAAGCTGGCAGGTGGACATTCCCTGAGGGGTCCCAGACTGTGAGAGGGCACAGGCCGGGCTGAGGGACACCCCCAAGTGCACGAATTTTCGTGCACTGGGCCTCTAGTATTGAAATAACTATGTATGCTTCCAGGTGGGTATTGGAAATATTGGAAAGACACTTTGTAAAGTATATTATTTACTTAACCACTATGCTGTATACCTGAAACTAATACAAAATAACGTTGAATGTAAACTGTATTTGAGAAACATAAAATTTTTAAATGTTGATATCATCTGATTCCCAGTCTTTGTTTAGGACCTGTTTCCCCCCCCCCCCCCCCCCCCAATCTGTTTATCCCCGGTATTCTGAAATTTGATGATTATGTGCTTTTTATGTTGAACATTTTCACTCTAAAAATTGATGTTTCATTCTTGGAAATTTTTTTAAAGTTATTTATTTGATAGTTTATTCCTCTGTGTTTTCTCTGTTATTTTTTTTTCCTTTTTTTTAATCTTTTATTGCAAGAGTTAGCAACTATGGCCCACAGGCCAAATCTGGCCTGCTACCTGCCCCATTTGTTTACACATTGTCTTTGGCTGCTTTCACACTGCAACTACATAATTGGGTGGTTGCAGCAGAGACCATATGGCCTGCAAAGCCTAAACTATTTACTCTCTGGCACTTTGTTGCAAAAGTTTGCTGATTCCTCTTCTATTGGATGTTAGGACTTTTGGATTGCTTGTTTAATTTTCTCTTCTACTTTCTGGGAGATTTTTTCAGTTTTATCTTTAATTCTTTCTACTGAATTCTCTATATTTGCTATTGTATTTAATTTCCAAGAGCTTTTTCTTTTTTTCATAGCATTTTGTCTTTGGATATAATAACTTCTGCACTTCTGAGACACTTAAGAGTCAATTGCCTGTCTGCTGGTGGATTTTACTTAAGGTGCTTGGCAGGCTGACATTTTACTTGGAAAACCTCCAAATATCAGTATCCGGAGGTTGTTCTAGTTTGTTTTCTAAAGAAGAATCCTCATTATCCCCATAGGGCAAGTAAATACTTATTTTTCTGTTATAGAAGCATGTTAGGTGAAGGCTATTGGGCTTTCACATAAACGCCTTCGTTTAGCCCTATGCTTGGTGTTTCTAAATCTAGAGTCGTTTTCTCCAAAGAATGTATCTCTGGTCCTCTTGCATTTCATAAAGGTTATTATAGCTTCAGTATAATGAATAGATTAGGATAGAATTAGGTGAATGCAAGAGGTCCTTTAGGAGAGATTACAAAGATGGTGGAGGTAGAGAAAAACAGATTTGAGATCTAGATAAAAACTTGACTATAGTTTTTATACTGCTTGCTAACTAGTTTATAGGCCTAAAGATCAGGGACTATGTCATTGCTATCTTTGTATCCCACTATATCTGGTACTCTGCAAGATTCAGTGTTTATTGAATGGCCCTAAGCACGTTAATGTCGATGAGATTATTATGACTTGTATTTCTTACCATCTTCACTGTTTAATGTCATTAAAAATCACTTATGATTTTCTTGAGATAATTGTTATTGTCAAAGTATTTGTTTACTGATTTAAATATATATTTTTATTGATCTCCATCTGGCACAAAAGATTTATGTATGTCATTAGAGTAAGAGCTACCTTTTCACTTTAGTTATAATGTCTCCATTGGAAAGGAGTTCTTAATTTAAACATAGTTTAATTATGTTTTTTCTTATGGTTCATGCTTTTGGTATCTGTTTCAGTTATTATTGTTCAAGAAATGCTCTCTATTCTAAGATCAAGAAGATATTTTCCTATTGAATGTTTTAAATTTTATGCTTTTATGTATTTATTTTTTTGAAATTTATCTTCATTATTGCAAATATTACAGGTGCTCCACCCCATTTTGGTTGTCTTGTGTTATACAAAAGTATAAAGTGTGTATTTTAAAAACCGTAGTCTTCCCTACCACCACCCTAAATACTTAACATATAGTAACAATGCTAGCTGATAGTAGAAGATTCTGAAAAATATATCACATTTTTGCTTTGAAGGAACTCAGCTAGATGAAAATTCATGAAAAGTTAAATAAAACATTTAAATAACAGTTTAAAGCTTTAGTAAAAGAGTTAATATAAGGTAGTATATGATTGTCTAATATATTTTAGAGACCAGAAGTGATAGAGTGCCAGCTATCTGAATGCTGGACAAGGTATTATCCTCATTTTTCAGATAAAAGAAGGCTGAAAAACAGATAAATTTAGTGTTTGTCTAAAGCAGCAATTTTAAAATGGTGTGCTGCAAGAATTTTTAAAACATGTAATACCTGGCTGGGTACTTCAATTGCTTAGAGCAGTGATGGGCAACCTTTTGAGCTTGGTGTGTCAGACTTCGCCAAAAAACTGAGCATAACTCGGGTAGTGTGTCACTTTGAGGAAAAAACTAACTCCAAGACTCTAGTCGCAAATGTTTCATCCTCAGGAGCAGCAAATGTTTCATCCTCGGCATGCGGCCGCGTGTCATCAGAAATGGCTACGCGTGTCAGTGCTGACACGCGTGTCATAGGTTCGCCATCACTGGCTTAGAGCATCATCCCGATATGCCAAAGTTGTGGATATGAGCCCCGGTCAGAGCACATACAAGAATCAATCAATGAATAAGTATATACTAGAGTAAGTGGAACAACAAATCAATCAATCAATCTCTCTCTCTCTCTCTCTCTCTCTCTCTCTCTCTCTCTCTCTCTCTTCCACCTCCCCCCCCCCCCCCCCGCCTTAAAAAACAAACACCATGCAGTATCTGACTCTTTAGTCAGGGGAACTCACCTCTTTTCTCTTAGATTGTCAAATAAAAAAAATGACAACAGCCAACACAACAATAGCCATTCAGTCTGAATCAAAATTATACCTGATTTTTTTTTTTTGTCAAATCAGCAAAAAGTATAATATATATTTTGGTGTGTCACAGAATTTTAGTATTTAGTTTGTGTACCATGAGATGAAAAAGATTGAAAATCTCTTGTGTAATGGACAAGGCTATAATAAGTGGTAGTGCAGGAATTCAATCTGGAATTTTTTTAAATTATTTTTTTTCTTTATTGATTAAGCTGATTAAGGTATTACATATGTGTCCTTATCGCCCTATAGCACCCCCCTCCCCCCCCACTCCCTGGAGTCTGTGTCCATTGGTTAGGCTTATATGCATGCATACAAGTCCTTTGGTTGATTTCTCCCCTTTACCCCCACCCTCCCTTACCTTCCCTCTGAGGTTTGATGGTCTGAATGATGCTTCTCTGTCTCTGGATCTGTTTTTGTTTATCAGTTTATGTTGTTCATTATATTCCATAAATGAGTGAGATTATGTGATATTTATATTTCTCTGACTGGCTTATTTTGCTTAGCATAATGCTCGCCAGTTCCATCCACGCTGTTGCAAATGGTAAGAATTCCTTCTTTTTTACCGAAGCGTTGTATTCCATTGTGTAGATGTACCACAGTTTTTTAATACACTCATCTGGAATTATTTTTAATAGTAACTCAGGTGGATAGAAAGTGGAATACTGCACTTAATACCTATATAAGTAGGTCCTCTTTAGATATTTGTTGAGTAAATGAGTGGAGGCTTTTTTCTCCTTTGATTTTTTTATTCATTTGGTGGTTCAGTTATTATTTAATATGTTTTTATTAATTTTAGAGAGAGAGGAAGGTGAGGGAGAGAGAGAAACATTGATGAGAGAGAAACATTGATTGTCAGCCTCCCGCACAACCCCCACTGGGGATCAAGCCCATAACCTGGGCATGTGCCCTGATTGGGAATCGAACCAGCAGCCTTTTGGTGGATGGGTTAATGCTCAACCACTGAGCAACACTGGCTGGGCTCGGTTATTATTTTTTAAGCTATGTATATTCTTATATATATATGCCTTTTGAAACTAAGTAAAAAGTTCAAAATTTGTTACTACTGTAATAATTCACTGACCTGGCTTTTACAGAAACTTAATTAGGCTAGTCTCCTGTAGCAGTGGTGATGCAGAACTTGTTGAGAACACAGATTTCTGTTCCCCTTTGAAAATTATCTGATTCAGTAGATTTCAGACCACATTTAGAAAGATATTGCTGTACAGAGATTCTATCACTGTTTCCAAGTTTGCGTAAATACAAAAAAATCAGCCATGAACTTAAAGAAGTAAAATGTGACATTCATGATTTTATTAGGAGAAATAGAGAATATTTGAGCTGTCTACTTTTTAATTTAAAAATTTTTAAAGGGAGAAGCAATATAAAAAGAGGAAATGAGGAGGAAAAAGAGAGAAGTGAGGACAACAGACAGAAGTTAGGAGAAAAGAAAAGGTTAAAGAGAAGCAAGGCCAGGTAGAGAATGGAGAGAAAATGAAAGAGTAAATTCCAAAATGAATGCTATCAGAAGGTAACTTGTTTTAGGTTATTATAAGCTTCAGAGAAAGTTAAACTTCATTTGTGCCTTAAATATTTATGAGCTAATTAATTAGGACTTAGGATCCTTGACCTTTATTTTGACTATAGAACCTTAGGGAGGAAATAATATCTAAGGCTCCATCAATGGTAAGGTATATCATTATTTTGAGTACCTCAAAGAAAGAAAAAGTGGTGCCAGTTAAGAATGACACAATGCTTTATTTATTTATTTTATAAGCCTGGATTTAATCTCACGTCAAAAATCAGACAATACATCACCAGAAAAAAACAAAAATAAGACCATTCTTGATAGTATTTTTAATCATCTAGTTTAAGATAAATTCTAATTTCAGAGATGTTAAAATGTGGAAAAGATACTGTATCTTAAAATTGATGAAATAATAGTATTTAGAAAGCTTCTACCTTTCTATTTCACTTTTGTCTTTTCCCAATTTATTCATTCTATTTAGCATGTTCTGTTTTCCCAATATTCTTCTTCAGGCTTCATGAAGCCTGTGAAGATACAGTAAGATGTTTCAAGTGTCCTTTGAACATGTTTCTTCTGTCCCTTTCAAGTTTGAATATCACTCCTTAATAGAGAATCAAAAGCAAAATAGGAGTTAAGTAGTCTGCTTTCTCTGCATCATCTGTTAACATTATACCATCTGTCCCAAGCAGTAGGCCTAACCCATCTTTCCTGTTCTTCTTGCTCTACATGTATTTTTTACATCCTTTTTATTGTTCTTAACTTTTTTCACCAGCCTCCGCTCATTTTGGGCTCCTATTTTACTTACATGATTTTCCCCATTTCACACCACTCTTCTGTATTCATCCTTCTTCACATGCCTTTCTTTTTATTCCTTTAAAAAAAAGTCTCTTAAAATTCTGAACTTAGCATAGCATGCCTTACACAACTACATTGGATTCTTAAGATGCCACTTATCAGATTACTTTTTTTCACAGTGTCAGAAGTTCACTTTTGTTTTTGTTTTTTTGCTTTTTTTAAAAATATATTTTATTGATTTTTTACAGAGAGGAAAGGAGAGGGACAGAGAGCTAGAAACATCGATGAGAGAGAAACATCGACCAGCTGCCTCTTGCACACCCCCTACAGGAGATGTGCCCGCAACCAATGTACATGCCCTTGACCGGAATCGAACCTGGGACCTTTCAGTCCGCAGACCAACGCTCTATCCACTGAGCCAAACCGGTTTCGGCAGAAGTTCACTTTTTAGAAACTCTCTCTCTTGGAAAAGATCCTATTGCAATATAATTTCTGCTGTATTATCATACAACTATTTTCTTTCAATTTGACTCACTTCCCTAAACTATCACTTTTTCTAGTATTCATTTTTATAACTATTATGAATTCCAAGCTAGCATGATTGTTTTCTCTCATGGGTTTCCTTCCCACTTCACTATTTTATGGTTGTATGTCAGAACTAATTCCAAAAGAGTCAATTCTTTTATTACTTTTTGTTGTTGTTAATCCTCACTGAGGATATTTTTTCCATTGATTTTTAGAGAAAGTGGAAGGGAGGGAAAGAGGGAGGGGGATAGAAAGGGAGCAGGCAGGCAGGGAGAGAGAGATGGGGGGGGAGAGAGAGAGAGAGAGAGAGAGAGAGAGAGGGAGAAACGTTGATGTGAGAGAGGCATCGATTGGTAGCCTCCTGCTGCACCCTGACTAGGCCAGGGAACAAACCTGCAACACAGGAACAACAGGAACATGCCCTGGACCTGGAATCGAATCCATGACCCTCCAGTGCATGGGCCGATGCTCTAACCAGTGAGAAACACTGGCCAGGGCTCATTACTTTTTTAAAACTAATGTAAGATGCAATGTTTCCCATGCCAGGGACTTATATTATGGTTTCCTAGGGAAGAATTCTAGCTAGTTCCTTGATAGTTGGAGATCTCTGTTGTTGGACCACTGATTTGTCACTGTGGAAAATAATAAAGTATTCATTAATTTACCATGTTTAACTGAATCAAACTATTAGGGACCAAACACAATGGTGAAGAAAATAAGCATAGCCCCTATTCCTACAAACCTTACAGTCTAATCAAATGAATTAATTAATATATTTTATCAACAAGGTGGCCCCTAATATACTTCCAGAAAGGAACCACACAGCCAAAAGATGGTGGTGTGTTGGAGACAATACTGTTTCAAGATTTGAGAACTGAGCTATAGTCCTAATTTTGCCACTGTGTTCATCTGGATGCCAATTTACTTATTGTAAAATCATGGAGTTGGATTGGATGAGCACATTGGCTTCTTGAGGTTCTATGATTTTTACATATTAATGCTTGTATTAATCTACAGTCCAATTATCTTTAGGTTTTCTAGCGCAAGTTGGAATGGTAAGAGTGCACATAAGGTTAAAGGAAGTAGAGTCATGGTAGGATAGAGACACAAATTTTTTATTCACCCAGACAATCTTATAAGATGTTTTAGGTTGTAGCTAAACTATTATTTCCAGAATTAGCTTTAATTTTACTAGAATAAAATGGATACTTTATATTGTATTAAGGTACCATATAGATATGGATTATGTTTATAGTTTAACTAGAGGCCCAGTGCATGAAATTCATGCATGGGTGTGTGTGTCCCTCAGCCCAGCCTGCACCCTCTCCAATCTTGGATCCCTCAGTGGGATCAGGCCTAAACAGGCAGTCAGACATCCCTCTCACAATCCAGGACTGCTGGCTTCCAACCACTCACCTGCCTGCCTGCCTGATTGCCCCTAACCGCTTCTGCCTGCCAGCCTGATCACCCCTGAACCACTCCCCTGCCAGCCTGATCCACGCCTAACTGCTCCCTTCTGGCTCAATTGCCCCAAACTGCGCTCCCCTGCCAGCATGGTCACCCCTAACTGACCCCCACCTACAGGCCTGGTTGCCTCCAACTGCCCTCCCCTGCAGGCCTGGTCTCCCCCAACTGCCCTCCCCTGCAAGCCTGGTCATCCCCAACTGCCCTCCTCTGCAGGCCTGGTTCCTCACAACTGCCCTCCCCTGCTGGCCTGATCACCCACAACTGCCCTCCCCTGCCGGCCATTTTGTGGCAGCCATCTTATGTCCACATGGGGGCGGCCATCTTTGACCACATGGGAGTGGCCATCTTTTTTTGGGGGGGGGAGTGGCCATCTTTGACCATATGGGGGCGGGCATCTTGTGTGTTGGAGTGATGGTCAATTTGCATATTAGCTCTTTGTTATATAGGATGGAAAGATTGCTGGATTTGTAAGAATACTTGGATTTTAATCCCAACTTTGCCTCTATATAATGAAGTAAATTTTGAACTACTTTTTAAAATTTCTCTATATGTAATAATGTGGAATGTAATAATATGGAATATAATACCGCATTCAGAGTATGCACTTGAGAAATTAAAGAAATTAATACTTTTTTCCTGTCTATTACATAGAATTTGTATTAGTATTTTTGAAAATACGTTAGGGGAAAAGAATTTAAAATATTGTATGAATAGAGATCTATACTTTTTATTTATTTATTTTTTAAAATAGATTTTTATTGATTTCAGAGAAGAAGGGAGAAGAAGAGAGGTAGAAACATCAATGATGAGAGGGAATCATTGATTGGCTGCCTCCTGCACGTTGGACCGAGCCTGCAACCCAGGCATGTGCCCTTGACCGGAATCAAACCTGGGACCCTTCTGTCCACAGGCCGATGCTCTATCCACTGAGCCAAACTGGCTAGGGCAAGATCTATAATTTTTTAAAATCTTCATACTGAGATAATTCTTACAATTTAATTCTATTTAATTGTCAAACAATAGTTGGTTTTTATGGTTTTCAATGTATAGATCATTGAAAAGATGGGAAGCTCCCCATTTTATGAAGTTAGCACATCTTAAACCTATTAAAGTGAGTTTAAACGTAGTAAGATAGTATAGACACACACTGTTCACATATGCACACATAAATGTACATTTGCTAAAATTCCAAATAAAATATTAGCAAATTGAATTTAACAGTGTATTAAAAGGTTACACACACCCTTATTGGATGTCATATTGGCAAATACGTTCTCCATTCAGTGGGCTTTCTTGTTATTTTGTTGATGGTTTCTTTTGCTGTGCAGAAGCTTTTTATTAGTCCGATAAGGGTTTAATCTCCAAAATTTATAGGGAACTCATACAACTTAACAACAGGAGGATAAACAATCCAATCAAAAAATGGGCAAATGACCTAAATAGACACTTCTTGAAAGAGGACATACAGAAGGCCAAGAGACATATGAAAAAATGCTCAAAGTCACTAATCATCCAAGAGATGCAAATCAAAACCTCAGTGAGGTACCATCTCACACTTGTCAGAATGGCTGTTATCAACAAATCAACAAATGACAAGCGCTGGCGAGGATGCGGAGAAAAAGGAACCCTTGTGCACTGCTGGTGGGAATGCAGACTGGTACAGCCATTGTGGAAAACAGTATGGAGTTTCCTCAAAAAACTAAAAATGGAACTGCCATTTGACCCAGTAATCCCACTTCTAGGAATATATACAAGAATTTAGAAACACCATTCAGAAAAACTATATGCACCCCTATGTTTGTAGCAGCACAGCTAAGATTTAGAAACAGCCTGAGTGCCCATCAGCAGATGAATGGATTAGAAAACTGTGGTACATCTATACAATGGAATACTATGCTGCTGTAAAAAAGAAAGAACTCTTACCATTCGCAACAGCATGGATGGACCTGGAGAGCATTATGCTAAGCAAAATAAGCCAGTCAGAGAAGGATAAGTATCACATGATCTTACTCATTTGTGGAATATAATGAACAATGTGAACTGATGAACAAAAATAGATCCAGAGACACAGAAGCATCAAACAGATGGTCAAACCTCAGAGGGAAGAAAGGGGAGGGTGGGATGGGAGTTAAGAGATCAACCAAAGGACTTGTATGCATGCATAACCTGTGGACACAGACAGTAGGGGGTGAGGGCATGTGCTGGGGGGTGGGAGGGAGGTGGCAGTGGCTGAGGGGTGGCAGCAGCTGGGGAGAAGTCAATGGGAGTAAAAAGGAGACATGTACTGTACTTTCTGGCATATAAGATGACTTTTTAACCCAGGAAAATCTTCTCAAAAGTTGGGGGTCTTATACGCCGGAAAAAAAAATCTCTGACAATGTATATCAGATTGCTTAAAACCCAAATACCGTATTTTCCGGCATATAAGACCCCCGACTTTTGAGATTTTCCTAGGTTAAAAAGTCGTCTTTTACGCCGGTAAATACGGTAATACTTTCAACAATAAAGAATTTAAATTTAAAAAATTACATACACATGCACACACCAGGCAGAGCTTTATTTCAGAAATATAAAGATGGGTCTATTCATGACTCTTGCTCATGATTCATTATATTAGCACATTAGAGGAAAATTTATGATTATGCCAATAGATGTTTTTTAAAAGAAGAGAGAATCATTTGGACAAAATCCAGCAACTTCACTCAGAGAGAAATGTAAAGTAAAAAACAATGAGATAGCATGTAGTACTGGCAGTATGTGGGGAAATGGGTACTCATATTTTAGTAGTAGTATGAATTGTTACAGCTGTTCAGGAAAAAAGCTGATGATAATAGCTATTGAAATAAAAATGCACATTATCCCTTGACTGGTTACTTTCACTTTTGGGAATCATTTTTATAAAATATAGTATAATAGTATTTACTATAATACTAATATATATATAATTATAGTGTATTAGGCTTTATATTCAAGAATATTTGTTTCATAATTAGTAATAATTAAAACTGGAAACAACATGAATGACTGTTGACTACTGGAGGAGTGTTTGAATAAATTACATTCCATCCATACTATGGAATATGGTACAACCATTGGCTAGGAAGGATATCTGTGATGATATTGTTAAGTTGGGATGTGGAATGACAAATTTTAGATTACTAGAGGCCCGTTGCACGATATTCGTGCAAGAATAAGCCTTCCTTCCCCTGACTTCACTCCTGGCCATCCGGGAGCCTGCAAGTTCTCGCTCCTGGCTAGAGCACCGCTCCTGTAGCTCCCTCCACCTCCCTCCTCCCCCTCATAGCAGGCGTCCCGCCCCTCCTGGCCACTCCGCGCCTGTATATGCAAATTAACCTGCCATCTTTGTTGGGTTAATTTGCATACTCGCTCCTGATTGGGGGTGGGCGTAGCGGAGGTATGGTCAATTTACATGTTTGTCTATTATTAGGTAAGATTGTGCATAATATAATCCATTTCTTGTAAAAAATAAGATTATGTCTATCAGTGTTTGGATGAATTAAGAGAAATGTAGATTAAGAGAGGTAGTGGAATTGGTGAAGCGGAGAAATCACTAAATTTTTCTTGATATGTTTCTGCAGTTTTTGATATATTATGAAAAGTATTTGTTCCCTTGTAATAATCATATTTAATAAAGGAAAAACACTAAATTCAAAGTATGAGGATGTGAGTTTCTAAAGCAGTTGGTTTTGGCCAGAGACATGAAACATAACAAAGTGTTATGCATACTTTCTATTGTAATCATTTTCATTCATAATCATTATCACAAATTATCTCTGAAAATAAAGACATTTTATACTAAGATATATGGTGGCTTTAATGATATTTTTTCTTTTATAGCAACTTCGCTCCAATATCCGAGAAATGGAGAAGCTTTGTTTGAAAGTCCGGAAAGATGACCTAGTACTTCTGAGGAGAATGATAGATCCTGTTAAAGAAGCAGCAGCAGCAGCGGCAGCAGAATTTCTCCAGCTCCGTCAGGAATCTGTAGAAGAACTTGAGAAACAATTTAATGATGAAGAAACTTTATTACAGCCTTCTTTGACCAGATCTATGACTGTTGGTGGTAATGTACTAGTCTTATTCTTGATCATAGTGATGCAGTTAATTCACCTCTTTGTATAGATATTGCAGATAATACCAGGTATACCAGTTAATAATGCGGATTTTTTTCAATAGATGGAGTTACACATATGTTGATATATATGCGATTTGATATGTATGCTATTTTGTTCTAGTGACAACAAACTTTCTCCAAGCTGACTAGTATTAAAAAATAAATTGGCAAAATTTGAGAAGCATGTATACAGAGGAAATGAAAAAGTTTGAGGCAGAGCCAGAGGATGAGGGGAAAGAAATAACAGATAAAGTTTATTTTCCAACTCTCTTGATCCTCAAACTTCTCAATTCATGGAACACCATATTGGCCTAAGATCTCTAATCACTTGAACACTTGGAGAAACTACAAAATTAAATCTCTGCAACCAATTCGGATTTGATTAAGACAGTCATTCCCTTTATAAAATCAAATACCTAAGTTATACCTAAAACAGTGTTAGAATTTCAAATTCTGAATGGTCTGGGTCATATTGCACCATTGCCAACATTAAGCAGTTCAAATCAACTGTCTCACCAAGTGCCTGAGTTTTTCATCAAATATGAGAGTTTCTTCTAAGTTGCCTCAAAATCCAGAAATATTATTTAAAAAATTGAGAGGATGGAAGGACAAGAATATGAAAAGAAAGCACTAATTTACATAAAGCTTTAGTAGTGGGATTGGATTTGTTCCACTCCATATCTAGTCTTCTTTTAGCTATAGAATTTTTTCTGTCATTCTGCATGTTTTTATCCAGTGTTCTCTGGCTTTTTCTTATTTTTGCTTTAGATACTCAATATAGTAGTGACAGCCTATACAGGAAAAAAAAAGGTTGATTTGCATAAAGTGAAGGGCCTTAAAATACTTTTTCCTTTAAAAATTCAATCTGATTCTAAATAAATTGGTTGGAAACATCAGCAGAGATATTTGGAGTAATGTTGCTACATTTCCATGAGTGAGATCAGAATACAAAAATAGTTTTTCATTTACAGATAGAAATAACAAGTAGAATAGGGCGTTTTATGTTCTTTGGAGAATGAAAGAAGCTTATTAAGCTTGGGGAAAATCTGGGATGATTTTTCTGTTTCTTTTGTCCAGCTTCTGAGAGTTCCTAAAGTAAATCTTCTCTGCCAATCTTGCTAGGTCTGAGAAACTCCCTTCTGTCTCACTTGTGTGTCTAGTTTCATTTTTAGCACATTGCTTCCCACCAACAGATTTGAATTGTATTTAGAAAGGTGTTCCAAGTCATACAGAGTGAATCATTGCTTCTCTCCATCTTGTCTTTCTTACTCCCCATCCAGCACACAACTTCACCAGCACAATAGGAACAGAATCGTATTACATTTTAAACAAATATTCACAAAAGAAAATAATCCAATCTTAAAACTTATGGAAACTTCAGACCAGCATATTGAATTTGATGAAATATTAGATTTTATCACAGGTATATACATGTACTGAACCATTTTGTAAAACATGTAAATGGTTTTTGTATATTATTCAGAAGATGTGTTTTCAATTGGTTTTAATTTTCTTAAAAATCCTCCTTTTGCAGCTAGGTTAAGCCATGACTTAGAAGTCATTTTATTTTGATAGTTAGGTTTATGTAGATGATCAGTAAATTAATTTCACTAATCTTAAACTGTCAGAAAGTGAAAAAGATCAGAAAATGCTTTTGAATTAATATAGATTCATAATGACACTTTTCCTAGTGTAGTAAAGTTTAATGGGAAAAAAATATTTTTAAACCAGAACATCTGTTTCACGACCAATCTTTGAAATCCTTAAGATGAAATGGATGCTGCAGTAGCTGCCCTCTTAGGTTTAGGTGTTGTTCCTTCATGGAATCCATGCCTGAATCTATGGTATACAATTTTTAGGTGCCTCATGTGACCAGTTCCGGTAGTGTTTCATCCTTTAGCTTTGGCACTCCAGTTATACTTCCTGTTCTGCTTGGCGGGGTAGCTGCACTTGCCCCAGGTGGACTTCTGTAGGTGGTAGTTCTTTTAGGCACAGTGGCGGCACAGCGTGTGCGTGTCTTGTGCGCTTGACATTCCTTTCGTCCCCTCGTTTCTGCGGCTGAGACCAAAGGGCTAGTGGAAATTTTTTATATATATTGTAATTCTTAGTAGAATCACTGACTTTTAATGAAATATGGAGGGGGGGCATTGTGGGGAGAAGGACAGAATGAGTATGAATAAATGAGTGAATGAATGGATGTTTAGACAGAGAAAGGGAAAGTTTTATGTCTATATATTAAGCTTATTTCTCACTTCAACTAAATCTATCTTGATTTTATAGCCAATAATACGATTTTAGAACGAGTTTTAAAAACAGTGGTGAGTGATATATTCTGTGCCCTTTAAACTTGCAATTGTTTGCATGCAGATAGAACTAGCTGAGATTAATATGTCATATAAAACAATAGCAATTTTGACTTATGTGCACAGAATAATAGTTCTTGAGCCTTCTTTCCTGCAGCTATAATCTGTTTCAGTGTTTTGCTTCCTTCTGTCTATAGCACTTTGTAAAAGTTAAAAGTCAGTGGATGACCACTAAAGTACAGATTTTTAATACAAGCTGGAATAAATAAATTATGGAAGTTGTAGAAATTAAAGGGTTTCCTTTCTTAATTACTAGTCATGCCTTGAATTGATTAATGATGTTCTGTCTGGTAAGTTTACAACAGGATTTTCTATGGAAGAGAACAGATTTCTTTGTTCTAAGACTTCATTTGAACTAAGATGCATATGCAGTTTGGTTTCAAGTAAGATGTAAATGACTTAAACATTTTTTATTTTTTGCTGAGGGAAATCTTTAATGTTTGCCTAAAATGCCAAACATTTCCCACCCTTTCATTGTTTAGATCAATAATTTATATTTGATAATTTCTCCTCATTTTGTTATATACCCTAGCATAATTTATTTGAATCCTCTCTATAGTACAAAGATATTGCCTTAAAAATATTTAGAGTGGGTGTTGTGTTTATAAAGTTATGCTTTACATTTTGTTTAATAATGAAGTTATCATTATTCATCATGCTACTAAAGAAGTTGGAGTTCTTCTTATAATAGGCATATTAAGTGGAAGAAAGGTCAGAGTATTTCATTTATTTTGATTGAATTTAAAATGAAAGTGTCTTTGTGTGATATTAGGACATGAGGTAAATAACTCTTAAGTATTTGTAAAGATTATAGAGAGCTTTTAAAATATTACAGCATGCCATAATTTTGTAATGTAAGATTTACTCTGTATCTCATGTTTTTGCTCTTCGTTTAAGATAAGGAAATATATTCAGGTAAGTTAAGATTCAAAATTAAACGAATACCATCAGCCCAAGCTGGTTTGGGTCAGGGAATAGAGCATCGGCCTATGGACTAAAGGGTCCCAGGTTCAATTCCTGTCAAGGGCATATGCCTGGGTTGCTGGCTCAATCCCCAGTAGGGGGCGTGCAGGAGGCCGCTGACCAATGATTATCTCTCATCATTGATGTTACTATATCGCTCTCCCTCTCCCTTTCCCTCTGAAATCAATATATATATATATATATATATATATATATATATATATATATATATATATATATTCTTACAAAAAAATAAAAATAAAAGAATATCATCAGCCCTAGCCGGTTTGGTTCAGTGGATAGAGCGTCAGCTAAGACTGAAGGGTCCTGGGTTCCATTCCGGATGAGGGCATGTACCTTGGTTGCAGGCTCAATCCCAGGGCACATGTGGGAGGCAACCAATCGATGTGTGTGTCTCACATTGCTGTTTCTGCCATTCCTAAACTATTTAAACAGGTGTGTGTGTGTTTCTCGAGAGGTAAAGCTTTCCTGAATTATGAAAGTAAATTAGTAATGCAGTTGTATAAAATACCATTGTTATAGGCTAGAATGGAAAAAGAAATTGAGAGAGAAGTTGGACTTAGTGTTATAATAATATACTTTTAGGATTAGATCAGGTGTCATATGTTACTATCATCTCCCTGCTTAAAACCCTTCAGTAGCTCTCCACTGTCTACCAGATAGTCCAAAGTCTTTAACTGGATTACAAGGCCCCTTAAAACCATCTATAATGTCTTATTCTTGTAACTTTATGGCTTTTACTTTATGCTTTGGCAAGACCAAATTGCTGATTTTATGTTAAACTATATTCTTTCTTCTTTGAGGCCTTTTTCATGCTGTATCTCTACCTACATTTATATTATCTTCTTTGCCTAGTAAGATCATTTTTTTTTTTAGGAAGCTGTCCCATACACTGTACACCACACTAGCTGGGTCACATGCCACCCCAGCCTGGAACACCCACACAGCACTATGTGTATCTATATCTACTTACTTAGATATTTGTGAACTCTCTTACTGTTTTTAGGATTGTTTCTTTTTATGTCTAACTTTTCTAGAATATACTTTCCTTGAGAGCAACTACTTTGTATTACTTTTTCATCCCTAGTACCCAACACAATACATGAGTGCTCAGAAAATATTAAAGTGGTAGGTATTTTTTTTTAGCTTGAAGTTTGGGGGACAAAAGGAAAGAAGACCTTCAGATCTCTTCTTTACATTTCCACTGCCACAATCCCAGATCAGATCATCATCATTTTGCATCAGACATATTGAAAATCCTTCCAACTTGTGTTTCACTCTCTAATTTTTTTTTACCTTTCAACTCCATCCTTAATCTATTATTTACATCACAGCTATGGTTCCCTTTCTAAATCTGAAATCTGATATGGCACCTTGCAGCTTACCAATAGTCTCATATTCCTTTTAATAGTTTTATATTGATCTTATGAGAAAGACAAAACTCTTGAACATAGTTTACAATGCCACAAGTAATGTCACCCTCGATTTCCAACCTCAACCTTTGCTTTTCTTTTGTCATAGAGTATGCTTCAGCTATACTGAACTCCTTTCAGTCCCCAATCCTATGCACATATTATTCTCCTTGACCTGAATACTCTATGTCTGCCTTCACTCTTATCCCAGTTCAATTATATAATTTCTGTTCATCCTCAGGCTTTAGCTCCAGAACCTTCTTGGACCACTCTCTTCTCCACAGATCTAGTTAACTAACTCTGTGCTCATATAGCATTCCATACTTACCCATATCACAGTTCTTATGAGACTATACTGAGTTTGCCTGTTAACATGTGTATATATCACACATATGTTAAGCTCCATTAATAATAGTAGCAGCAGCAATGGCAGTAGTAGTAACTGCTAACCACTTATACTTGATATGTAAGCCAGGCACAATGCAAAGTATCATCTTATTTTATAAACGAGGAAAATAAGTTTAAAAGATGAAATACCTTCCCAAGTCAAAGAGCTAGTAAATAGCCAAACCAGGATTCTTACCCAGGTCTTTCTGATGAGGCCCATACCCTTAACTACCATACTATATTGACTCCTTGGAACTATTTTATGGTTTACCATTGTGTACCCAGCATCTTATCACACTAATTGGTATATAGTAGGCATTGTATAAATATACGTTTAATGAATGAACAATTGGTAAAACCAATACAGGGAAATAAAGATTTGAAGGTGGAGTTTGGAATGTAAATTAATTCATCGTCATAACAGTGTTTAATGAGGAAAACCATAGCGTGTTGATGACTTCTTAAAACTCAGAAAAGAATTAGAAGCAATGGAGGTATGGGTCAGAAAAATGACTCTGAAGAGAAATAGGGTATTAATATATACAAAAATATACATGTAGTAATAGGTGTTAGTTTTTAGTTTTTATGACAAATTTGTTACCAAAAATGACTGATTTTCATTGCTAAAAACACATCACTTCTCTACTTTTAACAGCTTACGGATCTGATGTTTATTACTAAAATAGCCAGAGAAAAAGGTTAATAATTTAGCAATGAAAGTGTTAAACCTGGGTATCTTTTCATGGAACATTGTCCAAATAGAATAGTTTTCCTTTGGTGGTGCTTTCACATCTAGCCCTAGTTATTCAGAGTGGTAGATAGTAGTTGTAGCCTTTTTTTTTTTAAAGATGATTTTGTAGAATAAAGAAAAAAATATTTGTTAACCTGGGAACAATCTGCCTATAGATAAATCTTTTTATAGAATAATCAATTTCAGCCTGAATTTAATTAGTAAGCATTTTACATGACAATTGTTTTATGGAGTCGATTAATACTGTTGCCTTTTTAGCAAAGCAGATAAACTCTAAACATGAGGCTATGTTCATCCAGGAGCATTTCACACTACTGAAGCTGAAGCTGATCCTCAGAGTATGACTCAGATATATGCATTGCCTGAAATTCCTCGAGATCAAAATGCTGCAGAATCATGGGAAACCTTAGAAGCGGTATGTTAATTTTTTTTTTTTCTTTTGGTAACTGTGAGGCATAAAAGTAAATAACCTCCTCTCTCTCTTTTTCCTTTTAAGGACCTAATTGAACTTAGCCACCTGGTCACAGAATTCTCTCTCCTAGTGAATGTAAGTATATGACAGTTTTTGGCTCAGAGATGTTAGATTAATAGCTAAAAGGCTTTTATCAGTCATTAGACTTTTGACTAGAATTTTAATAGAAGTTATAATTTTTAAGACTGCTATTAGGTCATGGATAGAAGTCTAATTGTTGTCAAATTCCAGATAAGTTCAATAAACATTTATTAAGCACTTTTATGGAGCCATAAAAGGTACTGTATTAGATCCTTGGCAATGGGGGTCTGATAAGGTTGGCTATAGAAATAAATGAAGCCTGTTCTCTGCCTTTAAGGATTTACAGTGGGTAGAGATATGCTTGGATCTCCAAACTTGAAATTTCAAGCATGATTGTTAAATGCAAAAGTAAGGTATGACAACAAGTAATATAAGCTCCAAGAAGCAACATTTGAGAGAGGAAGGGGTTGTGAGGTGGGAGCATTAAGGATAGCTTCACAAGATAGGTAGCCTTTGCTTGAGCCTTGAAAATTGAGTAAAGTGTCCACAGGTGGAGTGAGAGGTACATTTGAAAATAGCTGAACAAAGACATGGAGTACAGTATAATTTAGGAGTGACAAGTATTGCAGTATAATCTAAGCATAAGGTACCATGGGCAAGCAAAGCAAGGATGGTTAGGGTGAGATTCAGATGGCATTGAAGGCCATACCAAATAATTTGAACTTGACTATGTAGGAGCCAATATAGATTTTTGAACAGGTAGAGTGCTGTGATCCATCCCGTCTGTGCTTCAGAAAGATCACAGTGTGAGGAATGGCCTTGGAGAGGGGAAGATTATAGGCAGGATGACTGGTTAGGAATCAATTGCAAGAGTTTCACCAAGAGCAATGGCAAAGCAAGTATAGTAGGCCCCCCCCACCCCCCTTATCTGTTGTTTAGCTTTCTGCAGTTTTGCTTTCTATGGTTTTAGTTACTGTGGTCTACTGTGATCTGAAAAGGTTAACTGGAAAATTCCAGAAATAATAAGTTTTAAATTGTACATCGTTCTGCGTAGCATGATGAAATCTGGCACTGTACTACTCTGTCTTAGCTCAAGACATAAATCATCCCTTTGTCCATAGTATCCTTGTTGTATAGGCTCCCTGCCCTTAGTCCCTTAACAGCCATCTTGGCTTATCAGCTAGAATGTCGTGGTATTACAATGCCTGTGTTCCAGTAACCCTTGTTTTACTTAATAATGACCCCAAAGTGCAAGAATAGTGATGCTGGCAATTTGTATATACCAGAGCAAAGCTGTAAAGTGTGTGTGTGTGTGTGTGTGTGTGTATAGGAAAAACAGTATATATAGGGTTCAATACAATCTGTAGTTTCAGGCATCTACTGTGGGTCTTGCAACATATTTCCCATGGATAAGGGACAACTGGAGTAGAAATTAGAGGAAGATAGAAAAGTCAAAGATAAGAAACATTAAGGCTTTATTCTGCCTAATCAGGTAGCCAGTGAAACTGTTAACATAGATTAGAGAACATAAAGTAAATTTAGTGGAAAAAATAGAATAGATTTGGTTACTATTTTTCTAAATTCTTTTTTTCTTCCCAGGAATTGTGTGTGGGAAGGCTGGATGTATGAGTTATGTGTGTGTATGTATGGAAATACCTGCAGGAGCAACCCTGTTTCTGCTTATGCTTCTGGCTAGGTTTAGTTCTTTGTTCTTGATCAAACTATGACTTGGGGTTGTACATTTTTGAGTTATGATTTCCTTGACACCTGGCTTTAAATTATAAGAGGTTCCTAGATCAACCAATCTCAGAATTGGAATTGAAAAAGACTTAAAAGGTCAACTAATCTACTCTTGCCCCAACTTCTCAAATAGATGGTCTTTCGCCTCTTTTTGAACAATTACAATGCAGGGACACATCATACTTCAACCATCCCATTTGGAGGCTCTTAGAAGAAGTTCTTCCTCATGTAGAGTAAACTCTGCCCTTTAATAACTTCCCTCTGGTACTTTTGCTCCCTGGAGCCATATGCTGAACAAGTTTTATCTCTTTTCCATATAAAGGTTTTTCAACCTTTTTGAGACCACCTTCTCTTTCCTCACTCTATCCCACCTCACCATATATTCTTCTCGTAAAAACCCTTGATTCTCTAATGTATTCCTAGAATATGATTTCTAGGCTTATCAGTACTAGACCCTTACTCTGCTTGTTTTCTAGTGTGTGGATTTTTTTCTTGAAATATAACGTTTAAATTGAATATTGTTTTAAAAAAATTTTTTTTGGTTAATCCTCACCCATGGGTATTTTTTCCATTGATTTTTAGAGAGAATGGAAGGGAGGGATAGAGACAGAGACAAACACCAATGTGAGAGAGACACATCGATTGGTTGCCTTCGGCAGGCACCCCAACAGGGGCTGAGGGTAGAGCCCGCAACTGAGATATGTGCTCTTGAATTGAAACTACAACCCTTCAGTTTGCGGGCAGATGATATAACCACTGAACAACCAGCTACAGCAAATATAGCAAATTCTTTAAAGCATTTTCCTTTTTTTGATGCCTCTAAGTGCAGAAGAAGCAAAATGAAGTTTCTGGATTAGGTATCTGTACAAACTATTAATATATTTATATATAAAAAAGAATGATACAAGAATCCCAAAATATTTGTTGTTTTTAGAATCAAGATTTATTTAATTGTAATGCATAATCTCTGATCTAATGTATTTTGTAAGATCTGTATGTCTAGTTATACAGATCAAAAGTCATTGGTATGTACACATGAAATGTGTGAGGTCTAATGTACGTAGATTATACTTAAAGTTTATTTAAAAAACAAACTAAACATGTTAAAAAGTTCTCATTCAAGACAAACACATTTCCCTTCTAATGAGATCAACACATGAAAGGAAAAAGAAGGGTTTTGGGCTATTTAACTATTATATATACTAGTACTATTAGGTTATTAAGCAGTTCCTAATCCTTAATCTAAGGAAGGTTCGTGCAGGGAGAGTTAGACTATAGCCATAGCTCTATACAAATGTCCTATTTATAATAATCTGTCTAAGGACAGATTGTTATTAGGCAATAGCTCAAAGGAGAAACCCTGATTACTATTCCAAGGGTGACTGAGTTCTCATGACCACATGGTCAAGAACTCACAGAAGCTCCATTTAGTCAACAAATGACTTGGGAACATAATCAGAGTGACCACATCCTCTCATTATCATCACATGGACATGATAGTATCTAAGCAAGTTAACCATT
This sequence comes from Cnephaeus nilssonii, assembly GCF_951640355.1. Taxonomy (NCBI): domain Eukaryota; kingdom Metazoa; phylum Chordata; class Mammalia; order Chiroptera; family Vespertilionidae; genus Cnephaeus; species Cnephaeus nilssonii. The sequence continues at coordinate 25,224,978 of NC_137085.1, read as the reverse complement.
TATTTATGGAGCACTTTCTGTGTGCATTGTACTGAGCTAAGAATAGAGAATAGTATAAAAAAGAACCTATAGGATAGTCATGACAATTACTCAACATTGTGAATGTACTTAATTCCACTGAATTGTATACTTAAAAATGGTTGAATTGTGCCCAGCATTTTAAAAATGCTGGTCCAATTGCTTGATAGTAGGCCACCCTAGCTATAGGTCCAGTTTTGTCTCTACATTTTGCCTTATTCACTATGGATTTTTAAATCCAGTTTTATTCTGGATGCATAAAAGCTGGGTTGTAATGGATTAGATCAGATTCCTCCATTTATTACCTATGTGACCATCAGGATGTTATTTGACAATAATGAGCTTTGTAAATTGATGGGAGGAGTAAATGAAATAATGCCTATTACTTCTGACTCCCTTCCCTTCTACTACCCCAACTGCATTCCTGCCTTTGTTCCTCCCTTAGTTGATTCCCTTAAGCTCCTTGCTTACAATTCTACTTTTGCTACCAACATTATCTTTATACTAGAGGCCTGGTGCATGAAATTTTTGCATGGGGGGGGGGGTATCCCTCAGCCCAGCCTGCACCCTCTCCAATCTGGGACCCCTCGAGGGATGTCCGACTGCCTATAGTCTAAACGGGCAGTCGGACATCCCTCTCACAATCCAGGACTGCTGGCTCCCAACTGCTCACCTGCCTGCCTGCCTTCCTGATTGCCCCTAACCACTTCTGCCTGCTAGCCTGATCACCCCCTAACCACTCCCCTGCCAGCCTGATTGATGCCTAACTGCTCCCCTGCCAGCGTGTTTGCCCCTAACTGCCCTCCCCTGCAGGCCTGGGTCCCCCCTAACTGCCCTTCCCTGCAGGCCCGGTCGCCCCCAACTTCCCTCCTCTGCCGGCCTGGTCACCCCTAGTTGCCCTCCCCTGCAGGCTTGATTGCCCCCAACTGCCCTCCCTTGTAGGACTGGTCCCTCCCAACTGCCCTCCCCTGCTGGCCATCTTGTGGCGGGCATCTTGTGTCCACTTGGGGGCAGGATCTTTGACCACATAGGGGCAGCCATCTTATGTGTTGGAGTGACAGTCAATTTGCATATTACTCTTTTATTAGATAGGATAGAGGCCTGGAGCATGGGTGGGGACCAGCTGGTTTGCCCTGAAGGGTGTCCCGGATCAGGGTGGGGGTTCCCTTGGGGCATAGGGTGGCCTGGGCGAGGGGCCTGTGGTGGTTTGCAGGCCGGCCACGCCTCCCAGCGACCCAAGTGGAGGCCCTGGTATCTGGAATTTTTTTATCTTCTATAATTGAAACTTTGTAGCCTTGAGTGGAGGCCTGGGCCCCCCAGGGTATGTGGAAAGCTTGGCTTCCTCCATTGCCGGGGGCAACTCAAGCCTCCTGCTCTCTCCAGCTCTGTGGCTGCCACCATTTTTGTTGGGATTTATTTACCTTCTATAATTGAAACTTTGTAGCCTTGAGTGGAGGCCTGGGTCTGCCAGGGTGTGCAGAAAGCTTGGCTTCCTCCATTGCCGGGGAAACCCAAGTCTCCTGCTGGCTCCATGCCCGCAGCCAACTTGGTTGGGGTTAATTTGCATACTCGCTCCTGATTGCCTGGTGGGCGTGGCTTGTGGGTATAGCAGAGTGATGGTTAATTTGCATATTAATCTTTTATTAGATAGGATGTTTTAGTACTATAGCTCCTACAGCCCTTTTCCTGTTGCTAAATCCCCTGATGTCAACATCCTACTTACCTACTTCATTTATTAACTACTCTAGGTGAATATAATCCTGTATTCTCCCTGTATATCATAGCATTTATATGTTTGTTTTGGGGCTTTTCTGTGTATGTGATTGTATATGATTTAGGATAGAGATTACATATATTTGGAGCTCAGAACTAGGATAGATCAATGTTATCTGGATTGGTCAAGATCTAAGAGTAGAGCTGGCCTTGAAAGCTGGCTGAAATTTGGAGTCAGTAATAAAGAAAAAATTCTGGAGTTTTGGTATTAACTTCTTAAACCATAGCTTTTCAAGCACAATCATAAAATTGCACAACTAAAAAAAAAATTGCACAACTATTAGCAAGACTATTCAAGAGAGGGCATTTTTATTGATATAAATGGATTTGGGAGTAGATATGTTGAACGTATTACTATTACTTGATATAGAGGATGTGTGCCTATAACTATCAACATCAACATTCAAAAGAAAAGCAATTCACTCTGGCCTGTGTGGCTCAGTTGGTTGGACATTGTACATGCACTGAAAGGTTGCTGGTTCAATTCCTGGTCAGGGCACATGCCGGGTTGCAGGTTAAATCCCTGGTAGGGGGTGTGCAGGAGGCAGCCAGTGGATGTTTCCTCCCACATAGATGTTTCTCTCTCTCCCTCTCCTTCCTCTCTTTCTAAAAATCACTAAAAATTATTTTTAAAAAGAGAGAAAAACAATTCTTAATTAGTATTGAAATTTGACTTCAAATGTGCAAATTGCATTCTTCTTGACAAATAAATCACATTTTCTTCACTGCTAATTATGACTCCGTTATTTTTCTAGGCAGATGTGGGACCTAATTCAATGTTTCTTAAAATGAAATCCATAGACATATTCTTAGTCTTTTGAATTTTTTTTTAAAGGAAAAAGTCCATGCATTACTCTAGAAACACTACAGTGATTCTCATAAGTGATTTAATTTATTGTTAAAGGGATGCTGAGAACATACACAAGCCACCAAAGTATATAATGTCAGGAAGAGAGTTTGAAGGTTGTCAAATGTGGGCACTACAGGCAGTTTAGTAGATATAGGAGGTTAGTAGATATAGGTGAGGAGGCTCCTGAGCCACTGTTGTTGTTAAGAGCTTGGGTTTCTGTGCTGAGATAAAGTTGTGTATGTGTGATTTTGCCCAACATACAGACCCAAGGACACAGTGGACAGGTGGTGATCAGATTTGGCTCTGAGTCTGGCTGGTCATGCTGTGGACAGTGACTAACACTTTGACACCAGTTGCCTAAATCTAATTTTCTGTCATTTTGAGTCCTTCTTACTCAAGAAGCAGAGTTTGAAGATATGGGCAAAGTTTGGGATTCAAACCAAGCAAAATAGAGGAAGAAGAAGGCAGATCTACACAACTGAGGGATGACTACTGATCCCAGGATAGGGGGTGGTCTGCTCTCTGCCTCATTTCCATGCCCATATTTAAGCAAGCTTCCTTATGTCAGTGAATAAGTACTTAGAGGTGTGGGCTACTCCCCAGTGTGAGATAGGCCTCATTTAGTACTGGTGATTGCAGTGATAGTGAACATTGCAGTTCAAATAATCAGTAATCTCAGGCTTTCTTTTGTCTTGTGATCCTTTCTCCAATTATCCCAAAGTATTTTTGTGGAAAGAAAATTTTAAATAAAATTATTTTAGAATTTTACTTTATTAAAAAATAAGTAATAGAGCTTCAATATCCAACCTTTTAGGAAGGAGCATTAAAAGATATTTCCCTAAGGTCTTGAGATAACACTTGAGGTATTAGAAATGATAGTAATTCTGCTAGGTTCTGCCATCTTTTTAAAAAAATATATATATTTTTTAATTCATTTCAGAGAGAGGAAGAGAGATGGAGAGAGAGAATAACATCAATGATGAGAATCATCAATTGGCTGCCTCTTGCATGCCCCCTACTGGGGATTGAGCCCCCAACCTAGGCATGTGTCCTGACTGGGAACAAAGCATGACCTACTCGTTCATGGGTCGATGTTCAACCATTTAGCCACAGTGGTTGGCTCAGGCAGGCTCTACCATCTTGATGGAATTCTTTTGGGTCTGAGAAAAAGGGGACGTGCTGACTATTTTCAACTCATCAGGATATGGAGGTTGATGATAGAACTTTACATCTGTGATTTATCTTCTAGCATAGACTTTCAAGCAAGAATGGAAAGTGTGGGGTTGTCCTAAAGAGAAACAAGGGTAGGGTGTCAGAACTGGCATTTATGCTTCTGTGGGTTGTTGGGGGAGGGGAGCTAACATTAAAGAAGTTTTATTGTCTGAGCAGAGGTTCGGTAACCACTTGTCAGAAATGTTGTAATAGGGTTTTACACATCTGAGGGAAAAATCCCACTCAATGACCTAAGCATTCCTTCTACCCAGAGATTCCGTGAGTCACAATTTCTGTTGTGTCAGTGCAGGTGTTGTCGTTTTATGTAGAATGATTTATTAATATAGTTGATCAGAAACATTTTAGCTTGTCATGATTTTAAAATGTATTAAATTGTACAGGTGTAAAACACAGGACAGTAAATTCATTCTCTGCTCCTTATTGTTTATCAGATTAGTAGAAAGATTTCATGGCAGATCAAACCATACTGTATTCTTATTTCTAAAACGTAATAATTTGTATTTATTGGGTCAAGGGAGTTTTACTCCTAAGTCAAATTTGCCTGTTTTTAAACTGAATCTTCAAAGAGATAAGCTAGGGAGGTTTTTTTGTTTGATTTTGTTTTTGTTTTTTTCCTGTCAAACTCACATGACATGTAAATGCTTATTTGAATTTTTCTCCTGGAAAATAGATTCATTTGGAGAATGTTTGTATGCTTGAATGATTTTAGTGTGAGATGCTTTTTCCTATAAAGGTGCCAGCCTTTCATTACCTAATAAGTAAGTCACCCTCTTTTTTTTTCACACAAGTGAATTTGTACTTTGGACATAGTTTATCAGATGCTATTAATGAACCACTATTAAGACTGCAAGGATGCAGTACACAGGGCCCTGATTACAGGAATTAAAATAGTGTGTATTGGCTCTCTGCTGCTCCCCAGCAGGAATGCTCACTCATAATTCCTTTGCATCTAGTCTCAGCAGGAGAAGATTGACAGCATTGAGGACCATGTCAACAGTGCTGCTGTGAATGTTGAAGAGGGAACCAGAAACTTGGGGAAGGTAAGATTCTGCTCCTGCTGACAAATCAATGTTACTCTGGCTCCCAGGAATTTGTAGTATTAACCCAATTGATCTACTCTCTTTAATCTTGAGGGAACCAGCAATTAAGGAAATAAGGAAGAAATGACACATAGGTAGTGCAAGAAATCAATGGCTATAGTAATATTCTACTCTTTCATTCTGTTGGAAGAGAAATTTTTTTCAAAGAGAGAATAAACCGTGGCCCCACTATAAGGCATTTGGTGTTAGAAGGAAATATTTAGAGGTTCAGGGGCATAGAAAGGCTTGCCAGAATCCAGTAGGGACAAAAATCTAAGGGTGCGACAGCATGTGGAGTGGGCCCATCTCTTTCCATAGAATTTTGCTTTTATCCCTAGGGCATGGAATAATATCTGTGCAACAAAAAAACTTTGGGGTATCTGTGGCTGCTGAAACTGTTTAAATAAGCCAGTGAGGTAGTTAGTGGTTTGATTGTTTTGTAAGTAAATTCAGTTTGTAGCAGTCCACTCTGTGTAGCCCGTTTCTCTAAATTCTGAGGTCTGGAGCAATTGTAGTACCTGTGGAATAGTTTTTCTGCCCCCTCCCTCTAATACAATCTCTAAGGTTAATTATGTACCAAGAGTTAAAGAGGCATTGGCAGGAGTAATGAGAGGAAAATGCACATCACCACAGGCAGATATTCTCAACTCAATTTCTAAATTGAATTTTTTTTTTTACAGGCTGCAAAATACAAGCTGGCAATTCTGCCTGTGGCAGGTGCACTCCTCGGAGGAGCGGTGGGGGGTCCGATTGGCCTCCTTGCAGGCTTCAAAGTGGCAGGAATTGCAGCTGCACTTGGTGGTGGGGTGTTGGGCTTCACAGGTGGAAAATTGATACAAAGAAGGAAACAGAAAATGACGGAGAAGCTCATTTCCAGCTGTCCAGATCTTCCCAGCCAAACTGACAAAAAATGCAGTTAAAAACCAAACTTCAGTATTATTGGCTCCAACGTGTTTATACGAATGGACCTTTGTTGCTGTCGGACACTCAGCTTTTGGAACATGATTATATCAAGACTAGAGGCCCGGTGCACAAAATTTGTGCACTGGGAGGAGGGGGGTCCCTCAGTCCGGCCTGTGCCCTCTCCCAGTCCAGGAGCCCTTGGGGGATGTTCAACTGACGGCTTAGGCCTGCTCCCCGCCATCAGTCAGACATCCTTAGTGCTACCACAGGTGCGGAAGAGGCTCCCGCCACCACCACTGCGCTCGCCAGCCGTGAGCCTGGCCAGGGCTTCTGGCTGAGCAGCGCTCCCCCTGTGGGAGCACACTGACCACCAGGGGGCAGCTCCTGTGTTGAGCGTGTGCCCTCTGGTGGTCAGTGTGCATCATAGCGACCGGTTGTTCCTCTGTTCGATCGATTTGCATATTAGCCTTTTATTATATAGGACAGTGGCTGTAGATGCTTAAGTGGGATTGGACTGTGATAAGTGGATATATTTTTTTGTTTGCTGGGATGTTAATGGAATTGAGGGGCCTGGGCTGAGGGTATATAATATTTGTCAGATAATTTGAAGACTGCCAGGGAGCAGATTTTCTTCCTGGAAGTGTGAAAACTGAACCCATAAGTTTGATAAGGACATGTGATGTGTGGACATGTTGGGTTATGAAAGAATAGTTCCTTTCCTAACCCTGATTTGGAGATCCTAAGACTAAGCATATTATAAATATGCTTTTTCTCTTCTAAATGTAGGAGATTATTTAGGTCTGTTAGTAAAGAAAAGAATGGGAGTTCAGGAGCCTTTCTTATCAAATAGGAAATCCAGATCTGGCAAAGGCTCAGGTGAAGTACATAGTGGAGTCATGGGATGAAATGATTGCAGTTTCCTATAGGTCCACTATATTTTCTGATGAAGGAAACTAATAGTGAAAGAAAGGCCCAACTTCTCTTTCAAACATCTTAATCTGTGACACTGGCTCTCTGAACTCTTCCCTCTGTCTCTCTTTAAATAAAGACAAAAATCTCAAGTGGTAGGAGACAGTGTTATTAATCCAGGTATAATGATATACCTGTAAACTATAAGCTGTTTGTCAGTTTGTCTCTTAGCAGAAGTAGTGCCCTCTGCCTTCCTTCCCTTGTACTTTTCAAAAGTTCTTAGACTTGTGGGGTGAATTCTACCCATGTATAATGAAGGCTTTTCTCATAATTTGCTTTTTTAAAATATATTTTTTATTGATTTCAGAGACGAAGGGAGAGGGAGAGATAGTAACATCAATGAAGAAAGAGAATCATTGATTAGCTGCCTCCTACATACCTCACACTGGGGATCGAGCCGTGACCTCCTGGTTCATAGGTTGACGCTCAAACACTGAGCCACACCAGCCAGTCCTAATCTGCTTTTTAAAAATTGTCTCCCATCTTTATTCATCCTTTCCTATAATCTCTAGGTGAGAGAAGGAGGGAGGCAGGAAGGAAGAGATCTCCAAATATTTCCAACATGGTTAGAATTTGAGCTAAAAAATAAGCAGGCAGGGAATATGCCAGATCATTTCCTGGGGCATCTTCCAATCTCAAGTGGCTGATGTACCTGTCACAGAGGGAGTTTCTAACCCTAGGTCTTTTCAGCCAGCCCTAGGTGAAGATAAGAACTAGCTTTCTACCTCATACCTCTTACTACCATCCTTTTCCCCAGGCTTTGCTCTCTCCTGTGCTTTCCTTCACTTTCACAGCTGCTCTTTCTTCCCAAGAGTGGCATTCTGCTTGCCTTTTCTCATATTCAAGTTGATGGACAAAGCCTGGTGCCAACACTCAGTCCTGATGGATTTGTGGTGCTAATTCTAACACTTGACATTGACAGCTAGCTTGGCCCAGCCCAACCCAGTGTCTATATCAAAGAGAAAAAAGGTTTTAAATTTAGAAAGAAAGAATTTAAGGTTACAGGCAGCCTCATCCTGTACCCCCAACTCATTTGAAATAGGAAAGAACCACCTTTTGCCTTACTCTTTTTTTCTGAAGACAGAGGAAAGGGTACCAACACCACAAAAGATCTGAGCTTTCTCTGCTCAGGAGCCAGTCATCAGCAGTGGAATGTTTTATCATTTCTCTCTTGCTGATCTTACTCTTAACAACTTTTATTGATTGCTACCTTTTATTTCTGTCTCTAAAGAGACTTTCTCCTTCATACTTTTTGACTCTTCTCACCAGTAAATTCCAAAGAGAGGAAGCACCATTTCTTATTGTCCTTAAATAACAATACAATATCAAGTACTATATTGCTGCCTGTTGACTTGTTACTTTAATATAATACTTTGAATAAGTGTCAGATTCTGATCCAGTATTTGATATTGATACCTGTAAGGCTGGGATAATTACTTTTGAGATCCACTTTTTAAAATTTTCTGATCTATGTCCCTTTAACACAAGTCGTTCAAACCAGAATGAGGATCAGAATTACTTGGGGTGCCTGTTTAAACTAAGATTCCTAACCTTCAGTTCCACATGTGATTCTAATAATGGTCAGTCTAGCCCCGTGGTCAGCAAACTGCGGCTCGCGAGCCACATGCGGCTCTTTGGCCCCTTGAGTGTGGCTCTTCCACAAAATACCACGGCCTGGGCGAGTCTATTTTGAAGAAGTGGCGTTAGAAGAAGTTTAAGTTTAAAAAATTTGGCTCTCAAAAGAAATTTCAATCGTTGTACTGTTGATATTTGGCTCTGTTGACTAATGAGTTTGCCGACCGCTGGTCTAGCCTGATCAGCTAAGATTACAAATTTCATATAGTTACATCAAGATTCAGCTGTATCATTGAATTCTATAATTTCTAGTATTCCCTTCAACAATGCTCAGTCTTTATCACTGCATATTATTCCCACTCCATGCTTTGAAGCCCACGATCTTAACACAACTAGAGAGTCATTATACTGTCAGGCTCGTTTTATAGCAGGACCTGAAGGAGAGAGGAGGTCCATAATTAAAGCTCACATTTTGGTCTGGGCTCTCATTTTTATTGAGCCAGTGTGAGACATCAGTGTATGTGCTCATAAAGGCCTTTGATTTTTACTTATCAGAATTGGAATATTACTCTAGAAGTCTTCATGAGTAGGCAACGTTATAGTCCTTTTAAGAAAGTTTTATTTAAACTTATTTAGAACTTGTATCTAATTTTCCCATAATAGATCCTAATAGCCAACTTTTTGTAGAAGTGTTTAATCAATTATCAATGATATACCTGTAAACTATAGTGTTTAGAAGTATAAATTAGTCAATATGACAAAGAAACTAATCTTAAAATGGAATTTAATGCCCAATAGTATCAGATCAAATTCATCTTCTCTGTGATTCATGTCTTATTTTTACGGCAACAAGTTAAAAGGTAAGGAACACTTTAAGCACTTTTATTAAGTTCTTCAAGTTTATAGAGGCATAGTGGGGAAAGGTAGCACTCCTAAAGACTTTTTTTGATAAAATAAACTAATAATTTCTTTGCAGAGCAGAGACTGAAATTTTTTGGTTGTGACCCACAATAAAAAATGCACTTATATCAAAATTCAGCATATATATAATGGAACTATTCTTACTTTTAATGTGCAGCTCACTCTGATGTTTTTTAATGTTTTAGTTTCTAAAATATGCTGGCTGCAACATACTCAAGTGATTTCATAATCTACCAATAGGTTGAGACCCTTAGTTTGAAACAAACACCACCATGATTACAGGGGAACTGATACTCATAGAATAGCATCTGCTTGCCAGGCACTTCACTAGGCATTGTACAGGTAGGGAAACTGAGTCTCAGGGAAGTTAAACAATTTGCAGAGAGTTATTCAACTACAAACGAATGAAGCTAGGATGTTAACTAGGTCTGTGAACTACAAAAACTCTTACTCTCATACTATGCTACTTCTTTTTTATAAAATTGAGGTGGGCCCTTCATTCTGCTTCACCCAAACACCCGTATATTCTGTAACACAGGATTATTTCAAAATTACACGTGCCATTCATTTGCACTTTTTAAAAAAACTTCTTTCCTCAAAGCAGTCTCCAAGTTTTTAACATTGGCCAATGCAGAAGTACATAGTCCTTAGACTATAAAATGTAGTGTTTCTAACCCACCCATACATTCTCCAAAATTTCTTATATTCGTGGGTTATAACTATCACTTAAGCAGTGATTTCTATATTTAATTTAAAAATTAATTTTTAAGCCAAATCTTGACTCCAGTGGTTATTGTGCTTTAAATGGTGCTCTTGGGAAGCCATGTACTCTGTGTGACACTAGTATTAGAACATTTTTGAAACTGCCTCCAAAGACATTTGGCAAGTCACATGAAAAAGTGATCTCAGTGTTTATTGGTCAAAGACTATACTCACTTGTCCTTATGATTCTCCTCTCTTCCTTCCTCAGTTTTGCTTTTCTTCTGCCGGCTTAGCTCTCCTAGCCACCTATGCTGGAGCTAGTAACCTAAGGATGCCCAGAAAGGGGGTATGCTGGCCAGAGTCGCTGGAGCAAGAACTTGCCTTTAGGTTATACTGAAGCTGAGTGCTGTTAAAGGGAGAATACTGCGAGTCCCTAAACCTTCCTCTGGGGCTTTTGCCTGCCTGTAGTGCCGTAAGTAGTTTGTCCAGAAGTAAGAACTGAATACTGGTATATCAATCACAAGAGGTTGAAGAAACGTGAAAAATAAATGGGTAATGTACAGCATTACCTATTACAGAAAACAAACCATGCCATACTTTTAAAAATTGACAGGTCTCCCCTTTGTCCTTCCTTGTGCTCTATGGAACCTGTGAGAGGAAGGATGAAGAAAAGCCTGGGAAAAGGTTCTCTGTGGAAAGGCACATTTCCTTCTCTCATAATCAAGTACAATGTGGCTGTGGCTCTCAGGCCCTTATGAATGTCAGACAATGTTCTTAAGTCGTTAGCGGCCAAATAAAAGGTAGGGATGCTTCCCTGCTAGCCTAAGTTAATTTAAATAGTTCAGGTTCTGTTTGGGCTTTTACTCACACTTTATTTTATTTCTAACATGTGATTCTCACTATTTATATTAATTAATTTGACACTATTTTACAGAGAGACTTCTTGGGTATTATAAACAATCAATGGTAAAAGATCCATATATTATTATCCACATCATTGCCCTCAAATTATTTGCTGTGAGAGACAAGAAATACATCTGTGCATATTAATAAGAGAAATAGATTGAAAGAAGAGTGTAAAAGGTGTCAAAGGCAAATGATTTGCCCAAGATCAAAGCTAGTTAGCACAAAGGTAGAATTATAACCATGGTCTAAGAAACAAAATATTTAAGTAATTTAACTGAAGTTTTATTATGCCATATCAAGTTGCCTTTTGAGGCCTGTGGTCTTTCAAACCAGTTTTTATGTTCCAAACCAGGCAGTAGCTATAGTAGAAAGAGAATTGGATGGGGAATCGAGATCAGAGTTCCAGTTTTGGCTTTGTCTCCTGTAGTAAGCGTTTTCTTAGGCTGCCTTTTCCCATTCTTGCCAGGGATTCCCCAACTCTAAATTTTAGGGGTTACCAGCTTGACTCCCCCATTCTTTATATCTTGCCTCTCACTGGGTCCTGTCAATCTACTTTGAAAGTTAATTGCATAAACTTCTCAACATATTCGTGGCCATCACTCTAGTAAAAGACTATTATCTCACATCCCCCACCTCATCTTCCCCCACTTTAAGCCATTCCTCACATCACTGCCACAAGAATGAGAACAAGGTCCGGCTTTCATTTTTCAACTGAAATATTTTCAGTTGCTTCCATTGAATACCTGAGAAAGTGTAAATTCCTTAGGTTGGCCTTCATAGCCTTCCATATTCTGGCCCCAGCTTTATCGCTTCAGACTCACTACTCATCATCTGATGCCATTGACAGCCAGACATTCCACAAGGATGGTTTTAAGGTTTCTCTGTGGTAAAGGTACAAACTGGTAACGTGCTGTTTACATTTTTCCAGGCTAAAATAACTTCTGTGAATGACATTTTACAAAAAAAAAAAAAAGAAAGAAAGCAGCTGAGATTTGTTTAAACTCTTAGAACAAGCCAAAAAGTTGTTTCTTAAGAAAAATATTTTTCCCCAAAAAAAGAGAAATTACATTCAATTTCTTAACTTCCAAAACAATGTCAGTCTTGTCATCTGTGCATCTGATAGCCAAAGCATGCGTGTGGACTTTTCTTCAGCAGCATAGATGCCCCAGCCTTGAATGGCCCATTGTCCAGCTCCTGTGAGAAACTAGACTAAGAAATATTTGACAAAAACAGTCAAGAGTACATGTTATTCATACATTTCTCAAGTATTTGAGATATTATGTACTAAGGCTAATCACTAAAAAGATGTTTATCTGGGTTCCATTAATTAAGCCCCCTAAAGATATTTTATTGTTAAACCCTTGGTGTTGGCAAGGGTCAACACAACTAAAGGCCCAATGGTGAGAATTTCTACAAATTCTGTAAAGCTTACTGAATTTGTTTATTTTGTTGTTGAGTGGTGCTTGTAAGGAAACATACAATAAATTCACTCATTTAACTAACATTTAACTGAATGCCTTTTGTGTATTGAATGCCAGGGCCACACATAGAAAAATATTAAACCTATAGAATCTACTCTTGTAAACCATTCGGACTAATAACTTCAGATGCCTAAAAGCAAGTAAATCACAATAAAACGTGCTAAGTGCCCTAAAAGAGGAATGAGCAAAGTTACAAGGGGCACATGGAATAGAGTGACTAGCTCTGCCCGGAACATAGAGGAAGGCTTTGAGACACGTGGCATTTGAGCAGGACCCTAGAGAAGATGCCTGACTGTAGACCAGTGTAGGCTTCCAAGTGGCAGAGGAATTGCACATACAAAGGGTTCAAGACATGAAGGAGCATAGTGTGCTTAGAGAAAGCCAGGGACTTAAATGTTGTGAGTGATGAAGCTGGGCAGGGTAGTTTTTTGGTTTTTTTTTTTAATTCTTTAGTTAAAGAAATTTATGTATTGCTTTGTATCAGATAAAACTATTATAACCCTCTTGAGTTCTTCATTTTGCTTTCATTACCATGGAAGTTAGGTATATTTGGCATATTTGCTTTCCTTTCCCACATGTAAGAAATGATTTGTACTTTCTTGTCTCTCTGCTGTGAGATCCCCTGCTTAATATTTCATGCCTGCTTTCTTCCTGTCCTGCTATTTACTCCATAAATATTAATTGAAAACCCACCGAGAAAATAGTCACGCGTTTCCTCAGTGTCCAAGACCTTTATGGTCCAGTTTTTCATCTCTGCATGAGTATCTGTTGACCACTGCAACTCAGGGGCTCCCATCTTCACTTGTGGCGCATTCTGCAATGTTTTACAACTGCCTGGGTATACAGTTCTTTCATTTGCGGTGGTGTGGTCTCCCAAGCTAGATTGTGGCAGGGACCAGATCATCTGCTTCTTGGAGTATTTCATGGTACGAATACAGAGATGAGAAGAGGAAAAGAAACTACACTCCCGTTAGTGACTCCCAGATGCAGTCACGGTATGTGTGTTCTGCCGTGTCTCAGGCATATGTATTGAAATGAGAAAACACTTTCTACGATGAATCAAGCCTTTGCTCAGTACTTACTTTTGTATGTTAACATAGGAGTGAATGATGCAGCAGAAGAAATCGGGAAAACGTCTCTAGGACTTGGAAGTCATGAATTGAAACTTTCAGAATTTGGAGGTAAAGATATTTCTCTTTTTCCAATTATAAATCATGACTTGGAAGAGAGAGGATCCAGGGACTGAATCATTGGAGAAATAAATGGTATGGAAAAACCGAGTTTACCTCCTGTTTTAGCATAAGATTGGTGTGGTCAGAATAATAGGGATCCAAGAAGGATTGATAATCTGATTATAGTATACTGTAGAAACAGTAGCAGCAGGAATTTAATTGCTCTAATAGACAAGCAGAGTTTGGACTTAGGCAAAGGCAGAGCTGAAGTGGTAGGCATTTGACAGGGTTTGAACCAAGGTCTCTAATACTCAGGCTCATGTACTTATTCCACTAAACAGCCTCTCAGTACCTGATAGGAATGAAAAGGAATAAAGTGTTTGGCACTTACTAATTCTTCATGGACGTTAGTTCCCTTTCTTTCCTCTCTAGGTTTTATTGTTCTTTATTGTTCATAACAGATTGCTGCCTCATATCTGGGTTAAGGTGGAGGTCAACAACTCAGGACATTCTTAGTCTTCCCTTCTTGCACTCTCACCCCCCACCCCCATTGATACCTTGCCTATCTTACAGGGTGGTTGTGAAGATTAAAAGAATTAATAACATGTTAAGTGCCTAGAATGGAGCCTTGCTTGTAGTACTGTATAAATGTTAGTTGCTACTGTTATTATTTTATCATGTACCTACAAGAAGAGTGTTAGGGAGATACCTAAAATGAGTGGAGACTTGATAAAAATATCAAGAATGCTTAAAATGACTTAAAAAAGGCTCAGTTAATAAGGTGGTATAATGATGACAGATGCCCGGTAAAAAATAATATTTTTAATCTATTAAGAATAATATTCAAACATGAAAATGTATAAGATCTGGTTAGGAGTAGGATGATCATACATCCCAGTTTGTCTGGAAAAGTTTTTATTTATATCTGTTGTGCTGGTGATATTATTACTAATGTTCCCTATCCCTCTTTATTTTTATTTATTTAAGAGAGGGAAAGAGAGAGAAAGATGGTTGATTTCTGTGTGTGCCTTGACCTGGGATCAAACCCACAACCTTGGCTTATCAGGATGATGCTCTAACCAACTGAGCCACCAGACCAGGGCCCTTTTCACTGTTAAATGTCCTGGTCTGCATGAAAAAATTACATGGTCACCCTAGTTATAAGGTGTGGAAGTATTTTTTTTTAAAGCGTCTGTGTTTTAAAAGAATTTATCATTTGTAGGCTCAGATTAAAAAACATTCTAGGTTTAGTGGGAACTTGTAGATATGATTTTCAAGTTCCATCAGTAATCTCTAAGGAACCAGAAAACAGAAGAGGTGCCAGAACACTGAGCTTGGGCAAAACTAAAATTTAAGGAGCAAAGTTGGATTCCAGAAGCCACAGACCAGGGAATTTACCTTGTAAGCCTAGACTATTTCAGAAATGGACTCTTAAGGTTTTACATCAGAAAGCCATGCTCATTATGAAGACATGGGTAATTGTGAATTATGAAGAATTGTTAAGTTAGAATAGATGCTCTCTTCTACTTTCCCCACTGTGTGCACAACCAGGAATGCCCTGCTCTATTCCCTCTCCTGGGCAGTGGTTAGGGCAAGAAAACAAATGTAGTTATCAGCTTCCAAGATTGACCTGATCCTACCCAGGCAAGTGTACACTTGGCATCAAGAGAGCGTACAGCTTCTTCCTTGGCATCCATCCCAACAAGTAGAACAGCACAGATAGGCAAGCCTGTGACGCTTTACCCGAATGGTCCAGAGTTGGGAGAGAAACAACAGGGCAGCAATACTTGGCTATAATAGTACTTACTAGTAGAGAATAGCGACAGCTTCTATTACTGTAACTCTCCTGGGGCGGGGTGGGGGGGGGTGGGGGGGGCGGGGGGAGGGAAGGAGCCTGATGTGTTTAAGAAAACATGGAAAACATCTTTCTGTTCCTAGTCAAGAAACCACTTCCTGTAGGAAGGCTCCCCTAACCCCAAGGCTACACACACCTCCATCCCTCTGTGGTTAACGCACAGCACAGCACCGACAGTGCTGTTAGAATCACCCTTTCACCATCTATTTTAACTGTGAGCCCTGTGATGGCAGGGGCCGTCTCTTGTTCACTATTGTATCCTTAGCCTGGCAACAGTAGATAACTAATGCTTGCTGAATAGTAAATGTTTTATAAACCATACAATGTATTTTGTCAACTCGGTATAGTTTGTCTTTCCCCAAGGCTGAGTGACTAAGCTAGGGGTCAGATCTACCTCACAGAAAACGTGGTGTTCATGGGAGTTTCCAGCACCTCTGCAGGACTCTGCATTGCCCAAGGGGGCATTCGCATGTCATTCTGATAGTGTAAGATTTTAATCAATTCTAGGCTAAAACTTAGGACTCCCTAGCCAATTTAGGATATAGAATTAAAGGTGACAGCAGGTAATTGTTTCACAGATGAGCCAGCAGAGTCCATTCCAGTTATGGTGATGCTTTCTTGTCCTTTGTTCATTCGTTCATCTTATGTAATATGGCTCCCTCCTACCCACCATCAGATTTAGTGATCACTTACACTGCTCTAGGACTAGGCTGCCGAGAACACGGAGTTCTGCTTCCAGGGCACTCATACGGTGAGAAGGAAAAGGGGTACATGTACTTCCAACTTTGTATTAGACTGGGTGCTCTAAAACACAAAGGGCTGTTGGACCACAGGAGTGATCATTGTCCTAGGCATTGGAGAATGGATAGAAGGAATTTACTAAACGTAGGGGAGGGGAGAGGAAAAGGGACATTTTAGAGAAGTGATTTGTAAGCTGCAGTTCTTCTCACCTCGTGATACAAAAACCTATTATCTAATGGCAGACTGGGCCTTCCCCAGTGTGTTCTGCAAGAGTGAGCTTTGCTTCCCATTTATTTGCTGCTATAGTCTTTTCAATGGTACGAGCAGTTATACGCATGGGATAAAATAACATTAGACCATTGTCAACTGAGATGGAGTAACCATTTCATCTCTTCTGCATGCATGGTCTAGACATAAATAAAAAATCAAAATTAAATTAAATAAAAAGTGAGCTTTGACACTTCAACTAAAGGCACATGGATTCATACAGCTTCTCATTCTGATTCAATTAATCTAAAAACCAAACTGGAAGAGCTTGTGACTCTGGGTTATCTGTATTCTGAGTAAAATGTTCACAATATGATATTTATTTATGATGAATTAAATTAGTAAAATCTCAAATACAGAAATATTTTATAAATATAGTTTTATTACTTGGAAGTACATACAAAAATTCAAACACAGCTTAAAAAAAATAACAGTTGCCAAGCAGAGGTCCTATCCAACCGGTTTTAATGAACACAGAACAGTTATAATCAGCATAAAACAATTTTAAGACATGAAACAACTTATTGTCCTCAGGGTCTTTAAATATTGGACTTAAAAACTGTTTTTTGTTTTATTCTTTACACCTATTTAAATCTTTCCCCTAAATATAGACGACTAACATTTCAGTTTGGTTCATGAGATTTTCATTCAGAAAAACAGGTAAAACCCTTTACTAGATTTTGAAAACTGAAATACTGTATGTCCATTTCTACTCTCCTATTGCCTCACATTCTCCATGGTTTCTCAAAAATTCCCAATAGTTGCTAACAGAGAAAGCACTTACAACTTCAGCAGCTCTCTGGAATACTGAAGTTTGGGCCTAAGAGACCTGAAGTTATTTAAGAAGGCAAGATTTTCATTTTTTTCTTCCTGTGATTTTATTTGTGGCCAGCAGACTATATCTCATCAGAGAGAAAACCCAAAACTTCAGTTATTTTGCTTTTCCCGATTGTTGTTAATCCATTACTATTTTATCCATTCTTTTTTGCTGTTGGGTTTTTTTGTGTGTTTTTCCCCATGCCTTCTTGGCAACTTTAGCATGCTCTTCAAATTTAAGTTCATTCTGAGCTTTAACATTTCAGTTATACATTTCACTCTCCTCTTTTTGGCCTTTATCGTGCCAGTTTTTTCTTCTTTTGTACATGATTTTTGACAACTAGACTTCATCAGAGAGCTCTGAGATGCTTTAGATCAGGGGTGGGGAACCTTTTTTCTGCCAAGGGCCATTTGGATATTTATAACATCATTCATGGGCCATGCAAAATTATCAACTTAAAAATTAGCCTGCTATATTTGGTTATTTAATTAACTCACCCCTAATCCTTGGCAGGGCCAGACCAAATAAATGACTTTGAGGGCCCTATGTGGCCCTTGGGCCAGATGTATAGATGCCCAGTCTCTAAATGTTGAGAATTTCATATAAAGCAAGTTTTCATCCTTTTATGGCCCCTCACTACTGGAACGGTTTTTGAAAAATTAGAAAAGGGTCTGCTTCTAGTTCTGGTTTTGCACTCAACTGTGTTCGTTTAGTCTTTCATCCCCTCTTCACAGCTGAGGAGGAGCCTGTGGCTCAAGGTAGACGGGATAAAATGAGAAGACTTCCACCTACAATACTCGATTCATGGTACAGAGGGGAAGGAGTCTAAATTGTGAGTTCTAGATTTCTGGAAGCTCTCTTTATACATCCAACTGGTGACAAACCCCTATGGAACCTGTATCTTTGCCATCTCTTGTATCTGTTCCTGTCCATCTCTGCTGTCACTGTCTGGCCATTGCCTCTCCACTGCTAGACTCATTTTATTATACCTAGATCAGCAGCCATAGTATTCTTTCTTAGAATTAAACATGAACATACTTCTCTGCTTAAAATCTGTTGATGGATCTCTATTGCCTATAAGGCACAGTACAAACCCCTTAGATTGGCATACAAGGCCCTGCAGAATCAGCTATCATTTCCCTAGCCACCTCCCCACCCACCACACACTAGCTCTGTGACAAGAACTTATTTTCTGCAATACATTTTGCTGTTTTGCACTTAAGCTTAATGAGTTTGTATAAATTGTCACAAATTCCTGATGGGTGCTGAGTCCTTCAGGGGTACAAAAAGTACCCAAGGTCATTTTGCATCCCATTCATTCAATAAACATTTTGATGATGACGGCTAAGTATCTAGAAATGCTAGCTATTGGAGATGTGGACATAAAATTCAGTATCCTTACCCTTGGTGACTTCAGTCTAGAAAAGATAATGGTAGTGGCACTAAGTCCCAGTATGTGTGAAAGCTAAATAATGTAGCCTCAAATCCACTCATTTTTTAACAGCCACCCAATTATCTTAGATCACAATGGACATGTGTTCCTTGAGGCTTTTCAAATTAAATGCTCTCAAGCCAGGGCTCTGCAACCCAATACTTGAGTGTTATCTTTTACTTTTTAAAGACAATTATAAGATTACAAATTATTCCAGTTAATTGCATATGCTACTTATGGTTTTGTGTACTATAGCTTGTTGACTATTTGTGAATTTTCATTCTGGCCACCTCAGATTTGGTCCATCCTCTGACCTAAAAACTACAACTCTCATTTCAAAGTTATTGATTAAAAGTAATGAAGGTCCAACCTTTAGGAAGCTGTCCTGCTTTTCTGGTTAATCTGATAAAATACACTAAATATGCCCCTTATCACCTTATTGATGATGTTTATTATTGTGAATGGAATAATGGATAAGTCATGCATAAGTAAGACTTCTAGGCTGATTTTTAAAAATAACAATCATTAAATATCCATTATAAATATTCACTTTATTTTGAAAGAATTGGAAGATGTTACATATATTACATACTACATATAATGGCACATGTCAGCCTTTTAAGCTTAAAAATAATCTCTCCCCAAACTGGGATTGACTTGGACTCCAAATATAAAATGACTCTTGGCCTATAGCACCAACCCAAGCCCAGAGGAAAGCCAGTTTTGAACCTGTCTGTCCTCTGGCACTGGGCTTCCTGATATGATACTGAGGGTCCTTGCCCTCTGGTTTTGTTCCCTGGCAGTACTGAGGCCTGGCACAGGGACCCATCTGACTGTACACTGCAGGCCTGGAGATCAGAGAATCTAGAGGGTAGGGTCCTCTGATAATTTCACAATGTAAAAAACTAAAAACTTATGTGCCTATTGTCTTCATTTTTGACCTATACAATTAATAACAAGATTACAAGAAAGGAGGTTAGAATTATGAAGTACAATTTGCTGGTTTTTCTCTTTGGAAATTGAAGTGTCATGATCGGAGGAGCCTTAAAAGTCATATAGTTCAATACTGGTAACCTGCTCCACTAGTATTTCCCTTTCCCAGCTTTAGGTATAATTGTTAGACAAACATAGAAATTTAATAACACCTTTCATTTTCTTTTTCTTAATTCATAAGAAGAATTCCTGCCAAATGATCTGGCTTATGATTCTTCTCCTCTTCAAAGTATGTTTAAGTTATACATTAAGAATCCAAAATATACCCTTATGGAATTTTCATAAGCAATAGCCAACCAATCAGTAAAACACAGTACACAGTGTGGAAATTTTAATTTATTCCCCACCCAAGTATCCAGAATATGTGCCCCTTTAACTTTGAGAAATGTGATAATGAAAATACCAACAGAACTGGTCATATGTAATGAGAAGGAAAAAAAAAGCACATAGTACACAGGAAACATCCCTAAGTCCTCCCTGATCTAATAGTGCGAGTTAATGGTTGTTTCTGGCAATGTCACCTTGCACTTAATTTATGAAAAATTTACAGGACCGATTTAAAGTAGATAGGCCTCTAATTCTTGTTTGTTTGTGGTTGTTGTTTTTTTTTCAGACCCTAAAAGAGTTTTTAAGAGGCTATATTAAGTGACAATGCATTCTGAGTCGGGGGAGAAAAAAAATTAAAAACCCAAAACTTCTTTCAGTTTATTCAAAATAAAAATACACAGAATTATGAAAATATAGGTTTACTATTTCCACCACGTAAGTTGATGCTGCTGTTTGAAAGTCAAATTGTTTTTCAAGTTTTTAAAGCTCATCTCGATCTCTCAATAAAGTATACCTATATTCGCTGGGTGCTAGTTTCTGGAAAGAGCTCTCGGGGGGACTACTTGCTACATCCTGGGTGTCCTAAAGAGAAAGAATAAAACATTTTTATATCAATATATTTTATGGAGTTATAATATTTCAATAAGAGCATTAGATGAATGGTAGTTGCCCTATAATTATTTAATAATCAATAAAAGGTAGCTACTGTGTGCCAAAGATAAAGAGTTAATTAAGTTTGAAATCTTGCTTTCCCCATTTCATATATGCCTTTACTCAGATTCTCCAGGGCAAGGCAGGGCTGCCACAAAGCCACTAAATATGGGCCTGCTGACAGTTCCAGTGGTGCAGAGGAAGGAAACAAAATACCTGACACCTGGGCGCATTCCTAGAATATTCTATAGAGCCAGCACAACACTTGACTAAGTTGGCCCCAACCCTTCCCTCTTACAAATAACTAAGAAAATTAAAGGCACCTATTCTGTAGCCAGAATTAGTTAGCTGGATGCCAGAAATGATCAAAACTAAATTAACATAAGGAGGAAAACAAACACTTCAATATAATACTTCAAGAAATTAATTTCTGCATTATTTTACTTGTGCACATACAGTAGATAAAAATACTGGAATTCTAAGAGTGACTTCCAAGAATTTCTAAGAAAAGGCAGTATATTCTATATTTTATTTCCACACTGTGAGCTCTTCAAGAGCAAGTATGATTGTCATTCTTTTAATATCCCCTATAGTTAACATAGGCACACAGTACATATGTTACATCCTATATCTAATGACACAACTGCATTATAATGGTAAACAATGTGCCTACAAACTTCCCATATAACTAGGCCATGTTTCACTTCCCCAATATATTTTTAATTTTTTTTTGTTGTTGAAATATGTTTGGTTTAATTTAACTGAAATTATATTACTGTAAACAAACATGTATTTAATACCATTAGTACACAAAGATGACAAAATATAAAGAATTCAACTGTCTAATGGAGAAGTTGAAACAAATCAGGATAATACAATAATGATAAGCTACATCCTTTCGTAATATGATAAAATACTAAGCAGGCTGACTTTTCTGATGAAAACAATCACCTGGATTATTGCCAACAATGTGCCTGCTTCTACAGTTGCTTAATTATCAAAAGTCTGACCGCAGATTTCAAGGAAAAAGCATGTCATCAAATTCCTAAAGAGAACTCTTGACTCAATTTGACTCAAAGTGAAGAAAATTTCACTTAGTCTTTGTTTTTCTTTTATATGTGGAGGTTCTTTGGGCACAAGAGTAGATTGAAGTTTTGAACATATAA
This sequence comes from Cnephaeus nilssonii, assembly GCF_951640355.1. NCBI lineage: Eukaryota > Metazoa > Chordata > Mammalia > Chiroptera > Vespertilionidae > Cnephaeus > Cnephaeus nilssonii. Next base: position 25,203,147 of record NC_137085.1, on the reverse strand, counting down.
AATAGAGTTTGGTATATATCATCTTCCCTCTTGGTATAGTGGGGGATATAAATCGCTAATGAATCAAAATGCAAATTTAGGGGTGTTTAACAAAGGAGGAACACAGAAATATTAAAATTCTCAGGTTTTTAGAAATATATATATATTAAATACAAAATGTCAAGCATTCTAAATCTCAATTGGAAAGCTGCATTAAACTATAAGTTTTTAAAATATATATATTTTTTACTGATTTTTTACAGAGAGGAAGGGAGAAGGGTAGAGAGTTAGAAACATCCATGAGAGAGAAACATCGATCAGCTGCCTCTGCACACCCGCTACTGGGGATGTGCCCACAACCAAGGTACATGCCCTTGTCCAGAATTGAACCTGGGACCCTTCAGTCCGCAGGCTGACGCTCTATCCACTAAGTCAAACCAGTTAGGGCTAAACTATAAGCTTTGAGCATTATGAAACCTGTATTGGTAAAGGAGGCTCTTAGGATGATTTGCAAGAATACCAAATTATTTTCTTCATAGTGAGGTCAATCTTCCAGCCACAGAGGACGCCTGAACAATTAATGGAATCCTCTGATTTCAATGATCCATCTACTTCCATTTCCTATCTCCTACTTCTATTTAAAGCCAACTATCTTCACTCCTTTCATAGCCATATTCCACAGACAGCAAACTCGACAAAATGCTTGTAACTTTTCTGAAGGTCTAAAATTTTAAAAATTAATTTTAAAAGGAACATAGTTTGTACATTATCTAGAGTCTGTTGAAAAAGAAAAAAAGCTCCCACTGAAAAACATGAGTGCTACCTGTCCTTGGGCTGTGTCAGTTGGGTCAGGACCGTGATGGAATTCTCTGTGAAGTTTTCCAGAATGTAAGTCAAATACAAACTGCTTGAGTCTTCCAGGAATTCTAAAACCAAAGTCAAATAAAAATTTAGCTTAAGCTATTAAAATGGACTTAACTCTTATCAACTTCACATAATTTTTTAAAATTTTTATTTATAATCCCACCATCCTACTGTAACTATTACAGACCAGGTATATGTTGAACATTTTTATACAGTTGTAATCTTATCGAGATACGCAGTTTTGTGTTCTAATTCCTGTACTTGTTACATAAAAATTTTTCTATGCTTACCATTTTCACAGATGCATCAGTCTGTCAAGATGTTATCCTAAAACTTAATTAACCATCCCTTATTTTTGAGCATTTTTTCCTGAGTTAATGTAACTAAAAACACTTATGTCCTGCAAAATCACCCTGAAAATAACAGGGCTCGGGAAAAAATAGTATTACCCACTCAAAACTATGTAGCTTTATAACCAGAGTCCTACAAAAAGCCTAGAACAGAAATATTAGCACTGTTTAGCCTCCACCAGCATTGGAGCCTGTGTCAGCCAGATAATCCTCCGTGGCTGTAACCTGGAGCTTCTAAATCCTTTTTGAGAGGTAGGCCCTTGAGGGCATTTACGGTCAGCAGAACCAGTTTTATCAAATAATCTAAGGGAGGGTGTAGCTTTTTCATGTGGTTCTCTCCCCCTCCCCGCCCCTTAAGCACAGGGGAAATTTCTTCACAACTTCTTTAACCACAGGGGCAGCTTCTCTGGATAGCTTAACACTGTGAAAAGCAAAAGCACTTCTCAAGGCCAGGAAACTGGTATGTTTTTTGTTTTGCTTTGTTTATGTCTTCACACACCACTAAGGCATTCTCTTTAATGGTGAAAACGCTTTCTTGGGTGGTTTCAAAACATTCTGAGGAAAATAAAATGAACCAACACAACTCATTGTATATTGACATCATTCCCCTACTTACTAATCAGGGCATAAGCAAATCTTAGCACAGAGACATGCGCTGTAGTAAAACAGACCATTATAAAGCTAAGCAGATATATATACAGCTGGTGCTTGAATAACGTCATCTATACATATAAAGAGGTAATGTGCTAATTTGTCCATTAGGTGTCCCAGTCACGACCAGTCTGTGGGTGAGGATGGGGGCGGGGACTTCTGCCCCCAGTGCTAATGTCACGCTGCCTGCGCACGTCCCCGCCCAGCACTGAGGTGAGGCTGCCTGCCTGCATCCCTGGCTAGGGACGTGACAGCCTGCGTGCGTCCCTGTTCAGTGCTGACATGATGCTGTGGGGGAGGGAAGAGAGGGGAGCTGGGCTTGATGGTGGACCTCAGGCCGCGCCCCCCGCCCCACGGGGCTTGATAGGAGACCTCAGGCTGTGCCCCCCATCCAGCGCCGGGCTGGGGACCTGAGGCTGTGCCCCCCACCTGGAGGGGCTTGACGGGGGTGGGGCCAGCCGGGTCTGGGTCTCACCCAATGGGGGTGGGGCTGGGGCAGGCTGGGTCTGGGTCTCCTATGTTTTCGAAGTGCGTGTGGGTGGTGGGCGGGGACTTGACTCTAGGTCCCACAGCACGCCCCAGACTGACAGGAGGGAGATTTTATATACATTTTACTAATTTTATTTCATCTCTGACACTTCTATTATAGGGAAAGGGCAAATAGCAATACTAAAATATTTCTTCTAATTAATTCCCTTTTAATGTGCACTAATTTCGTGCACCAGGCCACTAGTTTCATTATAATGTTAAAGAGGAAAAAGAAAATCGATTCCTGGCTGGGGCCTCTCTAGATGTGTGAAGTTGGGACATTCTCCCTGTGCCTGCATGAGTCTCCCCTGAGAACTCCAGTTTCCTCCCACAGTGATTTGCAGGTGAGGTAAACAGGTGTGTCTACATTGTCCTAGTGTGAGTGTGGATGTGTGTTAGTGCGCCCTATGATGGAAGAGCAGTGTGTCTGGAGTTGGATCCCGCCTTGCACCCTGAAATGCAGGATAGGCTCTGGCCATCCGCCACCCGGAACTGGAATGAATGGGATGGAAAATGATTTTCTTGTTTTTATTAATCTTTCCTAAATGTATGTAGGCTTACATTTATTTCAATGTTTAATATTAGAAGTGTTTTGGGTCTTCATTTAAAAGTTTTGGTGATCAGAAATATACCATAAGAACTCTTACTATTATCAACTAGAGGCCCAGTGCACGAAATTCGTGCACTTGGGCGGGGGGGGGGGGTCCCTCAGCCTGGCCTGTGCCCTCTTGCAGTCTGGGAGCCCTGGGAGGATGTCCAACTGATGGCTTAGGCCCACTAAGCCATCAGTCAGACATCCTTACCATTGCCGCGGAGGTGGGAGAGGCTCCCATTACTGCCGCACAGCCGTGAGCCTGACTTCTGGCTGAGTGGCACTCCCCCTGTGGGAGCACACTGACCACCAGGGGGCAGCTCCTGCATTGAGTGTCTGCCCCCTGGTGGTTAGTGCGCATGATAGTGACTGGTCATTCCACCATTTGGTCATTTGCACATTAGCCTTTTATTATATAGGATTAGCCTATGATAAAATTGGTTTCGTTATACATTGTTTTGCTGTAAGTTCCAGTTTCCAAGAACCTACTGATGACATTAAGTGAGGCCTTACGTATGAGCCTTTAAAAAAAAAAAATTATTTCCTTGAATTGTAGCCAGGAGTACTGGATTAAATAGTAAGAACTTTTGACAAAGTGTGGGCAAATTACACATACAAAACATCAGCCAGTTTTTGCTACTACTTGTCAACCTGTTTATTCTTTGAAATCTTGACAGCACCTCTGTCTTTTTATTAAAATTAGCCTTGCTAATTTAATAAGTAAAAGACACCTGCATTTTAATTTCCATTTCTTCAGAAATTAAGCATTTTTCCATTGTTTATTTTAGTTTATATTTCTGCTCACATGAATTGTCGTCTATGGAGATTGTGATATTTAAAAAAACTCATTATATACATTTAAATAGAAACCCTTTGTTTCACATATCTGTTACAAGAATTAAAATACAGGTCAACAAACACTTAATAGCTTCAGTAGAACTGACTGACTTTTTGGTAGCAAAGAATAGCTGGCTAGTGTTAGTATTACTAGTTTCTTTCTCTTTTTATCCTTTCCGAAGGTTCTGCAAGTGCTGTTTCTTTCTTCCCTTCAATAATTCCCACAGAGATGTACCAACCAATAACTTCATTGTACACCCATTTTAGCTCCCCACTAGCTCCAAAGCAACAGAGAACAGCAGGTGCCAAATGCACAGTTTACAAATACAAATGACGGTCAGGTAGCTGTATTGACAGAATGCCTGAAAGGTTCTCTGGTGCTGAAGAAATTGCCCACGCACCAGAGACAAACACTGAGAGGAGATCGATTTAAACTTAATCTGACATCATCTACTGTCACCCACAGCAAAGTACTAAAATATAACCATTCAATTCAAAGAATTGCAAATGGTCTACAATGTTTAAGATAAAGCCCCAGTTAATTTGTTATTTTATAAGGTCCAAGATGATCACAACCAACAAAGTGTGAATTGTTTCTGTTAGTCAAATGATTTATAATTAAATCTTAAATGTAACAAATTCTTAGAGAACACTCAAAACAGATTTGTCCCTAATTTGATTCTACCACCTCCCCACCCCCCACCCCCCTGCCCACTTGTCAACAGATGAGAAGAGAAAAAGAACTGTGAGCAGCAAAGACAAGGGAGATAGGATGAAAGAGCTCTTATCTAGCTTGTGGCCAGAAACTATCCATCATTATTAAGTAACAATCAGTGAATCAACAATATATTGTCAAGAAAACAGACAACATAGTTATCTGCTGAAAAGGAAAATAAATGGGCCTTTGCCATAATAATTTCAATTATATTTTCATACTTCAGGGTAAAATTTCCTAACTAGATGTCTCCCATCCTCGGAACACATTTATTTGTTTACAATCTTTATTTTTAGGTGATGCAAAATTTAGACACAGTGAGATGCACAAATGTTAAGTGTATCATTAAACAAGCTTTGAGAATTGCATGCAAGGTGAGGAATATTTGTACTTTTTTTTAGAAGTACATACAGAATTCAGCTTTTTAGGCTTACAGTTCTATGAGTTTTAACATATGCATGTAAGTGTCTTGTTACCACCTCCACAAAAAGGATACAGAATAATTCCTACACCCTTTTTGTGGTCAGGCCCTCTTCTTCCCCCTAACTACTTGCCAACTACTGATCTGTTCTCTGTTCCTATAATTTGCCTTTTCCAGAATGTCATGTACATAGAATCATACAGTACGTAACCATGAGACTGGCTTCTTTTATTTAGCATACTATATTTGAGATTCATCTGTTTTAGCTACATGTGTAAAAATGTTTTTTTCTTTCTTTATTGCTGAATTGTATTCCATTGAGTACGATTAGTTTATCCACATACCTGCTGAAGGACATTTGGGTTCTTTCAAGGTTTTAGTGATTTTGAACAACGCTACTACAGACACTTGTGCACAGGTTTGTGTGTGAACATAGTTTATTTCTGTAGAAGAAATACTGGGTTATATGAGAGGTACATGTTTAACTTTTTAAGAAGCTACCAAATTGTTTTCCAGCGTAGCTATACCATTTTGCAATCCCACCAGCAATGTATAAGAGTTTCAGTTGCCCCATATCCTTCAGAACATCTGGCATTATCAGTACTTTAACCTAGCCATTCTAAAAGATGTAAAATTGGATCTCATCGTGGTTTTAATTTGTATTTCTCTAATGACTGATGATGTTAAGCACCTTTTCATGTTATTTGCCATTCATATATCTTCCTTACATCCTAACAGTATCTTTTGTTGTATTATCTGTGCTGTCAAATATAGTAGCCAATACCCACATGTGGCCATTGGGCACTTGAAATGGGTTAGAATGCCTGAGAAACTAACTGTTAAATTTTATATCATTTCGATTAATTAAAACTCAGGTATTCATCTATGGCTAGTAGCTACCCTGTTGGAGAGCAGAGCACTATGATGATTATTACAAGCCATCAAAGAAAAAAACCACAATCAGTAAAAGACAATGAAAGGGCTGAGAAAAGGAAAGCCACAATGGTTATCATAGAACCCAAGGAAGAGTGTTCTATAGCACCAAAAACTATGAGAATCTTAAGGAGGATGAGTCTGGTAAAGTCCCATTGTAGCAGGGTTATTTTTTCATGGGAAAAACCTGGGCTCAAATAACAGGGGTTAAATCACAAAATAATCCATTCAAAGGCAAATCAGCTAGCCATTACAAATGATGGGGAAATTACTTAGAGCCCAGAATGGGGAACTCATGAGCTTTAGAGTAGCCTGTGACATTCGCCAGGAGGAACCTGAAGCCTGTCCTGCTTGCTGCTTTCCCCCGTCACTGGGGCCACGGCAGCTATCTAAGAACTTTGGGCAAACATACACATGGCCACAATTTTTAGAAGTTAAGTTTCTCTTCAAAGTCCTTCAATCGTCTTAAACCATACCTTATCATGTATTCTCTTCTCTCAGTGCTATAGAGCATTTCCTAGACCTGTCCCTAGGTGCTCTTAGGTTCCAAAATTACCCTCCATTCCTTTCCTATATCCACATAGAATCTGTTCCTTTACATTAGACATGAAACCAATCTGTGACTTTGTTTTGGGTCTCTCCAAACATCTTTCACATTCATACTTATACTGCTTTTTACATGTACTGAAAATGTGACTGGTTTGGGATCAAGTGACTTGAGCTTGGGACTTTGGGGTTTAACATACTCTGACATGAATCCTAGCCCTACTACTAATTAGTTATGTGGCCTTGCTGGTTAAGTTACCTCCTCAGCCTCAGTTTCTTCAGAAAGGAAGAGGCAAAAAGGACACTGGTAGAACCTCCTCCCCTCCCCTACCAATGCCTACCTCTGGCATGGGAGGGGACTATACCATAAATCTGCTTTCTCTCTCCTTACCAAAACCATACTTCCACCATATGACCCCGGAATGCTGAGGTACTAAGTAATAGTAATTACAGTAATTTATGAAAACTGCTTATCATTTAAGCCTTAATTACTATGCAGCACAATAACAATTATGCAAGCCATTAAATGTGTCAGATTCACTTTGCTGCATGTTTTATTTGACTTTTAACACTAACACATAGGCTCAGTTTGTAGTTCACACAGCATGTGCCTCCTTACAGTTAAAAAGTATTAGTGGGGACAGTGCCTAGAAGGGAAATCAGGCACCTAAGGGAGAAATGAAAGAAGTAATTTGTTTCAAAGAGCTTCAAATATAGTCACTTCTCTTACCTCCTTCCCTATGGATAGGACTAATTACTTGCAGGATGGGAGAGGAACATTTCCCAGTTCCAGATTTCTTTGGAGAATCTTACTGGCTCAGTTTCTTCTTAGGTAAAATGCTGCCAGCCAATAGGTGAGGAGGGGGACTGGGTCATGTGATAAATACAACCACCTTGTAATACGACTTCTCTGACAGACACCAAAATGGAATCAGAAGTGGTCAAGTGTGCCCCAGCTGGTTTAGCTCAGTGTATAGAGCCTCGGCCTGAGGACTGAAGGGGAGTTCAATTCCAATCAAGGGCACATGCCCTGATTTTGGGCTCGATCCCCAGTGTGCCCAGTATGGGGCATGCAGGAAGCAGCAGATCAATGACTCTCATCATTTATGTTTCTATCTCTTTGTCCCTCTCCCTTCCTCTCTGAAATCAATAAAAAAAAATTTTTTTAAAAAGGAAGTGCTAATGTGTTTTAAATCTGGCTGGAGGAGAAAATAAGATATCCAAGATGGAATTCCTCACAGGTTTCCCTGGAGGCGTAACAACATTCCTGGGAATAAAATCCAACATGGTGGGGGTGGGGCAAAAGTAGGTTTACAGTTGTTCATATGGAAAATAACACAATAAATAAGTTATAATACATGAATAAACTGTGTTTTGCATACTCATTACTTTCGCCCCACCCTGTAGTTGGGTACCATCAGTAAACCTAATGTTTTAGTCAGCATCCTGTTAACTTCCACTAACTTGAAACTTTGAGTAGGGCTGTAAGTTTCCAGTAAAAAGGAAGAGGTATGGAAACAACGCAGCATTTACCCACGATTAAAGATAGGGAAGTGCTGATAAAACTTCATATAACTGACCCTGAGTAAGGCAGCACTGTAATGCCCACCACAGCCACTCCACTTGGAAGCTCCTGCAGTGAGTGAGCCCTGCCACCGAACTACCCTCTCCCCTAAATGTCTCCTCCTCCTAGCTCGAGCTTGCGGCTTCAGGAAGAAGTGAGAGGAAGAGGGCACCCAACCAGTTAAGACCTTTCCATTTAGCCCAACAGTCAATGCTTTATTCCTTTGCCCCTATCTCTTCAATAACTCCTCGCTCCTTTTGATTCCATCCCACAAAAATTTAATCATGATTTTTTGTATCCAAAGGGGGGAGAAAAAGAAAAGATAAAACTTTACTTCGTCCTATGTATCTCTCCAACTATCTCCTTATTTTTCTTCCTCTTTAGAAGCTAGCTTCTTGCAAGAATTTTAATGTCAAATCTTCATTTCCTCACCATACTCATTATTCTATTCTTTGCAATACAGTGGGGTTTTTTGTATGTTCATTTTTTATAAAATCTAACAGATGCTTCATCCTTTCCTTCTGGTTGTGCATTCCTTGTGTTAGAATTGCTCCTCCCTCAATTAGCATATTACTCATTTCTGGTGGTTTTTCTCCCTTCTTTGATTTCTTTTCCTCCTTAGTCTTTTGCTCATATTCCTTCTGCTGTCCTCCCTTTAAGTGTTGGTATCATTCTGGGTTCCATTCTCAGCCCTGTTCTAGGTCATCTCATCTGTTTCTACAACTTCGCTATATCCTCATGTGTTCAAGACCCACCCTTATCTCAACTCTGAAAGCTTCTCTGTTCTTTCAAAAATTCATAGCTTTATGCCCTTAGAAATGCCTAGTCATAGCCATCTTCTGGGTCTTAAGTACCACTAGTGTGCTTGCTAGACAGAGTCGCACATAACCAGCAATATTACCAATTTCCTTCAACCTGACTTAGAATTATATTCTGCGTACCTTGATGTGCAAAGACCAAACTCAATCAGAATTTCTCAAAAATGTTCTTTCAGAGATTAATTTCCAAGCATTAGGATCACTTAATGCTGGCCCTTTGATAGGGATACATCATAATTCTTATAATCAACTAGAGGCTCAGTGCATGAAATTCTTGCACGCCGGGGGGGTGGGTGGGGGGGGTTGTGTCCCTCAGCCCAGCCTGCACCATCTCCAATCTGGGACCCCTCAAGGGACATCCCTCTCACAATCCAGGACTGCTGGCTCCCAACCGCTCGCTGCCTGCCTGCCTGACTGCCCATAACCGCTTCTGCCTGCTAGCCTGATCACCCCCTAACCACTCCCCTGCCAGCCTGATCGATGTCTAACTGCTCCCCTCCTGGCCGGATTGCCCCCAATTGCCCTCCCCTGCTGACCTGATCACCCCCACTGCCCTCCCCTGCCGGCCTGGTCACCCCTAACTGCCCTCCCCTGCTGGCCTGGTTGCCCCTAAATGTCCTCCCCTGTAGGCCTGGTTGCCCCCAACTGCCCTCCCCTACAGACCTGGTCCCCCCAACTGCCTTCCCCTGCAGGCCTGGTCCCCCCAACTGCCCTCCCCTGCCGGCCATCTTGTGTCCACATGGGGGTGCCCATCTTGTGTGTTGGAGTGATGGTCAATTTGCATATTACCTCTTTATTATATAGGATTATTATACCACATTTCAGAGTGAAAAAATAACACCTTTTCTATCCAAATAATAAAGTATTAGTGTTCCATCATAAGATTATTTAAAATATCCAAACAATTGTTTCAGTTCATTTTTAACCCTTTGCACTCGCTTTTTTCATCGAGCTGCTACCGATGCTAACCATGTCGAGTCACACTTGACATCCGAGTGCAAAAGGTTAAGACATATATCAATAATTAAAAATACCAAAATGAATACTTACAATATATCCTTGAAGTTTTCAAACACATACATATGCCGAAAACTGTCAATAGCTATTACAGGGCAATCTGCTGGGGTTTTCTGTATGTGCAGAAGAGGATGTCTAAATTTGTCACAGTCCGCATGTAAGAAGTTTATTGCACCTTTGAAAGAAAAAGAATTGGAAAAGGTAGATCAGAATTTTCTTGATTGTATTCTCATAAGATTGCAAGTTCATAAAAAGTAACATACTAAAAAAAACAAAACACCAAAATGCTTTAGAGTAACATAGATCACAAAAACTAAGAGTAACATAGATCACAAAAACTAAAACCTAAATATTGCAACACTGAAAGGAAGTAGGATTTGAGCTCTTAGGGCAGAAAGTATAATTTTCTCACAAATTATCTGAACTCAACCTGAACTCAAATGCTATAGTGAATTTTTCATTTTTCTTGAATGGGTGCTCCTCTGCTCTGCAGATTACCCAGGTCTGGGGAGCAAGTTCCTGAAACTGACATATAAACTGTCTTCCCAGGGCCATCTTCATTTCATTAAGGAGCCCTTCCAGTCTCTACTGGTTGATTTTCAATCTAATTGAACCCCCAAAATATTTACTAAATCACTAATAAGGGTATAGCTCTATACAATGCCTTCTGTTTATTATGCTTGATTTTCTTCTCTAACTACAAAGGGAAAGTTGGTCATACCTCAAATGTTTTTGATGCTTTGGAGAGAACACACTTTCTTTCATTTAGAAATAAACATTAACCAGACTGTAAGTTATCTTAGCAATATGTCCGAGACTGTCTCTATTAGAAAGGAAACAGGTAAGTATCAACGTGCTAAAAGAAAGTGCCTAAAACGAATGGTGTCCACCTATGATCCCACTTTCCATGCTATTTGACTTAAGGAGTTAAAACAGCCATGGTTTATTTTAAAAAGCCACTGCTTCGTATTATCTCTCTACTAATGCCTCCTACCCTATGTTTACATGTAAATTCTGAGGCTGTAATGGGGGACAGGGGTTGGGGAGAAAGAAACAAAGAGAAAAGATGAAAATAAACACCTTCATCTGTCTACCTTTTTCACTTATTAATTGTCGGGCTACTTCATTCTGGAATATTTCTAAACTTTCTGTATCTTCTTTCATGTGGAAGAGTATTAGAAAAGGCAGTCCTTCTTCTGTCAATTCCTGTGTAGAGAAGTATTCAATGAGAATTATCAGGCCTCTCCACTTGTAGCTGTTTTCTAAGTAGGAACAATTTAGAACTCAACCCAACATGCAACAATTGCAACATCCCAGGGAAAAAATAAGGCCCAATGGTGTAAATAAACATAAGCCTTAATGGAGAAGTCCAAAGACATTTCCTCCACCTGAAGTACCCGGGCACTCAGAGGACCCACTCATCCTGCTCGCCTGCAGGAACTGACATGCCTTAAAGTAATCACTGGGCTGGGCTGTTGGCTAGTATTGGGTGAAGCCCTGGCATTTGATAAATGAGTTGACCAAGGGAGAAACTGCTGGTCTTTATCAAGATCTTAATTTTAGGGTGGAGTAGACATGTTTTCCCTACAGACTTTAGGGTGGGGTAAACGGTCTTCACAGATAACACTGAAAAATTGAATGTACCAGCAGTAAATAAATCTGATTTTGCACACTGATGTTCATTTTAAGGTGTATGCAAAAACTTAGATGAGCTGAAAAGTGTTTGATTCAGAGCAAATAACGAAACTCCCATAACATAGCCAGTTTTCAACCAATACACAATTTTCAACATTAAAAAATACACACCACTATATATGTGTGTGTTTATATACCTTGTGGATATATATATACACAAAAGCATCTTGAAAATTATAAAGTGCTTTAAATTTTTTATTATTATCGGAAAATAATGAGAAATGTGATGACAGATTTTAATAATTTATTCTCTCTAACAAATGCTAAGTTCTGACTCATAAGGATAAGTCCAGAATGGCCTAATAAAATTATTTCCATCAACTATCCTTTTGTGTGTGTCTCTGTAATTTAGAAAGTGCCTCAGCAGAAAGTTCAAATGTCCTATACTTTATAAAAACTGAATCTGGAACCCATCTTATAGGACAAGAGTTTTCTTCTGGTTCCTAGTTCCATGTTAAAGCCTGTTACACTCATGTACAGAATAAAGTATAAAGTTTCTTGTCACATTTACTTTTTTAAAAACTGAGATATAACTCACATGCCACCAAATTCACCATTTTAATGTGTTCAACTTGGTGGATTTTATTATATTTACAAGGTCTGCAAACATCAACACTACTTAATTCCACATCATTTTAATCACTCCTGAAAGGAACCCCATACTCATTAGCAGTCACTCACACCGTTCCTCCCCCCCAGCTCCTGGCATTACACTGATCTTCTGCAAGCTGATTGAAAGTTTCCTCTTCCCCACTCTTTATCTCTTGGGCTCACACTGTTTTCTTTCCCTCACACATTGCTTACTTTTCCTCATGGTCTATCTTTGGACTTCTCTGCTCCAGCTTGGCAACTTTGACTAGTTCAACAATCTCAATCAGCACTTCTAATTGGTCCCTTTTCTCTATCTCTCCATGCCCAGTTCCAGTTCAGAATCCAAGTCTAGATTTCCAACTTCCTGTGTAATATCTCCATTACAACGTCTAACCAACCTTCAGCCCTCAATATTAATGCACAGCTTCCTTTTTTACTTCCCTATTTCCATTAGTATTTCTGCTCCTCTTTTAGTCCTTTCATTTCAGGACTGAAGCCTTGCCTAGAAAACCATCCCTGATTCTGCCCCACTTTTGCCCAAAGTGGAAATGAATTATCTTTCTGAATTCCCAGAACATTTTCCCAGTGCCTCTCAGGTGGCCTGGGGCATGTCTTTATATTACATTATCTATATATACGTGAACCACTGGACTGAATCCCTTAAACACAGAGAATCTTATTTCACTTCTCTTTTGCTCATAGATTTTTATACGCAATAATGCGCAATAAACCTATGACATGAGGACACAATGTTTCTGAATAAATATAATTGGGAAAGGAGACTCAACAGTCACATTTTAGAAAACGTTAAGAGCTAGAAAGTTAAAAGTAAAAACAAATATAACATACTAGTATTACTTTATTAAACCAAACAAAAGTATGGATGAACTAACAACTATTAGGAGAAAAGTAATACGTAGATTAATAGTTTGAAAAAAATCTTTTTGCTAAACTAACTTACATACATTAACATAGCAGTTGGTAGTTTATGCTGCTTGGATTTTTTTAAGTTTCCCATGTCCAAATCAACATATTCTCTCCAGAGCAGGCATTAAAAGACTCAGGGGAGGGACAGCAAAACAACCAGGTTCAGACATTTCCCCACTGTCAGGTGTGGGGAACATCTGGCCCGGGCCGTATAAGGCCTGAGAAATCATTTGGTCTGGCCCTGCTATGGCAATCGCAGGCGGAATTTGAATTTCAATAAATCTAGGAGCTTTTTTCATAGCAACATAAATTTATATTAGGTGAATTATATTAAGCGAATGATGTTATAAATATCCAAATGGCCCTTGGCAGAAAAAAGGTTCCCCACCCTGGAACTGATTGAGGGGTAGGTGGAACTCCTGTATTACTATTTAAGACTTTTCCAGTCTATACCTTTAAACTCTATTTTTCAAACTATTCCTGCCAAAGCAGGTGGATAATTGTGACAAGTTACTAAATCTTTCTGAGCCTCTGAGGACTAACTGAGCTAATACAATAAAAATGTAAGTAATTCAACCAAGCATACCTGAAGCCTAGAGAACTGAGAAAAGTAGCAGCGATGTTCATTTGATAGATAAGCTAAGAAAGAACACAAGCAAGCAAGCTTTAATGGGTCACAACCACACTTATTTATGCATTGTCTGAGGCTGCGTTTGTGCCACAACTGCAAAGTTGAGTTGTTTCGACAGAGACTGTATGAACTGCAAAACTTAAAATACTTAACATGATTCCTTTACAGAATTGTCATCTTCTGACTAGGTGGTGATTAGGTGGGTGTGTTTACTATGTGATAATGTTTTCTAAAAATTGCATTATTAGATTGGGTCTTAAACATGGAGTGAAATGAAAAGAAAAATATATTTTGAGCACAGTGAAGAATAGGGAGAGGTATCTCACACACTTAGCCCTTTGTACAAGCTCCTCGATCTCTTGAGTTTTGTGTTTTGTTTTTGTAAGTTTGCTTTATTGCAGACACATGGAATCACTGAGTTCAATTACATGATAACTGATAATTGTTTTTCATGACTTCATTCTTTTAGTATAGAAAGCAATCAGAACAACCTTTAGATGGCAAAGAATTATTCACACTATATAACTGATTGTAACTATGCTTCTAAAGGATACCCCTAAACAAAAATCTTCCAACAGGGGTGGTTATCAGAATCCTGAGGCATTTTCAAGACTGTAATGACCCACTGACTTTGTAGGAAATGCAACAGAGGAGTCCTGGAATGGCCCGGGTGAGAGCCACTGGCCTGTATTACAGAAATAGTTATGATGTCATTATGTTTAACTGTATGATTTTTATTACAGGTAAGTATGTGATAAAACAGTAAGAGTGGACAAAGTTTGCTTTTTCAGAAATCTGAATTAAAAAATTAAAAATAACGACCCACATTAGAAAGCTCATACCTCTCCATTTTCAAAGGTTATTTCTCGGACAAGAGGAACGCATTTATCTTGAATCCAATTGTAAATCCCATCAAAATTTGTCATAGAGCCCAAGTATACCATATCTGGAGCAGAATGCTGTTACAAAAACAGAGAAAAATACTGTATTAAACAAATCTAACCTATGTTAGCAAAAATGCATCCTTAGAGCCGTCTATATGAGCCCAGAAAATCTATAAGGGATACAAAAGCAAAAAACATGGAACTTCTGAGAAACAGGGCTATAAATAGTAAAAAGCTGATAATATTGTGATTATTCACCCTGTGATGCCTAAGTCTTCTGCTTTTCCTTGGATTTGGGCTAATTAACTGTTTATCAGTATCTTCACCAATGGCAGGCAGGCATTGTGAAAAAGTTATTTAAAAAAATAAGTTATCTATTCTTAGAGTTGAAGATATTAGAAGAAAATCTGGAGACTTCTAGTGAAAAATATAAGTCACTATATAAATTTAAGTCATGGCTATCTCTAATATTAATTATCTACAGTATCTACTTCCATATAGACTCAAAATCAATATTTATGAAGTACCTAAAATGATGGTAAGAATAACAGCCAACATTATCTGAGTAAACTTGCCACGTCCAAATACTGTTGTGAGTACAGTCAAACCTTGATATAACAGACAAATTCAGGCAAAGGGCTGCCCGTTAAAGCTGAAAGTCCATTATGTAATAAAGTAGGTTTTCTGAATGGGTATGTCAAAACACTGTTAGTTTATCTGTTTTTACTTATGTAGACAGGTTTGTGTATTTAAAATTAAGTATGTATGAAAAGTTTAATTTCACAGAAAAGTTTTCTATATGTACTATTGTAATTTTAAATTTATACTGAATTGGTCTAGTAAATGCTAACATTTGCCAGTCACTGCGAGTAAATAAATGCACACGGCTGGGGTGTGGCTTAGTGCAAAGTGGAACACTGGCCAGCACTTGTTAAAACTACTGCAGAAAGTCACATCAGGTGAAAACAGAACCAATTACCAAGTGTGATGCAGTGTGATCGTGTGCTAATGTTTATGAGAGGTGACTTTTAGATTTAAATATGTAAACTATAGTTGTAGATATACGGATCGGAAATTTTGTCCATTAAATCAAGGTCTGCAAAATGGAGGATTTACTGTGCCTTATATATGTTGACTCATTTAATCCCTGAAGTATCCCCTAAAGCAGGACCATTATTATCATGGCTTTTACTAATGAACAACTGAAGCACAGAGAAACTAAGAAACTTCCCCAGAGTTATACACCTAGGAAAGTGGCAGATTTGACATTACAACTCAGCCTCACTCCAGAGCCCATGCTCTTCACAACCAAACTACATGGTGAGACACTCTACTGGATTCTAGAGAAGGGCACATTATGTAAGCTAGTCCTAAAGACATGTGCTTGCAAAAAAAAAAAAAAGGCAAATACTTATCTGAATTCAGAATAGGAAATGAGCTTTCTAAACAAAAATCTCATTCATGTGACTACATAAACATTAAAAACTTCAGTGTGTCAAAACAGTGCAAACATTAAAATGAAAATTATAAATCTGAAAAATATATTCTATTTTTTGTTATGTGTGAAAAATTGCAATGACCAACAATTTATGAATTTAATTTATATTTAAAATTATATACACTACAAAAAAGCAACTTACCCCTGGTGGTTTGTAGATTATATTGTCTCCACTATATCTTTCTGGTTTTGAAACAGTCCTAATAGGAAGAGAGGTAGTACTAATAAGTTTTAAGAAAAATAATAGCAGTAATTCACCTGAATGAAGCAGAATTAGCTGTTTTGCAATGTATGAATTATCTATTTGAAACATATACTTATCCATCATCTTTTCTCATTATGACTATGCACTACACAACTAAAGCATATATTTTTAAAATTTACTGAACAAAAATTTAGTGCAAGGCAGATTTTTTTAAAGGGAAATTTTAGTTTCCTGCTTTTATGACTCAGTATTTTATAAGTTTGGATTGGTAGTTTTAGCACTAAGATGCTATTTTTTAAAAAAATATATATTTATTGATTTCAGAGAGGAAGGGAGAGGGATAGAGAGTTAGAAACATCGACGAGAGAGAAACATCAATCAGCTGCCTCCTGCACACCCCCCACTGGGGATGTGCCCGCAACCAAGGTACATGCCCTTGACCGGAATCGAACTTGGGACCCTTCAGTCCGCAGGCTTACGCTCTATCCACTGAGCCAAACTGGCTAGGGATAAGATGCTATTTTTAAACCTAGACCAGTGACGGGCAACCTTTTGAACTTGGTGTGTCAAACTTCGCCAAAAAACTGAGCATAACTCAGGTAGTGTGTCACTTTGAGGAAAAAACATTATTTCACGATATTTATAGTTTAAACAACATAAATGTATAATTGTTATATATAATTGTATTTAATAAACCAAAAACTAAATATTTAGTGCTGACACGCGTGTCAGAGGTTCGCCATCACTGACCTAGACTGTAACCACTAACTGGGATCAAGGTCATTGATGTGGTCCCATAGACCAATCAAGAAACACATTATTTGCTTGTAAGTCAGACTCATCCATGAATTTTCTACTTTTTACTTTTAACATCTGAGCCAAACTGACACACTCTCAACCAACATACTTACCCAAATGCAGAAAAGAAGGCACAATCATCGTGCAAAATATTTGCTACTTTTTGAAAAACTCTATAATGTTCTGAATCCATCTGCTCAAAATAGCCAATAATATTTCTTTTGCTGCGCTGTAAAATAATGTAATTATTTTACAAACATATGCAGTTCTATAAACATGTTATTTCATTTACCCAGCTTGTTCAATTATCTCCAAATGAAGTATGTCTATAAATACACATTTGACTTACCACCTAGTCCAAAACTATTAAAGATTACATTGGTTTGAAAGCAATCTTAACTATAGTCTAATGTAATTATGAACATTTCCTTCTAGCATTTTATGTTAAAATTTCAATAAGTAGATAATTATATGACAGTCTTTTCCTAATTAAGGTGACTAATTCTAAAATATTTTAAACTAGTACATCAATTCATAACATGTGACTGACTGTAGGTAGAGACTCCCCCATGGGTCTCTCACACTGCTACACAATCTGCAAAACCCCGACCACTCTTTACCCGGACCATTTCTCAGGGTTGTGTTTGCAGCTAGCAACACTGAGGTATGAGGTAATGTCTCCCTCGGGGACAGAGAGCTGGCTTACTTCTAGCACCAACATGGGCGTTTTCGGAGCCCAGAGTGCTCCTATAACACAATCTACTGTACACAAGAGGCATCTAACTGGGCGCTCTATGTCACCTCCATAAGACTTGAGGGTCAAAGAAACAAATGCAAACATGTTCACACTGGTGGCTGTAATTTGAGCAATAAAGCCCTTTGTTATTGACCCATAAGCCTTATGTCTTTTGACATCCATGAAACTACAATTGCTTAACGTATTAGCTTGTAAGTAGGATACAAATAAAATCTCAAACCTGACAATGACAATCTAAAGCCCAAACGCAATTGTTTTTATTTTATTAAACACTACTTAGTGTACAAAGAAAAGAGTTTGCTAAGCTTATTATTAAAAGGGGCTATTTTAGAGGACACTAAAACACATATCAAAGAGCTGATATGGGAGTAATCAGAGCAGACACCCAGAGGATCTCCACCAAGGAAAACATGGAAATTTGGTTGTGCAGGCCTGCCATTAGCATCTATTTCTTCATAATTCAGGCTACCCTTTGACCTCAATAATTCAAATTAGTACAATTTTATTGTATGCTATACATTTTACCCAAAGGGTCAATAAAACATTAGCATTTCCCTTAAGAAATAATTGAAGAAAAACTCAATTTGCTAAAAGTATGTATATGTGAAATACATTGCAATTAACTATAAGAAAATGTACAGATTCCTTGACTGCATAAGAATTTGTTTACATTAATTAAACAAGCAATGTTCTTTGATCCAGCAAAAGTTAACAACTTACATCAAGAGTGGTGATTTCTACTAAGTCATGCAGTTCTTGAACAGGGTCACTTTTTTGTTGCCTGATGTAATCTGCAAGTGCTTTCACTGACCGCTGACCCCTGTATTCTCTCTTCATCATCATCCCATTACGAAACAATTTGAGGGTTGGGTATTTGCTTATCCTATATCTCTGGGCTATATCAGCTAAAAGAATGAAAAGAAAAAAAATTAACTTCACTCTCGTACTTGATCTGGGTAAGCCTATTAGCCAAACAGCCTAAATTCTTACAGTGACTTAGTGAAGACATTTTGGTTCAATAGTTATTTTTCAGTGTTAGAGAAAAAATATTAATCATGATGCGTTTGTACTAGGTAAGAAGGCAAGATCTGGACATGTGTTACCGGGTTTAAATCCTACATTTGCTATTTACTGGCTCTTTGAACTTGTAACTCAAATCTATGCCTTAGTTTCTCATCTGTTAAGTAAGAACAATAATTTCTACTACACAGGATTGTTTTAAGGACTAAATAAGATAATACAGGTGCATGACATCGTAAACTCTAAATAACTGTTAGTAAACATTATCATAAATATATTCCAGAAAGGAATTAGAATGCACAAAATGCCAATTTGGAAGATATGCAAATTTTATGTAAACTAATAAAACCCAAAACTCAGCAGTATACACACACAGACACAAAATAATAATAAGCCCTTTATTATAACCTATAGATATAATCTCAGGAAATGAAAATAAGAACTTAAATCAAGATGTATGCTGATGTCATTTTTTTTAGGAATCACAATTACTAAGATGCCTTATGTCATGTATGAAATTGATAAAAGATGCATTGAATTTTTAGAATAAAGGTGACCTGGGAGAGCACTGAAGTGGTCTAAAACAGTTTTTCTTAACTGAGCAAAAATGAAGGCAAAATTCTAAAATGGTGACATAAAACACCAGGAAAAGTGTCTAACCCTCCTTCATTTCTAGTAGTTGTAAAACAGAAACAAAACACAACAAACAGAATGGCAAAAAAATTTCTGTTCAACACCTTAATTTTCTAGGAGATTTGATGGTAGAAACAGCTATAGAGGGAGACCAATAAGGAAGCTACTGCAATGGTCCTGGCAGAAGTAACGAAGAAGTCTGTCTACAAACTTAAACACGGCAACCTTTAGGTTGTCTTAAAATTCTACTTACGGATAGAAAAAGATTAAATAACACTTGAAAACTACCGGGGAGCAGAGGTTTGCTTAATCCTCAAATGACATCACGTACAGCAGGTGTGCTGCACAATCATGTGGCTGTTAATTATTAAAAAGCAAAAGCCTTAAAATTACATTGATCAATAATCTCAGACATAAAGGCAACTTCTTACAAGCTTTGGTCAAAAGTGATTTTAAGATAATTACAATGTGACATTTTAACAATATAACAAAGAATGACTTAAGGAGTATAATAATTTTTTTTATTAACTGGATAGATCAAATGTTAAAATGGATGTCAAAGAAATTAAAATTACAGAAGGTTAATAGCTTGCTGATTGGAAAATTAGCATATACTTTTGCTTCAATGGTCACTTACTTCTCCTTGATGGGTTCTGCCTGCCTGCCTACCTCAGCCATGCCCAGCAGGGTTCCAAATGGGGAAACTGCCTCAAGCTCTTGTCTCAGCAGTGTCCACCCTGCCATGATTATCCATGGCAGACAGTACAAAGAGGCAAGAGGTTTCAACAGATAGGTCTTACTGTTCTTGTGATTCCAGCATGAAAACCACTGCTACCTATGTATCATTTTTCATTCGCAAGCCATGCCTTCCCCTCAATGAGGAAAAAAACAAAAATAAAAACACAACAAACTAAACCCTAAACGAAAATATAGAGAAAGCCAGGATGCTTATTCAGGACTCAGGTTAAGTCTACACATTCAAGTTCTGTTTTATGCACATGAATTCTTTACCGTATCTTTTCTTATTCTTTTTTAAAACTTAATTTATTGAAACGTATTTAACATATAACATTGTGCAAGTTTACGGTGTAAAACATGTTTGTTTGATACATTTATATATTGCAGTATTGCAAAATGCTTGTCACTGTAGCATTAGTTAGCATCTCTATCACTTCACATAACTGACATTTCTTCTTTTGTGGTGGGAATAATTAAGATCCAGTCTCTTAGCAAGTTTGATGTGTTTTTGTTTTGTTTTTAATTTTTATTGATTTTAGAGAGGGAGGGAGAGGGAGAGAGAGAGAGAAACATCAATGATGGGAGAGAATCATTGATCAGCTGCCTCCTGCACGCCCCCTACTGGGGATCAAGCTCACAATCTGGCCATGTGCCCTTGACTGGAATAGAACGGGGGACCCTTCAGTCCGCAGGCCGATGCTCTATCCACTGAGCCAAACCAGCTAGGGCAAGTTTGATGTTTTTAATACAATATTGTTGTCTATAATTATTTTATTATTCTTAATGCCTCATTTATGCACAGCTCTTATAAAGCTTCTCAATTTACAATGTGGAAGGTTAAAGATAGTGCTGGAAAGAAGACAGGTAAGAGTAACTAGGATATTTGGGAGCAAGAACTTGCCTAATTCAAGGAAAATTACAAACTACTCTCCTAAAAATGCTAGGAGTCTGCACTGACCAGCAAATCATTTATGAATGTCCCTTGCCATACAGCCTACAGCCACTGGAGGTCAGCAGAGAACCCAGTCTCACCAGGGGCAGATGATGGAACTTGATGCACTTAAAGCAGCATGACCACCACTAGGGAGAGTGATGAATTCTCCCAAACTCCCCAAATGAGAAGCCAGAAGAAGATGAGATAAAGTGAGATAATCCATAGCTGAAGCAAGGGTAAGTTTTAACTGTGTGCATATGTAGAAATTTTGGAAAACAAAGACAATTACAAAGAAGAAAAAAAGAAGCATTTGTAATCCAACCACCACTGGGGAAAACGACTATTAATGTTTTGGTTATATTTTGCTAACTTTGAATAAAAGTTGCTTAACCAGCAGTGACCTTTCAATTGAGAAAGAAATAAACTGAGATTTGTCAAATAATAAAATGACAGCATTAAGACTTGCAGAATGGATATCAGCAGGTTGGAAGAAAATCCTAGAAAGAGTAACATTCTTTAATCAAGGGTATTACCAACACTCTTAATGGCACAGAAGCTGCTATCCTATATAATAAAAGGCTAATATGCAAATAGACCGAATGGCCAGTCGCTATGATATGCACTGACCACCAGGGGGGCAGACGCTCAACACAGGAGCTGCCCCCTGGTGGTCAGTGCGCTCCCACAGGGGAGTGCTGCTCAGCCAGAAGCTGGGTTCATGGCTGGTGAGCACAGCGGCAGTGGCGGGAGAGCTAAGGATGTCCGACTGACAGCTCCCGGACTGTGAGAGGGCACAGGCCTGGCTGAGGGACCACCCCCCAGGAGTGCACGAATTTTGTGCACTGGGCCCCTAGTTTTATAGAAAAACACAAAAATCAATAACTCAGAATTGGAAAGGGATACACAAGAGTCAGATTTGGAATGTAAAATTGTTTCAGGAATACTTGAACAAACCTGCTTTCCTTTTTAGGTATATATAATAATATGATAAAAAGTTTGTATCTAAGTAAGTCTAAAATAGTTCTTATAACAAATATAAAAATTCTAAGTGATAAGAAAGCATTGTGTTGTAGTTTTGGGTGTTTTTTTTCCCAGTTATAGGTAAAAGTGTGACTAATAATTCACGACAATTTAGATTTGACAAAACATTGCAGGAATACTTTATTGTACTGCTGGAAGATAATGAAATAATCTACTTAAAGTACTTAATGTAGTATCTACAAAACTAACAGTTTACATATACTAGATAGTATTTATTACTCATTTATCCATCCATTTATTCAACAACTATTATTGAAATACTACTATGTGCTAGGCACCATTCCTGATGACACTCCAGCATCAGTCTGAGTTCAAAATTCTCTTTCTACATTTCCCAACGTTTTTTTGGGGAGAGGAAGGGAGGTTCAGTGAGGTAGGTGGCAAGGTGGTGGAGGAGGGAATCCAAGTAGCTAGATCCAGCTCATACACAGAAGCAAAAGGGCTGACTAGGTAAAATCAGCCTGTTGTATCCACTTTTGCCTTCTTTCCTATCCCAGTTCTAAGTTCTCAGCCTATTTACCTGTACCTTTCAACAAAGAAAGTCCTAGGAAAGCAGATAAAGTAAGGTCAAGGTAAGGCAGAAAGCACTCCATTGAATGCTGCTAGACAGAAAGAAATGCAGGCAGCAAACCAAAGAAGCATTTCCTATAATTATGTACTCACATGGGTTTTCCTGATAAACTAGCAAACTGGCACAGAGGACTTCCCAACACATTCTAAGGAATGAATCCATGCATTGCCACCCATTGGAACTATCCTGAAAGTACTCACTTGGAATGTTTTATGAAAATTAGTCCCATTACACATTTTTATATATGAAAGTGGGCAATTTCTTTTTTTTTTTTTTGGGGGGGCGATTTCATAAGCAACAAAATGGCCTCAATTACCAAGCCTATTTATGGGAGGTTTTCACTGAAAAACCGATAGAACTCTGGTCAGTTTCCAAAAGCTATAGAGTGGCTCTAAGTATTCCTCAAAATGCCAGTAAAAGTCTATTCAAGAAAATTTTAAACTCAATGACTGCTGAAGGCCTTTTATCATAGTGAAACTAAGCAGAAACTACAATTAACAACGTCACAGTACACCTGTACAGTAGAGATGTGAAGCTTCTTTCACACACACACATATCTTCTCAAAATCTCTAAAGCAGTGGTTCTCAACCTTTTTAATGCCACGACCCTTTAACAGTTCCTCATGTAGTGGTGACCCCCAACCATAAAATTATTTTCATTGCTACTTCATAACTGTAATTTTGCTACTGTTAATGAACCGTAATGTAAATATCTGTGTTTTCCGATGGTCTTAGGCTCTACAGCAGCGGTTCTCAACCTGTGGGTCGTGACCCACAGGTTGAGAACCGCTCAGGGTCACCTAAGATCATCGGAAAACACAGATATTTACATGACGATTCATTAACAGTAGCAAAATTACAGTTATGAAGTAGCAACGAAAATAATTTTATGGTTGGGGGTCACCACAACATGAGGAACTGTATTAAAGGGTCGTGGCATTAAAAAGTTTGAGAACCACTGCTCTAAAGCAACAAAGCCCTCCTTCTGCCTCTTTTCCTAACCAATGACAAATTACAGGTTCAGTGACTTTTTATAACAACTTTCTATTTTGCAAATATTCATACTTACAGAGTTTGGTTCATTGCTCTATCAGAAAAGATGAAAAATACCCTCACCTAGATTTAACATTTTACAATATTTAGTTACCATATTTCTCTTTCTTGCTACACACACACACACACACACACACACACACACACACACACTTTTTTATGGCGAGTGCTGAAACAAATTGAGGGATTTTTTTTTTTTTAAGTAACTTGCCCAACTCCATATGGCAGTAAGTAGGGGACTTCTGGTTCTACAAACAAAAGATTCTACCTTAGTAGAGAGCTGGGCCACAGAGTATAGAAACAAGAATCTACACTAATAAAAGAGTAAGATGCAAATTGACCATACCTTCACGATGCCCACCAGCCAATCAGGAGTATGCAAATTAACCCAACAAAGATGGCGGGTTAATTTGCATACACAGGCACAGAGCGGCCAGGGACGGTAATTCCGCACCACCCCAGCCACTCCAGGTCTCTGGGCAGTGTGGGAAGGCAGAAAGGTGGCTTCTGGCCGGAGCGAAGGCAGAAAGGCGGCTCTGGCCGGAGCGAAGGTGGTGCCGGCAGCCAGGGGAAAGAAGGCCCATTCTTGCACGAATCTTAGTGCATCAGGCCTCTAGTAGAAACTATAATACCATAAACAAGTTAATTACCGATATGCTTGTCCTATTATATTTTGATTAGAGGCCCGGTGCACGAAATTCGTGCATGGGGGTGTGTGTCCCTCAGCCCAGCCTGCACCCTCTCCAATCTGAGACCCCTCGAGAGATGTCTGACTGCCTATTTAATGGGCAGTCGGACATCCCTCTCACAATCCAGGACTGCTGGCTCCCAACCGCTCGCCTGCCTGCCTGCCTGCCTGCCTGATTGCCCCTAACCGCTTCTGCCTGCCAGCCTGATTACCCCCTAACCACTCCCCTGCCAGCCTGATGCCTAACTGCTCCCCTGCCAGCCCAATTACCCCTAACTGCCCTCCCCTGCTGGCCTGGTCACCCCTAACTGCCCTCCCCTGCAGGCCTGGTCACCCCCAACTTCCCTCCCCTGCTGGCCTGGTCACCCCCAACTGCCCTCTCCTGCTGGCCTGGTTGCCCCAACTGCCCTCCCCCGCTGGCCTGGTTCCCCCCAACTGCCCTCCCCTGCTGGCCTGGTCGCCCCCAACTCCCCTCCCTTGCAGGCCTGGTCCCTCCCAACTGCCCTCTCCTGCTGGCCATCTTGTGGTGGCCATCTTGTGTCCACATAGGGGTGGCCATCTTTGACCACATAGGAGCGGCCATCTTGTGCGTTGGAGTGATGGTCAATTTGCATATTACTCTTTTATTAGATAGGATGAAAAAAACAAAATACATTTTTTAAACCCTTCACGCAGGCAAAATGGAAAGTAGTGTTATAAGAATAAAAAAAAACCTATTAACATTTTGAGCAAGGTCACTAATACTTTTTTGATTTGTTCTCCACTTGAAGCAGAGCATTTTTGAAAAAGAAGTGTGTGTGTGTGTGTGTGTGTGTGTGTGTGTGTGTGTGTGTAGGAGAGGTGGGGATGAGACAGTTTCTTCCAGACTTCCTACTGAGGTACTTACAGTGCTGATCACAATCAACTCTGGCAAACACTACTTGATTTTCACTTGGATATTCTTCCTTAATAACATTGGAAGCTTCCTCAAAAATTGGATGCAACATCTGGCTGAAACGACACCTATGCACAGAGAAGGATACCAATTAAAACTGAAAAGTAGATTCAATAAAATTTTATTTCAGCTATTATCCATTGCTATTTAGCATATATACAATAAATAGCTTTTCAGACAATCACAGTTAATTTAGGGATGAATCCTGATGTCATTCATTGGAGATGAAGACAATTTTGAATTCCAAGATTGTACAAATAATTAAAATATTTTGGTTTATCTTTTCACCTTAGGAAAATGGCCAATATTATGGAACACACAGCTAAAGCTCTCACATAAAGGCCATGAAACGAGCCTGAAATATACCCTGTAAGATATATCTACTGGTACTTGCAACTACTGCGATTTAGACATTTATAAAAGAAATTAGCTTCCTCTAAATAATGAACATATTTTTAGACTACTGTTCAAAATCTCTAGACCAATTCATAATTAGTTCAATCAAATTTTAGAGGCAAGTTAGCATACTATATAAATAAGTTATATGAAAAAGACATATAGTATATAATGAACTGCATCCCCTCAAAATTTATCCCTGGTTAAAATGGGTTTTTGTATCTATAAACACGTTAAATGTACTAAGTCCAGGAGAAAAAAATCTTAAATTCCTAAACAAGGCTTCCTGTCTATTTTCCTTTGTCATTTTTGTTTGTTTCCTTTTTATTTTTAAAAAGGGGCACAAACTCCACAATCAATATTCTAGAAACCCAACACTTCTAATTCTTACTTAATCAGGCTAACCATTTCACAAATATATGCTGTGGGCCATTAAAGGGACCTAATAAGAAAGACAAAAGAATCAGAATTAGCGTACAACCAGCTGGGTTAGAATGGTCATTCTCATATGAAAAAGGTATTGAGAATTTGTTAATAAAAAAAAAGAACTATAATTGTTACTCTTTGCTTCCAGAGCCCTTGCCAAAGAAATTTACTTAAATGAAGCCTATGAACTCTTTAATCCATATGTGATCAGGTCATACATATTAACTATAATTCAACAAAAATATTATAAAGCCTGTGAAAGGATGCAAACTTTATACTTCCTCCCTATTTCTTTTTGTACATATCTCTTCTAACCCACTCACCTGACTTCCTAAGGAGATGTCCTAGAATATATCAAGGAGACAAATCTGTAATCTTCAATCTCTTGCTTTCAAGTGGCTCTTTCCTCTTTTAGCATTCTTAAATCTCTCCCATCTGGGATAGGTGGGTGGGGTCTGTGGACATCAGGGACCGTGTCTTATTTGACTACATATTCTAATAAGCATTTCAATAGATGTCTGTTAAATGAATAAATTGACAGAATGGAAGAACTAGAGAGACTAAGACTACAGGTTTGTGGGTTCTTACAGTTTGCTAAAAATAGGGTGCTGGAGGGCAGAGAAGACAAGGGGTAGAGATTGATTGATTGTGTGTGTGTTTTTATTGATTTTAGAGAGAGAAGAAGGGAGAGGGAAATAGAGAGAGACAACTATCGATTGGCTGCCTCCTAAATGTCCCCCAACCAGGGATTGAGCCTACAACCTGGACACGGGCCCTGAATGGGAATTGAACCAGAGACCTTTTGGTGCCCAGGAAGATGCCCAAACAACTGAGCCACACCGGCCAGGGCAATTAATAGTTTCTTGAAGAAGTAGGTTATGGCCTAGTAAAGAATCAGTAGACAGGCTCCTGGCTTAAGGGCAAGATAAACACATACATTAAGAACTTTTTTCTGGATTGTCCAGTTTGCTACATAGTAAGCATTTAAGCACAATTCTTATTTAAAGTAGGATCTGTTTTAATACTAAAAGGCAGAAGGGGAAGATGAAATACAAGTTCAGTTGCAATATTACTAAACTTTCATACACATGTACAGTTACATTTATAAAAGTAACATAACAAAAGTAATACATCTATTAAAAGGGCCTAAGAGTCATCTGAATCCAACCTAATGCTCGAATCAACCCTTTACAAATCAACCAAATGGGTAGAAGTCTTTTTGCGGAAACAATTTGGGGACACTTACTAGTATGATCTAGTGAAGAAAAATAATAAGCTTTGGAGTCAGACATACCTGAGTTTACATCCCGGTTCCACCACTTACTAGCCATATGACCTTTCTGAGCCTCAATTTCCTCAGTCTAAAATGGAAATTAAATACTTGTCTGCAGGGTAGTTCTGAGCATCAAAACCAATGTATGTAAAGAGCCTGGCCCATAACAGCATTATTAAGTACCTCCTAAGGTTTATTACCTTCTGAGGCATATCAGTATTTTTAGGCAGCTCTGTTATAGAATTCTTCCTTAAACTGTGTCACATGCATATCTTCCAGAGGGAACTCGGAACTAGCCTTTGAGGCTATACAATGTATGTCTATGTCCTACAGCCAATTGCCTAACTTTTTTTCAGTTGAATGAAAAGAGTACTAATTCATGAATAGCTTGAGATATTTGGGGGGATAATATGTCTTCCCTAGTAACTGCAATTAGCCCACATTTCCAATTCAGTTTTTGCAACAAGGTCAGTGGCACATTCTAGTTCTCTTCCTTACAACACATAAAATCTCTTAACCAAGAGAAATGCGTTCTAGTTTTAACTCTGTCACAATCTAGTCAGGTAAGCTTGGGAAAATGTTCCTCTGGATCTCAATTTTATTCTTAAGGGATTGGACTAAATAAGCTTCTACCTAATTTACCTTGAAAATGCTACCTTTATTATATATTTTATCAATGGCATTTTCTCTGTATATCTTAAACATTTGTTCATTAAACATTTATCAAGCATTCACTCAGTAAGCATTAATGATATATTTATCTGCCAAGTATTATGCAAAGTGCTTGGGGATTAATGGTGAAAAAAGACGTGATAACTTTTCACAAAGCTAACAATAATAGGGAGCTACTAGCTACACTACAGCATACGAGTGTTATGGTTGGGTAAATACAGGGTGTTGTGGGAAGATATAAAAAGGGTTCCTAAACTGACCTGAGAGTGACCTAAAGAAAGTAATATCTAATCTAAGGCATGAAAGATGATTAAAATTTAAGTAGGTAAATAAGTAGGTAAGAGAAGAGTGAGCCATTCAGGCAGAGAAAATACCATGACTAAAAGTGATGAAGACTATAGAATACTACAGAAACGGAAAGACATTAAGTATAACTAGAACAGAATAAAGAGGTGGGGAAAGCAAGAGATAATAGCTATAGAGGTAGGAAGGGACCAGGTTATCAAGTAAGAGACTAAAGTCTACTTAAAGAAAATCATTTAGAGTTTTAAGATGGGGGTAAACTGAACCAATTTGCACTTCAGGAAAGGCTACTATGGCTTCCTTTGTAGAAAACAGAATAGAGACACAGAAGACTAGAGGCAAAGAAAATAAATTAGGAGGCTGTCCCAGGAATCTAGCTAAATTGCAGGACTATAGCCTGAAATAGGGTAGTGCTAATTATAATTAGCAGGTGGTTAACTTAAGAGGGTCAAATAAGGTACAGACTGTTTAGGTATAAGGATTATGTGAGTGTTTCAAACTTCTCTCTAGCTGAAACTCTGTCCTATCCCATCTACTACCTATTATGCTCTTGCTCTAGACGCTGGGAATACTGAGTAAGACTATCTCTGCCCTCAAATTTTTTTTTGCTAGGACACAAAGATAAAAGACAGAACATTGTAGTAAGAAAGAGAAAGTGGTAAACATAGTACTGCAGGAACAGAGAAGGCAGAATCTGATTCAGATAGGGAGGGAGGCTTCCTAGAAGTAGTAATAGATGGTATATATATTTTAAATGTCAATATTATTTTCCCTTCTAAACTTGCCACACCGACATCCTCACCTCCAAACACTGCCCTACTTCCTCAATCAGGAAAAATACAGAATTGCAATATGTACTCAAATTTGAGTGTATGAGAGAGAGGGGAGGAAGAGGGGGAAAGGGGGAGAGAGGGAGGGAGAGAGAAAGAGAAAGAGATTTGAGTTTTTATGTTACCTATTTTTATTTTAAGATGTGGGATAATGAAATCAGGCATATTTCTCTTAAAACATAAATGCTCACCAAATTAAGCTACTTCATTTGTGAATGAACCTTAACTGACTTTGTATACAGAATATTATCTCACAAAAGAGAGAGGCTTTCCCACTCACCCCTTTCTAACAAAGAAAAATTCACCTTTACCAAGTTTAACCACAGAAATAAGATTACTTACCAGTCAGCATAAAAATTTACTAAAGCAACATCAGCATTTCCTGAAATTGAAAAACAAAACCAAACAACCTAAGTTATTTGTGTCTGCATAATTTTGACATAATTAAAGATGTGGGTTTCATCATGGTCTGTTTCCACTGTAAGGGTCCACTAAAAATACACAATGACAATTAAGTTATCTTTTGCTCAGAAACCCATACGTATAGTCATGGACAATTAATATTATTTGTAGGAGTCCCTGTTCCTTCTCTCTATATCCTGCACCTTTAAACCTTCATGGAATGAATATAAAACAAAAGGGAATCAGACACAGATCAGGCAAGTAAGCTAATAGCCTACTCTCATAAAAAGTGAAGTGGAATGATCTGGATTTTAATAATTCACTTCTGACCTTATGAATAACTGAGAATTAGTTCTGTAAGTAAAATCCTATTTCATAGAACAGACCTGAATAACCAAGATCTGATGCCCTACCTAGTTGCAACAAGTAACCTACTAATAATATTAGGTAAAATGTACTCTTTCCTCTCTACACAAGTTATTCTCTGTTGCAAAAATAACTTAGTATCACTTGCATATCCAGATATGAAGACATCAGAAATATATATTTGTTCCTTTCTCCT
This sequence comes from Cnephaeus nilssonii, assembly GCF_951640355.1. NCBI lineage: Eukaryota > Metazoa > Chordata > Mammalia > Chiroptera > Vespertilionidae > Cnephaeus > Cnephaeus nilssonii. The sequence continues at coordinate 25,172,870 of NC_137085.1, read as the reverse complement.
AAACCTAATACAGACAAACAGAAACTCCTCAAGTACTCACAAAAATAAAACATGAAGATATTCTAGAATTTGGAAGAATAAAGAAGTGAGAATGTGAGATTTTCAATTCTCTTCTTCCTCTTTTACCTTTTCCTTATTCTCTAAAGCAGTGGTTTACAAGCTGTGGTCCCCTGACCAAGAAGCACCAGCATCACACAGGAATTTATAGAAATGCAAATTCTTAGGTGGAGTCTAGCAGTTTCTATCGGAAACTGAGGGTCAGGCCTACAGTACAGATAGTATTAAGTCCTCCAGGTGATTCTGATATATGCTAAAGTTTATAGAACCATTGCTCTAAAGAGATCTCATAAAGTGGGGGTAGACTTTTAGCATTTAAAACCAGTTCCAAGAACTTAAAACAATGATGATGCTCAATGAATATACTCCTTTACCTCTATTATTTTTTGTTTTGTTCTGTTTAAAGCAGTGGGTTGAAAGGAATGCTTAAAAGAATCGTTTGTACACATTGTAGATTTTCTCAAATCTCCTAAGTTGTAATCTCCACCTTTCCTCTACTACCTTTAAGAACAAGAAATGTTTTCCCCAACATTAACTAAACACTGTCAGGGAGCAAAGCATTCAGTAAAACACTTATTAAACTTAATTGGACCAATGACAATAAAAGAAATCAGAGTAGGTGACTTAGTTAAAAGTTTAAAAAGACAAAAATTTTAGCTGTGTCCTAAAGTCATTAACATTTAGTACTGCACAGTGAAAACTGTTGGCCTCTAAGTAGGCTTTTAGAAAATACTTTAAGAATTGTTAGGAGTGGTATTTACGGCTAGGCAAGAAATAAAAGAGAACTACAAGTTTACTTTACTTGTAACACACTTCAAGAAATTTTATTAAAAACTGAAACCAACAGTGCTTTAATTCAGTAAACCATAGAATGAATCAGAATGCCAGCTCCTTAATTGTTCTAGATAGATTATATACAAAAACAAAACAGAATCGCAATGAACTCTTTATAGAGCAGAAAATATACTTAATATCAAGGTACTTACTTAAAATGTCATCTATATTCTCTGTATCAAGACTTGTTATTTCAGTTGTTACAGGAGTAAAAACCCAAGTTATCTGGAAATTTCAAAAAAGTGAAATTAATAAATGTTTCCACAAGAGGCAAAAAAATCTAAAGAGAAAATTTATGAATAAAGTTGGTTCCATTTGTGAGTTACAAAATTGGTTTTAAGCATTATTGTCTACTCTAACCCTGCACTAGATCAATGAAATTGGAGAAGTACAACTTCAAAAGCCTAGAAACTGGTCGAATAAGACTTCCTATGCTTTCAAATACATAAAAGAGGTTAATTCTAAAAAATTAAGAATTATTCATTCTTTTAAACACTTTCAACAACTTTATCTCTGTAGCAACACAAAAAAAATTGCCAGATGACTTTCAGTTTTGGAAGAATATAAAACCAAAGCTAAGTTTGCTGATTCTATCCTACCAAGTTTCTAAGACAAAACAAAATAATGAAGAGAATTCAAAAAGACTTCAAATTGTGACCCAAAAGCCCTTCTTGCCTCATCTTCATTACTGGTGGTACAATATGGTAAGTGGGAGACTATTAAAAGGAGAATAAGAATGTTCTGCTTCCACTTTAACATGTCTGAAACATAAAGTTCAAGTTTACCAAAGAAAATCACAGCTCGCTATCCACAAAAAAAGAAAAAAGAAAAAGTTAAACTAAACTAGTAACTGTTAAATTATTTTAAAAAATATATTGTGTATTTTTATCTTTATGTGCCCATCTTCTTTTAAAGTATATTTTTATTGACTTCAGAGAGGAAGGGAGAGGGAGAAAGAGATAGAAACATCAATGATGAGAATCACTGATCAGCTGCCTCCTGCACAACCCCTATTGGGGATCGAACCCGCAACCGAGGCATATGCCCCTGACTGGAATCAAACCCGCAACGCTTCAGTCCGCAGGCCAACACTCTATCCACTGAGCCAAGCCGGCCAGGGCTATGTGCCCATCTTTAATACATTATGTATTCTGAGGCCTGGACAGTTTTTTTGTTCAAACTAGAGTTTGTGTATGGAAATTCATTCACTGAACCATTGCTCTTTATTGAATAACAATTAATGTCAAGCCTTAAGGTGCTAAACACTACTCCTCTGCCCATCCATTTCATGGACACTTCAGTACTCACAACAGTTACAACTCAGAAATTTTATAATTCACCTACAGTTCAAATTCTAAATGGTGTCACGAGACATGTTGATGCTGGTATGTAAACAAGCCCAGCTAATTATTTGAAACTAGAGGCCCAGTGCATGAAATTCATGCATGGGTGTGTGTGTCCCTCAGCCCAGCCTGCACCCTCACCAATCTGGGATCCCTCAGTGGGATCGGGCCTAAACGGGCAGTCGGACATCCCTCTCACAATCCAGGACTGCTGGCTCCCAACTGCTCACCTGCCTGCCTGGCTGATTGCCCCTAACTGCTTCTGCCTGCCAGCCTGATCACCCCCTAACCACTCCCCTGCCAGCCTGATTGATGCCTAACTGCTCCCCTGCCAGCCTGTTTGCCCCTAACTGCCCTCCCCTGCAGGCCTGGTCACCCCTAACTGCTCTCCCCTGCAGGCCTGGGTCCCCCCAAACTGCCCTTCCCTGCAGGCCCGGTTGCCCCCAACTTCCCTCCTCTGCCAGCCTGGTCACCCCTAACTGCCCTCCCCTGCAGGCTTGATTGCCCCCAACTGCCCTCCCTTGCAGGCCTGGTCCCTCCCAATTGCCCTCCCCTGCTGGCCTGATAGCCCACAACTGCCCTCCCTTGCAGGCCTGGTCCCTCCCAACTGCCCTCCCCTGCTGGCCATCTTGTGGCGGCCATCTTGTGTCCACATGGGGGCAGCCATCTTGTGTGTTGGAGTGATGGTCAATTTGCATATTACTCTTTTATTAGATAGGATATTTCTATAAATTTGTTGTTTTATTATTTTTAAAAAATCCTCACTATATTTTTCCCATCAATTTTTTTAGAGAGAGTGGGGGATGGGAGAGAGAAAGGGGGAGAAAGAAAGAAACAACAATGTGATAGAGACACATCAACTAGTTGACTCCCACATGCCCCAACTGGGCTGGGAATCAAACCTTTGACCCAGGTATGTGCCCTTGACTGGGAATCAAACCCACGACCCTTTCGTGCACAGGCCTACCCTCTAACCTCTGAACCACATCAGCCAAAGCTAAATTTATTATTTTCTTAGAAAAAGCCTAGGAATAACACTTATTTTCAAGTTACTACAATAGTGTAACCAATAGCTAACTAGTATTTCTTTTAGCAACCAATAAATTATACTATCCTAAAAGTAAGCTAGATAATTTAAAATCCCTGAATATTTGGCCCATATAACTAATTGCATTATTTTCAACACCTCAAAACTGTAAAGATGAGACTTCCCTCACAAGTCATTACTTACCATCCATACCTCAATTAACAGGTCCTTCCCTCATCAACATACAACCTGCTCTATAGATTCCCAGTGTAACTTTTAAAAAATAATCTGAGGCCTATTAAAATTTTTAAGACTTTATTTGAGCAAATATCAATTCAAATCAGGCAGCATCTAATCTGGCAAGTAAAAGAGAACTCTGAGGACCTGCACAAAAGGAAAGACTTTTATAGGCAGCAGGGGGTGGGAACAAGGAAGTTATACTAGGCAAAAAAATGAGTTGGTTATTGCAAAGTTACTTTCCTTTAGGGGATGACAGAGGTCTATCAGGCAGGTTACCTAACTAGTGCTGATCAGGCAATTCCTTATTGACTGGTTCAAGATTCCATTTCTGAGAGCTGAAACATAATTCTCAATTTGATGATGTGGGACTTGGCATAGTGACTTCATTTTGGAGCCTGTTGACCAATTATATTGGTCAGCAAGATTGTATATTAAAAATAATTCAAGAAGATGATGCAAAAATATCATAAAGCAACAAAATTGGTCATTACCAAAGTCAAGTTATTAGATAACTCAACAGTCTTTATTATGGAGTGTCCTGCAGGTACTGAAGGCACAAATGCATCAGGCAAGGTATAGGTATGCTCTCCCTCAAGGAACTCTCAAAGTAGTAGTGGTGTAATGAAGGGAGAAAAATGTGGAAAAGATGCAATAATAATCTTAGTTGTACAATCCAAAGAAGCTCATTTTTTAATAGTTATTGCCTATTAAAATATATGTTTACAGAGAACTATATTCTAAATTTAATTGATTTTACATGCTAGGTAACAACAAAAATGAGGCAATCAAGGATCAATTTGGCTATACTAAATGCATAACAATTACTTAAGAAACATAGTGCTAATAAACATGCAATTGATAAGACTATACAGCTAACTATTGTGGTTAAGAGGGCCCACAGCAAAAAAACTGTCTCTGACCCAATAATCTCTCCTCAGCCACCTTGGGGTGTAAAGGAGGCATTTATCATTAACATTTCTATTAATGTGCAGTATTAAGGGAAAGACAGGTTGTTTATTTGAATTGTTAGCAAGCTCCACTAGTCTGACAAATTGCTTCTTTTCATGTCAGCCCTGGGCAGGAACAAGATTCTCCTGGGGAAACATCTTTATGTGTCAAATGCTATAGCAAAATAAAGACAAGTCGCTCTAAACCAGGAAGGGATGAGGGTAGTCATTAATTTAATTTTTAAATTTAGACTGGTAAGATTTTAAATTTATTTTTTTAAAAGGAACAATGAAACCTATACAGAAATTTTGAATGGAAGCTCTTAGTAGTCATGGAGAATATGGTTTATTGATGGAATATTTAAATGACTTATGTAAATATATAAACATAAACATGAACTATTTTACAAATTAGTCATTCTCTTCAGTTCATTAGTTCATTTTCTTGCCACACACACACACACACACACACACACACACACACACACAAACAAACAAAACAAAAACACAAAAAAAAACCCCGAGAGGCATCTCGAATCATCTTCTATAATCTGTTAGGTAATTGCTTCCACGTACATTTATTGGACCAAATACTAAACATTCCAGTCTGAGATGTGTCTAGTGATATGATCTTATAGAAAAGGCACATCAGTGAAATGGTAAATATTGCACCACATTCATTTAAAAAAATAGTGACAGACTAGCTTTAAATAGGAGCTTCTGCAGCAAGTAAATAGTATTTTCTTCCATTACACGGATTTTAAACATTGAGTTATCTTTGGGAACTAAGAAGCTTCCCTTTCCTTAAATTTCTCTATACCTTCCATAACCCCCCTAGTGATGCCTATACACTGTGGTATTTCCATAGCGTATTTGAAGCCACCTAGTAGTCAGCTGCTTTTCCCAAAAGACACCCAGAAATTTTCTGCTTCCGTCTCTTTTTGTACATGGTTCCCTCTACCCGGAACGTCCTCTTCTCCACTAATGCATAATTAATCCTTCAGTCATAGATTCCCTCTTCCATGGAGCTTTGTGTGCTTTTCCTGGTAGAAAGTGCATTTTCTTTCTCAAAAGCCTAATCTACTCCACAGGAATAGAAAAAGGGGAAATGTAGGGCAGGGAAACAGAAGTTACTGTGAAATTGAAATTCTCTCTAGATTAGTCATCAAGTTAAAATAAGATACCATGAAAATTTGATTACATGACTAAAGTATTTTAGAAATAAATTTTGGAAAGATTTTTTTTATTAAGCACTCTATCTCAATGTTAGGCCAGACTTTGTTATAGTATTAACACCACCAGCACTTAAAAAATGCTCTGGCACTCTCTGCTAAGCCCCAGTGTTATTTCCTTTCAAAAAAATATTAACTGAATAAGTCATTAACCCAACTGGACCTTCTTCAGAGTATGCACTAACATCAATAACACTTATTGGCAGTAGATTACTAAAGCTTCTCTGTTCATAATTTTATAAATAAATGTTTCTAGTATATTAAGATCAAGTTTTACCATTCAAATATACCCTTAATGGGAACTATTATGACACTCTCTTCAATCCAACCGGCCCACAGAGGCCAGACTAATCTTTTTGAATGCTGATTTGCATATATTAATTCCTCTGCCCAAGAAAAACCTCCAAAGGTTTTTCACTGTCTACAATATAAAAGCTGTTAACTCCTTAGCCTGGCATTAGAACCATTCACAAAGTGGCTTTCCTAAATCAAGACCTACTGCCCCCCATTCATAATCTATACTCCAACCAACATAAACTATAGTTAGAGTAACCAATCTAATTGGCCATATTCTCTAGCTTGAGACAAATCCTGTTTATGCCTGTTGCCTTGGAATATTATTAATAGCACTACCCCATTTCAAAAGGGATTTAAGCAATAAATTATATGGCCACCCTATTTGCAGCAGTCCCCTGGCAATTGAGAGGAATTGTAACAAGCTCTTCACAAATCCTAAATTTTTAATAAACATATAATGTACTCCCCATATAACATACAGTAAAGTGACAAATGGAATGAGAGTAAAGAGAATAAACAGGAACTAAGATATAATGCTAAACCAATCACTAGCCTCACTCACTGACTTGAAACAATAGGCTCTTACCCAGGGTATCAAATCAGTTACTCAGAAAATTACATGACCCTTCAACCATAACTCACAAATGGTCCAAATCCGGTAGTTACCAATCCAAGCATGTAAGACACCTAGAGGACCTGCAATTCCTAACATGTATTTTCTTACTCTTGCCTCCATACTTGGCTTGTGCAGATTCTTCTGCTTGGAACAGTGAGGGAAGCCTATCTAATTTTCAAAACCCGATTAAAAAGCTATCTTTTCTAAGGCTTTGCTGATGGTCTCAGACAATAGTGATTCATTTTTCTTTTCTCTGAAACCTTAGAGCACTGTCTGTAGGGTGTTAATATTACTTTTCACACCAGTTATGTGTGCTACCTTACCTCCTGTAGGTAACTCTGAGTACCTTGAAAGTGCACTTTATCTTATTCAATTCTGTATGCCACAGATCACTTACAATATACAATAAACACTAAAATATGTGCTAAGTGAATGAATGGATAGATTTTGTCAATACACTAAGAATTTAGAGGGATTGTTAGAGTTGAGAAAAGAGGGAAAAATGTTTAGAAATGGAAAATAGCCAATAAACATTTTTAATGTGAAGACAATCAGGTTATCAAATAGGAAGGAAGTCTACATTAAAATGTGTTTTTAATAATGTAGTCGCAAAAAGCACAACGCTAGGTGATGATTCATACTCAGGTTTAGAGGGGATCTCAGAAGTGATCTTCCTACTGCAGAAACGCCTCTACCTCACTGTTAAGAGCTGTCATGAACCCCTCATAATAGTTCTCTGGCATGATTTCCAGATACTTCAGCACATAGAACACCCACATTTAAGAACAGCCATGTTACACTAGTGCAGTGATGGGCAACCTTTTGAGCTTGGTGTGTCAAACTTCGCCAAAAATCTGAGAATAACTCAGGTAGTGTGTCACTTTGAAGAAAAAACATTATTTCGCAAATGTTTCATCCTTGGCATGCGGCCGCCTCAGCGGCCGCGTGTCATCAGAAATGGCTACGCGTGTCAGTGCTAACACACGTGTCATAGGTTCGCCATCACTGCACTAGTGGATCAAACTCCAATACTTTTTGTATTGTCCTATTTTAAGGTTGTTAATTCAGTCATGAAAATAAATGACTTGAGACTTTCAGGATCAGAAGCTAATCAGGTGTCAGGCAGAAGAGGTTATTAAATATTATTTCTGTTAGCAAGATTTATAGTCACAAAAGGTGTTGCTTTAAGTGTTTTATTAGTAAATCATAGTTAAATCAGTTTAGAAAACAAGGAAGTATTTCCAGTGAGTGAGTTTGTTTGTTTTAAAGCTCAATACCTTAAAATCTTGCTATTCAAATAGTGGTCCTAAACCAGCAGCTTTGGCATCACCTGAGAGCTTGTGAAAAATGCAGACTATCAGGCCCCACCCCAGACCTACTGAATCAGAATCTCTATTTTGATAAGATCTCCAAAGATTCCTATGCACATTAAAGTTTAAGAAGCACTGCTTTTGCCAAAGCCGGTTTGGCTCAGTGGATAGAGCGTCAGCCTGCGAACTGAAAGGTCCCAGGTTCGATTCCGGTCAAGGGCATGTATCTTGGTTGCGGGCACATCCCCCATGGGGGGTGTGCAGGAGGCAGCTGATCGATGTTTCTCTGTCATCGATGTTTCTAGCTCTCTATCCCTCTCCCTTCCTCTCTGTAAAAAAATCAATAAAATATATATATTTTTTTAAAAAGAAGCACTGCTTTAGAGAACAAAGTTTTTTTACTCTACAAACAAGCATGTAGGAAATTCATTTTAAATGTTATACAATTTTTGGTCCTCAAATATGAACACAAGAACAAGTAAGACTCATTTGTGAGAATTATGTATTAACATGCAAATTACACAGATTTTTAGAAAAATTTGGAAACTAACTTTATTGGAAATTCACGTAGATGTTAATTTTTTAAAGTATTCTGCCTTTTCCTTAGATATTTCTGCATCAAAATTATTGGCATAAAATAGAAGCTTCAATAGAGAATGTTTCCTTCCCTGTGGCATTACTGTTCTCAATTGGCATTACATCTGCTGGGCATTTTGCAGTAACAGCTTAGTGTACTTTTGTGACATCTTTCATTTGCCTGCTTTATGTTGGGAGCGTCTCAAAGCCCTTTACAAACTATGTCTTTCCTGTAGCAAGAAATAAGTAATGTACCAGGCACCAGCTCCCTTCCATTTCTAATCCAGATTGACAAAGCAGCCTCCCACCTGACGTCCCACTATGAGACCCAGGCTGCTTCTCCTCCTGGGGACCACTTCTCTCACCCTCTGTTTTGTATTAAGCTGGTAGGCAGCAGAAGGCTAGAGGTTTGCAGTTGGCTGCAAGGAGCTAAAAGATATGAAAGGTCCCAGGAGAAAAGCTGAGGCTGACAGGCACTGTAAGTGCCTTGAAGCTCGGTATCAATCAAGGCACATCTCACTGTTAGTATTCCCAGGAGCATTATAATGAACTAGAAGTTCAAAGAGAGGGGGAAAATAGGACTAACTATAGAATAACACTGGGAAGCTACTTTAACCCTTAAATTGCCCAGTTATAACAACCAACATTCCTATAATATCAGTGAAATCCATTTGGATAAGTCAGAACCAATCTGCTTTTATAAGAAACATTAAAACAATTACAACGTTCTTCATTAAATAACTTAAAATATGGTGAGCAAAGACTTGTTCAGAAAAACAAATTATATGCAAAAAAATTCAAATATAAATAATACAATCCTTCAACTCAAATTCTGCCAGTAAATACAACCATAGAAAAATTTTAAAAATTGTTGCAATTCATACTTTCCCCAGTATATTAATTATATGATCATGCATGGGTTTACATTAAAAACTAAAGTCATCTGAGTTTTGTTCTTCACTGTTTTCTAAAAATGGGATGAACTAATTTATCTGGAATAGACAATCTACTTCTTTGACCTTCAGAGAACACTCTTATTATAAAAAGCTTTTCAGAACCAGGAATGAACTTCAATATGTGGAAAGGATTTTTGTCTTATTCTCACTACATACTGTTCCTCTAAAATCCAAACTTCTAGCAATGGCAGTAATAACAAAGCATGGGAACTGGGAGAAAATTCAAGATGATAATTGTTTACTTCTTCTTCCATATACACTCTGGAAGCCCAGGATTGGTATGGGGGTATATGTGTGTGTAATATTACTTTCATCATTGTCTCCCAATTAGAACCTTACACTAGATCTTATAAGTAAGAGTCCAGAGCAAATACTTACAAATAGATGCCAAGAGAAAAAAATGTTCTTTTTTTTGCTACACTGTAATTCTTGCCCAGGATGCCTGATGAAAGAAAGTTCCCGTAAGAGCCTACACACACGTTGGTACATAATTTTTGTTTGTTACTCATTTGTTCCACAAATATTTCACTGAGTCATCGCTTACGTGGTAGGCACTGTACTAGGCACTGGAGATGCGTGTGGTTTCTCAAATATAGATGTTTGTAGTATATCTATCAAGATCATCCAACTTAATTTCACTTTTAAAGTGGAGAAAAGGGAACCTTAGTATATTGCTGGTGGGAATGCAGACTGGTGCAGCCATTAGAGAAAACAGATGGGAGTTTCCTCAAAAAATTAAAAATGGAACTGCCATTTGACCCAGTGATCTCACTTCTAGGAATATATACTAAGAAACCCAAAAAACACCAATCAGAAAGAATATATGCACCCGTGTTCACAGCAGCACAATTTACAATAGCCCAAGTGCCCATCAGTAGATGAGTGGATAAAAAAGCGATGGCATATTTACATCATGGAGTACTATGCAGTTGTGAAAAAGAAGGATCTTTTACCCTTTGAGACAGCATGGAGGGACCTGGAGAGTATTATGCTAAGCGAAATAAGCCAGTCAGAGAAAGATAATGATCACATGATCTCACTCATATGTGGAATCTAATGAACAAAATAAACTGATAAACAAAACAGATCTAGAAACACAGAAGCATGGAACAGACTGTCAAATCTTAGCGGGAAGGTTGGGGTGGGGAGCAGCTGGGGAGAGATTAACAGGGAACTTATATGTATATATGTATAGCCCATTGACAGACAATAGTGTGGTGAAGGCCTGGAGGAGTGGGGGCGGGTGGAGAGAGGGTCAATGGGGAAAAAAGAGGGGGACATCTGTAATACTTTCAACAATAAAGATACAATTTAAACGTGTTTTCATTTCTATATTAAAGGAGAGTGAGAAAAGATTCTGTCTCTCATGTATTTTAAGAGCCATCCACATTTCCAGCAAAGTCATTATCTGAACACTGAGAATTACACAGTATATGTCATGCTCTCTTTTGCCTAGACTTTCAAGAAGCTTTGAGTTCATCTTAGCACAAAACTGCATTGACACTGTTATTAAACAATCTTAACCACTAAAAGTGAGGCAACCAGATATTAATGCTTCTTTATATGAGGCAATAGGAAACACAAAGCACCACTTGTAAAGTATTCTTAACTCCAAAAATCCAAACCTCACACATCAATCTAATCAAACCCAATAGCTAGTGTACAGGAACAATAGATATAAAGGAGCATGTAAAATGACATCATTGAGGATGCGAGTAGCCATGTCAAAATATAGAAAATTTTATAGGAAAAATGACAACCTCTCTTTGTTTGGGCTCCACCAGAAGTGAATCTTGAGACAAGCAATTTACTTGGGAGAAAAAGGAAGTACCCATAAAAGAAATGGGAAGTACGACGGGAAGAAAGCCAATATACAATACAATATAGTGAACTAAATGTTAACTTAGTTAACTTCTGAAAAAATTTTCAAGGTTTATAACAAATAGACTGTAATACCTCCCAAATTATATTATTTAAATTCTTTAAATCTCTTATTATCAGTTTCTGCTGATAGTATATGCATTTCTACACTGTAGAATGTGCTGAAAATATCTCCTACATATGTTAAAGAATGCCTTTATTTCACCAGCAAACAAGTTACCCTGTTTTTTGGTGAGTCAAAAAGCCTTCGATGAAAAATGTTCAGTGAAACCTTGGGTTTCTCATTTTCCACATTTACTTAATTCTAGAATGACTTTCAAGCTTTCTAGGTTCTTATTCCTGAATACTATGTTCTAGGGTAAAAATATTTTTTAATACCAAATTCAAGAATAACTCCATTACTATTTATGTCTAATGTATATGCTGCTTACTTTAAAAATCTGTATCTTCATAATTATACTGTTACTTCTAACCAAACTAATTCTTAAATGTCATTCAAAATTAGTCCTTGAAAGGCCATACACTTACTGAGATACCTATTCTAATTAAGTATCATTAGAATAATTTTAATACTTCCCCGTATGCCACATACTGTTTTAATTAACTTTGTAAAGCAAATGGGTCTGTCTTTCCCTCATTCGGTCTTACCCCAATCCCACCCCCCCAGGTTTGCACAGCTGGGTGATAAAGGTGAAGGACTTAAGGGGAAACAAATTCATAGACACAGACAACAGTATGGTGACTACCAGAGGGAAAGAGGGCTGGGGGTAGGTGAAGAGGGTATAGGGAGTTTAAATGGTGATTGGAAGGAAACTTGATGTGTGGTGGTGAACAAACAATAAAATATACAGATGATGTATTATAGAATTGTACATCAGAGAACTATATAATTTTATTAACCAAACAAATAAATGCCTTAAGAAAATAAAATACACCACCCCCTCCCAGTAAGTCTCCAAGCTTTCATATATATTAAGGGTCATTACCTCATGACCTCCATCACACTACCATGTAATATTTCAATTTCTAAGCACTCTACCAAAAACGTAATCAAGGAATAACCATGGTTTATTAAAAGGAAATCTGAATTTAGAAATCATTTGCCCTTGCACACTCTTGTCTTAGTTGCTATGAGAAAGAGGAAAAGAAATAACAAGCATTGGCACAATTAGGAATTAATAGTATCAGAAGAAAGGTGACATCACTATAGATTCAATGCAAATTAAAATGAGATTACCACTACGTACTTATTAGAATGGCCAAAATCTAGAACACTAACTAACTACACCAAATGTTGACAAAGTTGTGGAGCAACAGAAACTCTCCTTCATTGCTGGTGGGAATGCAAAATGATACAGCCACTTTGGAAGACAATTTGGCTGTTTCTTAAAAAACTAAACATACGCCTACCACACAATCCAGCAATTGCACTCTTTAGTATCTACGTAAAGGAACTGAGAACTTACAACAACACAAAAACATGCACGTGAATGCTTATAGCAGCTTTATTCATAATTGCCAAGACAAGAAGTAACCAAGATGTCCTTCAATGGACCAACAGATAAACTGTGGTACATCCATACAATGCAGTATTATTCAGCACTAAAAAGAAATAAGCTATTAAGCCATAAAAGATATAGAAGAAACAGAAATGCCTATTACTAAGTGAGAAAAATCAATCTGCTAAAGTTACATACTGTTTGTTTCCAATTAGATGACATTATATGAGGCGGAAAAATGGCAAAACTATGGAAATAGTAAAATGATTAGTGAAACTACTTTGTTTGATATTATAATAGTAAATACATGTCCAAACCCTCAGAATATACACCAAGAATAAATCCTAATGTAAACTATGTACTCTGGGTGATATGTTGTCAATGTAGGCTCATCAACTGTAGCAAATGTGCCATTCTGATAGGGGATGGTGATAATAGGGGAGGCTATGCATGTGTATGGGGCAGGGAATCTCTGTACACCTTGCACTTAATACTACTGTGATCCTAAAATTGTTCTAAAAAACAAAGTATATTTTTAAAAGTATTATTCCTTATTTCACTATCAATGCAAATAGTCACTTTCCTAAATACCTTTATGCAACAAAAATATTTAATTCCCTACTTTTATTATTTTATAGTTTAAGGAATAATATTTCAGATGTATGCACATGCACACTAATAGCTTATTTCTTTCTGCCTACAGTCCTATGTAAATATAGATTTGGAGTAAAAAAGAAGCATATCGGCTGTAGTAGGTTGAACAGGGTCCCCCCCAAATTCATGTCAGCCAGAACTTCCGAATGTAACCTCATTTGGAAATAGGGTTCTTGCAGATGTAATTAGTTTATGGTTTCAAGATGAAATCACCCTGGATTTAGACTAGGTCCTAAATCCACTGATTGGTGCCCTTACAAGCAGAGGAGATGATACAGAGATACACAGGGGAGATAATGAATGAAGATGGATGCAGAGATTGAAATGATGTGTCTATAAATAAGCCAAGAAATGCCAGGAGCCACCAGAAGCTGGAAGAGGCAAAGAAGGATTCTTCCCTAGAGCCTTCAGAGGGACAGTGGCCCTGCCAGCTCCTTGATTTCAGACTTTTAGTTTCCAAATCCTATACAATAAAAGGCTAATATGCAAATTGACCAAACGGCAGAATGACCGGTCGCTATGACGCGCACTGAATACCAGCAGGCAGATGCAGATGCTCAACGCAGGAGCTGCCTCCTGATGGTCAGTGCGCTCCCACAGGGGGAGTGCCACTCAGCCAGAAGCCGGCTCATGGCTGGCTAGCGCAGCGGCGGTGGTGGGAGCCTCTCCCGCCTCCGCGGCAGCGCTAAGGATGTCCGACTGCCAGCAGTCAGACATCCCCCAAGGGCTCTGGGACTGCTAGAGGGCGCAGGCTGGGCAGAGGGGACCCCACCCCCCCAATGCACGAATTTCGTGCACCGGGCTTCTAGTTTGATAAATAATTTGTTTTAAGTCATCAAGAATTCTAGAGGCCTCTCAACCCCTCCACCCCCTCAAAAACAAAAACAATTTAAGAAAAATACTAAAATACTTGACCTGCCTTAGGATAAACTAGCAAATAAAGAAGTGACAAATCAACTCACCGTCAAATTAAGAGAATGAATACAGAAAATACACCATTGGTTTCTATTTAAAAAGGGAGAAAAAAGCAAGTCTCAATCAACTGAAGTTCATACCCTCTACTATTGTGGAATGAGCATAATTTTCCTATTTATCAGTAAGTGAAATGAATGCAGCAATTCCAATGTACATTTTGTTTTTAGTAATTCAAAACAATAAAGTTTTCAGATAAAGAATCTATGTAGGCTAGACAGTCTCCTTAACTGAATTATCTCAGTAGTCAAATAGATGATCAAATATGAAGGCCACAAAGATATATTTTATAATTTCAAATTTTATTTTCAACATAAGCTCTAAAGAGAGCACTGAAATATAGGACCATTAACTATAAAGATTACTAAGCTATAAATTATCAATATTATTGTTTAACTTACCATTACCCTGGTCAATCCCTCAGTTTCTATCAACCTTTCTGGCCTCCACTTTATTAGGTCAAAACAGTAGCTATTTAGAATTACCAAATTGAAAGGGCATTAATTTTTCTAACTACTAGAGGCCCAGTGCACAGGATTCATGCACTGGTGGGAAGGCTTGGCCTGCGGAGATCGGCCCGCTAGGGGAGCGCCCCTCATCTCGGTCAGCCAAGTGGCTGCAGTGGGAGCAGCCGCTCATCCGGGTCAGCCGAGGGGGTGCTCCCACTGTGGGAGCACACTGACCACCAGGGGCCAGCTCCTGCGTTGAGCTTTTGCCCCCTGGTGGTCAGTGTGCATCGTAGTGACTGGTCGACCTGTCGTCCTGGTCGTTCCGCTGTTTGGTCGCTGGGCTTTTATTATACAGGATAGAATGTGATAATTCCCCCTCATACAGGATTCTTCTTGCAGCATCACTGGCAAGATGGTCAGTTAGCTTCAAATTGAACATTTGCTATGATAGGAAGCTTACTAGATGTACCAGTTAATAATGTGGATTTTTTTCAATAAAGTTACACATATGTTGATATATATGCAATTTGATATGTATGCTATTTTGTTGTATTGACAGCAAGCTTCAAAACTTCATATGTCAAATTTGCTGAAGGTATTAACATCATAGATATTTTTATACTTAAAAAATGTCAAATTTCATGCCCCCCAAAAAGACCATTTGCGGTAAGTTTTAATTCATTACTTTATTTTGAAGAAAAAGTTATCATATACTTTGGAAGCTCATGGTGAACATGGTCCATCACAAGAGACTTATGAAAGCAGGTTTAAACACTTTGAAAGTGATGATTTCGATGTGAAAGACAAAGAACGTCCAGGTCAACCGGAAAAGTTTGAAGACCAACAATTACAGGCATTATTGGATGAAGAGGCGTGTCAAACTCAAAAACAACTTGCAGAAAGATTAAACGTTGCTCAGCAAACAATTTCTGGTCGTTTACAAGCAATGGGAAAGATTTTAAAGGAAGGAAAATAGGTGCCACATCAACTGAATAAAAGACAAATGGAAAACCGGAAAGTCATCAGTAAAATGTTGCTTCAATGGCACGAAAGAAAGTCTTTTTTGCATTGAATTGTGACTGGTGATGAAAAGTGGATTTATTTTGAGACTACCAAATGCACAAAATCATGGGTTAATCCAGGTCAACCATCAACATCAACTGCAAGGCCAAATTGCTTCAGAAAGAAGACAATGCTCTGAGTTTGGTGGGATCAGGAAGGTGTGGTGTATTATGAGCTGCTAAAACCAAGTGAAACGGTTAATACTGATTGCTACCGACAACAATCAATCTGAACCACGCTTTGATCATGAAACGACCAGAATGGGCAGAAAACACAGCAAAGTAATTTTGCTTCATGATAACGCACCATCACACACTTCAAAACCAGTTAAAGACACATTAAAAGATCTTGCCTGGGAAGTATTAACCCACCCGCTGTATTCAACAGATCTTGCTCCTTCAGATTACCACTTGTTCCAATTGATGGCACACACACTTTCTGAGCAGCACTTCAAAACGTATGAAGAAGTGGAAAACTGGGTCTCTAAATGGTTTGCCTCAAAACAAGAAAAGTTCTATTGGGACAGTATCCACAAATTATCTGAAAGATGCGGGAAATGTGTAGCTAGCGATGGACATTACTTTGAATAAAGCACTTTTGATGTTTCTCTTGAAATTATCGTGTTTTCTTTGATTACAAAATCTGCCATTATTAACCGGTACACCTAGTACAGGACAAATCAATCTACTGTAAAAGCATTGCCACTGCAAAGTTTTACCTCACCAAGCTGAGCATCTACTCACCTTTCCATTCTACACATTCATCACAATCCTATCATGTACAAGAACATATCCTCCTATTCTTCCACAAGCTTATGGCAGTTTCTGGATGAGAACCTATGGGGATGGAAGTGCTGAACCATGCAGGACCTGCAGGGAGTTCAAAGGCATATTCTGTCCTTCAAGAGCTTCATGACCATCCATGAAAAATTAGCACACAAGATATATGATGCAAGTACTGTAAGGCTTATAGAAAGTAAACTACAAAAATTTAGAGAGAAGGCAGGAAAAGGCAAAGTGCACTCTATGGGTTAAACAGAATGGTTTCTGTGGATGAAATAAGTCAGTAGCAAAACCTGACTATGGAAGTTCATGTAGTGCATATTGGAAGATGAAGTTGGAGCCAGATTGTTAATGAAAAAACCAAAGTCTTAGAAGAGTGAGTATAATACCCTTGAAAATCAGATACTGGGGTTGATATCTACTGTAGCAGAAAATAATAAAGGAGACTCTCATGAAGGGAGGAGCAGAGTGATTTCAGGATTTAAGAAAGATTCGTGTTCCATACTTTTATGACAAAGAGTGCAATGGTAACACGGAAGGAAAACAAGGGCCTGGACTGGGATGGGGGAGATTTGGGGAAACTTTCCAAAGACAAACAGGTCATGATGGCAAGCTAAAGGGTTAAAAGTTCAACAAGCCAAAGTCATAAACCTAAGTGACTGGTGAAACTAAAAGAGGAGTTAAGACTATTTTGGAGAAAGAATTTCTTTGTAATCACTGATCTACAGCAATTTCACTATTTATATGCCTTGCCCAGTCAATGAGAAAACAGCTGACAGAGATGAGGTGCTTTCTACCAACTAGCATGAAAAATCTGGAAATTGTATTTGACCACTTTTCATATACCCAGGACTAAAGCACCAAGAAAGTAACTGAGCCCAAGGCACTAAAGTGCTAACAGGCGCTCAATCTTCTCCAGTCTTTAGAGAGGCAACAGTTAAAGCTGTAAGTTAAAATGACTGGATGACAAGATGTGATGGAAAAGGAGAAAAGAAGCTCTTAGTACATTAGAGAATATCCACATTTACCTCCTTACTGTCTTCTGTCTCTAAATGTAGGCCTTTTCCCTTCCCCCAACCAGTGAGGAACAGAGAAAGAAACAGAGAAACAGAGAGAACAAACTACAGGCACATAAAGCAGCAGGAAGAACAGCATTTCAAAAAGAAATGCAGAAGTATGAAATGCTATAAAGATTAAGAGCAGAAGACTTACCAAAGGACAGTATAATTCACAATTAGGTAGCTACTATTACCTGGGGAGCACAATCATCATTTTTAAAAAGTTCAATCATGTTGGTAGCCTCCAGTAAGGCAGACACCAACTTCTTTAATTACAAACTTTCAATCTAAAAGTTTCCATGCATGCTAATCAAACAGAACCACATAGTTAGTCTTTGCCAACAAGAGATGAACTTAGTCATCCCATGTATGATGTGTCCTTCTGTACCTATGAACTAGAACATTAGCAAACATTTCAGAACCTAAACATAATGAAAATGCTTCTTTATGTTTTTTAATGACTTCCAGAAAAACAAAAAAGGTTACACTCACACATCCATTTGGCTTGTATGAGTAGTACTGACTTTAAGTACCATTTAAAAAATTTACCGATATGAATTACCCCAGCCCTGACAATGGGTTAATAAACTTTGATAATACAAATATTCTGTACTTCTCTTAGGAGAAAATATGCCCTGAAGACACTCTTGTTCCCTCCTGAAACCATTTAAACAGCCTGAATAAAAGTGCATTATAAGGCTTTAAGAAAGTATCTTCTATCTCATCTTTACAATATTCAGGTATATTTATTAACTTAGTACCGTAAGCCTCCACTTAACGTTGTTCTGTGATTTTAAGGGAAACAAGATATAACAAACCAATTTTATCATAAGCTAATTGATATAAACAAGAGTTAAGTTCCTACAGCATCTCAACTTTATAACAAAACAACATTGAACAAAATAAAACTATTCAAAAGCTTGCTGTGCCTCAAAGCATTCTAATATTCCAAAAGAAGCGATAGATTCTTCAAAAATCATGTCATGTGGGAATATAGACAAGCTCTTTGCTAATTTCCTAATATCACAATCCATTTTGCATTAGAAGTCACAGCTATAGATGATCAAGGGAAGTTACTACTACAGTACAAAGCAGTATTCCCCAAATAAAGTAAGCTAAAAAAGACCACTAAGGCATCAAACACAACAGCCTTGTGCATAGTTAACTACTTCAGTCATGCCTAGCCAGGTGGTTTCTCTTGCCTCATGAGGGTCAAATGAGAAAGAAAAGACTGAAAATCTGATTATTTTGCTACAGAATATTGGGCACTTCTCAGATTTAAAAGCTATTTCTTGAGGGCTCATCTTTTTATATACCTTAAACCACTCTTTTGGTCAAGTGTATATCAAGGAAACCTTTATAACTTAGCATTATGGACTGGAAAACACAATGTAACCTTCTTTTCTAACCAAGTAGCCATCTTCCCAATGGAAGGGATCTGTAAATGTATTCAAGACATTAGAAAAGCAAAATCATACAGTGGCATTTTCCTGATCTAAGTTGAAATACCCATCATGATCTGTCTTTATATAACAATAGGTTCTCACCAAATACCTTCATCACAGTATCTAAATTAAAGAGAATTTGTCATAGCCTCAGTTTTCAGCAAATCAATAAACAGTAATTTAGCCTAATGGCCAAAACTTACTAAAGTAGTAAATATTATACATACTATGTGTAAATAACTTTACACTCTACTGAAAGCAATATTTAAGGTATAGTATGGTATATGTAAGTTAGGCTTATAGGGACAAATGAAACCATATAACCAGCAATTTAAAACCTTCCACACTTACAGAAATAGTATTTTTATTTTTGCATCTTTTCATTAACCAAAAATCTGCTGTGATAATCTTCTCTTCCCTTACAAATTCAACTAAAGCCTTACTTTTTAAAAAATTGTCATCATTTTTTCAAATCTCATCAATTACAACAGTCAAAGATATATTTTTGAATGATTTTGAGTGTACAAAGTAATAGAAATTATATTTTTCTATGTGGAGCAAATGATACCTTTCAAAGAGTAAAGCATAAAGCATGTTTCACCACTTCATTTATACCACTTACAGGAATTTATTTGCTTTTGTATTAACAGCAGACATGCATATCAAGTTAGTTATTTCTATCAATCATAGTTATTTTTGTCACTATTTTAATAAAACTATGTCATAACTTACAGGGGAAAGAGACAAGTTAATAAGCACTTTAAGAAACCACTAATATTTACAATCAGACTTTTAAAATAGTTCTCATCCATTTACCCATTTCAGAAGTTCAAAAAAAAGAGTAAAAGCACAGAAAGATGGCCAGCACAAGCACTATTCTCCTCCAAGGTACTTTCTCCATTTCATAATGATGACTTCATCAGTTTGACAAGGTTTCCTTCTCAATTCATTACTTTACAAAACAAAAATATGTCCTATATGCCAGGTGATGCAAAGTACTTTATATATACCTTAACTTTACAACCTTGCAGAATTATCCTCACTTTTAAAATAGAAAATTTGAGGGTCAGAAATATAAGGAAATTTGCTTAATATCACATAGCTAAAGCCAGGAATGAAGTAGGCCTTTCTAGCTTTGATGTCAATCTACAGTCTAGTATTGTCAGTTATCCTGGAAATCTAGAACTATTTCATAATGCACCAACTCTCCCTAAAAGGAATACACATTGCATACCTAGGCTTGCAGTGGAAGAATCTAAGTAATAAGCATGTTTGAAGCATGCAACAATATTCTAATGTAACAACTTATATTTACTGTTCATAAGCATATATATTATCTTTTATATTTTCACAGCAACTCTGAAGCTGAAGCAGGAACTATATTATTCCTACTTTATAAATAAGGAAAATGAAACTTTGCAATGTCTGACATATGGTAAGTGCAAATATTTGTTAACTGATAAGACTCAAATAGGCTAAGTGACTTCTCCAAATAAGTGTCTACACAGGGTTCATCATTACATAATAAATATAAGTACAAAACTAAGTACAGTTATAAAACAGAGCTAGGCAGATAACTTATTCACTTAATAGTCACATGATTAGGCTGTTTTTATGACAGTGCAATTATGAGCATTAGAAAACCACAGAGGCTGGACACTAGTCATGCCAGTTCATCATTTCAGTTCACCCAATTTCAATATCACTGGATGGACAATTTGAAAATTACAAAAAAGAGAAACGATTCATTCATTCACTCACTCACTGTCCCTCATCTAAACAACATTTTTTGAACACCTAATATGTGGCAGAAACCAGAAAAGTTTACTACAATGTGCCATGGACACATTCACAAAGAGTCTCATTTTGTCTTCCCAGAACTCTGCAGAAGAGGTCTTTATCCCCATTTGATAGGTGAGAAAATGGAAGCTCAGAAAGGTTAAATAACTTTTTAAGTTTAGTGGTCAAATTAGGTGTCATTTTCAAGTTATATGGGTACAAGCACATGTACACGCATGGGCATCTTTTGCTTCTATAATCCAGGTCACCAATGGTCTACCACTCTATACCAGGATCAAACAAGAGCAAGAGCCCAATCCTACCTTGCTCAAAATGTACATGTTACTGTTAAAAGTCCTTTCAAATATACATAGAAAAAAAACAGAAGGACATACGGTTGACCCTTGAACAACACAGGTTTGAACTGCATGGGTACACTTATACATGGTTGTTGTTGTGTTCAATAAATACATATAATCCTGTAAATGTATTTTCTTTTTCTAATTTTTATTAACATTTTTTCTCTAGCTTGCTTTAATGTAAAAATTCAGTACATAATACAAATAATGTGTTAATCAACTGTTTATATTATTGGTAAGGCTTCTTGGTCAATAGTAGGCTATTAGTTAAGGTTTTGGAGAGTCAAAAGTTATACAAAGATCTTCAACAGTGTGTGTGTGTCGGGGGGGAAGGGTCAGTATCCCCACATTGCTCATGGGTCAACTATACATTAAAATGTTATCACTGGTGCAAAGTCTATGAGAAAAAATGTAGTATAGTTTTTATAGCTCTAAAGTGAAATTAAGGTCTCTGAAACTGTTTGTTCAAAGATTAAGCAAAGAGCCAAGTATTTTGCAATACTGTGATACTTTTGTTAACTGTAAGCAGATCATAA
This sequence comes from Cnephaeus nilssonii, assembly GCF_951640355.1. NCBI lineage: Eukaryota > Metazoa > Chordata > Mammalia > Chiroptera > Vespertilionidae > Cnephaeus > Cnephaeus nilssonii. The sequence goes on along the minus strand of NC_137085.1, from coordinate 25,150,959 downwards.
GACTAAGAGAATTAGTATCCACTCTTATATTAAAAATGGGTACTAGAAAGTTTGATGAATGAGTCAATTTAAGTAGATGTTTTCTAAGAAATTACTTTGACTACAAAAAAAAAAAGTAGATCTTCTTTATTCTCTTAGCTCTTTCAGAATGTGAAGTTACTACAGAAGTGTGAACTTGTCACCAGCTAGCAGAGATTTTACTGCAGTTCGGCCAGAAATCAAAAGAATTTAGAATGTCTAAAATTTCTTCTCTCAGGATAACTCTAAATCACACTTCACTTGAAACTGTTCTTTCTGCAAAGATAGACTTCATTGCTGTGTGAGTAACTTTTTAAAAGTTGAATTTTCCAAAAACTCCAAACACAACAGAACAGTAAAATATCAGGCATTTAACTATGAGAGTATCTTGTTCCAAGTACCAAGAAATTTTAACTGTTTAAAACTTATTCATGAGCTCTACTCCATCACTAAATCATACTTTAGAGTTGGCTTAAATTTCTTAACAAGCTGCTTTAAATATTAAATATTAGTCTATCTTCATGAGCTCATATAACTTCTAGCCATTTATTTTAAAGTAGGCAGTAAGAGATGCACATTCACTAATTAGAAGATTAGCTCCTGGGAAAAGGTATCCTTCTGATACCTGAGAAAAACAAAACAGATCAACAGGCGATCTTTTTACTGGTAATTTCCCCATTAAAATGTAGGTATGTTCTTAGTCAATAAAAATTCCTCTTGCCCAGCTGGCATGGCTCAGTGGTTGAGCATAGACCTAAGAACCAGGAGGTCACAGTTCAATTCCCAGTCAGGGCATATGCCTGGGTTGCGGGCTCGATCCCCAGTGTGGGGTGCACAAGAGGCAGCTGACCAATGATTCTCTCTCATCACTGATGTTTCTATCGCTCTCCCTCTCTCTTACTCTGAAAGCAATAAAAATACATATTTTTAAAAATAATAAAGTAAAATAAAATTTCCTCTAAAGCAACAATGTTCAATCTTTTCATCTCCTGGCACTCATAAACTAATTACTAAAATTCTACAGCACACCAAAAATATATATATTTTGTTGGTTTGACCAAAAAAAAAGGTATAATTTTGATTTATTCACACCAGATGGCTATTGTTGTATTGGCTGTAGTCAGTTTTTTTATTTTACAATCTAAGGCAGAAAATGTCAGTGTCCCTAAATAGTCAGATAGGTTTTGCATGTTTTAAAAATCCTTGTGGCATGCCCTGGCCAAGTGGATCATTTGGTTGGATTGTCATTCCATACACCAAAAGGTTGTGGGTTCAATTCACAATCAGGATATATACCCTGTTTGCAATTTTGATTCCTGGGTCAGAGCAAGTATGGGAGGCAACAGATCAATGTTTCTCACATCAATGTTTCTCTCTCCCTCTCTCTCTCTCTCTCAAAAAAAGAAAAAAAAATCAATGGAAAATATCCTTGGGTGAAGTTTTTAAAAAAATTCTTGTGACACCCCAGTAGAAAAATCACTACTCTATCATTTCTAAAGATGTCGCCTCAAAGGGGATTTACCACAGAGACAATTGCAGCCTCTTAAATCACAAAGCCCAAAAGAGTCTATTCAATTTTTCTCAATTTTTAGTTGAAAAAACCAAGGTCTCAAGAAGGAAAGTGACTTGCCCTTTTAGAGGAATCAATACTAACACTCAAACTTTTATTTTCTAATTTTAACTAGTATTCTCTGGTGCTTCCCTAAATTTGCTACAGCCAATCAAAAGGCAAATCTGTGCTCACTGATAAGATTTGCGGACATTCTCCTGGTGATTGCCCTTGAACAGACAAGATCTATGTTCAAGTTTTGAAACACTACTTGAGGCATTTTCCTCATTGTTTAACCTCAACTTGACTTTCTTTCTGAGACAGAGGAAAGTGAAGCTCTCCTTACGCAACAGCACTTTCTGCAATGATAGAAATGTTCCGTAATCTGTATTGATATATACAGTAGCCACTAGCTACATGATTATTGAGCACTTGAAATGTGGTTACTGTAACTGAGGAATGGAATTTTATATTTTACTTAATTTTAATAAATTTAAATTTACAGCACAACTCTAACGTCAGTCATTATAACTGCATGGTTTTTATATCCCGTCCTGACTACTGAACTGAGCAAGATACTGATGGTAGAGTCCCACAAAAATAAAAAGGGCCCCAATTACTTTTATCAGGGTCAAAAATTCTTCTGATTCCTAAAGACTTTTTTCTAAAAAAGTTCTTAAATCCAATTACCAAAAGTCCCACAAATGGATTCTGATCATCTTAAGGAAAAAGAACTGGCACTCGGCTATTCTCCCAACGGTTTTCCTTAGCTCATATACTACTAGAATGCTTTTCTGAGATGATTTCTTCCTTATTTTCATTGCTTTTATCTATTATATTAATAATGTTCATGTCTACAAATTCAGCTGACTAAAAGTTAGACACATTAAAATATAATGCTCAAGGTTCTTCTTAATGAGAAAAATCACAGGGCTGGAAAAATCACAGAGCTCTTAAGAACATCACCAATAGAATAAAAGCAGTTAGAATTTGAGTGTAATCTCCTCAAAGACAGAACCAAGACCTGAGATCTACAGTATTACATAAGACACTTCTGCAAAGTAGCATTTTTCCCTCCTCTTTTTTTTTTAATTTTTTTTTTTATGAAAAACTTTATTCTGCATCAAGGTGTCTGGAAAATGAAGCTGTATTTGGGCACATTACAAATGAGGAATGATCCATATGCGGTGAGTGCAAACTCAGTCACAGAGTTATCCCTCCTCTCTTGAATGGAGTAATTGGAATGCTGTGAGAATCCATTAAAGACCACGATCTTTATTTTGGCTAAGAAAATAATAATCTGTCCTCATGGAAATTAGCCAAAGGGTTTGCAAGCCTCTTCAGGGCCAATTCTAACATCTGGCCATGTCAGCAAGCCAGACAGCAAGACTTCTTTAAAAAGCAAAACAAAACAGGTACTCGTGTTAAAGATTTATTAAGTTATTAAACTTTTTTTATTCATTCCATTCAGGACTGAAAATTAACCAATTTTACCTTTCAAGGCCCTACTCTTATCTTTTTTGAAGAAGACTTCTCCTATTCTCCCACTGACAAATAAGTAATGCCTCTTTCAAACATCTACAGCTGTCCTCTATAATGGGTATATATGGGTCAGCTAGGTACGTTGTTAAACTGCAGATTCTGACTCGGTAGGCCTGGTGTGAGGATGCTAGCAGCAGCTCCCAGGTGATGCAGATGCCTAGGTTCACAACCACACTTGTATGTAGCAAGATCTATAACCCACTTCTACAAGTCCATTAGAGCACCTATCACTTCCCTTTTGGAATTCTAATTATCGACATACTCATCTTCTCTACCCCACCAAATTATAAATTTCTTGGAAGCATGATATGAATATCAAATATATTTTTCTTTCATAGAAAATAGCAAACAGGCATTCAAATGACGGGAGGAAAGTAAAAATACCAATGAAATAAAGTTCCTGCAGCCTAGGTCACAGAAAACGCCTCTCTATGGAATGAAAGGTAGACTAAAGATCAATAAAGGCTGTGAAAAGTCCAACTATTTTTAATCACTTAGTTAGATGAAATGGAGCACAGCAATTGCCAGTATCAGGAGCTGTGACCAAAGCATGCTTTTCTTTACACTGAATAACAGAGGGAGGGGCACAGACCTGCAACATGTTGAAAAGCTAGCAGACTCTTTTTTTTTTTTTTTTTTTGGAGGAAATACTCAGTCAAATAGTAACTCCATTAATTAGGGGAGTTAGAGTAATTTCCTTTTTGAAATACAAGATAGACTACACAAAGAATCACTGAATCATCAAATTCAATGTGCTTACAAAAAAGTTAGGTAGGTGATTTATCCTAGATTAGTTACAGTATTAAGTATATGGAAGACTTGGAACTTGTGTATAGATGCCCAAACATCTAGTTCAGGATTTTTTGTACTATGCTACCTCTTGAACGGACACTAAATGAACAAAATAATAACACTTTCCATTGTCCTCAAATTGTATCCTGTGAATTATTCTGACTTACCTGAGGAAGTAAAAATAAGCATTTTTTTTTAAAAAAAGGGGGACAAATAACGTGAACACGTACATTACATACACATGGAGAAAAAATATAAATGGTTAATAAATATGAATATCCACTGAGCCAAATCAGCTAGGGACACAATGAACGTTTTAGGCACAGAGTGATATTCCAAAATGCCTTTAAGATCAGGGGAAACCACTTCCCTACAGAAGTTTAGGATTATATGTTTCAGTTGTTATTTTATGAACACCACTAAGTCTGGATAGATCTAGTCCTTTAGGGCTGACGTATAGTTTGCCTGAAAAAAATTATTGTTGTAAGAGAATATGTGGCTTTTTAGAACTGGCTATTTAAGGAAAAAATGATGACCTCAGCTAGGTGGAAACTTGAATACTCAATGGCTGTACATGGGAGGGAATAAACAATCTGATAGAAGTGAGGGAGGAGGAATAAAATACCTTGGGGAAGATAAAGGACATATTTTCAAACAGGTACTGAGTAAGCAAGTTCCATCAGAGACATAATTTCCAGTTAGATAAATAACTCATTATGACTAGACAGATGTTTTACAAATATTTGCTAACTGGTATATATTGCTAAAACAACTTTGGTAAACACTGTGTTTAAACTGAATCTAGCATGTCTTGTAATTCTGGTTTATTAAACTTTATTTTCCAGCCCATTAATCTTACAGGTATTTTCTAAAATGATTTCTAAGTTTCTATTTCTCTACATTTGCTTAGGTAAATATGCAAAATGTTAACTAGATTTTAGAATTACCAGAAAAAAAATTCCTTCTTTTATCTTTAACTAGATTTGTACGTTTTCTATAAAAAGCATGAATTATTTCAAAACAAACTCTTGCTCCTTCTTAAACTTAGCTCTCCAATCAAACATACCATTTCAAAAAAGTACATCTGATATAGCTTTCTATTCAGTGTCAACTTTTCTTTCCACTATTTTAAGATTTTTTTCCCTTTGCTTTTTTTTGGTAACTGAAAAGTGATTTCTGGTAGACAACTCATATTTCAGGCCATTATATGAATATAAAAAATAACATTATCTAGTGTCCTTAAAGAGAGACTGGTCTCTAATAACAATGAGAAGGAAAAGAGAATCAGTGTATAATGAAATTACCAAAAATCAATTTTATACAGAATATTTTCCTATATACAGAAATCACTTATTGCTGTATAAGTGGCAATAAGACACTTTATCATTTAATACTAACACATTTATATACAGTTTTTAGTTCTCAAAAGTATTTTCACAGCCAGCCCCTTTAGTTTTTATAGTGCTCTTCCACTGAAAAGGTTCAAGCTAATACTGTATATGGTTTTCATGTATGACTTGTAAATCACAGAGGTAAGTGAGAAGAAGGGGAGAGGGAGGAAGGGAGAGAAACTATTTTAAACACAATTATTAAAATTTTAATGTACTATGGTGAAATAAGCACTGTAAGTCAAGAGACCTGATTGAAGTCTCAGTTCTCCTGATAACCATGACTTCCTGAGTGACTTTATCATGTTTTTTAAATTGTAAAGAAAGTGATTTTGACTTAATGTCCATCTTAAATTTGGTATTGAAAAAATCCACAATTGCCCAGCCGGCGTGGTTTAGTAGTTGAGCGTCGACCTATGAACCAGGAGGTTGCAGTTCAACTCGGGTCAGGGCCCTGGTTGCAGGCTCGGTGCAGGAGGCAGCTGATCAATAATTCTTTCTCATCATTGATGTTTCTCTCTCTCTCTCTCTCTCTCTCTCTCTCTCTCTCTCTCTCTCTCGGTGCAGGAGGCAGCTGATCAATAATTCTTTCTCATCATTGATGTTTCTCTCTCTCTCTCTCTCTCTCTCTCTCTCTCTCTTCCTCTCTGAAATAAATAAAATTATGTTTTTAAAAAATTTTGCAACTAAAGTTTTTTCAAATATTATATAACAGCGCAATTAAAGGTATGTCATTTTTTTCCATAGGGAGTTAGTCCTTCACTTTTGTCTCAATTTGACCTGCAGCATGGATGGATTACTTAGGTTGCACACTCAAAGATGTACTTGGGAGGAAAAGGGACTGAGGAAAGATTCCTTTATAAGATGGGATGGAGCTGAGCAGGAGAAGAAGTTAAGGAATGAGTACATATGTATGCAAAAAAAAAAAAAATGTGATCATTCGCACATCAGAAGCACTAAAGAACAACTCCGCTTAAATTTGGGAGAGGGGCTGTAACAAAAATTGAGGGAGGTCGTGGGCCCAGGGTCTTCAAGTAATTTCAGCCTCCAACCTTTATTCCCCACTGGACACCACACCAGTCTCCAGTTCCGGGTTCCCAACCAATCATATCAAGCCACAACAGAGAGCACTGCCAACCCGGGCACCGGTTCAGGACTCCAGAGTGAGATTCACACGACCCCAGCAACTGTCGGCCTCACCCTTTCCAAAAAGGAGGTGATGAGAAGGAACATCATAGGTCTATCCCCCGTCCTTTTCGATCCGGGCTACCACCAGGTCCAGGAGCCCTCGAGACCGAGACAACCTCCATACTACTCCGGGCACAGGAGGAGCGCCCGGCTGCGACCCTCCCACGTATCCTTTCCCCGGGGCGAACCCTCCCGTTTATGGGTCCCAAGCGCCGGCCACGGCTTCTCGGGCCTCGGGCACTCCGGGCCTGAAAAGTGGACAGACGAGGACAGACGAATGCGGAGAGTGAAGGCGGCAGCGGAGGGTGTACTCCTCGCCACCGAAGGAAAAAAAAAAAAAAAGGAAAGCAGGGGTAGGGGCCGAGGTGCTCCCCCTCGGCGACGGCCTCCCGCCGCCCGCGCGTCAGTCGAAGGGTCTGTCATTCCTTCCCTCACTCACCAGGAGCAGCAGGGAGCATCTCAAGTCGGGGAAGGCTGGGAAGACGGCAGGATTCATGGTAACGCTGGGATCCGCGGCAGAGACAGGCGTTGGCCGCTGGGACTGGGTAAAGGTTGGGTTGGGTTAGGTAAGGGATGGGCTCCGGGGGCCGGCGGCAGCGGAGGAATCTCCCGGCAGCGACACCCCGTCCTCTCGACCCGGAGCTCCCGCGGCGAACACCCGGGACAACTTCCAGAGAGGCCTCTCAACCCTCACTTCCGGGTCCCGCCCACCTCGGAGCACGTCGGGAAACGTAGTCCTTGACTACTTCCGCAGAGCGCGTCATCGCGCATCCAAGAACTCCTTTCCCATCAGGCTCTCAGCCCAGGTCTATTGGGTTCTCTGCGCGCGAGGCCCTGTGGGATAGAAAGGGCGGAGAGCCGGAGAACCCTGTGTTTTCGGAAGGATGGGAACTACACTTCCCAAAAGGTTGTGCGGTCCAGAGTCAGCGGCCTTCAGAGGGACCCCGTTAGTGTTAGCGCAGTGGGGGATCTGCCCCGGCCGGATGTAGGTACGGTCTTGGCTCCTGGCGGGTGGGGCGGCCCAGTGGGGGTCGTGCCTCCTGGAGCCGCCCCCGGGACGCGAGTCCTGGCGGAGGCGAGGGTGAGTAGTAGGGTGCCTGGTTGGGAAAGCTCCAATCGCACCGCCTTGGCCCCTGCCTGAGACTCATGGTCCTCCTGGCCTGGCCTGTGGCCTGAGCCTCCATCCTTGGCCTCCCCGCCTGCTGCCTCTGCTTTCCGCGCTAATTCCTGCTAAGTCGGAGCCACTTCTGGGGGCCTCAGTGGAATAAGTAAACGACGCATCCCTAATTGTCTCTTTGGGCTCGTAAAAGGAGTAGGTATGGGATAGCATGGGAAAGCACGTTGTAAACAGAAGCTCCAGCGTGAGAGTGCTGCTAACGCGCATGATCGATCACTCCCCACAAGACAATTAACGAAGTTCATTAGCCAGTTGAGGATCTTAACCTGGCCTCTGCTCTCCAGCCTCATCTACAAACACCCAGCCGGGTCACCTGCCCCAAATGGTAGCCAATCAATCACGACTTAAGTACCTGGATGCATTCTTCTTTATTGTGGTTCTCCCTATGCCTTGCCTTTGCTCCAGCTTTCCTGCTGCCTGGAATGGCCTTAACCTCTTTTCTATTTGGAATTTCATCTAAAATGTCACAGCCTCTGAGAACTTCCCACGCAACCAACCCTTTAGTCCTAATCAGAATTACTCTTCCTTGCTTGTGACTACAGCACCACTAGTTTTGTACAGTTATAAATTATTAGACCATTTATTACACTGGCTTGTTTTACAATTAGTAGTGATGACGATGCCTTTGCATTTTATAATTAAGTGGTTTTGATTTTCACCTATAAATATGATTACAAAAAACAGCGCTAAAGTAATACATTTGAGCCAAAAAGACAAGCAAAAAAAAAAAACAACAAAAAAAAAAAAACCTAGAAAATCACTTTCCCAAGGTGACAAAATTAGATAGTGGCAGAACCAAGACTTCTAGTTAAGTGTCCTGTCTAGTAAAACTCTGAACACTTAGAATCTAAAATGACACGTATTAGAGTTCAGAACAATACCTAGCACATAGTTGGTACTGTTAACGTAAAAACATTCAAACCTGTAAAGAATTTTTGTGAGTTTATTTGAGCCAAACTGACGTCAATTGCCGGGAAGCAAAATCTCAACAGATTGGGATAATGCTCCGGAGAATGGCTGTTTTTGTTTTGTTTTGTTTCTACCTTGTTTTTATAAATTATGAAATCCATTGGTGATAGATTAGGGGGGTGGGGGGGGAACCTCTGAGATTGGATAAAAAGTGAAATGATGCACATATGCTTCTTTTACATACAAGGATACAAGATAGTTAACATAGTTAACAGTTGACAATTAATATGATAACAATAAACAGTGAGGGAATTTGTAGTTTCCAGCCCTGGCGCCATTTGTTGTGCCCTGAGGGGTCCTGAAAAAATGGGAAGTTACAAGTTACCCAGATATTTCACAGGTATGTTATCTTAGATGCAAAAAGATAATAGGCTCAGTAAAGATCGACATTGATCTTTGTCAGGGAAAATACTGGCCTAGGACATGACTACCCACTAAAAACTGCTTCCAGTTAAATATTTAATTTCAGGCCATCCTTTGTGGTTACTTTAGGTCTTTGAGTTTCCACAACCGACATGCACATGGCCTTCCCTGAACTAGTCATGTGGCCTTTTTTTTTTTTTCCATCTATAGTACTTGTTGAACAAATCAACGTGGTCTCCCTTTTCCATTTTCATATTTTATAGGAAGTCTGAGAGCTGAGGTAGCCAAAGGGCACGCTGCTTATTACTAATGGAATAGAGCCTACAGCCCTGGTGCAATTATTCCTCTGCTGTGTTTCTACCTCCACCCCTGTTTTGTAGCTTCTCTCAAGGCACTTTAATATAGCCTGCATATGACAGTGGTTTTTCTGACATGACAGACATGCTCAGACAAGACAAGTGTCTCACAATGCCCATGAAAATAAAGACACAAAGAGCTGACCTTTACCAAAATTAAGAAAACACTTCCATTCTAAGGCAGCATCTGAACCAAAAATCCTTGTCGGTGACAACACAAGTACCAGCTCATCAGTAGTGATCACTTATCTTACAAAACTCTCAGATTCTCGGGAGTTACAAAGATTGGAGTGATGCTCCTTGGTAAAATCAAAAGAGGGCCTTGCCTACCCTTACAGAAGCTATTAACGAGCTCATTAACAGCTGCTCTCTTTAAATAGCTGTATGTGTGCTCCAGTATGCCTGAACCCCATGACTCCCTGGGTTTCTGACAGTTTTTAACCTCTCTGCTCCATTTAGGCATTCAGCTTTGATGGAACATGTTTAGGAAGGAAGTTTAAGTTCATTGATGCAACTACCCCTCTTCCTTTCCCATCAGGTGCTTGAATTCTTGCTGCATTTCTGACATAATCCAGCCTCTGCTTAAACAATCATGATAGAGAACTCACTATTTTCCTAAGCATAGAGTGCATTTCTAGATAGTGCTAGCAACCATATCAGACTACTAATCAGAACAAAAGTTTTCCTTAATGAAACATGGTTAATTCTAATGATGTGGTGTTCCAAGTAAGATCTTAAGGTCAGGGTCTCAAGCTAGGTGTATTTCCCTGGTGGGCACAAGGAAACAACAAATAAAAATTTTAAATTCTGCCTTAAAAAAATTCTGTCTTTTATCTGCATGAAAAAAGAACTAGGTTTTAATTTAGCACTCAAATCTGGTTAATTCTGACCTAACAAGTTCACATCATACCTATTTTGTGGCTTGGCCATTACCTTTATTCCCAATATCAATTCTAATGTTTAATATTATGTGGAGTTAAATTACTTATATTAACTTAAAAATCAATGTGGTTTTGGGGCACTGTGCCTAATGTTAAATATCGAGTCTTCCCCCCCCACCCCATTTTTTCCCCCCAGGTTAGCCCCTGAGAAGGGTTTTAGGAGCATCTAATCCCTTCATATTAAAGAGGAGCAACTTGCACAAAGGGTCACCCAATTTGCCACATTATGGCAATTCTAGGACTAGGGGTGCAGATTTTTTGAATCGTAGTCACAGATTCTAGTAAACTATCTATACTAATAAAAGGATAATGTGCTAATTAGGGCGGACGTCTTCCAGACATCCATCCGGACAAAGCCACAGCAGCCAGCAGTGGCAGCAGCAGCGGGGTGATGGGGGTGGTGCCTTCTCCTGATCAGCCTGGTCGCCTCCCACAGAGGGAGGCCAGACTGTGGCTTAGGCCTGCTCCCCATGGGGATCAGACCTAAGCCGTCAGTAGGACATCCCCTGAGGGCTCCCAGACTGTGGAAGGGGGCAGACTGGGCTGAAAAACCCCCCACTCCACAGTGCACGAATTTTTGTGCACCAGGCCTCTAGTATTTATAATATATCTATTTCCAACGAATAAGGCAGCTTTTAGAAATGTTTCCTGCGTATGCTCATGGCTTAAATAATTGTTTCAGGTTTCTTCAGTTGCTGAGAAGACTATGAACAGATCAGAGAACTTGTTCTTTACTGGCTCCTCATTAGCATCCCAAGTTCATGCTGCTGCTATTAACGGAGATAAGGGTGCTCTTCACAGGCTCATCATAGGTAAGCAGTCCCTGTAAATACAGAAACTTTAAAAATAACTCTTTGTCCTAAGGAGGTTTGTTAATCTTAGTTTTAATTTGCACTGTACTTACACATTTTAATGAAAACACATTATTATTTACATTTTGTTCCAGGACTTGAACAATAAATAAATTAAGTCCTGGAACTTAAAAATATGGATTAGGATTAGGTGAAAAGTACTTGAAAAATATCTGTATTTGGCTTTGAATCTGGATATATATGCTTAGGTAATACATCTTTGTAATAACAGAGATCTAGAATGAGATAGTAAACAATGATCTTTATACTTAATATATTTCAAAGGTACTAACATTTACAAATATTTTAAGTTATGATGATTTAAAATTGATTTAGTGGTCTTCGTATCATTGATTGATTGACACTCATTCAGTGTCCTGCCTAGCATATGTATAGAGATAGGTCCAATATAGAAGTTCTAGAAAGAGAACAAAGTGAATAGAAGAGGGACAGTATTCAAGGACAAAATGGGTAAGAATTTTTCAAAGTCATAAACCCCACAAATTCACCTGTTCTTAAGTCATTAGCCCTAAAGAAAATAAATAAAATAAAAATGTATATTACTTGTGATCATTTTACACACCACTGTCTGTGACATCATGATTGACAACTTGGGCTTTAAAAATAAAATCCACACTACTTGGACTTTCATACCCATTCTTTCAGAATGTATTTTCATCCTACCTTTCCAGTTTCTCCAGGAACTTCTACCCAGGCACCCTAACTTCTGACTAGGTTTTCTGTTCCCCAGTATGCCATGAATTTTATCTTACTTTTCCCTGTACATCTGTTCCCTCTCCTCTTTTCTACCTTCTGCTCACCTTACCCTTTTCTCTACTGAATAATCTCCTACTTATCTTTAAAGACAAAATTATTTTACCACACACTGCGAAGATTTCTCTTCTCTGTTAGGGATGTTATCACCTGATAACTTAGCTTCCCCTCATCTTCCTACATTCACAGTTACTCCCGGGAACTTGACATCTTTACTACTTCTGAATCAATCATTCAGACATTCACCATTCAACTAAAACTCTCTTACTTCCAGCTCACTTACTAATAAGAGCAATTGTTTTTCAATGTCATTGAGACTTCCACATTCTTTGTTTGTTTTAATTTCCACTATTAGTTTCCTTCTGTTGTTATGTTCCGATGATTTCATCCCTGATTCCATGGCCTATTATTAAAATTCTTTTCTTGGAAAAATTATCTTTCCTCCTCACCTCTGTTGCACCTAGCTGCTGTAATCCCAGCTCTGGATGGACCTAATCCATCTACATCTGCCAACCCCTGAACAATTTCACCTTTCTGGGAGACTGGTAGTACCCTAAATTCATGATTACCCTCTTCAAATGGTCACTCAACACTTTCTGCTCATAATACCACATTTCTCCATAATAAGGGTTTCATATCTTCTCACTCTACCAAACCTCTGACTGCCAGTTCTCCCTCCCTCCATACTCACCTAATGCTTTATGTTTCCTACAGGAAATGAAGACTTTAAATAGGGACTCTCATCTTTCAGCAAGATATTTACAAATCAACCTACCTCTGCACCCATCATCTTCTTTCTTTCTGCTAAAACAGAGCAAATATCCCTTTGTGTCAAAGGTCACTTCTTTCACACATGCTCTGTGTTCTATCTCTTTCCATCTTCCCATCTGATCCATTTTTTAAAAATCTCATTACTATATCTTTATCCTTTCCTTCTACTATAATTCTTCCCATCAACTTTAAACATGTCTGTTGTATCCATTATTTAGAAATTCCTTCCCTGTTTTTTCATCCCCCTCTAGGTATTACCATATCTCTCAACTTTCCTTCATAACTGTATCAGTGCACAGACTAAGCTGCTACACTAATAAACGTGACTTAAACAGTCAGAGAAAGACAAGTATCACATGATCGAACTCATATGTGGAATCATAAGTAACAAAATAAACTGATGAATGGAGTGGATCCAGAGACTCAAAGCATGGAACAGAGTGCGGAATCTCAGAGGGAAGGTGGGGGAGGGTGGGTGGATGGGTGGTAATCAACCAAAGACCTTGTATGCATATATGCATAACCCATGGACACAGATAATAGGGTGCTGAAGGCCTGGGGGTGGGGGGAAGGGGCGAGCTGGAGGGAAGTGAATGGGGGAAAAGGGGGATATATGTAATACTTTCAACAATAAAGAGTTATTTTAAAAAGTAAAAAATAAAAGTGACTTAAATAAGATACAAGTATATTTCATTCTCATAATAGTACAAAGGTAATTGGGCAATCTAAGGTCAGTAGACATTTCTGCTTCACACAATTCCAGGGATGCTGTTAGGGCTTGGCTGTGCCATTCTCAGCATGTGCTTCCATCTCTGGGTCAAAGGCAGATAGATTGTAGTCATAGCCCCGCCAGCAGGAAAGCAATTTGTCATGCAGGAGGTGGACTACACTCAGACACAGAGCCACACCTAGGACAGAAGAGACTAAAAAAAGTCTCTGCCTGGATGATGTCATGCCCAGCTAAAACTCAGGGTGCTTAATTCGTGAAAATAAAAATGAGAGAATGTGTATGGAGGCAATTATCACTCCCTCACCAAACCAAGCTTCTCGAGCTGTCTGTACCCATTGTCCCTACTGCTTTACCACTTTGTATTAAAGGAAAACAAAACATATTTTCTTATTTTGAAATTTACATATAGAGCAATACATAAGACTTTAATGTGCAGTTTAACAAATAAATATAGAGCAAACATCCATGTAACCACTCAAGAGACAGAACATTGGTCCCCAGAAGCCCCGAATACATCCTTCCCTCCCCTTAGAATAATTATTATCGACTTTTATGGTAATAATTACATTGTAGTTTTACCACCTAAATATAGATCTTAAATACTATAGTTTCATTCTGCTTTTCTGAACTTACTTTTGCTAAACGTTCCATGTTCACTTGTACTGAAAATTGTGTATATAAGTTTGTTGTTTTCTTGCTCAAAAACTCTTTAATTGCTTCCCATTGTATTTGGAATAAAATTTAAAAGCGTGCCTCTACCTTTTCCCCTCTCCAACCTCACCTTGCACCGCTCTTATACTAGAAAAACTTGTTTTCTTTTAGTTTCTCAATCCTACCAAGCCCTTTTCCACCTCAGGACTTTTGCCTGAAATTCTGGTCTTCCATCCTCTGTCTAACTCTTAGTCATCTTTCAGATCTCAGCATTCAAATCGCTTCTTCTAAGAGGCCTGCTGTGAACACCCAATCTCAGTGAGTTGCTCATTGTGTTCTCTCTTGGAACTCTGTAGTTTTCTTTCATAGACCTTGTCTCAGATTGTAACTGTATATTTATATGTATAACTATGTTTCTCCTCTATAAGCTAGTAGCCTCCATGAGTAAACAGTGTCTGTTTAATTTACCACTACATCCACAAAATTTGGCACAGTACTTGGCACTCGGTAAGCACAACAGAAATATTTGTTAAATGAATAAATATTATAATTGTTAAAGAAATGAATAAAAATTATATCTTACCTTCTAAGAAGTCTATAATCATCTTGAGGACCACATTTAAATGTGCATTGAAGTGAATCGAATTGAATTGAGAGGCAGGTTACGACTAAATTTCAATGGAAAAAAATTTAAGTCAGAATACCTAAGAGGAAATATCTTATAAAATGGGATTCTTTATTGTTTTAATGAAAAGTATAATTTTGAAAGGAAACAGAGCATGTAGTATTTTATAAATTAAAAATACCTTTACAGGCTCAGTCATACAAATTAACTAATATGCCATAAAATAAAACTTGAAATATTTCTGTAATTTTATAGCCCCTAAGAAAAATCCTTAAAACAAATAAGATAAGCAAAATGATGTTGTGAAACCAGAATAAAGTTGATAAATTTATTTGTAAATCGGTTCCCTATGTTTTCTATCATCTTGTCTCATTACTGACTTTGAGCTGTAACACTGCTCATCTCTAAGAATTCTGCCATTATGTCTTCTGTGCAAAACAGTAATACCTTTGCTCTGTGTCATTTCTCAACATTTGTATATTCCTACTAAAATAATAACTGTTTCATCTTAAGTATATAAACTAAATGTATCGTATATATTCTTTTATGTAGCACATGCTTCTTTTTTCTAAACTAGTAACATAGTACTACAGATTATGTTTTCTGTTTTTCTTGAATCTTTGCTCACCAACTGTTCAGTGAATTCATTCACTTTAGCATTTTCTATTTTCCCTTCTCTGTTTCCATGGAGAAGTATGTCAGTGATGTGTTTGCCTCCATGGAAACAGATGAGCATCTCTTTCTACATACACAGCTAATTAAATCGAACACTCTCTGCTGCCCAGTATCCCGGAGGAGGGTTGAAGAGGCTTTCCCTGAGACATCATTTTAGTAGCAGTTTTTAGTGTTTAACCTAATACAATGCATTAATGTTTTAACTTAACTCATTACATCCTAGATTCAGATGAATTAGAGCTCTGTTCTGTGTCCTAAAAGCAAAAACATACATAGTAAAATCCTTATGTGCTATGGTTATCATTTATAGATAAGGTTATCTCTTAACATCAAATGTAAATAATTCGAATGAATACCAGAGATATAGTTGCTAATAGAATTTAGTAGATTCATTTTGATACTGTACAATGTAGTGTAGTAGAAGGGACATGGATTTTAGGGTCAGATAAACCTGAGTTTTGAGTTCTGGCTTTGGCATTTATTAGCTGTATTACCTTGGCTAAGCCACTTAAATCTTTTTTGGCTTAAGTCTCCTCCTCTGTAAACTATACGCTATAATACTCTGCTTCTGTGAGAATTAAATTGGATAATGACTGTGAAACATTTGGGTGACTATAACTAATATTACTCTATTATATATTTGATAGTTTCTAAGAGATTAGATCTTAAAAGTTTTCATCACAAGAAAAATAATTGTAACTATGGGTGGTGATGCAACAAAGAATAATACTGTTTTCTTTGTGAAAACCAAACTAAATCATTTGTAAATACGCACAGTGTGTCAAGATTAATATTGTCATTGTTGCTAATAGTGTTTGGGGTGGTTGGCAGTGGTTAAGTGACCAGGCAGCAACATTCTGATTCTACCACAATTCCTTCCCCCACCCCACCCCCATGTTCTGAGCCAGTATGAGTCTCTCTGAATCATTTTCTCTCTTAGTTTATGGCATGTCCCAACAGAGTAGTTAGGTATGGCAAGGAGCTTCATAAGTGGTAGAGTAGTGGCATTATTTCAGGATACTTCTTCTTTTACCCCAACCCTGACCTTAAATGTTATGGGTCACTAAATATTTTATAAATGCTTCCTTAATACATATGTGTATATCAATATACTTACATGTATATGCATCCATACTAATAATAGTAATAAAATTAGCCAACATTTACAAACGTATGTTTTATGTGCCAGGCACTGTATTAAGTGTTATGCAACCATTAACTCATTTAATAGTAAAGCACTACAAAGAGTCTTGGGTACCATTATTGTCTTCATTTTATATGTGAGGAAACTGAGGCATAGAGAGATTAAGTGACTTTTCTAATAAGTAGCAAAAGTAAGATTGAACCCTGAAAGTCTAATTCCAAAATGCATGCTTTTAAATACTAAACTATGGGGCTATTCCTGCAGACACATGCACATTCATATGTATGAATGCATAGAGAATGAGAGAGACAAGAAAGAAAACCGATTAGGTGTAAACCTGATTGATGAACTTAATGGTTAGATTGGATTTTTCTTAACTTTTTTTTTCTTGTACTACAGGCCCTTTGGCAATCTGGTAAAGCTTATGGCCCTTCTCAGAACTATGTTTTTAAGAGCTTAAATATAATATATAGGAATCCAAAGAAAATCAGTTATATTTTAACTGATAGTTATCAAAGTACTTTTAAATTATGATGTAGCAATAAACCTATAATTACTTTTTATTAACACATTAAATAGCAAGATCTAGTGGCAGATCTAACAACGATGACAATTTCAAAATAGCAATAAGTGTAAATGACATAGTAAGATACCACAACAATTATAATGAGGTAATATGTAAAAATATTTTATAAAATCTCAAGTGTCCTCAAAATATGTATGTTATTCTCATATGTTAGGACACTGAGATTTAGAAATTAAGAAATGTAGTTGTAGAGCTAATAACTCTAAAGTTGAGAGTCAATCCCAATCTCTTGATTATGAATCCTATTTTCTTTCCACTGTTCTTAGGATGCCTTTAAAACAATAAGCAGATATTTTTTAAATGCCTTCCCAAGATTGATAGTACAACAGATGTGACATAGGCAGTGGCTGAAAGCAGATGAAGTGCATCTCTCATGCCACACAAAGGTAACATTTCAGAACAAGCAAATACGTTGTCAGTAGAGAATGCTGGATTTACTTGTGTTGGAGAGTATGGCACCATAGCTATGGTGTGGACTGGCACCATAGCTATGGTGTCATTACAAGTGGCAGTCATTCCTCTAACTGCTAGAGCTGGAGCTCTGGTGTCTGCACATCTGAGTCTATTGACCATACAGACTCTTCTGCTCCAAGTAGCCTTAAAAATAACTGAGTGCAGTAGAGCAGTGGCTTTCCAGTCATGGTTCAGCTCAGCTTTCTGAGCTATGTGCAGGCTGAGCACATGCAGAATGCCAGCCCAGTTAAGCAAGCACCAAATGGCCATGGATTAGAGGCGCTCTCTCTACAGTTGTCAGAATAATTAAAACAACATAGCACATGAGGCAGCTGCTTTCCGTATTAGCTGTCCCCAACAGCAATGCAAATACAAGTGCCTGTCATCTAGTACATATCAGTTTACATTGCAAGCCCTACGTTTGTACATGTTGTGATTACCAAACAGTCATTTCACTCAAACATCAAAATAAACTATTGTGTAGGCTGGGCAGGTATTGGCTGAATCTTACAATTGAGGAAACTAAGGAAGATGGGAGGGCAGGTATGTAAAGGCACAGGCCTCTCTCAGCCAGGAAGCTCAGAACCTGAAGGGACCCTTGTTACTCAGAAACTAGCCATAAAGTCACCATCCTCCTTAAGCAACTCAAAACAGGACTGAACTGAGGCTGAATGCTGCTTTTTGTCATCATGAAGAGGAGATCTATGCCTTCAGTTTCCTCGAATACACAGATTTTGCCTTATAGCCATAACATATCAAAAGGGTGACATAACCTAGTAAAATCTTCTCTGTTGGGAAATATAAAAAACCAGTTATACAAAAACAAAGTGTGCCAAGGATTGACAAGAAGGTTGAAGGTTCCCTGTTCAATGCATACTGGGGAAGAGCATAGCAATCTGCCTAATGTTCTATGTCCTGGTGGTAGAGTTACCTATTAACCCCATGCTGCTGATTTCGCTTTGTCCACGAGAAACTTAATCAGTTAGGTCCATTTATTGCTATATTATAATCCTAACTGTTAGGATTATCCCAGGATGTGATGATTGCCTCCATCTCTCAGCATTTGTACATGTGACCACAGTTCCCGAGTCCCCTCCCTTACCAAAGGGAGAATTGCACTCTAGGGGGGAAATTATAAGAATTACTGACATCTTGCTAATTCTAGGCACTACTATCTGCTTAACATTAACAAGTGAGATGCTGGTAGAGAGAGTCGTTTCATCGTGAAAGACAACTGGAGACTGGCCTTACTCCCACATGTTCTCTGTTAGTGTCATTTTGACTCCAGAAGAGCTCAAAGGAACATGCTCTACCTATAATGCACTTTAGTTTTGTAAATGAGTTTGGGTTTAAATGAGTCCTTATCTTATAAAGGCAATGATAGAATCTTCTGGATTAGATATTGGAGGCCCTTACGCACAAAATAATATCTTGCAGAACTTTACCACTCACAAGACTTATGCACAGGGGCCTCTATGATCCCATATGTTGATCAAATGCAAAACTTGCCTCCCTCTCAAAACCAAAGTTTTGAAAAAGAACACCTGCTTCCTCTGGGAGGCAATCTGAATATATTTGTAAGGCTCTTTTAAATTTCAAGAGCCATGACCTTTCTTGCTTTATTACGAATATACGTGGAAACATAGATTAGCAAAGTGAGTTATCTGAAATGCTAGAAAGTACTTCTGGATTCCAGTATATCCAAGATGTAAATGTATATTGAAATACTTAGAACTAAAACACAGTTTAGTTACAGGCACAAAATAATTCAGAAAAAACTGCTACACCTTCTCTTTTTTCATCTAACATTTATATTTCCCCAAAGAAGGTATTTCATTTGGTCAGTCCCCCCCCCCCCCCCCCATTAGTCGAGTTCATGTCAAAATATCTTAAAAGTAGCTGGCTTTTTTTCCACATTCTCACCAACACTTACTGTTTCTTGATTTATTAATGAGAGCCATTCTGACAGGGGTGAGGTGGTATCTCATTAGGATTTGATTTGCATTTTTTTCTGATAATTAGTGCTATTGAGCAACTCTTCTTATGTCTATTGGCCATCTTTGGAGAAGTGTCCAGGTTTTCTGCCCAGTTTTTAATTGGATTGTTTGTTTTTCTGGTGTTGGGTTGTCTGAGTTCTTTTGTTAAAAAATATTTTTTTTTATTGATTTCAGAGAGGAAGGGAGAGGGAGAGAGAGAAACATTAGTGATGAGAGAAAATCATTGATTGGCTGCCTCCTGCATGCCCCCTACTAGGGATGGAGCCTGAAACTCAGGCATGTGCCCTTGACTGGAATTGAACCCAGGACCCTACAGTCTGCAGGCTGATGCTCTATCCACTGAGCTAAACCAGCGAAGGCAAGTTGTCAGAATTCTTTATAAATTTTGCATATTAACCCCTTACTGGATGTATCATTGGCGAATATCCTCTCCCATTCAATAAGTTGTCTTTTTGTTTTGTTGATAGTTTCCTATGATGTGCAAAAGCTTTGTGTAAAGTACATGATTTTGTCAAGTACTTCTATGCTATACATCTGAAATTAATACAGAATAATACTGAATGTAAACTGTAATTGAAAAATAAAAAAACTAAAGGTAAAATTTCTTAGTTTGCTTGTCAGAAAAAAAACAAAAAGTAGCCAGCTTCCCTTTTTCTCAACTCCCATGATATTGCCTTTAGTTAGTATAGACATACCTGATCATTATCTGTGATGAAAGTAGCAGCATTTTTTCACTTCAAGTGCATAGCAGGAACCATGGCATCTTTCGTTATTGTTCTTGTCAAATAAAGTTTACTGAGTTGTAATGCAGTGAATATTATAAACTTTACCCTTGTACAATGATTTAATTTTAAAAAATATATAGTCATGTAATCACCACCACTATCAAGATATAGAACAGTTCCATCATACCCCCAAATTCCTGTATGTCCTTGAATAACCAATACCTCCCCACATCTCAGCCCTGGTAACCTACACTGCTGTTTTCTGTCCCTAGAGTTTTGCATACTCCAGAATGCCATATAAGTGAATCAAACAATAGGTATCCTTTGAGGCTGAGTTTTTTACTGGATGCATTTGAGAATTTTTTCCCCGTCTTGTTGAGTGGATCAGTAGTACATTTGTTTTTATTGTTGAGCAGTATCCCATTGTGTGGATGTGCTACAGTTTCTTTTGTCATTCTTTAGATCAAGGACAATTGAGATGTTTCTAGTTTTTAACAATTATAAATGGAGCTTCCATAAATATCCACATACAGGTTTTTATGTGAACACGTTTTCATGCTTCTGTTTTCCCTGAGTAAACACCTAGAAGAGAGATTATTGGATCAGGCTGTAACCCAGTAACTAAGTTAATAAGAAACTGACAGTTTCCCGTAGGTTTTTCTGGTTTGATTCTGGTTAGTTTCATACATGAGCTGCCCAGAAGTTGTCCACAACTTCATGCACCTATTTAAAGAATTGCTTTTTTGGAAGGGGGGTAGGGGTTGGGTGGGGAGGAATCGGAGATATCTGTAATATTATCAACAATAAAAAATATATTTTTAAAAAAGAATTGTTTTCTTCAGCTTTCTCCTCTCCACGACATTCCCCCACTCTCTAGTTGGGAAGGAGTAAGATACCACCTCATTGCCATCCTTTTCTTAATTTGGGGCACAGTGGTTCATAGGGCTTCTCCCCACAGTCTCTGCAGAGGAAAGAATTGCAGTTTCTTTTGTTGTACTGTATGAGCTTTGTGTAGAGCAGGTACAGCCAAAAGAATTCAGTGCTACATGGCTACCCACTTCCCAATCTTTTGACTGGAGAGAGTAGGCATCTTGAGGAATTTTGTGTCTGTGGCTATTGGTGTTCTGGTGGGCTACTTTAGCACCCAGGCTGAGTATATGGGGGGGGGGGGAGTGGAGAAAGACTCATGGACACAGACAACAGTATGGTGATTGCTAGAGGGAAGGGGAGCTAGAAGAGGGTAAAGGGGATAAATGGTGATGGAAGGAGACTTGAGTTTGAGTGGTAAACACAATACAATATACAGATGATGTTTTATGGAATTGTATACCTGAAGCCTATATAATTTTTTTAACCAATGTCACCCCAATAAATTCAATAAAAAATAAATAAAGATAAAAAATAAATAAAGATAAAAAACAAAACAACAACAAAACTTTCAGGGAACTCACTATCAGGTTGTTCCTGGAGTTTCATAGTTCTCTAACCAGGCTCTCTTATTTTCTCCATCGTTCATATATATTTCCTGGGGAGCTTAGTTGTAAATAGCAGGAGGATCAGGGTAGAATGCACTTGCATCATATTGTCTAAAACGGAAAGCCAACCAGGATTCATTTTTTTATCTCTCAAAAACATACCACATTGCCTTGTGTATGGTCTGCACAGAGTAAATATTTGTTGACAAAAGAAAGGAGTGAGGGAGGAAAATAAGTAGTTTCATATCTCAAAATGTTAATTTAGCGTAACATAGTAGTGAAGAATATGGCCTTTGGAGTCAACAGTCATTTTGAATTTTAGCTCCAAAACCTACTCTTAGCGTCATGTAAACAACTTACTTTACTTCTCTGAGTCTCAGTTTCCTATAATATGGGGATTGTAATATCTATCCCATAGGGTCAGTGAAAATGAGAAAATATATTTAATGCATTTAGCACAGTGCTTGGTAAACAGTAAATGTACTTCCTAGTCATATTAGTAATAACAACAATTATAAAATATCAACATATGTTCTTACACTCAGGAAATGCTGCCCTTAAAGACAAAGAGGATCAATTTGGGAGAACACCACTTATGTACTGTGTGCTGGCTGACAGACTGGACTGTGCAGATACGCTCCTGAAGGCAGGAGCAGACGTTAACAAAACGGACCATAGCCAAAGAACAGCCCTCCATCTTGCAGCTCAAAAGGTGAGACATAAAATCACTTTGAAGTGTAAGCCTTTTGTGTGGTAGTTGTTACTTGGTTCATGGAACTGTACAGTGGACAGATGATAAAGAAATCACAAGTATATGACTCTTAGTTTCATACGTTTTCTCGTAAAACTGCAGAGAGTAAAGCACAGATAACCATCAGTGGCTACTTTCATTCATCTAAGTTCCTTGAATAATAGAATTCGTTTTATGATCTAAGGTTAAGTCAGGGAAAAGAAATCAAAATTATATGTACACTATGATTAAACTATGTTACAAATTACTTTATGCATGGGAAAAAGCAAAGGAAAAAAATAACATCCCACAAAGATGTTAATAGTGGTTGGGTTTAAATATTGGGAATATTAGGCATTCTTTGTACTTTTCACTGTTTAACATTTTTTTTCTTGATGAGTATTACTTTTACAATAAAAATATGTAGTCTCGCCCTAACCGGTTTGGTTCAGTGGATAGAGTGGATAGAGGATCGGCCTGCAGACTGAAGGGTCCAGATTCAATTCCAGACAAGGGCATGTATCTTGATTTTAGGCTCGATCCCCAGTAGGTGATGTGCAGGAGGCAGCTGATTGGTGTTCTTCTCTCGACAATGTTTCTGACTCTCTATCCCTCTCTGTAAAATCAATAAAAAAATATATTTTTTAAAAATGTAGTCTCCCTTAAAATAAGTGGTATTTAGGGGACATAAAAGAAAATTACTTTCTGAATATATTTTCAACTTTTGAAAAATCTAAAACTATATTGCCAGTTTAAATGATTTCGAGTTTTTAAAGGCATTGTCATGAGCTCAGATTTTTGGAATTACACATATCAAAAAAATAAAATGGGAAGTTTCAAATTTATTCAAAGATTTATTTATTAGAAAACTATTTTCCCACCAAAAATTTTTGTCTATAAAATGTATTTCTAGTGCCTGGTATTTTTCTTTTTGTTATCTTAGACTTGTGTATTTTTTGTGTAAAAAGCAATGAAAATTAGTTAGATCCAGCAGAAACTATTAGACTTATTTCCCTTTTTAAAATGTGAACAGACATAGCATTTTTATTGAGGGGTTAGAAAAATGCCTTTTCATTAGTTGAATACATAAAAGGAGACTGACATTAAGAAGTACTATGAATATGCTGGTTGTATGTTAGGTCTGTCAGGTTATTTCTAACGTTATTGCTCTCTATGGCTGAATCCTGAGGCCACTGTGAATTTGCTGGTATTTTTCCAACTCAGTTGAGTGATTTTAAGGTTTTTCAAATCCTCTATGGCTTTTTTTTATATCTAGTAGATCACATGTAGATATTCAATGTGTATATAAAGCTGAATTTCAACCAACTTTATTACTAAGACCACCCCATTCTGGAACATTCATAGTTGATGTCCTTCCTTTCCACATTTCAGAAGTGTCAGTGCCTGCCACTCCTGAGAGCACTAGTTTTCCATTTCCAGATCATTCCAACACCACAGTAACTTTAACCAACCGTGATGCCACGTAACTTATGTAGTGGACAAAAGCGGGAACGGCTAACTCATTCTAGGAGAGAAAGTCCAGTGTTTGTATCATCATGTAAAACGGCTAACTCGTTCTAGGAGAGAAAGTCCAGTGTTTGTATCATCATGTAAAACGGCTAACTCGTTCTAGGAGAGAAAGTCCAGTGTTTGTATCATCATGTAAAACGGCTAACTCGTTCTAGGAGAGAAAGTCCAGTGTTTGTATCATCATGTAAAACGGCTAACTCGTTCTAGGAGAGAAAGTCCAGTGTTTGTATCATCATGGAAATAGTGTTCATGGACTGAACAGGAAATGCTCTGACCGTGTTCCTCCTTGGTGTGTGTCTTACTGTATGAAGTTGCTATGAATGAGAAAGTTAAATATATGCTAATTATAAAATGCAGATGTTTTGCATTTGATTTCTACCAAGAGTTGAAATGTTGAGAAATGATTAAAAATAAAGTGTCTTCCATTATTAAAAAACAAAACAGTTATTGCTCTCAAATTTGCTTTTCAGTATAGTAATTTTGTAAAAATCTCTCTAATTTTTAATCCACTTTTAATTACAGCTTGGGTACTTATAACCTTTCACCTAGGCTTGTCAGCTGTTAAAATTATTCATCCATTTAACTTTTTTTTCATAAGGTAAACATTTTAGATTGGGAATAGTCCCAATATTAAGAATTTGATAGATTTTTTTTTTATTGTGATTCATTTAGGTTTAAAACTCAACTTCAAAATGTAGGTTAGGCCGAAACCAGTTTGGCTCAGTGGATAGAGTGTCGGCCTGTGGACTCAAGGGTCCCAGGTTCGATTCCAGTCAAGGGCATGTACCTTGGTTGCAGGCACATCCCCAGTAGGGGGTGTGCAAGAGGCAGCTGATCGATGTAAAAAAAAAAAAAATGTAGGTTAGAGGAACCTAACTTAGTATCAGTAGGTCATGTGGGAAAATGAGGATTTAAGTTGATGATCCAACCGTAAGACATTTTTGTGGAGGTATTATAGGAGAAAGGTTGAGAGAAGAGGAGTGCACAGCCAGGCATGCTAGCTTAGCTGTAAGTCTCTTCACAAGTTTTCTTTTGCTTTTTGTTTCTTTATTTTTGTGTGATTTTTTAATGTCAAGGAATAAATAGAACTATGGTTTACATGTCACAATTTACATAGCTTACTTCATAAATAACGAGTTTCACGTTTTTCCAACTCTCTCATAATTATGCATATCCCCATCTCTGTGTTACAGTTTGTTTTTCCTTGTTTGCCAAAGCAGTAATATATCTTTAGGCTATCCTAGCATTAGTAGAATTTCCAGAATAAGGGTGGTAATAATTTTTTAGTACTCTGTTCAGATCATACCTGAGTATTGTGTTTGATTTTGTGCTTCATAGAAAAACACCTTTATTAAAAAATTAAAGTTTGTATGCATCAGGCAGGAACAAGATGGTGAAGGGGCTAGAAATAATTTTCAAAGAATAGTTGTAGATGATATATGTTCCAGGTCTTTAGCACACCTTGCCTGTGAGCAGACACAAGCACTAATTCTCTTTAGAGAAAACATGTTCACCTTAAACTTCTAGGATTCCCTCATGTTAAAATAGATGAAATATGATCTCACAGTGAAACACATGGGAAAGTAATCTGCCATGAATGAGAGCAAAAACGATAAACAGATTTATTCCATCAAAAAACATTAGCTTTTGTCATCATTAAAAGCACAGTCCTATATAATAAAAGGCTAATATGCAAATTGTCCCCTCGGGAGTTCGACTGACTGGGAGTTTGACCACTCACTATGACATGCACTGATCACCAAGGGGTAGCACAGAACAAAGGAAAGCCCGGGCCGGCAGCCCAGCCGGCAACCGGGAGAAGGAAGGCCTTGATCGGCCCTGATCACTGGCCAGGCCTAGAGACCCTACCCATGCACGATGCCTCTAGTATAAAATAATCATTGATGGTTATTTTAAAAGAAGGTATCTATAATAATAAATGCGTAATATGCCAATTAGACTGGATGTCCTTCCGGACAACCTTCCAGACAAAGCCAGGGCTGCGAGGAAAACCCGGTTCCCGGGTGCCTGCCAACAGCTGGAGGGAAGCCCGGGTCCCAGGTGCCAGAGGAAAGCCGGTGCTGGCAGCCGGGGGAAGGAAGGCCTACTCTTGCACGAATTTCGTGCATCGGGCCTCTAGTGAAGTTATAAAAGAAGAAATCAGAAAAATTGAGCAACCAATAAGGAACTTTCATAACTAGGCATAAGTTTTAACTGTGACCACTTATTTTAGAATAACACATCTGCCAAAAACATCTCTAAAAACTGAACAGAATTTATACAGTACATTATTTGAAGGCATTGAGGACAATCGGCATAGGCAGGATCTAAGAAAATGTGACCATTAGAGAAGGGGAACATGTGAAATTAGCTCCACATTCATCCTGCCTTTTACCTTTAAGGCATTTTCCAAATTGGAATGCAAAAGAATACAACTCTAGCAGGAAACTGTAATCTTAGTAGGCTGAGAAACCCATATAGAGTTTGGAGTTAGCAGTGGCTGGAACTTGAAGGGCAAATCCTGGAGAGAAGGGAACTGCAGAGAAGGAACCCAAAACTCTGGGTACAAATCCCTCACCCATCATTAGCAGACTCCTAAACTGTGCTTTTAGAGGGTAAGACTCTCAAAACCTATCAGTAAACAATAGCTGGGAGGCTAGAGCTAAGCAGAGATTGTTTCAAAATCTGCCCATATTTTCTTTTCTATTTCAAGTCTTTTATTATATAACAAATAGATTTTTGTGTAGGGATCCATCCATTCTCATTTTAAAACCTACAAATAACTAATTTTCTCAGGACAACCTCGCTCATTAATTTTCAGCCATTTAGTTTCTGATGTGGGTGTGTGCCAGGCTTTTGTACTATGTACTTCCTATGCTATTTTTTTATTTATTACATTTTTTATTTATTTATTTATTTATTTATTTATTTATTTATTTAAAATAATCTTTTTCTTTTTTTAAGTTTTCTAGGAGTAAGTAATTTTTTTTAAAATATATTTTATTGATTTTTTTACAGAGAGGAAGAGAGAGGGATAGAGAGTTAGAAACATCGATGAGAGAGAAACATCGATCAGCTGCCTCCTGCACACCCCCTACTGGGAATGTGCCCGCAACCAAGGTACATGCCCCTGACCGGAATCGAACCTGGGACCCCTCAGTCCGCAGGCCGACGCTCTATCCACTGAGCCAAACCGGTTTTGGCAATTTATTACATTTTTTAAATGAAGGGTCCTGACTACTAGGGAGCCACTTAGGAAGAAGAGGGTGGAGGTACATAGAAAGCTGTGTAGAAAGGAGGAGTTGGATCCAAGAGATATATTGGCGGAGGTAGAACTGTTCCTTCAGTAAGTAGTTACCAAATGTCTACTCTGTAGTCATGACTATCCACCTAGAGAGATTATAAAGAAATGAGTTAGATAGATCTGCTATAACTAATAATGTCAGTACCAATCCCTATTAAACTTCATTTCTCTTTGTTTAGTAGACCTCTCTGATATATCAGATGTCAAATATTCCTTTCAAAAGGCCTATCCACTTAATTCTGTTTGCTGTGAACTCAGAAGTGTGCCATTTATGTAATCATCAATATTCATGTATTTGTGCATGCATTCATTCAACATGTTAAAACTGTTACTGTGTAACAGGTACTGCACTAGGCCTTGGAACACAAAGGTGAAAGACATGATTCCTGCTCTTAAGTTGTTTACAAAAATCATGGATAAAGATAAAAGTGATAATTAAAGCTGGTCTGTCTACTTTAGAGTACCTAAGTATTTTATAAAATTTCAATAGCCACTACACGTAAATAATCATTGTTATTATTTTTGACCTGAAGAGCAACCATTCTCCTATGTTATTTTTTTAGTTTTAGCTTTTTGTGTGATAGTGGACTATATTATGCTATCTTTCTGCAGGCTGGTTAGTAGGAAAAACTCATGTTCCCATAGCGTTTTGTTCATGTCTCTATCAGAGCCCATTATCTTGTACTGTAATTATTTCTTACTCGTCTCTTTCCCACTAGATTAGAGCTCCAGGCAAGAACCTTGCTTTATTTATTTTTTAATCCCCCAGAATCTGACTCAGTGTCTGACATGTCTTGGTTGAATGAATGAACATATATTATGTTACTTATATAGAAAGTCATTATTAATACAAATGCTAGACATTTTGTTTATTAGAAACATGTATCCACTTTCAAAATACATATATGGGAAAAACTTATTGAACTGTGGTGATTGGCTTAGTTATTTTGACATACTCACTTTTTTGAAAACAAATTGCTATTAGTCCAAGCAGCTAAGGAAATGGTGCCCATGAGAATAAAATTAATCTCAATATACTCAACATCTGTACCTAATTTGTTTTTCATTTAGTACCCTCAGTTTAATCCAAGAAAGCAATCAGCCATACGTTTTCTGAGTTTCTAACAAAAGACATCTGATGGTTAGAAATGTTTGCTCCAGGGACACTACTATTTCTCTGACTCCCACAAATACATTTGTTTGTTAATAAGGACAAAAAAGCATTAGCGGCCTTACTAAATATCCATAGTTACACATTTTTAATCTTCCAGGAGGTTATTAATTTGGCTTTAAGAAGAATAAGACTACCCACTTTGAAAAATTATATCATGTTATACTCAAAAATTAAATAAGCTTAAGGTTATGGTTGTGTTGTCATTTATTTCTTTTTAAAATCACAAACAGAATTCTCTATTCATCAATGAAAACTGAATATTAATTTTCATCTTTCAAAATATGTTATTTCTATATTAATTTACAAAATGTAAAGAAGAGTAGAATACCTCTGAAACTTTTCAGGAAAACTTAATACAGTATTAGATTTCCTTATTTTGCACACACTCACACTTACCACATATACACCAAACAATCCACTCCCTGGGCCACAACTCTATATTCTCATATTCCCTCTCAGTACATATTAGGTGTACCAGTTAATAATGTGGATTTTTTTCAATAGATGGAGTTACACATAGGTTGATATATATGTGATTTGATATGTATGCTATTTTGTTGTATTGACAGCAAGCTTCAAAACTTCATATGACAAATTTTCTGAAGGTATTAACATCATAGATATTTTTATGCTTAAAAATGTTGAATTTTGTGCCAAAAAAAGAGCATTTGCGGGAAGTTTTAATTCATTACTTTATTTTGAAGAAAAAGTTATCGTATACTTCGGGAAGTTTATGGTGAACATGCTCCATCTCAAGATACTTGTGAACGCTGGTTTAAACGCTTTAAAAGTGATGATTTCAATGTGAAAGACAACGTCCAGGTCAATCAAAAAAGTTTGGAGACCAACTATTACAAGCATTATTGGATGAAGATGCATGTCAAACTCAAAAACAACTTGCAGAAAGATTAAACGTTGCTCAGCAAACAATTTCCAATCGTTTACAAGCAATGGGAAAGATTTTAAAGGAAGGAAAATGGGTGCCACATCAATTGAATGAAGGACAAATGGAAAACCAAAAAGTCATCAGTAAAATGTTGCTTCAATGGCACGAAAGAAAGTCTTTTTTGCATCGAATTGTGACTGGCGATGAAAAGTGGATTTATTTTGAGAATCCCAAATGCACAAAATCATGGGTTGATCCAGGTCAACCATCAACATCGACTGCAAGGCCAGATCGCTTCAGAAAGAAGACAGTGCTCTGCAGAGTTTGGTGGGATCAGGAAGGTGTGGTGTATTATGAGCTTCTAAACCAGGCCAAGTGAAACCGTTAATACTGATTGCTACCGACAACAATAATCAATTTGAACCACGCTTTGATCATGAAACGACCAGAATGGGCCAGAAGACATGGCAAAGTAATTTTTTTTCATCATACACTTCAAAACCAGTTAAAGACACGTTAAAAGATCTTGCCTGGGAAGTATTAACCTACCCGCTATATTCACCAGATCTTGCTCCTTCAGATTACCACTTGTTCTGATAGATGGCACATGCACTTTCTGAGCAGCACTTCAAAACATACGAAGTGGAAAATTGGGTCTCTGAATGATTTGTCTCAAAACAAGAAAAGTTCTATTGGGACAGTATCCACAAATTACCTGAAAGATGGGGAAATATGTAGCTAGCGATGGACATTATTTTGAATAAAGCACTTTCAATGTTTCTCTTGAAATTATAGTGTTTTCTTTGATTACAAAATCCGTCATTATTAACCACCGGTACACCTAGTATACCCCTTTACCATAACTACTTACCTACCACCGTTAATCATAGATTTCAGTTATCTGTATTTCACCCCTACTAAGGCTATTTGAGGGAAGAGACCATGTCTTACTTGATTTTATAGTTCCAGTCTTAGCACAGCTCCTGCCACTTAATACCCAGTAAATGATTATTTAATTAATACATGAATGAGGGGATGAATCAATCAGTCAATAAATGTGAACATCAGATCAATTATCATGAGTGGTATGTATGGTCTTTAAAACTGTTGAAGTTTAAATTAATCGTTATATTTATTCCTTTTCATTGTCTACCCCATCCTCTTACAATTTTATAAGTAGGATTTTATAAGACTGTGAGCTTTCCTCAACAAATATCACTCTTGTATGACTCAATTTCTTCATCTATAAAATGGGATAATACTTTTTCCTATCTGCTATGTAGGAAAGATAAGTTCTTAGATATAATGCTGTTTGCTTGGTGGGGAAATATACTCTCTGAAAGTGTAAGTTACCAATATTATTGCTACTAATCATACTACAACTGGTGTGAACATCACATTACCCTTTAAGAATCAGTAGGTGCCTTCAGGATCTTCTAGTCCAGTTCATCATTGGAGGAGCAGGTTGAGTCAGTTCTCCTTTCAGTTCTCAATAAATTATTCATCAGTCTTTTTGCATGTGCCTGAATGCACTTTGTTCTGTTTTTAAAATTATTTTAGACTTACAGATAAGAAAATAATATAAAAAATACTGAGGTACCTAATTCCCAGAAGAGATAAAACTGAATTTTAAAAATTTCTTCTTCTGACTTTTTGAAATGAAATAAAACAAACTTCCAAAATCCCATTCCCCTTTTTTACTGTCTCTTCAGCATATCTTAATTATTGTGGTTTTAATTCATGTGTGTGTGTGTGTGTGTGTATATATATATATATATATATATATATATATATATATACTAGGAGCCCGTTGCACGAAGTTTCGTGCAATAGACTTTTCCTTCACCTGGCTGCCGGCACCAGTTATCCGCCAGCAGCAGTTTTCCTCTGGCCACCCGCCGATCAGAGCGCCTCCCGCCAGCACGATCGGCCACCCCGAGAGGAACTCCGATCAGGAGGCGCTCTGATCGGCGGGTGGCCAGAGGAAAACTGCTGCTGGTGGAAAACTGGTGCCGGCAGCCACACAATAGGCCACCCCGAGTTCCGCCACCAGAGTCTTCCGCAGCGCTGGCCGTTTAAGGAGCTCCTACTGCCAGCCAATCGGCCACCTGGAGTCCCGCCCCCCAGCCTCCTGCTGGCCCAATCGTGGGCGTAGCGGAGTGATGATAATTAGCATATTACCATTTTATTAGGTATGATATATATATATATGAAAATACTGTTTTACATGCTTAAAATCTTTATATAATGGTAATATACTGTGTGTCACTCCCCAACTTGCTTTTTTGACTTAATATTATGTTTTTGCGATTTACCATATTCACAAAAAATTATATCCAAATGTCTAAAAGACCCATGAAAAGGTGTTCAATAATTATTAATTAGGGAAATACAAATTAAAGCTACAATGAGATACCACTACATAGCCATTGAATGTATAACATGAAAAAGTCTGCCGAAACTGGTTTGGCTCAGTGGATAGAGCGTTGGCCTGCGGACTGAAGGGTCCCAGGTTCGATTCCGGTCAAGGGCATGTACCTTGGTTGCGGGCATGTACCTTGGTTGCGGGCACATCCTCAGTAGGGGGTGTGCAGGAGGCGGCTGATCGATGTTTCTCTCTCATCGATGTTTCTAACTCTCTATCCCTCTCTCTTCCTCTCTGTAAAATATCAATAAAATATATATTTAAAAAAAGAAAAAGTCTGACAGGACCAGTTGATGGTAAGGACATGGAACAAATATTTGGTGGAAATGTAAATTGGTGCATGCATTCTAGAAAACTATGTCTATAAAATCTAAACATACACACACACTATATCACTGCAATTCACACCCCAACCCCAGTAATACCTAAGAGAATAAGTGGTTTTTTTTTCACCAAAAGACATGCATGAGAATGTACTTGATAGCTTTATTTATAATAGAAAATATTTTTAATAGTATAGAAAGAAAACCCAATACCTATCAAGAGGAAAATGGGTAAACTGTGGTATATTTACTCCTACAATGGAATACTACACAATTAAAAAAATGACCTACTGATAAATTCAACCACATGAATGAATTTCCTAGACATCATTTTAAGTGACAGAAGTCATGCTGTTTATATACATTTCAGAAACAGGCAAAACTATGTGATGATTCAGATCCGTTGTTACTTGGGGATAGGTATTGACTGAAAGGGGACATGAGGAAGCATTCAGGAGTGCTGGCAATGATCTATGTCTTGATCTGCATGTTGGTTATATAAAAATTCTTAATCGCTGTACTTAAGAATTATGTGCTATATTGTCTATCTGTTATACCTCAATAAAAAATCATTACAAAAAAATGGTAAGAGCCTGTCCAGTGTGGGTCAGTGCTTGAGAATTGGCCTATGAACAAGGAGGTCACTGGTTTGATTCCCAGTCAGGGCACATGGATTGTGGGCTTGATCCCTAGTAGGGTACATACAGGAGGCAGCCAATTGATGATATTTCTCTCTCATCGATAATTCTCTCTCTCCCTCTCCCTCCCTTCCCCTCTCTCTAAAAATCAATAAAAACATATTTTTAAAAATGGTAAGATGGCCAGAACTTGGTGACCATGATTTGTAGGTAGGGTAAGAGAGAGTGGAATCAGGAATGGTTTCTGGCCTAAGCTTTTAGGCACTCAGGTCATGCTTCCCAGCATTTGCCTGAGGAGCTGTGTGAAAGCAGTGCCTATGCTCTGATCCAGTGGTTTGCAAACTTGAGCATGCATCCAAATCACCTGGAGGTCTTTAGTGAGTACTTCCAGGCTTCTCTGTGGCTGTATTCGCTCAGTGCATTTTAAAACAATTTAATAAGTACACACTCTACCACAAACTGCGTAGCCAGTGGGTATCTGAAGAGTAAGCAAATGAGGTTTTAGCTGTTGGTGTGCTTTTTTAAAAAAGTACCAAAAGGCATTTGCAATGCCATTACCTAGAAACATAGGAAGGTCTGAATGTATGAAATGCTTATGTTCAGGAATGTTAATGAAATCTCTGGACTGAGATGGGTGATGTTAGACAGCCCTTGCAGTTTTAGCCCTTTCGACTTTAACCCTGGCTAGGCTGTCCTTTCCAGGTAGGCTGAGTCCTAGTCTAAAGAATCTTGGCTTCATTACATTCTAACTTCTGAGGTTTCCAAACTAGCATCAGGTTTGTCCCCTTGTGGGTATTTGGAAGCTATCACTCTCAACCTGTCCTCTGGTTTTCCAGTTTAGAAACTGGTTTCAAATATTTAGGATCCTACCTTCAAATGAGTGTTCAAACCAAAACTGGAGTTGGTCTGTCTTTAAACAAATCTGAGAATTGAAATAAAAATCTGTCTGTCCTTTAATACTCTGATTATACTTAATGTACTTCTACTTGCGTGGATGAAATTCATAGTCATAAGGAACAACATATCAACAAATCTTGATTGAAATCACTGCTTTGAACTTTTCTAACATGACTCTAGTATGGAAAAAATATTTTACTTTCCTATTCGTGTCACAGCAGTTAGAATAGTTGAGTTGTCTATATTTTATATTAAGTAAACAGGGATAGTTTGAGTTCTACTTTGTCACGTGCAGAGTCAGGAATTATCTTGCTTTTCTGATTCCCAGCTCAGTGCTCCTGATCAAGCGCCCCTGGAAGAGAACTTACATGCTCTTCTGGGGCTTACTTTCTTGTTCTCTGTCCTGGGGTGGTTCCCAAATCCATTTTCCCAGGCTAAACCCCAAAGAAGTACCTAAGGGTTTCTTTCTCATGGGCCAGATTCAGAATTTGAGCTGAGAGCTTCTACCTTCCAGTTTAGTGTTTTTTCTTTACCATATAATACCTCTCAGACACAGTAGAGCAGCCTCACAGGTTGTATTTTAAAATCTCTGTGGCTTGCAGGATTTTGTTTTGAACATGATCCTATTTCTTGCAACCATATTCATTTTCTAATCATCTTTATCTCTTCACTGGCCCTTACTTTTACCAAGTCATGAAAATACAAGCATCTGCTTTCCATGAATAGGTTAAAGATCCCACAAGCCTAGATTCCCATGGAAACCAATCAAAAGCTAAAAAGAAAAGAAAGGGTATATATTGAATTTCTCTGAGACCTACAGCTTGTTTTTCATTAGAGTCATGCTGATTTCTTTTTAACTCTGGGCACAGGCCAGCGAATATTTTTACAGCTAATAAAAAGGAACTCCAGATCCATTTACTTTAATTTAAACTTTTAAATATTAATTTTGTATATAAAATTATAGGGGAGGAACAAAATTTCCTCTATCTTTCTAGGTTCTTCTGCCTGGTCTAATAATTAAATCTACATTAGAGATTAACAAGAGAAAATAACCAAATTTAATTACATATGTATGGGAACCCCACATACATAATAGAGTCAGAGACCCCACATTGCATGTGAGGTTCAGAGACAGAAAGTTAAATAAGGTATATATGGCATTCTGAGCTGAGGATGAGGTAAGGCACCTGGGGCTTCAGAGGAAAGGAAGGTCATTCATAGGATAAGAGCAGATGTTCAGTAATTAGAAATTTGCCCTGACATGCAGATAAATCATAATAAAGTTATTTCTGGTAATAATGCTTATTATGGGCAAGGCTCCAAATTTACATTTTTTAAGGAAAAGGTAAAAATTTCTCATGAGTTCACAGGGTCTTGATTGCCTTTAGCTCAAAATAATTCACATGCCAAAGTGGCACATGTGTGGGGAGGCCTGCTCTGAACCCCTTCAACATCAGTTCCAAAGAAAATGTGAGCATTAATTTGCCAATTACCTTCTTATGTCATAAGACCATATTGTTCACACAATTTCCTCTCTTTTTTTCTATTCATGTTTTACTGTTGTAAAGAGAGTGAGAAGGAATTGCGGGGGGTGGGGGGAGCTTACTATTTCTGTAGTGTGAATTTTGTCAGCCCCTGGGCACAACATTTTCCTCATGACCAATCGTAGGGCTCTTTAAACGTCTTTTGACTGCTAAGCTTTCACAAAGCACAAATAATCATTTACTAATATGATAACAGAAATCTAACCCAATGCCAAAGTAAGAGAGATCAAGAAAGCCAGGGAAGAGATGACTGGGGTTAGCAGGGTTGTAAATTTGAATAAGGCAATCACAATCATCTTCACTGAGATGTTGACATTTGAAGCAAGACTTGAGGAGATGAGGAAGTTAGTCATGTGAATGGCTGAGGGAAGAACTTTCTTTCCTTCCTGGCATAAGGAATATTCAGGACAGATACCTTAAAGTGGGAGCACACCTGGAATGTTTGGGGAATAACAAGGAGGCTAATGTGGTTATTCTGAGTGAGCAAGGGGAGAGCAGTAGGTGATGAGGCCATGAAAGAAATGGTTGCCAGATCCTATAGGGCCCTTTGGCCATTGTCAGGAATGTGTGTTGTTGTTTTTTAATGTTTTTTTTTATTGATTTTTAGAGAGAGAGAAAGGGAGAGGGATAGAGAGATAGAAACATTGATGGGAGAGAAACATCATCAATTGGCTACTTCCTGCAGGCCCCCCACTGGGGATCGAGCCCACAACCTGGGTATGTGCCCTGACCAGGAATCAAACCTGGTGACCTCTTGGTTCATGGGTCGATGCTCAACCACTGAGCCACACCAGCTGGGCTCACAAATGTGTTTTTACTCTGAATGTGATGAGGCAGCATTGGAAGGTTCTGATCAAAGGATTGACATGATCTGACGTATATCTTAATAACTGTTCTGGCCAAGTGAAGGAATTTTTTCTCTAGTGTTACTCTTATCTATTCCTTTGCCATATAATAGCTTTCAAGTCTCCTTCCAATTCTAATACCTTTTACCATGTAAGCACACAGTTGCCTAAATTTCTCTGAAATAAGACACCTGGAGTAGAATACAATGTTGGTCTGATAACCATTAACATTTTGGCAACCAAATACAGTTGATTTATGTTTAGGTTTTTTCAAATAAAAGCTCCAAGTCTGCTTTATACTTAATACTGCTTGAACTAATTCTATATTCATATAGTTATGGTTTTGGACCCAAGTGTAGTATCTTATTATATCCATATTTAATCATTTCTTGGAACTTCTCAGACTTACTTAGGTAGAGTTTACCATTCCCTCCTTTGTTCCTCTGGTACCTATGTACTCAACCACTGTTATATCATTATATCACCTATCATGGTGAAAAATACTTACACATTTAATTTCCCCACAGACAATAAGTATCTTTTTAAAACGTTTTAAAAATTTTGTTTATTGATTTTGAGAGAGAGAGGAAGGGGAAAGGAGGGAGGGGAGGAGGAAAGGAAAGAGAGAGGGAGGGAGACAAGAACAGAAGGAGGGAGAGCGGGAAGGAGGGAAAGTGAGAAACATCAATTTGTTGTTCCACTTATTTATGCATTCATTGGTTGATTCTTATAGGTGCCCTGATTGGAGATCGAACACACAACCTTGGACAATGAGCATCTTAATATCAGGAAGAGTGTCATAATCATTTTTTTTTTATTTCTAGTGACTAGTACTTCACAAATATTCAGTTAATGCTGGTGAACTGAATTGGGCTTATCATGCAAGCTGTCCAGGTCCTCTTGATTCTTGAGCCTGTCATTCAGTGTAGCTCTCATTTCTCCCACATACAAGTCACCAGAATTTTCACCTTAACCTTTGATATCAGAATAGATCCTGCCTGCAGAAAAGTTTAATCATTGAAACACTACTACTAAAATTAGCTTCACCAATATAAAATACTGTTTTATTCTTTCTTTATACTTGTCTAAACAATGTCATCAGTGGTAACTAAGCCTCTTGAAAATTGTATCAGAGTTCATTTGTTCCAATTCTGATGAGTATGAAATTCATTTACTCATTTGTTCAAAAAATACATTTTTAGTATTTAATATGTATCTGTATGTATCTTGACTAAAAATATATAATAATATTCCAGTTGTCTAATATTAGGATATTTTTTAGAAGGAAGAATTGCTCTGCTTTGCTATCTCTTTTTCAGATACAACCCTCCACCCTCAGCCCAATGACTCTTACTTGTTCTTCATAGAACAGTTCCTCTCTTGGGACTGTATATTTCTTTTTCTTTTTTTCCTCCTGGTTAAATAGCCACAGACTGTCCATTGGAAAGTGAGTCAGTGCAGCCTAGTGGAGAGCGGTGGCCTCAGCATTTGCATCTCTAGAATGTTTGTATTGACAAATGGCAGTCAGTTATTGACATTTATGTCCCTTGGTGATACTTCAATTGGCTTATCTTTGCTGGTCAAATGCCTTAATTGTTCTGGCCTTTAATTCAGTCAAAGTTGGAGCTAGAGCAGAGGGGAAAGAGAAGGAGCAAGTCTAACAGAACATCAAACTTGAGCTAGGAGGCTGCTGGCAACGATCAGCTTGTCATAATGTTATGATTTGTTCATTTTTATACCATTTATTAGCCTTTACTTGTTGTGCCATTTGGCCTCCAGGGCAGATAAAGTGCTGTCTAATTTGGTAGGTTTGCTTCTGTCAGAGCAGCCTCGACAGGGAAGGTGTTAGCTGCAATGACAAATAATCAATAGCTGTCGTTGTCATGAGGAACGTGAGTAGTTGGGCCTTTCATCTGGAGGATTAGAGGTCTAATTGGATTGAGAATAGGGAGGGTGGGCTGTGGGGTAACCCTGTCAGCCTTGTGAAGCTGTCAAATGTCAGCCTTATTCATGGTGAAGGGAATAAGGAACCGTGTGTTTTCAGAACTGAGGAGGAAGGCACGTGAAAGCCCATTATACAAAGGAACAGATCCTAAAGTCCACTCAGCTCCCTGTTTTATTCAGTTAGATATCTCTTTGGATAATAATCTATGTAACTTTAAATGGTATCTTTAAGCCTGGATATGCAAAACATACACACACAGCACACATAATACAAGTCCAGTTGTATGCTGCAGTTGTTGGGTATAGTATTCTATAAACCATGAATTAGGCAGATGTGGTTGATAGTGATATTCAAATCCTTTATGTACAAATTGACTTTATTTTTTAAAAATTTAGACATATGCCACACTTACAGAAAAATTGCCAGTACAGTACAACAAACTTTTCCCCCCTGAACCATTTGAGAGTGAATTGCTGACCTGATACCTCACCTCTTCCAAAATTTTTAGTGTGTATTTTCTAGAAACAAGGACATTCCTCAACCTTACCATAATATGATCATCAAAATAAAATAATTAACATCTATAGAGAACTACTGTCTATAATCCTCAGGCTACATTATTATCCCAATAATATCCTTAAGGATTACATTCAAAATCACACATTGCATTTAGTTTTCAAGTCACTTTCGTCTCCTTCAATCTGGAAAATTTTCTAATCTTTCCTCAACTTCAATGGTGAGGACATATTTGAAGATTACAGGCTAGGTAAAAGTCCCTCAATTTGGGTTTGTTAGCTATGTCCTCATAATTAGATTTATGTTATTCATATTGGAAGAGATATAGAAGCAATGCTGTGTCCTCATTGAATCCTATCAGGTGTTACAGAATTTTGATTTTTCCCATTCCTGGTGATGTTCACTTGCTCACTTGATTAAGGTAGTGTTTGCTTTTCTCTACTGTAGAGGTACTGTTTCATCTTTGTAATTAATAAATATTTTGTGGGGAGGTATTTGAAACTCTGTAAAAACCTTATTGTCTACTTTATCTGATATTAATGTAGCTACTCCAACTTTCTTGTGATTATTGTTTACAGCATTACTTTCATCTTATCTGTGTCTTTATAGTTAAAGTACACCTCTTGTAGACATCATGAAGTTGAGTGTTACTCCTTTTTTACCTAGTCTGACAATATCTGCATTTTAGTTGAAATGCTAGTCTATTTCCATTTAATGAATTATTGATGTGGTTGAATTTCAGTCTTCCATTTTATTTTATTTTCTGCTTGAGCCATCTTTTTTCTTTTCAACCTGTTTTCTTGCTCTTTTTCAGAATAATGAAATTTTTTAAAATTTTAGTTCTTCTAAAATTTTAAACTATACCTATGTATTATTTTTAACAGGTTGCTTTAGTGCCCGTGGTCTTAATCCAGCATCTAGAAGGGTTCAGGAATCTGGAGAAGTGCTGTGTGTAAATTAATCAAGAGTCCAGAGATGAAACATAATTTTGAAAGGCATTTGGGGGCCAGAGGAGCTTGGCTAAAGAAACCAAGTTCTCCCTTGTCTCAGGACCCTTTGCTTTTTATTAACACAAATTCTCCTAAGGCAAGGTAGATATACACTTCAAAGGCCAGGGCTTGGTTCCATTGTCATATTGGAAGAATTACCTCTGGCTGTTCAGGTGTTTGGCCAGGAGGAGGCAATAACATGTAGATTAAGATGCCCTTAGCTGTCTGGCAGCAAGCAATCATTTTATGCATCCTTTTCTGGTTTGGGGAAATGCCCTCAGCCATCTCCAGATGATTCAGCCCTGCTGACATGCTGGAATTGGCTTCTGGCACTTTAGGGTTGACAATGTTTATCTTTTACTTATCACATTGGAATATTGTACTATTTCTCCTTCTGGCCTCCATTGTTTCTGATACACTATCATTCCTATCCTTCCCATATGTGTAATGGTTGTTGCTGTTTGTTTTCCTAGTTTCTTTCAATATTTTCTTTTTTAGCTTTGATTTTCAGCAATGATTTTTACATTTCAGACATTGTGCTTTTCAGTTCTAGAATTACAGTTGGTTCTTTTTATAGTTTTGTTTCCTTTGCTGAGATTTCCTTATCTGTGTGGTCATTGTGATCATCTTTTCTCTTATAGCTGCTCTAAAGTCCTGTGTACTAATTTCAGCATCTGGATTATCTTGAAATCTATTTATATATATTTTTTTCTCCTAACACTGAGTCCTATTTTTCTGTTTCTTTGCATTTGTAGTAATTTTTTATTGTATACTCAGAATTTTGGATGATACATTGCAGGGATTTTTCATTCTCTTATAGAAAGTTAATTTTTTGTTGTTGTTGTTTTATCTAGCAGTTAAAAATGGCTACTCACACTGAACCTGTTGAGTGTTTCAATTTTTTTTCTAGTCTTTAGTTGAATCCCTTAGACCTGTCCATAGTCCACACACACAAAAATAAATAAATAAAATAAGTTTACACTTTTAAGATCTGACTCTTCTGAGATTCCAGAGAAAAGCCTGAGATGAGTACCAAGCCCTCTAACTAGGTGGGACTCAAAGTCCAAATTCCATCTCCTTTGTGTTAGGTAGTAGCTGAAATCTCTGACTGCTTTTTCAATTTTTCATTTGTTGGTTTCTGCCGACCCCATGCCTTTGCAACTCAGGGGTCAGCCAAGGATTCATGAGGAGTCTATATGTATTTGAGATCTCCCTCTTTTTGGCTCATTTCTATTATTCTATCATTCTAATCCAGTCTACCATAATCTATTGTCTAACTAACTGAAGTAATTTATTAGTCTTCCTGATTCAAGTCTTTTTCCTCTTCAAACCATTCTCCATGCAACAATCGGATTTCATTCACTCATTTACCCATTAACTCATTTGTCAGATATAGTTGGTGATCACTCACCCAAAAGACCATACTATCAAGTTGCTGAGCTGTTGTAGCTATTAGTAATAGGGTCAGATATAGAATATTGGGGACCAGCTATAATTATAAGAAATATTAATCATGCTCTGTTAACTGTGATTGTTTTGTTCTGATTAAAGAAGGCACATTCTAACCTGGCTGGGAGTGCACATGAGACCTGGAAATATAGCCCATCCTCTCCATCAAAGAGCTTAGTATCATGAAAAGATTAACAAACTTGTTGCAGAAACCAGAGCTGCCAGCCCTTTGAAGACCCCCAGTCTTTGCATATCGCTAGGTCTTTGCAAATCTCTAGCCTGTATTACCTGTTAAATGTTCATTTGGCATACCCTTTTGCCTCCTTTTCCGTGTAATCTTTGTCCTTCTACCCAATATAAGCAGCTGGCTTATGGGAAGAGGCAGAGGAAATTTTTGTGGATGACCTGCTGCTCTCCCATACTGCCGGCAGTATTGGAATAAATGTTCATATATAATTCAACCCTATCTCTGCTCAATTGGCTCAAGTAGTGACAGGCAGCACAGACCCATTGATTGTCTGGTTACAATTAGGTTGGCTTGCCACATAGATTCAGCTGGCAAAGAGACCACACAACCAAATTTTTTAAGATAGTGTATTATTTACCAGATAGCAAACATGAACTTTATATTTGTATTGGTTCTCTTTGCCCCTAAGTCCTGTGTGGGTGATGTGGAAGCAGGTTAAGGTAGGTGCTGCACAGGCAGTGAGTCAGTGTCACACCTGAGGAAAACTGAGCTTAGAAAACCCCCAATATTACATTAGGCCTTTGAGCAAACAGGCCCAACCTTTGTCCCCAAGTGAGACATTGGTTTTATTATTCTGGTCAGTAAACAAGTCTATCCTCTGACCTGAAGGGAGATACTATCTCTAACTTTCAAGGCCACTTACTATGCAGATATCCTTGAAAAGATAGTCCAGTTACTAGACATGTAGAAACACTGTGGAGAATGTGTCCCAAGAAATACAAGGACCAAAGTACAAAGCTTTGGTAAAGCTTTAAGAATGATTTAGAGATAACAGAAATGTGTCCATCTGTTCCCCCAAGTCCTTTATTCTTCCCCTTTCTATCTGCAAAGGAAATCTCAACTGCATGCTAATTATAGGGTTAAATTTTTACATAGATTTTAAATCTTTCATCCCACAACAAGATAGAAGGCTGAAAATCTGAATTACCTTGAAAGTCTTGGACTTACAACTCTTTACACCAAGCATGTCAAACTCAAAGGCTAACACGGGCCAAATAAGGTTTAAGTTTTTGTGGGCAGTAAAAAAACAAAAGCTTCAATTTTCATAGAAACGTAGCTTTATTTCAAAAAGTATCCTACCTAATAATAGACAAATATGCAAATTGACCGTACCTTCGCTATGCCCATGATTGGCCAGGAGGCGTGGGGGGGCGGGACTCGGGGTGGCCGGGGTAGCTGATTGGGCCGGCGGGACGCTGAGCTGCGTCACCAGCAGCGGCACGAGCTCAGCGTCTGCGCCATGGCTGTGCTGCGGCACAGAAGGGGCCTCTGGGGCAGCGAGCTGATGTCCTGCCGCACGGACCATCAAAAGCGGGGGAGCTGAGTGCCTGAGCGGACAGGCACTCAGCTCCCCCGCAATCGAAAGCAAAAGTGTGGGAGCTGGGTGCCTGTCCACTCAGGCAGCAGGCCTTTCAGAAGCCTCCACCACGCCGGAGGCTTCTGAAAGGCCTGGTGCACCAGTGATCGAAAGCGAAAGCGTGGGAGCTGGGTGCCTGTCCACTCAGGTAGCAGGCCTTTCAGAAGCCTCCGGCGCCTGGTGCACCAGCGGACAGGCACCCAGCTCCCCGTGATCAAAAGCGAAAGCGTGTAGGGGACCCTACACATGCATGATTCAATCATGCACTGGGGCTCTAGTATAAAAATAAAGAATAAGAGCAATGATAAAATTAATGTTTTCTTCTGACACTTGGTATCTCTTCTCTGCTACTATCTTTCCTACTTTGGGGGAAATC
Organism: Cnephaeus nilssonii; assembly: GCF_951640355.1. Lineage (NCBI taxonomy): Eukaryota > Metazoa > Chordata > Mammalia > Chiroptera > Vespertilionidae > Cnephaeus > Cnephaeus nilssonii. The sequence continues at coordinate 25,108,044 of NC_137085.1, read as the reverse complement.
TTGTTCACAGTGATTACTTTCAAAACTGACCCAAGGTGAATGTCAGTAATTCTGGATCTGACTTATTTCTTTTCATAATTGTAAATAACTGCTCACACCGTTATATTGGCTGGGCCGCAAAAATATTTGTTGTGGGCCGCGAGTTTGACATGCTTGCTTTACACTAAACTGGAAAGGTGTGGCCTACAAAGGCATTATCTGTTTATAATTAGCCAGTTATTAATACTTTGAGCAATTAACCAAAGGACTTGAGTTAGTTTTGAATAGAAGAGGGAAAGACTAGAGCTATACATCAATTCTAGCTGCAAGGACCTTATATACTCAAGATAAGGAGAATGGGTCTATACTTGAAGAGTAATATTACAAAACAGTGTTGGTATGCTGTGTCTCATAAGAAAGTGAGGCTGTAAGTGTTTCTTAGGTGGGAGAAATCATCAAGGGAAACTTTTATGGAGCATTTCAGTTTCTATTATTCTTTCTCCGCCGTATTGAGAAGCAGTTATTATATCAGCTTTTTCATTCTGATTTACTGGTGCAGCCACAAATATGCACTAAACCAGTCACAGTGGGGCTTTGCATTGTTCAGGAAGTCATTCCTCAAAGCCTAGCTAACTAGAGTTCTTCCAATTATTTTATAGGCACATAATTCCCTGTGTTAAAGTCCTTCCTGCCTAAAATACCTAAAATAGCTACTGTTTTTTGTACTGAACCTGCCTAATACATGATAGAATTGAAATTTCAGGTGGGCCTTAAGGAAGTGCTCAGACTTAGACAAGGAATGGGAATGGGAGATAGAATTTCAGGCAGAGGGAATAGAGCAAAGACTAAAAGACAGAAGTGACCATGGAATTTTAGAAACAATGAGGAAACTGATTACAAAAGAGAATGAGAGATGGATTAGGTTTTTCTATCATACAAATTTCTTTCTTTCCTATCTAATTCTAATTTTTTTCATTTCTCCTTTTTCCTTCCTTTCTTTCTTCTCTCTCTCTTTCTCTCCCTTCCTTCCTTCCTTCCTTCCTTCCTTCCTTCCTTCCTTCCTTCCTTCCTTCCTTCCTTCCTCCCTCCCTCCCTCCCTCCCTCCCTCCCTCCCTCCCTCCCTCCCTCCCTCCCTCCCTTCCTTTCCTTCCTTTCTTCCCCCATATCACTTGTCCATAGCTTAAACCTTCCAGTTTCACAGTACAATCTATAGACATTGCTCATTCATTTTGGTGGCCTCCCAAATTAAAGAAATTGCTGCATCTCCCAGGTTTTGTCCTTTCCATTGACTATTCCACTATTAGGGCAGCGGAGTCATTCTTGAACTTGGCTCTATTACTGAGAGACTCATTCATAAATGTAGTCTCCTTGGACTAACTAGATTTATTGTGGGCTACCAGAAATCCTCCTCAGATGTGCATGACTGCTCTTGGAAGCTCTGAGCTTTACGGTCCTGTTTACTGCCACCTGATTCCAACCAGAGCAATATCTCTTATCCATTGGCAGGGGAGAGTTAAGGATGTGAATGGAAGCCTGAGCATAAAAGTAATATGATGGGGTTGAGGAGAGTGAATGCAAGGCATGTTGGAGGCAATAAAATAGGTATTTCACCATAACTATAGGCAAATTAAATTTCCTAAGATAGAAAACATAAAGTCCAATATATAGTTGATGTTTAGCACCTTTAGCTTTTGGTAAGTCATTACAAAGTACCTTTCAGTTACTTTTGATAAAGTAGATTGAAAGAAGGCCTGATTGGAAAGAATCCCTGCTTTTGGTATTTTTGTGTTGTTCTGTTTTGTAATTTTTTTGTAGTTTTATTTTCCTGCCACATTTTCTGGCATTTATTCCCAATGTTTGATATTGCCCATTCTCCTGTAGTTGGACTTGTGTTAACTGCAGTCTCAAGTATCTTTCTCCTTGGTTTGTGAGAATTATTTTTTCAAGCAGTTTCCCAAGTTTATTTCATCCAAGAAAAATAAGATTAGGTATTAAGCAGCTCTATGTTTCTTGTAAAACAAACAAACAAACAAACAAACAAACAAAAAAAGCACACAATACAAATTATAAAAAGCTTACGAGGACCTTAAAAATCATTCTGTGCAGCATTTCCCAAAGCTCCTCCATTAGCACAATATTCTCATGAAAAATATTGCATGAAAAATTGGGTCTTGTGGTCAAAAAAGTTTGGGAAATACTACATGATTATTCTTGGAAAGTTACAGTGCGTATTAGCAACTTGAAGGCTTTGAGAAGTTATGCAATAAAGAAACCTGTTTAGCCGAAACTGGTTTGGCTCAGTGGATAGAGCGTCGGCCTGCGGACTGAAGGGTCCCAGGTTCGATTCCGGTCAAGGGCATGTACCTTGGTTGCGGGCACATCCCCAGTAGGGGGTGTGCAAGAGGCAGCTGGTCGATGTTTCTCTATCATCGATGTTTCTAACTCTCTATCCCTCTCTCTTCCTCTCTGTAATAAAATCAATAAAGTACATATTAAAAAAAAAAAAAGAAACCTGTTTATTTTCTTTATCCAGGATGTCTCAGAATCATTTAATCTCAGTGCTTTTTTTTTTTTTTTTTTTTTTTTTTTTTTTTTTTTTTTTAGCATAAGCTAATAGTATCTTAGGAAGTGGTGATTTATAAAATCCTTTGCTAAATATAATTTTAACTTAATTTGATCACTTTATTTCATATTTGAGGAAACTGAGGCCCAGAAAGTTGCCCTCATTACATTTAAAGGTAGTATTTTACATTACACAAAGTAGATGCCCAATAATGATATGCTCATGTTCATATAAGTTAGAGCTAGACCAAAACTTAGTATTTACTAGTATATCTACAGCATTTAATGATAATACAGCTAAACTGGTGATTAATAAAAACAGATTTTGTTATTGCTATAAAAAGTGTTACATGTTAACAAAAAGCTGTGTAGTTTGCTGGTATTTTAAATAGTTTTAGACTACAGCTCTCTGTCTCTTTGGTCTTATAACAATGTCAAATGTTAGTCCCTTGAAATTGGTTAGAGCACTACTGAGTTTTGCAAAACCAGCTCAAGCCTTTCTAAAGCCATCTGAAAGGAGAATTTTCTGAAGCTTTTTCTTTTCCCATGATTCTCACAAAACTTCAATTCATTCTACTCTAGAAAGTACTAGATCTTCCTTAAAGAAATGCTCATCCCAAAGTGATCACAAGAAACAGGTTTTCCCACATCTGATTAGGTTTCTTCTTTTGTTTGGCTAAATCCCCTCCCTCCATGCTTCATGTTTTATCTCC